>NC_073719.1:12073786-12741079 GCF_023634085.1 Falco cherrug | reverse complement strand
TTGGTAGTTTTTACAGTACCCCGGTAGGCAGCTGAAAGGCGCCACAAAAGTTGTTCTACCTGCTTTCTGGGCTGAGACGGGGAACAGCTGAATTTTGGACTCGGCTGGTGACAAAATGTTCCAAACACACCCCATGCACAACTCCACCGGGGAAGGTGCCAGAAAGGAGTTCTGTTGGTAGTTTTTACAGTACCCCGGTAGGCAGCTGAAAGGCGCCACAAAAGTTGTTCTACCTGCTTTCTGGGCTGAGATGGGGAACCGCTGAATTTTGGACTCGGCTGGTGACAAAATGTTCCAAACACACCCCATGCACAACTCCACTGGGGAAGGTGCCAGAAAGGAGTTCTCTTGGTAGTTTTTACAATGCCCTGGTAGGCAGCTGAAAGGCGCCACAAAACTTGTTCTACCTGCTTTCTGGGCTGAGATGGGGAACCGCTGAATTTTGTTCTCGGCTGGTGACAAAATGTTCCAAACACACCCCATGCACAACTCCACCGGGGAAGGTGCCAGAAAGGAGTTCTGTTGGTAGTTTTTACAGTGCCCCGGTAGGCAGCTGAAAGGCGCCACAAAAGTTGTTCTACCTGCTTTCTGGGCTGAGATGGGGAAGCGCTGAATTTGGACTCGGCTGGTGACAAAATGTTCCAAACACACCCCATGCACAACTCCACCGGGGACGGTGCCAGAAAGGAGTTCTGTTGGTAGTTTTTACAGTGCCCCGGTAGGCAGCTGAAAGGCGCCACAAAACTTGTTCTACCTGCTTTCTGGGCTGAGATGGGGAACCGCTGAATTTTGGACTCGGCTGGTGACAAAATGTTCCAAACACACCCCATGCACAACTCCACCGGGGAAGGTGCCAGAAAGGAGTTCTGTTGGTAGTTTTTACAGTGCCCCGGTAGGCAGCTGAAAGGCGCCACAAAAGTTGTTCTACCTGCTTTCTGGGCTGAGATGGGGAACCGCTGAATTTGGACTCGGCTGGTGACAAAATGTTCCAAACACACCCCATGCACAACTCCACTGGGGAAGGTGCCAGAAAGGAGTTCTCTTGGTAGTTTTTACAGTGCCCCGGTAGGCAGCTGAAAGGCGCCACAAAACTTGTTCTACCTGCTTTCTGGGCAGAGATGGGGAAGCGCTGAATTTTGGACTCGGCTGGTGACAAAATGTTCCAAACACACCCCATGCACAACTCCACCGGGGAAGGTGCCAGAAAGGAGTTTTCTTGGTAGTTTTTACAGTACCCCGGTAGGCAGCTGAAAGGCGCCACAAAAGTTGTTCTACCTGCTTTCTGGGCTGAGACGGGGAACAACTGAATTTTGGACTCGGCTGGTGACAAAATGTTCCAAACACACCCCATGCACAACTCCACCGGGGAAGGTGCCAGAAAGGAGTTTTCTTGGTAGTTTTTACAGTACCCCGGTAGGCAGCTGAAAGGCGCCACAAAAGTTGTTCTACCTGCTTTCTGGGCTGAGACGGGGAACCGCTGAATTTTGGACTCGGCTGGTGACAAAAAGTTCCAAACACACCCCATGCACAACTCCACCGGGGAAGGTGCCAGAAAGGAGTTCTGTTGGTAGTTTTTACAGTGCCCCGGTAGGCAGCTGAAAGGCGCCACAAAAGTTGTTCTACCTGCTTTCTGGGCTGAGATGGGGAAGCGCTGAATTTGGACTCGGCTGGTGACAAAATGTTCCAAACACACCCCATGCACAACTCCACCGGGGACGGTGCCAGAAAGGAGTTCTGTTGGTAGTTTTTACAGTGCCCCGGTAGGCAGCTGAAAGGCGCCACAAAACTTGTTCTACCTGCTTTCTGGGCTGAGATGGGGAACCGCTGAATTTTGGACTCGGCTGGTGACAAAATGTTCCAAACACACCCCATGCACAACTCCACCGGGGAAGGTGCCAGAAAGGAATTCTTTTGGTAGTTTTTACAGTACCCCGGTAGGCAGCTGAAAGGCACCACAAAAGATGTTCTACCTGCTTTCTGGGCTGAGATGGGGAAGCGCTGAATTTTGGACTCGGCTGGTGACAAAATGTTCCAAACACACCCCATGCACAACTCCACCGGGGAAGGTGCCAGAAAGGAGTTCTGTTGGTAGTTTTTACAGTGCCCCGGTATGCAGCTGAAAGGCGCCACAAAACTTGTTCTACCTGCTTTCTGGGCTGAGATGGGGAACCGCTGAATTTGGACTCGGCTGGTGACAAAATGTTCCAAACACACCCCATGCACAACTCCACTGGGGAAGGTGCCAGAAAGGAGTTCTCTTGGTAGTTTTTACAGTGCCCCGGTAGGCAGCTGAAAGGCGCCACAAAACTTGTTCTACCTGCTTTCTGGGCTGAGACGGGGATCCGCTGAATTTTGGACTCAGCTGGTGACAAAATGTTCCAAACACACCCCATGCACAACTTCACCGGGGAAGGTGCCAGAAAGGAATTCTGTGGGTAGTTTTTACAGTACCCCGGTAGGCAGCTGAAAGGCACCACAAAACTTTTTCTACCTTCTTTCTGGGCAGAGATGGGGAAGCGCTGAATTTTGGACTCGGCTGGTGACAAAATGTTCCAAACACACCCCATGCACAACTCCACCGGGGAAGGTGCCAGAAAGGAGTTTTCTTGGTAGTTTTTACAGTACCCCGGTAGGCAGCTGAAAGGCGCCACAAAAGTTGTTCTACCTGCTTTCTGGGCTGAGACGGGGAACAGCTGAATTTTGGACTCGGCTGGTGACAAAATGTTCCAAACACACCCCATGCACAACTCCACCGGGGAAGGTGCCAGAAAGGAGTTCTGTTGGTAGTTTTTACAGTACCCCGGTAGGCAGCTGAAAGGCGCCACAAAAGTTGTTCTACCTGCTTTCTGGGCTGAGATGGGGAACCGCTGAATTTTGGACTCGGCTGGTGACAAAATGTTCCAAACACACCCCATGCACAACTCCACTGGGGAAGGTGCCAGAAAGGAGTTCTCTTGGTAGTTTTTACAATGCCCTGGTAGGCAGCTGAAAGGCGCCACAAAACTTGTTCTACCTGCTTTCTGGGCTGAGATGGGGAAGCGCTGAATTTTGGACTCGGTTGGTGACAAAATGTTCCAAACACACCCCATGCACAACTCCACCGGGGAAGGTGCCAGAAAGGAGTTCTGTTGGTAGTTTTTACAGTGCCCCGGTAGGCAGCTGAAAGGCGCCACAAAAGTTGTTCTACCTGCTTTCTGGGCTGAGATGGGGAAGCGCTGAATTTGGACTCGGCTGGTGACAAAATGTTCCAAACACACCCCATGCACAACTCCACCGGGGACGGTGCCAGAAAGGAGTTCTGTTGGTAGTTTTTACAGTGCCCCGGTAGGCAGCTGAAAGGCGCCACAAAACTTGTTCTACCTGCTTTCTGGGCTGAGATGGGGAACCGCTGAATTTTGGACTCGGCTGGTGACAAAATGTTCCAAACACACCCCATGCACAACTCCACCGGGGAAGGTGCCAGAAAGGAATTCTTTTGGTAGTTTTTACAGTACCCCGGTAGGCAGCTGAAAGGCACCACAAAAGATGTTCTACCTGCTTTCTGGGCTGAGATGGGGAAGCGCTGAATTTTGGACTCGGCTGGTGACAAAATGTTCCAAACACACCCCATGCACAACTCCACCGGGGAAGGTGCCAGAAAGGAGTTCTGTTGGTAGTTTTTACAGTGCCCCGGTAGGCAGCTGAAAGGCGCCACAAAAGTTGTTCTACCTGCTTTCTGGGCTGAGATGGGGAAGCGCTGAATTTGGACTCGGCTGGTGACAAAATGTTCCAAACACACCCCATGCACAACTCCACTGGGGAAGGTGCCAGAAAGGAGTTCTCTTGGTAGTTTTTACAGTGCCCCGGTAGGCAGCTGAAAGGCGCCACAAAACTTGTTCTACCTGCTTTCTGGGCTGAGACGGGGATCCGCTGAATTTTGGACTCAGCTGGTGACAAAATGTTCCAAACACACCCCATGCACAACTTCACCGGGGAAGGTGCCAGAAAGGAATTCTGTGGGTAGTTTTTACAGTACCCCGGTAGGCAGCTGAAAGGCACCACAAAACTTTTTCTACCTGCTTTCTGGGCAGAGATGGGGAAGCGCTGAATTTTGGACTCGGCTGGTGACAAAATGTTCCAAACACACCCCATGCACAACTCCACCGGGGAAGGTGCCAGAAAGGAGTTTTCTTGGTAGTTTTTACAGTACCCCGGTAGGCAGCTGAAAGGCGCCACAAAAGTTGTTCTACCTGCTTTCTGGGCTGAGACGGGGAACAGCTGAATTTTGGACTCGGCTGGTGACAAAATGTTCCAAACACACCCCATGCACAACTCCACCGGGGAAGGTGCCAGAAAGGAGTTTTCTTGGTAGTTTTTACAGTACCCCCGGTAGGCAGCTGAAAGGCGCCACAAAAGTTGTTCTACCTGCTTTCTGGGCTGAGACGGGGAACATCTGAATTTTGGACTCGGCTGGTGACAAAATGTTCCAAACACACCCCATGCACAACTCCACCGGGGAAGGTGCCAGAAAGGAGTTCTCTTGGTAGTTTTTACAGTACCCCGGTAGGCAGCTGAAAGGCGCCACAAAACTTGTTCTACCTGCTTTCTGGGCTGAGACGGGGAACCGCTGAATTTTGGACTCAGCTGGTGACAAAATGTTCCAAACACACCCCATGCACAACTCCACCGGGGAAGGTGCCAGAAAGGAATTCTGTTGGTAGTTTTTACAGTACCCCCGGTAGGCAGCTGAAAGGCACCACAAAACTTGTTCTACCTGCTTTCTGGGCTGAGACGGGGAACCGCTGAATTTTGGACTCGGCTGGTGACAAAATGTTCCAAACACACCCCATGCACAACTCCACCGGGGAAGGTGCCAGAAAGGAGTTTTCTTGGTAGTTTTTACAGTACCCCGGTAGGCAGCTGAAAGGCGCCACAAAACTTGTTCTACCTGCTTTCTGGGCTGAGACGGGGAACCGCTGAATTTTGGACTCGGCTGGTGACAAAAAAGTTCCAAACACACCCCATGCACAACTCCACCGGGGAAGGTGCCAGAAAGGAGTTCTGTTGGTAGTTTTTACAGTGCCCCGGTAGGCAGCTGAAAGGCGCCACAAAAGTTGTTCTACCTGCTTTCTGGGCTGAGATGGGGAAGCGCTGAATTTGGACTCGGCTGGTGACAAAATGTTCCAAACACACCCCATGCACAAATCCACCGGGGACGGTGCCAGAAAGGAGTTCTGCTGGTAGTTTTTACAGTGCCCCGGTAGGCAGCTGAAAGGCGCCACAAAACTTGTTCTACCTGCTTTCTGGGCTGAGATGGGGAAGCGCTGAATTTTGGACTCGGCTGGTGAAAAAATGTTCCAAACACACCCCATGCACAACTCCACCGGGGAAGGTGCCAGAAAGGAATTCTCTTGGTAGTTTTTACAGTACCCCGGTAGGCAGCTGAAAGGCACCACAAAAGATGTTCTACCTGCTTTCTGGGCTGAGATGGGGAAGCGCTGAATTTTGGACTCAGCTGGTGACAAAATGTTCCAAACACACCCCATGCACAACTCCACCGGGGAAGGTGCCAGAAAGGAATTCTGTTGGTAGTTTTTACAGTACCCCGGTAGGCAGCTGAAAGGCGCCACAAAACTTGTTCTACCTGCTTTCTGGGCTGAGACGGGGAACCGCTGAATTTTGGACTCGGCTGGTGACAAAATGTTCCAAACACACCCCATGCACAACTCCACCGGGGAAGGTGCCAGAAAGGAGTTCTTTTGGTAGTTTTTACACTTCCCCGGTAGGCAGCTGAAAGGCGCCACAAGAGTTGTTCTACCTGCTTTCTGGGCTGAGATGGGGAACCGCTGAATTTGGACTCGGCTGGTGACAAAATGTTCCAAACACACCCCATGCACAACTCCACTGGGGAAGGTGCCAGAAAGGAGTTCTCTTGGTAGTTTTTACAGTGCCCCGGTAGGCAGCTGAAAGGCGCCACAAAACTTGTTCTACCTGCTTTCTGGGCTGAGATGGGGAAGCGCTGAATTTTGGACTCGGCTGGTGACAAAATGTTCCAAACACACCCCATGCACAACTCCACCGGGGAAGGTGCCAGAAAGGAATTCTGTTGGTAGTTTTTACAGTACCCCGGTAGGCAGCTGAAAGGCACCACAAAAGATGTTCTACCTGCTTTCTGGGCTGAGATGGGGAACCGCTGAATTTGGACTCGGCTGGTGACAATATGTTCCAAACACACCCCATGCACAACTCCACCGGGGAAGGTGCCAGAAAGGAGTTCTGTTGGTAGTTTTTACAGTGCCCCGGTAGGCAGCTGAAAGGCGCCACAAAACTTGTTCTACCTGCTTTCTGGGCTGAGACGGGGATCCGCTGAATTTTGGACTCAGCTGGTGACAAAATGTTCCAAACACACCCCATGCACAACTCCACCGGGGAAGGTGCCAGAAAGGAATTCTGTTAGTAGTTTTTACAGTACCCCGGTAGGCAGCTGAAAGGCACCACAAAACTTGTTCTACCTGCTTTCTGGGCTGAGATGGGGAAGCGCTGAATTTTGGACTCGGCTGGTGACAAAATGTTCCAAACACACCCCATGCACAACTCCACCGGGGAAGGTGCCAGAAAGGAGTTCTCTTGGTAGTTTTTACACTACCCTGGTAGGCAGCTGAAAGGCACCACAAAACTTTTTCTACCTGCTTTCTGGGCTGAGATGGGGAAGCGCTGAATTTTGGACTCGGCTGGTGACAAAATGTTCCAAACACACCCCATGCACAACTCCACCGGGGAAGGTGCCAGAAAGGAGTTTTCTTGGTAGTTTTTACAGTACCCCCGGTAGGCAGCTGAAAGGCGCCACAAAAGTTGATCTACCTGCTTTCTGGGCTGAGACGGGGAACCGCTGAATTTTGGACTCGGCTGGTGACAAAATGTTCCAAACACACCCCATGCACAACTCCACCGGGGAAGGTGCCAGAAAGGAGTTCTGTTGGTAGTTTTTACAGTGCCCCGGTAGGCAGCTGAAAGGCGCCACAAAACTTGTTCTACCTGCTTTCTGGGCTGAGATGGGGAAGCGCTGAATTTTGGACTCGGCTGGTGACAAAATTTTCCAAAAACACCCCATGCACAACTCCACCGGGGAAGGTGCCAGAAAGGAGTTCTGTTGGTAGTTTTTACAGTACCCCGGTAGGCAGCTGAAAGGCGCCACAAAAGTTGTTCTACCTGCTTTCTGGGCTGAGACGGGGAACCGCTGAATTTTGGACTCGGCTGGTGACAAAATGTTCCAAACACACCCCATGCACAACTCCACCGGGGAAGGTGCCAGAAAGGAGTTCTGTTGGTAGTTTTTACAGTGCCCCGGTAGGCAGCTGAAAGGCGCCACAAAAGTTGTTCTACCTGCTTTCTGGGCTGAGATGGGGAACCGCTGAATTTGGACTCGGCTGGTGACAAAATGTTCCAAACACACCCCATGCACAACTCCACCGGGGACGGTGCCAGAAAGGAGTTCTGTTGGTAATTTTTACAGTACCCCGGTAGGCAGCTGAAAGGCGCCACAAAACTTGTTCTACCTGCTTTCTGGGCTGAGATGGGGAAGCGCTGAATTTTGGACTCGGCTGGTGACAAAATGTTCCAAACACACCCCATGCACAACTCCACCGGGGAAGGTGCCAGAAAGGAATTCTGTTGGTAGTTTTTACAGTACCCCGGTAGGCAGCTGAAAGGCACCACAAAAGATGTTCTATCTGCTTTCTGGGCTGAGATGGGGAAGCGCTGAATTTTGGACTCAGCTGGTGACAAAATGTTCCAAACACACCCCATGCACAGCTCCACCGGGGAAGGTGCCAGAAAGGAATTCTGTTGGTAGTTTTTACAGTACCCCGGTAGGCAGCTGAAAGGCGCCACAAAAGTTGTTCTACCTGCTTTCTGGGCTGAGACGGGGAACCGCTGAATTTTGGACTCGGCTGGTGACAAAATGTTCCAAACACACCCCATGCACAACTCCACCGGGGAAGGTGCCAGAAAGGAGTTCTGTTGGTAGTTTTTACAGTGCCCCGGTAGGCAGCTGAAAGGCGCCACAAAAGTTGTTCTACCTGCTTTCTGGGCTGAGATGGGGAACCGCTGAATTTGGACTCGGCTGGTGACAAAATGTTCCAAACACACCCCATGCACAACTCCACTGGGGAAGGTGCCAGAAAGGAGTTCTCTTGGTAGTTTTTACAGTGCCCCGGTAGGCAGCTGAAAGGCGCCACAAAAGATGTTCTACCTGCTTTCTGGGCTGAGATGGGGAACCGCTGAATTTGGACTCGGCTGGTGACAATATGTTCCAAACACACCCCATGCACAACTCCACCGGGGAAGGTGCCAGAAAGGAGTTCTGTTGGTAGTTTTTACAGTGCCCCGGTAGGCAGCTGAAAGGCGCCACAAAACTTGTTCTACCTGCTTTCTGGGCTGAGACGGGGATCCGCTGAATTTTGGACTCAGCTGGTGACAAAATGTTCCAAACACACCCCATGCACAACTCCACCGGGGAAGGTGCCAGAAAGGAATTCTGTTAGTAGTTTTTACAGTACCCCGGTAGGCAGCTGAAAGGCACCACAAAACTTGTTCTACCTGCTTTCTGGGCTGAGATGGGGAAGCGCTGAATTTTGGACTCGGCTGGTGACAAAATGTTCCAAACACACCCCATGCAGAACTCCACCGGGGAAGGTGCCAGAAAGGAGTTCTCTTGGTAGTTTTTACACTACCCCGGTAGGCAGCTGAAAGGCACCACAAAACTTTTTCTACCTGCTTTCTGGGCTGAGATGGGGAAGCGCTGAATTTTGGACTCGGCTGGTGACAAAATGTTCCAAACACACCCCATGCACAACTCCACCGGGGAAGGTGCCAGAAAGGAGTTTTCTTGGTAGTTTTTACAGTACCCCGGTAGGCAGCTGAAAGGCGCCACAAAAGTTGATCTACCTGCTTTCTGGGCTGAGACGGGGAACCGCTGAATTTTGGACTCGGCTGGTGACAAAATGTTCCAAACACACCCCATGCACAACTCCACCGGGGAAGGTGCCAGAAAGGAGTTCTCTTGGTAGTTTTTACAGTGCCCCGGTAGGCAGCTGAAAGGCGCCACAAAACTTGTTCTACCTGCTTTCTGGGCTGAGATGGGGAAGCGCTGAATTTTGGACTCGGCTGGTGACAAAATGTTCCAAACACACCCCATGCACAACTCCACCGGGGAAGGTGCCAGAAAGGAATTCTGTTGGTAGTTTTTACAGTACCCCGGTAGGCAGCTGAAAGGCACCACAAAAGATGTTCTACCTGCTTTCTGGGCTGAGATGGGGAACCGCTGATTTTGGACTCGGCTGGTGACAAAATGTTCCAAACACACCCCATGCACAACTCCACCGGGGAAGGTGCCAGAAAGGAGTTCTGTTGGTAGTTTTTACAGTGCCCCGGTAGGCAGCTGAAAGGAGCCACAAAACTTGTTCTACCTGCTTTCTGGGCTGAGATGGGGAAGCGCTGAATTTTGGACTCGGCTGGTGACAAAATGTTCCAAACACACCCCATGCACAACTCCACCGGGGAAGGTGCCAGAAAGGAGTTTTCTTGGTAGTTTTTACAGTACCCCGGTAGGCAGCTGAAAGGCGCCACAAAAGTTGTTCTACCTGCTTTCTGGGCTGAGACGGGGAACCGCTGAATTTTGGACTCGGCTGGTGACAAAATGTTCCAAACACACCCCATGCACAACTCCACCGGGGAAGGTGCCAGAAAGGAGTTCTGTTGGTAGTTTTTACAGTGCCCCGGTAGGCAGCTGAAAGGCGCCACAAAAGTTGTTCTACCTGCTTTCTGGGCTGAGATGGGGAAGCGCTGAATTTGGACTCGGCTGGTGACAAAATGTTCCAAACACACCCCATGCACAACTCCACCGGGGAAGGTGCCAGAAAGGAGTTCTCTTGGTAGTTTTTACAGTACCCCGGTAGGCAGCTGAAAGGCACCACAAAACTTGTTCTACCTGCTTTCTGGGCTGAGATGGGGAAGCGCTGAATTTTGGACTCGGCTGGTGACAAAATGTTCCAAACACACCCCATGCACAACTCCACCGGGGAAGGTGCCAGAAAGGAGTTTTCTTGGTAGTTTTTACAGTACCCCGGTAGGCAGCTGAAAGGCGCCACAAAACTTGTTCTACCTGCTTTCTGGGCTGAGACGGGGAACCGCTGAATTTTATACTCGGCTGGTGACAAAATGTTCCAAACACACCCCATGCACAACTCCACCGGGGAAGGTGCCAGAAGGAGTTCTCTTGGTAGTTTTTACAGTACCCCGGTAGGCAGCTGAAAGGCGCCACAAAACTTGTTCTACCTGCTTTCTGGGCTGAGACGGGGAACCGCTGAATTTTGGACTCAGCCGGTGACAAAATGTTCCAAACACACCCCATGCACAACTCCACCGGGGAAGGTGCCAGAAAGGAGTTCTGTTGGTAGTTTTTACAGTACCCCGGTAGGCAGCTGAAAGGCGCCACAAAAGTTGTTCTACCTGCTTTCTGGGCTGAGACGGGGAACCGCAGAGTTTTGGACTCGGCTGGTGACAAAATGTTCCAAACACACCCCATGCACAACTCCACCGGGGAAGGTGCCAGAAAGGAGTTCTCTTGGTAGTTTTTACAGTAACCCGGTAGGCAGCTGAAAGGCGCCACAAAACTTGTTCTACCTGCTTTCTGGGCTGAGATGGGGAAGCGCTGAATTTTGGACTCGGCTGGTGACAAAATGTTCCAAACACACCCCATGCACAACTCCACCGGGGAAGGTGCCAGAAAGGAGTTCTCTTGGCAGTTTTTACACTACCCCGGTAGGGAGCTGAAAGGCACCACAAAAGATGTTCTACCTGCTTTCTGGGCTGAGATGGGGAAGCGCTGAATTTTGGACTCGGCTGGTGACAAAATGTTCCAAACACACCCCATGCACAACTCCACCGGGGAAGGTGCCAGAAAGGAGTTCTGTTGGTAGTTTTTACAGTACCCTGGTAGGCAGCTGAAAGGCACCACAAAAGTTTTTCTACCTGCTTTCTGGGCTGAGATGGGGAAGCGCTGAATTTTGGACTCGGCTGGTGACAAAATGTTCCAAACACACCCCATGCACAACTCCACCGGGGAAGGTGCCAGAAAGGAGTTTCTTGGTAGTTTTTACAGTACCCCGGTAGGCAGCTGAAAGGCGCCACAAAACTTGTTCTACCTGCTTTCTGGGCTGAGACGGGGAACCGCTGAATTTTGGACTCGGCTGGTGACAAAATGTTCCAAACACACCCCATGCACAACTCCACCGGGGAAGGTGCCAGAAAGGAGTTCTGTTGGTAGTTTTTACAGTGCCCCGGTAGGCAGCTGAAAGGCGCCACAAAACTTGTTCTACCTGCTTTCTGGGCTGAGATGGGGAAGCGCTGAATTTTGGACTCGGCTGGTGACAAAATGTTCCAAACACACCCCATGCACAACTCCACCGGGGAAGGTGCCAGAAAGGAATTCTGTTGGTAGTTTTTACAGTACCCCGGTAGGCAGCTGAAAGGCACCACAAAAGATGTTCTACCTGCTTTCTGGGCTGAGATGGGGTACCGCTGAATTTTGGACTCGGCTGGTGACAAAATGTTCCAAACACACCCCATGCACAACTCCACCGGGGAAGGTGCCAGAAGGAGTTCTCTTGGTAGTTTTTACAGTACCCCGGTAGGCAGCTGAAAGGCGCCACAAAACTTGTTCTACCTGCTTTCTGGGCTGAGATGGGGAACCGCTGAATTTTGGACTCGGCTGGTGACAAAATGTTCCAAACACACCCCATGCACAACTCCACCGGGGAAGGTGCCAGAAAGGAATTCTGTTGGTAGTTTTTACAGTACCTTGGTAGGCAGCTGAAAGGCACCACAAAAGATGTTCTACCTGCTTTCTGGGCTGAGATGGGGAAGCGCTGAATTTTGGACTCGGCTGGTGACAAAATGTTCCAAACACACCCCATGCACAACTCCACCGGGGAAGGTGCCAGAAAGGAGTTCTGTTGGTAATTTTTACAGTGCCCCGGTAGGCAGCTCTAAGGCGCCACAAAACTTGTTCTACCTGCTTTCTGGGCTGAGATGGGGAAGTGCTGAATTTTGGACTCGGCTGGTGACAAAATGTTCCAAACACACCCCATGCACAACTCCACCGGGGAAGGTGCCAGAAAGGAGTTCTGTTGGTAGTTTTTACAGTGCCCCGGTAGGCAGCTGAAAGGCGCCACAAAAGATGTTCTACCTGCTTTCTGGGCTGAGATGGGGAACCGCTGAATTTGGACTAGGCTGGTGACAAAATGTTCCAAACACACCCCATGCACAACTCCACTGGGGAAGGTGCCAGAAAGGAGTTCTCTTGGTAGTTTTTACAGTGCCCCGGTAGGCAGCTGAAAGGCGCCACAAAACTTGTTCTACCTGCTTTCTGGGCTGAGATGGGGAACCGCTGAATTTTGGACTCGGCTGGTGACAAAATGTTCCAAACACACCCCATGCACAACTCCACCGGGGAAGGTGCCAGAAAGGAATTCTGTTGGTAGTTTTTACAGTACCCCGGTAGGCAGCTGAAAGGCACCACAAAACTTTTTCTACCTGCTTTCTGGGCTGAGATGGGGAAGCGCTGAATTTTGGACTCGGCTGGTGACAAAATGTTCCAAACACACCCCATGCACAACTCCACCGGGGAAGGTGCCAGAAAGGAGTTCTCTTGGTAGTTTTTACAGTACCCCGGTAGGCAGCTGAAAGGCACCACAAAACTTGTTCTACCTGCTTTCTGGCCTGAGATGGGGAAGCGCTGAATTTTGGACTCGGCTGGTGACAAAATTTTCCAAACACACCCCATGCACAACTCCACCGGGGAAGGTGCCAGAAAGGAGTTTTCTTGGTAGTTTTTACAGTACCCCCGGTAGGCAGCTGAAAGGCGCCACAAAACTTGTTCTACCTGCTTTCTGGGCTGAGACGGGGAACCGCTGAATTTTATACTCGGCTGGTGACAAAATGTTCCAAACACACCCCATGCACAACTCCACCGGGGAAGGTGCCAGAAGGAGTTCTCTTGGTAGTTTTTACAGTACCCCGGTAGGCAGCTGAAAGGCGCCACAAAACTTGTTCTACCTGCTTTCTGGGCTGAGACGGGGAACCGCTGAATTTTGGACTCAGCCGGTGACAAAATGTTCCAAACACACCCCATGCACAACTCCACCGGGGAAGGTGCCAGAAAGGAGTTTTCTTGGTAGTTTTTACAGTACCCCGGTAGGCAGCTGAAAGGCGCCACAAAAGTTGTTCTACCTGCTTTCTGGGCTGAGACGGGGAACCGCAGAGTTTTGGACTCGGCTGGTGACAAAATGTTCCAAACACACCCCATGCACAACTCCACCGGGGAAGGTGCCAGAAAGGAGTTCTGTTGGTAGTTTTTACAGTAACCCGGTAGGCAGCTGAAAGGCGCCACAAAACTTGTTCTACCTGCTTTCTGGGCTGAGATGGGGAAGCGCTGAATTTTGGACTCGGCTGGTGACAAAATGTTCCAAACACACCCCATGCACAACTCCACCGGGGAAGGTGCCAGAAAGGAGTTCTCTTGGCAGTTTTTACACTACCCCGGTAGGGAGCTGAAAGGCACCACAAAAGATGTTCTACCTGCTTTCTGGGCTGAGATGGGGAAGCGCTGAATTTTGGACTCGGCTGGTGACAAAATGTTCCAAACACACCCCATGCACAACTCCACCGGGGAAGGTGCCAGAAAGGAGTTCTGTTGGTAGTTTTTACAGTACCCTGGTAGGCAGCTGAAAGGCACCACAAAAGTTTTTCTACCTGCTTTCTGGGCTGAGATGGGGAAGCGCTGAATTTTGGACTCGGCTGGTGACAAAATGTTCCAAACACACCCCATGCACAACTCCACCGGGGAAGGTGCCAGAAAGGAGTTTCTTGGTAGTTTTTACAGTACCCCGGTAGGCAGCTGAAAGGCGCCACAAAACTTGTTCTACCTGCTTTCTGGGCTGAGACGGGGAACCGCTGAATTTTGGACTCGGCTGGTGACAAAATGTTCCAAACACACCCCATGCACAACTCCACCGGGGAAGGTGCCAGAAAGGAGTTCTGTTGGTAGTTTTTACAGTGCCCCGGTAGGCAGCTGAAAGGCGCCACAAAACTTGTTCTACCTGCTTTCTGGGCTGAGATGGGGAAGCGCTGAATTTTGGACTCGGCTGGTGACAAAATGTTCCAAACACACCCCATGCACAACTCCACCGGGGAAGGTGCCAGAAAGGAATTCTCTTGGTAGTTTTTACACTACCCCGGTAGGCAGCTGAAAGGCGCCACAAAACTTGTTCTACCTGCTTTCTGGGCTGAGATGGGGAACCGCTGAATTTGGACTCGGCTGGTGACAAAATGTTCCTAACACACCCCATGCACAACTCCACCGGGGAAGGTGCCAGAAAGGAGTTCTCTTGGTAGTTTTTACACTACCCCGGTAGGGAGCTGAAAGGCACCACAAAAGATGTTCTACCTGCTTTCTGGGCTGAGATGGGGAAGCGCTGAATTTTGGACTCGGCTGGTGACAAAATGTTCCAAACACACCCCATGCACAACTCCACCGGGGAAGGTGCCAGAAAGGAGTTCTGTTGGTAGTTTTTACAGTACCCTGGTAGGCAGCTGAAAGGCACCAAAAAAGTTTTTCTACCTGCTTTCTGGGCTGAGATGGGGAAGCATTGAATTTTGGACTCGGCTGGTGACAAAATGTTCCAAACACACCCCATGCACAACTCCACCGGGGAAGGTGCCAGAAAGGAGTTTTCTTGGTAGTTTTTACAGTACCCCCGGTAGGCAGCTGAAAGGCGCCACAAAACTTGTTCTACCTGCTTTCTGGGCTGAGACGGGGAACCGCTGAATTTTGGACTCGGCTGGTGACAAAATGTTCCAAACACACCCCATGCACAACTCCACCGGGGAAGGTGCCAGAAAGGAGTTCTGTTGGTAGTTTTTACAGTGCCCCGGTAGGCAGCTGAAAGGTGCCACAAAACTTGTTCTACCTGCTTTCTGGGCTGAGATGGGGAAGCGCTGAATTTTGGACTCGGCTTGTGACAAAATGTTCCAAACACACCCCATGCACAACTCCACCGGGGAAGGTGCCAGAAAGGAGTTCTCTTGGTAGTTTTTACACTACCCCGGTAGGCAGATGAAAGGCGCCACAAAACTTGTTCTACCTGCTTTCTGGGCTGAGATGGGGAACCGCTGAATTTGGACTCGGCTGGTGACAAAATGTTCCAAACACACCCCATGCACAACTCCACCGGGGAAGGTGCCAGAAAGGAGTTCTGTTGGTAGTTTTTACAGTGCCCCGGTAGGCAGCTGAAAGGCGCCACAAAAGTTGTTCTACCTGCTTTCTGGGCTGAGACGGGGAACCGCTGAATTTTGGACTCGGCTGGTGACAAAATGTTCCAAACACACCCCATGCACAACTCCACCGGGGAAGGTGCCAGAAAGGAGTTCTCTTGGTAGTTTTTACAGTGCCCCGGTAGGCAGCTGAAAGGCGCCACAAAACTTGTTCTACCTGCTTTCTGGGCTGAGATGGGGAAGCGCTGAATTTTGGACTCGGCTGGTGACAAAATGTTCCAAACACACTCCATGCACAACTCCACCGAGGAAGGTGCCAGAAAGGAATTCTGTTGGTAGTTTTTACAGTACCCCGGTAGGCAGCTGAAAGGCACCACAAAAGATGTTCTACCTGCTTTCTGGGCTGAGATGGGGAAGCGCTGAATTTTGGACTCGGCTGGTGACAAAATGTTCCAAACACACCCCATGCACAACTCCACCGGGGAAGGTGCCAGAAAGGAATTCTCTTGGTAGTTTTTACAGTACCCCGGTAGGCAGCTGAAAGGCACCACAAAAGATGTTCTACCTGCTTTCTGGGCTGAGACGGGGAACCGCTGAATTTTGGACTCGGCTGGTGACAAAATGTTCCAAACACACCCCATGCACAACTCCACCGGGGAAGGTGCCAGAAAGGAGTTCTGTTGGTAGTTTTTACACTACCCCGGTAGGCAGCTGAAAGGCGCCACAAAAGATGTTCTACCTGCTTTCTGGGCTGAGATGGGGAAGCGCTGAATTTTGGACTCGGCTGGTGACAAAATGTTCCAAACACACCCCATGCACAACTCCACCGGGGAAGGTGCCAGAAAGGAGTTCTATTGGTAGTTTTTACAGTACCCCGGTAGGCAGCTGAAAGGCGCCACAAAACTTGTTCTACCTGCTTTCTGGGCTGAGACGGGGAACCGCTGAATTTTGGACTCGGCTGGTGACAAAATGTTCCAAACACACCCCATGCACAACTCCACCGGGGAAGGTGCCAGAAAGGAGTTCTCTTGGTAGTTTTTACAGTGCCCCGGTAGGCAGCTGAAAGGCGCCACAAAACTTGTTCTACCTGCTTTCTGGGCTGAGATGGGGAAGCGCTGAATTTTGGACTCGGCTGGTGACAAAATGTTCCAAACACACCCCATGCACAACTCCACCGGGGAAGGTGCCAGAAAGCAATTCTGTTGGTAGTTTTTACAGTACCCCGGTAGGCAGCTGAAAGGCGCCACAAAACTTGTTCTACCTGCTTTCTGGGCTGAGATGGGGAAGCGCTGAATTTTGGACTCGGCTGGTGACAAAATGTTCCAAACACACCCCATGCACAACTCCACCGGGGAAGGTGCCAGAAGGAATTCTCTTGGTAGTTTTCACAGTACCCCGGTAGGCAGCTGAAAGGCGCCACAAAAGATGTTCTACCTGCTTTCTGGGCTGAGATGGGGAACCGCTGAATTTTGGACTCGGCTGGTGACAAAATGTTCCAAACACACCCCATGCACAACTCCACCGGGGAAGGTGCCAGAAAGGAGTTCTGTTGGTAGTTTTTACACTACCCCGGTAGGCAGCTGAAAGGCGCCACAAAAGATGTTCTACCTGCTTTCTG
Source organism: Falco cherrug (assembly GCF_023634085.1). NCBI lineage: Eukaryota > Metazoa > Chordata > Aves > Falconiformes > Falconidae > Falco > Falco cherrug. The sequence continues at coordinate 12,724,149 of NC_073719.1, read as the reverse complement.
GGCTGAGATGGGGAAGCGCTGAATTTTGGACTCGGCTGGTGACAAAATGTTCCAAACACACCCCATACACAACTCCACCGGGGAAGGTGCCAGAAAGGAGTTCTATTGGTAGTTTTTACAGTACCCCGGTAGGCAGCTGAAAGGCGCCACAAAAGTTGTTCTACCTGCTTTCTGGGCTGAGACGGGGAAGCGCTGAATTTTGGACTCGGCTGGTGACAAAATGTTCCAAACACACCCCATGCACAACTCCACCGGGGAAGGTGCCAGAAAGGAGTTCTCTTGGTAGTTTTTACAGTGCCCCGGTAGGCAGCTGAAAGGCGCCACAAAACTTGTTCTACCTGCTTTCTGGGCTGAGATGGGGAAGCGCTGAATTTTGGACTCGGCTGGTGACAAAATGTTCCAAACACACCCCATGCACAACTCCACCGGGGAAGGTGCCAGAAAGCAATTCTGTTGGTAGTTTTTACAGTAACCCGGTAGGCAGCTGAAAGGCGCCACAAAACTTGTTCTACCTGCTTTCTGGGCTGAGATGGGGAAGCGCTGAATTTTGGACTCGGCTGGTGACAAAATGTTCCAAACACACCCCATGCACAACTCCACCGGGGAAGGTGCCAGAAGGAATTCTCTTGGTAGTTTTCACAGTACCCCGGTAGGCAGCTGAAAGGCGCCACAAAAGATGTTCTACCTGCTTTCTGGGCTGAGATGGGGAACCGCTGAATTTTGGACTCGGCTGGTGACAAAATGTTCCAAACACACCCCATGCACAACTCCACCGGGGAAGGTGCCAGAAAGGAGTTCTCTTGGTAGTTTTTACAGTACCCCGGTAGGCAGCTGAAAGGCACCACAAAACTTGTTCTACCTTCTTTCTGGGCTGAGACGGGGAACAGCGGAATTTTGGACTCGGCTGGTGACAAAATGTTCCAAACACACCCCATGCACAACTCCACCGGGGAAGGTGCCAGAAAGGAGTTCTCTTGGTAGTTTTTACAGTACCCCGGTAGGCAGCTGAAAGGCGCCACAAAACTTGTTCTACCTGCTTTCTGGGCTGAGATGGGGAAGCGCTGAATTTTGGACTCGGCTGGTGACAAAATGTTCCAAACACACCCCATGCACAACTCCACCGGGGAAGGTGCCAGAAAGGAATTCTCTTGGTAGTTTTTACAGTACCCCGGTAGGCAGCTGAAAGGCACCACAAAAGATGTTCTACCTGCTTTCTGGGCTGAGACGGGGAACCGCTGAATTTTGGACTCGGCTGGTGACAAAATGTTCCAAACACACCCCATGCACAACTCCACCGGGGAAGGTGCCAGAAAGGAGTTCTGTTGGTAGTTTTTACACTACCCCGGTAGGCAGCTGAAAGGCGCCACAAAAGATGTTCTACCTGCTTTCTGGGCTGAGATGGGGAAGCGCTGAATTTTGGACTCGGCTGGTGACAAAATGTTCCAAACACACCCCATGCACAACTCCACCGGGGAAGGTGCCAGAAAGGAGTTCTATTGGTAGTTTTTACAGTACCCCGGTAGGCAGCTGAAAGGCGCCACAAAACTTGTTCTACCTGCTTTCTGGGCTGAGACGGGGAACCGCTGAATTTTGGACTCGGCTGGTGACAAAATGTTCCAAACACACCCCATGCACAACTCCACCGGGGAAGGTGCCAGAAAGGAGTTCTCTTGGTAGTTTTTACAGTGCCCCGGTAGGCAGCTGAAAGGCGCCACAAAACTTGTTCTACCTGCTTTCTGGGCTGAGATGGGGAAGCGCTGAATTTTGGACTCGGCTGGTGACAAAATGTTCCAAACACACCCCATGCACAACTCCACCGGGGAAGGTGCCAGAAAGCAATTCTGTTGGTAGTTTTTACAGTACCCCGGTAGGCAGCTGAAAGGTGCCACAAAACTTGTTCTACCTGCTTTCTGGGCTGAGATGGGGAAGCGCTGAATTTTGGACTCGGCTGGTGACAAAATGTTCCAAACACACCCCATGCACAACTCCACCGGGGAAGGTGCCAGAAGGAATTCTCTTGGTAGTTTTCACAGTACCCCGGTAGGCAGCTGAAAGGCGCCACAAAAGATGTTCTACCTGCTTTCTGGGCTGAGATGGGGAACCGCTGAATTTTGGACTCGGCTGGTGACAAAATGTTCCAAACACACCCCATGCACAACTCCACCGGGGAAGGTGCCAGAAAGGAGTTCTGTTGGTAGTTTTTACACTACCCCGGTAGGCAGCTGAAAGGCGCCACAAAAGATGTTCTACCTGCTTTCTGGGCTGAGATGGGGAAGCGCTGAATTTTGGACTCGGCTGGTGACAAAATGTTCCAAACACACCCCATACACAACTCCACCGGGGAAGGTGCCAGAAAGGAGTTCTATTGGTAGTTTTTACAGTACCCCGGTAGGCAGCTGAAAGGCGCCACAAAAGTTGTTCTACCTGCTTTCTGGGCTGAGACGGGGAAGCGCTGAATTTTGGACTCGGCTGGTGACAAAATGTTCCAAACACACCCCATGCACAACTCCACCGGGGAAGGTGCCAGAAAGGAGTTCTCTTGGTAGTTTTTACAGTGCCCCGGTAGGCAGCTGAAAGGCGCCACAAAACTTGTTCTACCTGCTTTCTGGGCTGAGATGGGGAAGCGCTGAATTTTGGACTCGGCTGGTGACAAAATGTTCCAAACACACCCCATGCACAACTCCACCGGGGAAGGTGCCAGAAAGCAATTCTGTTGGTAGTTTTTACAGTACCCCGGTAGGCAGCTGAAAGGCGCCACAAAACTTGTTCTACCTGCTTTCTGGGCTGAGATGGGGAAGCGCTGAATTTTGGACTCGGCTGGTGACAAAATGTTCCAAACACACCCCATGCACAACTCCACCGGGGAAGGTGCCAGAAGGAATTCTCTTGGTAGTTTTCACAGTACCCCGGTAGGCAGCTGAAAGGCGCCACAAAAGATGTTCTACCTGCTTTCTGGGCTGAGATGGGGAACCGCTGAATTTTGGACTCGGCTGGTGACAAAATGTTCCAAACACACCCCATGCACAACTCCACCGGGGAAGGTGCCAGAAAGGAGTTCTCTTGGTAGTTTTTACAGTACCCCGGTAGGCAGCTGAAAGGCACCACAAAACTTGTTCTACCTTCTTTCTGGGCTGAGACGGGGAACAGCTGAATTTTGGACTCGGCTGGTGACAAAATGTTCCAAACACACCCCATGCACAACTCCACCGGGGAAGGTGCCAGAAAGGAGTTCTCTTGGTAGTTTTTACAGTACCCCGGTAGGCAGCTGAAAGGCGCCACAAAACTTGTTCTACCTGCTTTCTGGGCTGAGATGGGGAAGCGCTGAATTTTGGACTCGGCTGGTGACAAAATGTTCCAAACACACCCCATGCACAACTCCACCGGGGAAGGTGCCAGAAAGGAATTCTCTTGGTAGTTTTTACAGTACCCCCGGTAGGCAGCTGAAAGGCGCCACAAAAGTTGTTCTACCTGCTTTCTGGGCTGAGATGGGGAACCGCTGAATTTTGGACTCGGCTGGTGACAAAATGTTCCAAACACACCCCATGCACAACTCCACCGGGGAAGGTGCCAGAAAGGAGTTCTCTTGGTAGTTTTTACACTACCCCGGTAGGCAGCTGAAAGGCACCACAAAACTTTTTCTACCTGCTTTCTGGGCTGAGATGGGGAAGCGCTGAATTTTGGACTCGGCTGGTGACAAAATGTTCCAAACACACCCCATGCACAATTCCACCGGGGGAGGTGCCAGAAAGGAGTTTTCTTGGTAGTTTTTACAGTACCCCGGTAGGCAGCTGAAAGGCGCCACAAAAGTTGTTCTACCTGCTTTCTGGGCTGAGACGTGGAACCGCTGAATTTTGGACTCGGCTGGTGACAAAATGTTCCAAACACACCCCATGCACAACTCCACCGGGGAAGGTGCCAGAAAGGAGTTCTCTTGGTAGTTTTTACAGTGCCCTGGTAGGCAGCTGAAAGGCGCCACAAAACTTGTTCTACCTGCTTTCTGGGCTGAGATGGGGAACCGCTAAATTTTGGACTCGGCTGGTGACAAAATGTTCCAAACACACCCCATGCACAACTCCACCGGGGAAGGTGCCAGAAGGAGTTCTCTTGGTAGTTTTTACAGTACCCCGGTAGGCAGCTGAAAGGCACCACAAAAGATGTTCTACCTGCTTTCTGGGCTGAGATGGGGAAGCGCTGAATTTTGGACTCGGCTGGTGACAAAATGTTCCAAACACACCCCATGCACAACTCCACCGGGGAAGGTGCCAGAAAGGAGTTCTGTTGGTAGTTTTTACAGTACCCCGGTAGGCAGCTGAAAGGCACCACAAAACTTTTTCTACCAGCTTTCTGGGCTGAGATGGGGAAGCGCTGAATTTTGGACTCGGCTGGTGACAAAATGTTCCAAACACACCCCATGCACAACTCCACCGGGGAAGGTGCCAGAAAGGAGTTTTCTTGGTAGTTTTTACAGTACCCCGGTAGGCAGCTGAAAGGCACCACAAAAGATGTTCTACCTGCTTTCTGGGCTGAGATGGGGAAGCGCTGAATTTTGGACTCGGCTGGTGACAAAATGTTCCAAACACACCCCATGCACAACTCCACCGGGGAAGGTGCCAGCAAGGAGTTCTGTTGGTAGTTTTTACAGTACCCCGGTAGGCACCTGAAAGGCACCACAAAACTTTTTCTACCTGCTTTCTGGGCTGAGATGGGGAAGCGCTGAATTTTGGACTCGGCTGGTGACAAAATGTTCCAAACACACCCCATGCACAACTCCACCGGGGAAGGTGCCAGAAAGGAGTTTTCTTGGTAGTTTTTACAGTACCCCGGTAGGCAGCTGAAAGGCGCCACAAAAGTTGTTCTACCTGCTTTCTGGGCTGAGACGGGGAACCGATGAATTTTGGACTCGGCTGGTGACAAAATGTTCCAAACACACCCCATGCACAACTCCACCGGGGAAGGTGCCAGAAAGGAGTTCTCTTGGTAGTTTTTACAGTGCCCCGGTAGGCAGCTGAAAGGCGCCACAAAAGTTGTTCTACCTGCTTTCTGGGCTGAGATGGGGAAGCGCTGAATTTTGGACTCGGCTGGTGACAAAAGGTTCCAAACACACCCCATGCACAACTCCACCGGGGAAGGTGCCAGAAAGGAGTTCTCTTGGTAGTTTTTACAGTACCCCGATAGGCAGCTGAAAGGCACCACAAAAGTTGTTCTACCTGCTTTCTGGGCTGAGATGGGTAAGTGCTGAATTTTGGACTCGGCTGGTGACAAAATGTTCCAAACACACCCCATGCACAACTCCACCGGGGAAAGTGCCAGAAAGGAATTCTCTTGGTAGTTTTTACAGTACCCCGGTAGGCAGCTGAAAGGCACCACAAAAGACGTTCTACCTGCTTTCTGGGCTGAGATGGGGAAGCGCTGAATTTTGGACTCGGCTGGTGACAAAATGTTCCAAACACACCCCATGCACAACTCCACCGGGGAAGGTGCCAGAAAGGAATTCTGTTGGTAGTTTTTACAGTACCCCGGTAGGCAGCTGAAAGGCACCAGAAAAGATGTTCTACCTGCTTTCTGGGCTGAGCTGGGGAACCGCTGAATTTTGGACTCGGCTGGTGGCAAAATTGTCCAAACACACCCCATGCACAACTCCACCGGGGAAGGTGCCAGAAAGGAGTTCTCTTGGTAGTTTCTATAGTACCCCGGTAGGCAGCTGAAAGGCACCACAAAACTTGTTCTACCTGCTTCTGGGCTGAGCTGGGGAACCGCTGAATTTTGGACTCGGCTGGTGGCAAAATGTTCCAAACACACCCCATGCACAACTCCACCGGGGAAGGTGCCAGAAAGGAATTCTCTTGGTAGTTTTTACTGTACCCCGGTAGGCAGCTGAAAGGCGCCACAAAACTTGTTCTACCTGCTTTCTGGGCTGAGATGGGGAAGCGCTGAATTTTGGACTCGGCTGGTGACAAAATGTTCCAAACACACCCCATGCACAACTCCACCGGGGAAGGTGCCAGAAAGGAGTTCTCTTGGTAGTTTTTACAGTACCCCGGTAGGCAGCTGAAAGGCACCACAAAACTTGTTCTACCTGCTTTCTGGGCTGAGATGGGGAAGCGCTGAATTTTGGACTCGGCTGGTGACAAAATGTTCCAAACACACCCCATGCACAACTCCACCGGGGAAGGTGCCAGAAAGGAATTCTCTTGGTAGTTTTTACAGTACCCCAGTAGGCAGCTGAAAGGCACCACAAAAGATGTTCTACCTGCTTTCTGGGGTGGGATGGGGAACCGCTGAATTTTGGACTCGGCTGGTGACAAAATTGTCCAAACACACCATATGCACAACTCCACCGGGGAAGGTGCCAGATAGGAGTTCTGTTGGTAGTTTTTACAGTACCCCGGTAGGCAGCTGAAAGGCACCACAAAACTTGTTCTACCTGCTTTCTGGGCTGAGATGGGGAAGCGCTGAATTTTGGACTCGGCTGGTGACAAAATGTTCCAAACACACCCCATGCACAACTCCACCGGGGAAGGTGCCAGAAAGGAGTTCTCTTGGTAGTTTTTACAGTACCCCGGTAGGCAGCTGAAAGGCGCCACAAAACTTGTTCTACCTGCTTTCTGGGCTGAGATGGGGAAGCGCTGAATTTTGGACTCGGCTGGTGACAAAATGTTCCAAACACACCCCATGCACAACTCCACCGGGGGAGGTGCCAGAAAGGAATTCTGTTGGTAGTTTTTACAGTACCCCGGTAGGCAGCTGAAAGGCGCCACAAAAGTTGTTCTACCTGCTTTCTGGGCTGAGATGGGGAAGCGCTGAATTTTGGACTCGGCTGGTGACAAAATGTTCCAAACACACCCCATGCACAACTCCACCGGGGGAGGTGCCAGAAAGGAGTTCTCTTGGTAGTTTTTACAGTACCCCGGTAGGCAGCTGAAAGGCGCCACAAAAGTTGTTCTACCTGCTTTCTGGGCTGAGATGGGGAAGCGCTGAATTTTGGACTCGGCTGGTGACATAATGTTCCAAACACACCCCATGCACAACTCCACCGGGGAAGGTGCCAGAAAGGAATTCTGTTGGTAGTTTTTACAGTACCCCGGTAGGCAGCTGAAAGGCACCACAAAAGATGTTCTACCTGCTTTCTGGGCTGAGATGGGGAAGCGCTGAATTTTGGACTCGGCTGGTGACAAAATGTTCCAAACACACCCCATGCACAACTCCACCGGGGAAGGTGCCAGAAAGGAATTCTGTTGGTAGTTTTTACAGTACCCCGGTAGGCAGCTGAAAGGCACCACAAAAGATGTTCTACCTGCTTTCTGGGCTGAGATGGGGAAGCGCTGAATTTTGGACTCGGCTGGTGACAAAATGTTCCAAACACACCCCATGCACAACTCCACCGGGGAAGGTGCCAGAAAGGAGTTCTCTTGGTAGTTTTTACAGTACCCCGGTAGGCAGCTGAAAGGCGCCACAAAACTTGTTCTACCTGCTTTCTGGGCTAGAGATGGGGAACCGCTGAATTTTGGACTCAGCTGGTGACAAAATGTTCCAAACACACCCCATGCACAACTCCACCGGGGAAGGTGCCAGAAAGGCGTTCTATTGGTAGTTTTTACAGTACCCCGGTAGGCAGCTGAAAGGCGCCACAAAACTTGTTCTACCTGCTTTCTGGGCTGAGATGGGGAAGCGCTGAATTTTGGACTCGGCTGGTGACAAAATGTTCCAAACACACCCCATGCACAACTCCACCGGGGAAGGTGCCAGAAAGGAATTCTCTTGGTAGTTTTTACTGTACCCCGGTAGGCAGCTGAAAGGCGCCACAAAACTTGTTCTACCTGCTTTCTGGGCTGAGATGGGGAACCGCTGAATTTTGGACTCGGCTGGTGACAAAATGTTCCAAACACACCCCATGCACAACTCCACCGGGGAAGGTGCCAGAAAGGAGTTCTCTTGGTAGTTTTTACAGTGCCCCGGTAGGCAGCTGAAAGGCGCCACAAAACTTGTTCTACCTGTTTTCTGGGCTGAGACAGGGAAGCGCTGAATTTTGGACTCGGCTGGTGACAAAATGTTCCAAACACACCCCATGCACAACTCCACCGGGGAAGGTGCCAGAAAGGAGTTCTATTGGTAGTTTTTACAGTACCCCGGTAGGCAGCTGAAAGGCACCACAAAAGATGTTCTACCTGCTTTCTGGGCTGAGATGGGGAAGCGCTGAATTTTGGACTCGGCTGGTGACAAAATGTTCCAAACACACCCCATGCACAACTCCACCGGGGAAGGTGCCAGAAAGGAGTTCTCTTGGTAGTTTTTACAGTGTCCCGGTAGGCAGCTGAAAGGCGCCACAAAACTTGTTCTACCTTTTTTCTGGGCTGAGACGGGGAAGCGCTGAATTTTGGACTCGGCTGGTGACAAAATGTTCCAAACACACCCCATGCACAACTCCACCGGGGAAGGTGCCAGAAAGGCGTTCTATTGGTAGTTTTTACAGTACCCCGGTAGGCAGCTGAAAGGCGCCACAAAAGATGTTCTACCTGCTTTCTGGGCTGAGATGGGGAAGCGCTGAATTTTGGACTCGGCTGGTGACAAAATGTTCCAAACACACCCCATGCACAACTCCACCGGGGAAGGTGCCAGAAAGGAATTCTCTTGGTAGTTTTTACTGTACCCCGGTAGGCAGCTGAAAGGCACCACAAAACTTGTTCTACCTGCTTTCTGGGCTGAGATGGGGAACCGCTGAATTTTGGACTCGGCTGGTGACAAAATGTTCCAAACACACCCCATGCACAACTCCACCGGGGAAGGTGCCAGAAAGGAATTCTCTTGGTAGTTTTTACAGTACCCCGGTAGGCAGCTGAAAGGCACCACAAAAGATGTTCTACCTGCTTTCTGGGCTAGAGATGGGGAACCGCTGAATTTTGGACTCGGCTGCGACAAAATTGTCCAAACACACCATATGCACAACTCCACCGGGGAAGGTGCCAGAAAGGAGTTCTCTTGGTAGTTTTTACAGTACCCCGGTAGGCAGCTGAAAGGCGCCACAAAACTTGTTCTACCTGCTTTCTGGGCTGAGATGGGGAAGCGCTGAATTTTGGACTCGGCTGGTGACAAAATGTTCCAAACATACCCCATGCACAACTCCACCGGGGAAGGTGCCAGAAAGGAGTTCTCTTGGTAGTTTTTACAGTACCCCGGTAGGCAGCTGAAAGGCGCTACAAAACTTGTTCTACCTGCTTTCTGGGCTGAGATGGGGAAGCGCTGAATTTTGGACTCGGCTGGTGACAAAATGTTCCAAACACACCCCATGCACAACTCCACCGGGGAAGGTGCCAGAAAGGAGTTCTATTGGTAGTTTTTACAGTACCCCGGTAGGCAGCTGAAAGGCGCCACAAAACTTGTTCTACCTGCTTTCTGGGCTGAGACGGGGAACCGCTGAATTTTGGACTCGGCTGGTGACAAAATGTTCCAAACACACCCCATGCACAACTCCACCGGGGAAGGTGCCAGAAAGGAGTTCTCTTGGTAGTTTTTACAGTGCCCCGGTAGGCAGCTGAAAGGCGCCACAAAACTTGTTCTACCTGCTTTCTGGGCTGAGATGGGGAAGCGCTGAATTTTGGACTCGGCTGGTGACAAAATGTTCCAAACACACCCCATGCACAACTCCACCGGGGAAGGTGCCAGAAAGCAATTCTGTTGGTAGTTTTTACAGTACCCCGGTAGGCAGCTGAAAGGTGCCACAAAACTTGTTCTACCTGCTTTCTGGGCTGAGATGGGGAAGCGCTGAATTTTGGACTCGGCTGGTGACAAAATGTTCCAAACACACCCCATGCACAACTCCACCGGGGAAGGTGCCAGAAGGAATTCTCTTGGTAGTTTTCACAGTACCCCGGTAGGCAGCTGAAAGGCGCCACAAAAGATGTTCTACCTGCTTTCTGGGCTGAGATGGGGAACCGCTGAATTTTGGACTCGGCTGGTGACAAAATGTTCCAAACACACCCCATGCACAACTCCACCGGGGAAGGTGCCAGAAAGGAGTTCTGTTGGTAGTTTTTACACTACCCCGGTAGGCAGCTGAAAGGCGCCACAAAAGATGTTCTACCTGCTTTCTGGGCTGAGATGGGGAAGCGCTGAATTTTGGACTCGGCTGGTGACAAAATGTTCCAAACACACCCCATACACAACTCCACCGGGGAAGGTGCCAGAAAGGAGTTCTATTGGTAGTTTTTACAGTACCCCGGTAGGCAGCTGAAAGGCGCCACAAAAGTTGTTCTACCTGCTTTCTGGGCTGAGACGGGGAAGCGCTGAATTTTGGACTCGGCTGGTGACAAAATGTTCCAAACACACCCCATGCACAACTCCACCGGGGAAGGTGCCAGAAAGGAGTTCTCTTGGTAGTTTTTACAGTGCCCCGGTAGGCAGCTGAAAGGCGCCACAAAACTTGTTCTACCTGCTTTCTGGGCTGAGATGGGGAAGCGCTGAATTTTGGACTCGGCTGGTGACAAAATGTTCCAAACACACCCCATGCACAACTCCACCGGGGAAGGTGCCAGAAAGCAATTCTGTTGGTAGTTTTTACAGTACCCCGGTAGGCAGCTGAAAGGCGCCACAAAACTTGTTCTACCTGCTTTCTGGGCTGAGATGGGGAAGCGCTGAATTTTGGACTCGGCTGGTGACAAAATGTTCCAAACACACCCCATGCACAACTCCACCGGGGAAGGTGCCAGAAGGAATTCTCTTGGTAGTTTTCACAGTACCCCGGTAGGCAGCTGAAAGGCGCCACAAAAGATGTTCTACCTGCTTTCTGGGCTGAGATGGGGAACCGCTGAATTTTGGACTCGGCTGGTGACAAAATGTTCCAAACACACCCCATGCACAACTCCACCGGGGAAGGTGCCAGAAAGGAGTTCTCTTGGTAGTTTTTACAGTACCCCGGTAGGCAGCTGAAAGGCACCACAAAACTTGTTCTACCTTCTTTCTGGGCTGAGACGGGGAACAGCTGAATTTTGGACTCGGCTGGTGACAAAATGTTCCAAAAACACCCCATGCACAACTCCACCGGGGAAGGTGCCAGAAAGGAGTTCTCTTGGTAGTTTTTACAGTACCCCGGTAGGCAGCTGAAAGGCGCCACAAAACTTGTTCTACCTGCTTTCTGGGCTGAGATGGGGAAGCGCTGAATTTTGGACTCGGCTGGTGACAAAATGTTCCAAACACACCCCATGCACAACTCCACCGGGGAAGGTGCCAGAAAGGAATTCTCTTGGTAGTTTTTACAGTACCCCGGTAGGCAGCTGAAAGGCGCCACAAAAGTTGTTCTACCTGCTTTCTGGGCTGAGATGGGGAACCGCTGAATTTTGGACTCGGCTGGTGACAAAATGTTCCAAACACACCCCATGCACAACTCCACCGGGGAAGGTGCCAGAAAGGAGTTCTCTTGGTAGTTTTTACACTACCCCGGTAGGCAGCTGAAAGGCACCACAAAACTTTTTCTACCTGCTTTCTGGGCTGAGATGGGGAAGCGCTGAATTTTGGACTCGGCTGGTGACAAAATGTTCCAAACACACCCCATGCACAATTCCACCGGGGGAGGTGCCAGAAAGGAGTTTTCTTGGTAGTTTTTACAGTACCCCGGTAGGCAGCTGAAAGGCGCCACAAAAGTTGTTCTACCTGCTTTCTGGGCTGAGACGGGGAACCGCTGAATTTTGGACTCGGCTGGTGACAAAATGTTCCAAACACACCCCATGCACAACTCCACCGGGGAAGGTGCCAGAAAGGAGTTCTCTTGGTAGTTTTTACAGTGCCCTGGTAGGCAGCTGAAAGGCGCCACAAAACTTGTTCTACCTGCTTTCTGGGCTGAGATGGGGAACCGCTAAATTTTGGACTCGGCTGGTGACAAAATGTTCCAAACACACCCCATGCACAACTCCACCGGGGAAGGTGCCAGAAGGAGTTCTCTTGGTAGTTTTTACAGTACCCCGGTAGGCAGCTGAAAGGCACCACAAAAGATGTTCTACCTGCTTTCTGGGCTGAGATGGGGAAGCGCTGAATTTTGGACTCGGCTGGTGACAAAATGTTCCAAACACACCCCATGCACAACTCCACCGGGGAAGGTGCCAGAAAGGAGTTCTGTTGGTAGTTTTTACAGTACCCCGGTAGGCAGCTGAAAGGCACCACAAAACTTTTTCTACCAGCTTTCTGGGCTGAGATGGGGAAGCGCTGAATTTTGGACTCGGCTGGTGACAAAATGTTCCAAACACACCCCATGCACAACTCCACCGGGGAAGGTGCCAGAAAGGAGTTTTCTTGGTAGTTTTTACAGTACCCCGGTAGGCAGCTTAAAGGCACCACAAAACTTGTTCTACCTGCTTTCTGGGCTGAGATGGGGAACCGCTGAATTTTGGACTCGGCTGGTGACAAAATGTTCCAAACACACCCCATGCACAATTCCACCGGGGAAGGTGCCAGAAAGGAATTCTGTTGGTAGTTTTTACAGTACCCCGGTAGGCAGCTGAAAGGCACCACAAAAGATGTTCTACCTGCTTTCTGGGCTGAGATGGGGAACCGCTGAATTTTGGACTCGGCTGGTGACAAAATGTTCCAAAAACACCCCATGCACAACTCCACCGGGGAAGGTGCCAGAAAGGAGTTCTCTTGGTAGTTTTTACAGTACCCCGGTAGGCAGCTGAAAGGCACCACAAAAGATGTTCTACCTGCTTTCTGGGCTGAGATGGGGAAGCGCTGAATTTTGGACTCGGCTGGTGACAAAATGTTCCAAACACACCCCATGCACAACTCCACCGGGGAAGGTGCCAGCAAGGAGTTCTGTTGGTAGTTTTTACAGTACCCCGGTAGGCACCTGAAAGGCACCAAAAAACTTTTTCTACCTGCTTTCTGGGCTGAGATGGGGAAGCGCTGAATTTTGGACTCGGCTGGTGACAAAATGTTCCAAACACACCCCATGCACAACTCCACCGGGGAAGGTGCCAGAAAGGAGTTTTCTTGGTAGTTTTTACAGTACCCCGGTAGGCAGCTGAAAGGCGCCACAAAAGTTGTTCTACCTGCTTTCTGGGCTGAGACGGGGAACCGATGAATTTTGGACTCGGCTGGTGACAAAATGTTCCAAACACACCCCATGCACAACTCCACCGGGGAAGGTGCCAGAAAGGAGTTCTCTTGGTAGTTTTTACAGTGCCCCGGTAGGCAGCTGAAAGGCGCCACAAAAGTTGTTCTACCTGCTTTCTGGGCTGAGAAGGGGAAGCGCTGAATTTTGGACTCGGCTGGTGACAAAAGGTTCCAAACACACCCCATGCACAACTCCACCGGGGAAGGTGCCAGAAAGGAGTTCTCTTGGTAGTTTTTACAGTACCCCGATAGGCAGCTGAAAGGCACCACAAAAGTTGTTCTACCTGCTTTCTGGGCTGAGATGGGTAAGTGCTGAATTTTGGACTCGGCTGGTGACAAAATGTTCCAAACACACCCCATGCACAACTCCACCGGGGAAAGTGCCAGAAAGGAATTCTCTTGGTAGTTTTTACAGTACCCCGGTAGGCAGCTGAAAGGCACCACAAAAGACGTTCTACCTGCTTTCTGGGCTGAGATGGGGAAGCGCTGAATTTTGGACTCGGCTGGTGACAAAATGTTCCAAACACACCCCATGCACAACTCCACCGGGGAAGGTGCCAGAAAGGAATTCTGTTGGTAGTTTTTACAGTACCCCGGTAGGCAGCTGAAAGGCACCAGAAAAGATGTTCTACCTGCTTTCTGGGCTGAGCTGGGGAACCGCTGAATTTTGGACTCGGCTGGTGGCAAAATTGTCCAAACACACCCCATGCACAACTCCACCGGGGAAGGTGCCAGAAAGGAGTTCTCTTGGTAGTTTCTATAGTACCCCGGTAGGCAGCTGAAAGGCACCACAAAACTTGTTCTACCTGCTTCTGGGCTGAGCTGGGGAACCGCTGAATTTTGGACTCGGCTGGTGGCAAAATGTTCCAAACACACCCCATGCACAACTCCACCGGGGAAGGTGCCAGAAAGGAATTCTCTTGGTAGTTTTTACTGTACCCCGGTAGGCAGCTGAAAGGCGCCACAAAACTTGTTCTACCTGCTTTCTGGGCTGAGATGGGGAAGCGCTGAATTTTGGACTCGGCTGGTGACAAAATGTTCCAAACACACCCCATGCACAACTCCACCGGGGAAGGTGCCAGAAAGGAGTTCTCTTGGTAGTTTTTACAGTACCCCGGTAGGCAGCTGAAAGGCACCACAAAACTTGTTCTACCTGCTTTCTGGGCTGAGATGGGGAAGCGCTGAATTTTGGACTCGGCTGGTGACAAAATGTTCCAAACACACCCCATGCACAACTCCACCGGGGAAGGTGCCAGAAAGGAATTCTCTTGGTAGTTTTTACAGTACCCCAGTAGGCAGCTGAAAGGCACCACAAAAGATGTTCTACCTGCTTTCTGGGGTGGGATGGGGAACCGCTGAATTTTGGACTCGGCTGGTGACAAAATTGTCCAAACACACCATATGCACAACTCCACCGGGGAAGGTGCCAGATAGGAGTTCTGTTGGTAGTTTTTACAGTACCCCGGTAGGCAGCTGAAAGGCACCACAAAACTTGTTCTACCTGCTTTCTGGGCTGAGATGGGGAAGCGCTGAATTTTGGACTCGGCTGGTGACAAAATGTTCCAAACACACCCCATGCACAACTCCACCGGGGAAGGTGCCAGAAAGGAGTTCTCTTGGTAGTTTTTACAGTACCCCGGTAGGCAGCTGAAAGGCGCCACAAAACTTGTTCTACCTGCTTTCTGGGCTGAGATGGGGAAGCGCTGAATTTTGGACTCGGCTGGTGACAAAATGTTCCAAACACACCCCATGCACAACTCCACCGGGGGAGGTGCCAGAAAGGAATTCTGTTGGTAGTTTTTACAGTACCCCGGTAGGCAGCTGAAAGGCGCCACAAAAGTTGTTCTACCTGCTTTCTGGGCTGAGATGGGGAAGCGCTGAATTTTGGACTCGGCTGGTGACAAAATGTTCCAAACACACCCCATGCACAACTCCACCGGGGAAGGTGCCAGAAAGGAATTCTCTTGGTAGTTTTTACACTACCCCGGTAGGCAGCTGAAAGGCACCACAAAAGATGTTCTACCTGCTTTCTGGGCTGAGATGGGGAAGCGCTGAATTTTGGACTCGGCTGGTGACAAAATGTTCCAAACACACCCCATGCACAACTCCACCGGGGGAGGTGCCAGAAAGGAGTTCTCTTGGTAGTTTTTACAGTACCCCGGTAGGCAGCTGAAAGGCGCCACAAAAGTTGTTCTACCTGCTTTCTGGGCTGAGATGGGGAAGCGCTGAATTTTGGACTCGGCTGGTGACATAATGTTCCAAACACACCCCATGCACAACTCCACCGGGGAAGGTGCCAGAAAGGAATTCTGTTGGTAGTTTTTACAGTACCCCGGTAGGCAGCTGAAAGGCACCACAAAAGATGTTCTACCTGCTTTCTGGGCTGAGATGGGGAAGCGCTGAATTTTGGACTCGGCTGGTGACAAAATGTTCCAAACACACCCCATGCACAACTCCACCGGGGAAGGTGCCAGAAAGGAATTCTGTTGGTAGTTTTTACAGTACCCCGGTAGGCAGCTGAAAGGCACCACAAAAGATGTTCTACCTGCTTTCTGGGCTGAGATGGGGAAGCGCTGAATTTTGGACTCGGCTGGTGACAAAATGTTCCAAACACACCCCATGCACAACTCCACCGGGGAAGGTGCCAGAAAGGAGTTCTCTTGGTAGTTTTTACAGTACCCCGGTAGGCAGCTGAAAGGCGCCACAAAACTTGTTCTACCTGCTTTCTGGGCTAGAGATGGGGAACCGCTGAATTTTGGACTCAGCTGGTGACAAAATGTTCCAAACACACCCCATGCACAACTCCACCGGGGAAGGTGCCAGAAAGGCGTTCTATTGGTAGTTTTTACAGTACCCCGGTAGGCAGCTGAAAGGCGCCACAAAACTTGTTCTACCTGCTTTCTGGGCTGAGATGGGGAAGCGCTGAATTTTGGACTCGGCTGGTGACAAAATGTTCCAAACACACCCCATGCACAACTCCACCGGGGAAGGTGCCAGAAAGGAATTCTCTTGGTAGTTTTTACTGTACCCCGGTAGGCAGCTGAAAGGCGCCACAAAACTTGTTCTACCTGCTTTCTGGGCTGAGATGGGGAACCGCTGAATTTTGGACTCGGCTGGTGACAAAATGTTCCAAACACACCCCATGCACAACTCCACCGGGGAAGGTGCCAGAAAGGAGTTCTCTTGGTAGTTTTTACAGTGCCCCGGTAGGCAGCTGAAAGGCGCCACAAAACTTGTTCTACCTGTTTTCTGGGCTGAGACAGGGAAGCGCTGAATTTTGGACTCGGCTGGTGACAAAATGTTCCAAACACACCCCATGCACAACTCCACCGGGGAAGGTGCCAGAAAGGAGTTCTATTGGTAGTTTTTACAGTACCCCGGTAGGCAGCTGAAAGGCACCACAAAAGATGTTCTACCTGCTTTCTGGGCTGAGATGGGGAAGCGCTGAATTTTGGACTCGGCTGGTGACAAAATGTTCCAAACACACCCCATGCACAACTCCACCGGGGAAGGTGCCAGAAAGGAGTTCTCTTGGTAGTTTTTACAGTGTCCCGGTAGGCAGCTGAAAGGCGCCACAAAACTTGTTCTACCTTTTTTCTGGGCTGAGACGGGGAAGCGCTGAATTTTGGACTCGGCTGGTGACAAAATGTTCCAAACACACCCCATGCACAACTCCACCGGGGAAGGTGCCAGAAAGGCGTTCTATTGGTAGTTTTTACAGTACCCCGGTAGGCAGCTGAAAGGCGCCACAAAAGATGTTCTACCTGCTTTCTGGGCTGAGATGGGGAAGCGCTGAATTTTGGACTCGGCTGGTGACAAAATGTTCCAAACACACCCCATGCACAACTCCACCGGGGAAGGTGCCAGAAAGGAATTCTCTTGGTAGTTTTTACTGTACCCCGGTAGGCAGCTGAAAGGCACCACAAAACTTGTTCTACCTGCTTTCTGGGCTGAGACAGGGAAGCGCTGAATTTTGGACTCGGCTGGTGACAAAATGTTCCAAACACACCCCATGCACAACTCCACCGGGGAAGGTGCCAGAAAGGAATTCTCTTGGTAGTTTTTACAGTACCCCGGTAGGCAGCTGAAAGGCACCACAAAAGATGTTCTACCTGCTTTCTGGGCTAGAGATGGGGAACCGCTGAATTTTGGACTCGGCTGCGACAAAATTGTCCAAACACACCATATGCACAACTCCACCGGGGAAGGTGCCAGAAAGGAGTTCTCTTGGTAGTTTTTACAGTACCCCGGTAGGCAGCTGAAAGGCGCCACAAAACTTGTTCTACCTGCTTTCTGGGCTGAGATGGGGAAGCGCTGAATTTTGGACTCGGCTGGTGACAAAATGTTCCAAACATACCCCATGCACAACTCCACCGGGGAAGGTGCCAGAAAGGAGTTCTCTTGGTAGTTTTTACAGTACCCCGGTAGGCAGCTGAAAGGCGCTACAAAACTTGTTCTACCTTTTTTCTGGGCTGAGACGGGGAAGCGCTGAATTTTGGACTCGGCTGGTGACAAAATGTTCCAAACACACCCCATGCACAACTCCACCGGGGAAGGTGCCAGAAAGGCGTTCTATTGGTAGTTTTTACAGTACCCCGGTAGGCAGCTGAAAGGCGCCACAAAAGATGTTCTACCTGCTTTCTGGGCTGAGATGGGGAAGCGCTGAATTTTGGACTCGGCTGGTGACAAAATGTTCCAAACACACCCCATGCACAACTCCACCGGGGAAGGTGCCAGAAAGGAATTCTCTTGGTAGTTTTTACTGTACCCCGGTAGGCAGCTGAAAGGCGCCACAAAACTTGTTCTACCTGCTTTCTGGGCTGAGAGGGGGAACCGCTGAATTTTGGACTCGGCTGGTGACAAAATGTTCCAAACACACCCCATGCACAACTCCACCGGGGAAGGTGCCAGAAAGGAATTCTCTTGGTAGTTTTTACAGTACCCCGGTAGGCAGCTGAAAGGCACCACAAAAGATGTTCTACCTGCTTTCTGGGCTGAGATGGGGAACCGCTGAATTTTGGACTCGGCTGCGACAAAATTGTCCAAACACACCATATGCACAACTCCACCGGGGAAGGTGCCAGAAAGGAGTTCTCTTGGTAGTTTTTACAGTACCCCGGTAGGCAGCTGAAAGGCGCCACAAAACTTGTTCTACCTGCTTTCTGGGCTGAGATGGGGAAGCGCTGAATTTTGGACTCGGCTGGTGACAAAATGTTCCAAACATACCCCATGCACAACTCCACCGGGGAAGGTGCCAGAAAGGAGTTCTCTTGGTAGTTTTTACAGTACCCCGGTAGGCAGCTGAAAGGCGCTACAAAACTTGTTCTACCTGCTTTCTGGGCTGAGATGGGGAAGCGCTGAATTTTGGACTCGGCTGGTGACAAAATGTTCCAAACACACCCCATGCACAACTCCACCGGGGAAGGTGCCAGAAAGGAGTTCTCTTGGTAATTTTTACAGTACCCCGGTAGGCAGCTGAAAGGCGCCACAAAACTTGTTCTACCTGCTTTCTGGGCTGAGATGGGGAACCGCTGAATTTTGGACTCGGCTGGTGACAAAATGTTCCAAACACACCCCATGCACAACTCCACCGGGGAAGGTGCCAGAAAGGCGTTCTATTGGTAGTTTTTACAGTACCCCGGTAGGCAGCTGAAAGGCGCCACAAAAGATGTTCTACCTGCTTTCTGGGCTGAGATGGGGAAGCGCTGAATTTTGGACTCGGCTGGTGACAAAATGTTCCAAACACACCCCATGCACAACTCCACCGGGGAAGGTGCCAGAAAGGAGTTCTGTTGGTAGTTTTTACAGTGCCCCGGTAGGCAGCTGAAAGGCGCCACAAAACTTGTTCTACCTGCTTTCTGGGCTGAGACGGGGAACAGCTGAATTTTGGACTCGGCTGGTGACAAAATGTTCCAAACACACCCCATGCACAGCTCCACCGGGGAAGGTGCCAGAAAGGAGTTCTCTTGGTAGTTTTTACAGTACCCCGGTAGGCAGCTGAAAGGCACCACAAAAGATGTTCTACCTGCTTTCTGGGCTGAGCTGTGGAACCGCTGAATTTTGGACTCGGCTGGTGGCAAAATGTTCCAAACACACCCCATGCACAACTCCACCGGGGAAGGTGCCAGAAAGGAGTTCTGTTGGTAGTTTTTACACTACCCCGGTAGGCAGCTGAATGGCGCCACAAAAGTTGTTCTACCTGCTTTCTGGGCTGAGATGGGGAAGCGCTGAATTTTGGACTCGGCTGGTGACAAAATGTTCCAAACACACCCCATGCACAACTCCACCGGGGAAGGTGCCAGAAAGGAGTTCTCTTGGTAGTTTTTACAGTACCCCGGTAGGCAGCTGAAAGGCGCCACAAAAGTTGTTCTACCTGCTTTCTGGGCTGAGATGGGGAAGCGCTGAATTTTGGACTCGGCTGGTGACAAAATGTTCCAAACACACCCCATGCACAACTCCACCGGGGAAGGTGCCAGAAAGGCGTTCTCTTGGTAGTTTTTACACTACCCCGGTAGGCAGCTGAAAGGCGCCACAAAAGATGTTCTACCTGCTTTCTGGGCTGAGATGGGGAAGCGCTGAATTTTGGACTCGGCTGGTGACAAAATGTTCCAAACACACCCCATGCACAATTCCACCGGGGAAGGTGCCAGAAAGGAGTTTTCTTGGTAGTTTTTACAGTACCCCGGTAGGCAGCTGAAAGGCACCACAAATGTTGTTCTACCTGCTTTCTGGGCTGAGACGGGGAACCGCTGAATTTTGGACTCGGCTGGTGACAAAATGTTCCAAACACACCCCATGCACAACTCCACCGGGGAAGGTGCCAGAAAGGAGTTCCCTTGGTAGTTTTTACAGTACCCTGGTAGGCAGCTGAAAGGCGCCACAAAACTTGTTCTACCTGCTTTCTGGGCTGAGATGGGGAACCGCTAAATTTTGGACTCGGCTGGTGACAAAATGTTCCAAACACACCCCATGCACAACTCCACCGGGGAAGGTGCCAGAAAGGAATTCTCTTGGTAGTTTTTACAGTACCCCGGTAGGCAGCTGAAAGGCGCTACAAAACTTGTTCTACCTGCTTTCTGGGCTGAGATGGGGAAGCGCTGAATTTTGGACTCGGCTGGTGACAAAATGTTCCAAACACACCCCATGCACAACTCCACCGGGGAAGGTGCCAGAAAGGAGTTCTCTTGGTAGTTTTTACAGTACCCCGGTAGGCAGCTGAAAGGCGCCACAAAACTTGTTCTACCTGCTTTCTGGGCTGAGATGGGGAACCGCTGAATTTTGGACTCGGCTGGTGACAAAATGTTCCAAACACACCCCATGCACAACTCCACCAGGGAAGGTGCCAGAAAGGCATTCTCTTGGTAGTTTTTACAGTACCCCGGTAGGCAGCTGAAAGGCACCACAAAAGATGTTCTACCTGCTTTCTGGGCTGAGATGGGGAACCGCTGAATTTTGGACTCGGCTGGTGACAAAATGTTCCAAACACACCCCATGCACAACTCCACCGGGGAAGGTGCCAGAAAGGAGTTCTGTTGGTAGTTTTTACAGTGCCCCGGTAGGCAGCTGAAAGGCACCACAAAAGATGTTCTACCTGCTTTCTGGGCTGAGCTGGGGAACCGCTGAATTTTGGACTCGGCTGGTGACAAAAAGTTCCAAACACACCCCATGCACAACTCCACCGGGGAAGGTGCCAGAAAGGAGTTTTCTTGGTAGTTTTTACAGTGCCCCGGTAGGCAGCTGAAAGGCGCCACAAAACTTGTTCTACCTGCTTTCTGGGCTGAGCTGGGGAAGCGCTGAATTTTGGACTCGGCTGGTGGCAAAATGTTCCAAACACACCCCATGCACAACTCCACCGGGGAAGGTGCCAGAAAGGAGTTCTGTTGGTAGTTTTTACAGTACCCCGGTAGGCAGCTGAAAGGCGCCACAAAAGTTGTTCTACCTGCTTTCTGGGCTGAGATGGGGAAGCGCTGAATTTTGGACTCGGCTGGTGACAAAATGTTCCAAACACACCCCATGCACAACTCCACCGGGGAAGGTGCCAGAAAGGAGTTCTCTTGGTAGTTTTTACAGTACCCCGGTAGGCAGCTGAAAGGCACCACAAAAGATGTTCTACCTGCTTTCTGGGCTGAGCTGGGGAACCGCTGAATTTTGGACTCGGCTGGTGACAAAATGTTCCAAACACACCCCATGCACAGCTCCACCGGGGAAGGTGCCAGAAAGGAGTTCTCTTGGTAGTTTTTACAGTACCCCGGTAGGCAGCTGAAAGGCACCACAAAAGATGTTCTACCTGCTTTCTGGGCTGAGCTGGGGAACCGCTGAATTTTGGACTCGGCTGGTGGCAAAATGTTCCAAACACACCCCATGCACAACTCCACCGGGGAAGGTGCCAGAAAGGAGTTCTGTTGGTAGTTTTTACAGTACCCCGGTAGGCAGCTGAAAGGCGCCACAAAAGTTGTTCTACCTGCTTTCTGGGCTGAGATGGGGAAGCGCTGAATTTTGGACTCGGCTGGTGGCAAAATGTTCCAAACACACCCCATGCACAACTCCACCGGGGAAGGTGCCAGAAAGGAGTTCTCTTGGTAGTTTTTACAGTACCCCGGTAGGCAGCTGAAAGGCACCACAATAGATGTTCTACCTGCTTTCTGGGCTGAGCTGGGGAACCGCTGAATTTTGGACTCGGCTGGTGGCAAAATGTTCCAAACACACCCCATGCACAACTCCACCGGGGAAGGTGCCAGAAAGGAGTTCTGTTGGTAGTTTTTACAGTACCCCGGTAGGCAGCTGAAAGGCGCCACAAAAGTTGTTCTACCTGCTTTCTGGGCTGAGATGGGGAAGCGCTGAATTTTGGACTCGGCTGGTGACAAAATGTTCCAAACACACCCCATGCACAACTCCACCGGAGAAGGTGCCAGAAAGGAGTTCTCTTGGTAGTTTTTACAGTACCCCGGTAGGCAGCTGAAAGGCGCCACAAAAGTTGTTCTACCTGCTTTCTGGGCTGAGATGGGGAAGCGCTGAATTTTGGACTCGGCTGGTGACAAAATGTTCCAAACACACCCCATGCACAACTCCACCGGGGAAGGTGCCAGAAAGGAGTTCTCTTGGTAGTTTTTACACTACCCCGGTAGGCAGCTGAAAGGCGCCACAAAACTTGTTCTACCTGCTTTCTGGGCTGAGATGGGGAAGCGCTGAATTTTGGACTCGGCTGGTGACAAAATGTTCCAAACACACCCCATGCACAATTCCACCGGGGGAGGTGCCAGAAAGGAGTTCTCTTGGTAGTTTTTACAGTACCCCGGTAGGCAGCTGAAAGGCACCACAAAAGTTGTTCTACCTGCTTTCTGGGCTGAGACGGGGAACCGCTGAATTTTGGACTCGGCTGGTGACAAAATGTTCCAAACACACCCCATGCACAACTCCACCGGGGAAGGTGCCAGAAAGGAGTTCTCTTGGTAGTTTTTACAGTGCCCTGGTAGGCAGCTGAAAGGCGCCACAAAACTTGTTCTACCTGCTTTCTGGGCTGAGCTGGGGAACCGCTGAATTTTGGACTCGGCTGGTGACAAAAAGTTCCAAACACACCCCATGCACAACTCCACCGGGGAAGGTGCCAGAAAGGAGTTTTCTTGGTAGTTTTTACAGTGCCCCGGTAGGCAGCTGAAAGGCGCCACAAAACTTGTTCTACCTGCTTTCTGGGCTGAGACGGGGAACAGCTGAATTTTGGACTCGGCTGGTGACAAAATGTTCCAAACACACCCCATGCACAGCTCCACCGGGGAAGGTGCCAGAAAGGAGTTCTCTTGGTAGTTTTTACAGTACCCCGGTAGGCAGCTGAAAGGCACCACAAAAGATGTTCTACCTTCTTTCTGGGCTGAGCTGGGGAACCGCTGAATTTTGGACTCGGCTGGTGGCAAAATGTTCCAAACACACCCCATGCACAACTCCACCGGGGAAGGTGCCAGAAAGGAGTTCTGTTGGTAGTTTTTACAGTACCCCGGTAGGCAGCTGAAAGGCGCCACAAAAGTTGTTCTACCTGCTTTCTGGGCTGAGATGGGGAAGCGCTGAATTTTGGACTCGGCTGGTGACAAAATGTTCCAAACACACCCCATGCACAACTCCACCGGGGAAGGTGCCAGAAAGGAGTTCTCTTGGTAGTTTTTACAGTACCCCGGTAGGCAGCTGAAAGGCGCCACAAAAGTTGTTCTACCTGCTTTCTGGGCTGAGATGGGGAAGCGCTGAATTTTGGACTCGGCTGGTGACAAAATGTTCCAAACACACCCCATGCACAACTCCACCGGGGAAGGTGCCAGAAAGGAATTCTCTTGGTAGTTTTTACAGTACCCAGGTAGGCAGCTGAAAGGCGCCACAAAACTTGTTCTACCTGCTTTCTGGGCTGAGACGGGGAACAGCTGAATTTTGGACTCGGATGGTGACAAAATGTTCCAAACACACCCCATGCACAGCTCCACCGGGGAAGGTGCCAGAAAGGAGTTCTCTTGGTAGTTTTTACAGTACCCCGGTAGGCAGCTGAAAGGCACCACAAAAGATGTTCTACCTGCTTTCTGGGCTGAGCTGGGGAACCGCTGAATTTTGGACTCGGCTGGTGGCAAAATGTTCCAAACACACCCCATGCACAACTCCACCGGGGAAGGTTCCAGAAAGGAGTTCTCTTGGTAGTTTTTACAGTACCCCGGTAGGCAGCTGAAAGGCGCCACAAAAGTTGTTCTACCTGCTTTCTGGGCTGAGATGGGGAAGCGCTGAATTTTGGACTCGGCTGGTGACAAAATGTTCCAAACACACCCCATGCACAACTCCACCGGGGAAGGTGCCAGAAAGGAGTTCTCCTGGTAGTTTTTACACTACCCCGGTAGGCAGCTGAAAGGCACCACAAAACTTGTTCTACCTGCTTTCTGGGCTGAGATGGGGAAGCGCTGAATTTTGGACTCGGCTGGTGACAAAATGTTCCAAACACACCCCATGCACAATTCCACCGGGGGAGGTGCCAGAAAGGAGTTTTCTTGGTAGTTTTTACAGTACCCCGGTAGGCAGCTGAAAGGCGCCACAAAAGTTGTTCTACCTGCTTTCTGGGCTGAGACGGGGAACCGCTGAATTTTGGACTCGGCTGGTGACAAAATGTTCCAAACACACCCCATGCACAACTCCACCGGGGAAGGTGCCAGAAAGGAGTTCTCTTGGTAGTTTTTACAGTGCCCTGGTAGGCAGCTGAAAGGCGCCACAAAACTTGTTCTACCTGCTTTCTGGGCTGAGATGGGGAACCGCTAAATTTTGGACTCGGCTGGTGACAAAATGTTCCAAACACACCCCATGCACAACTCCACCGGGGAAGGTGCCAGAAGGAGTTCTCTTGGTAGTTTTTACAGTACCCCGGTAGGCAGCTGAAAGGCACCACAAAACTTTTTCTACCTGCTTTCTGGGCTGAGATGGGGAAGCGCTGAATTTTGGACTCGGCTGGTGACAAAATGTTCCAAACACACCCCATGCACAACTCCACCGGGGAAGGTGCCAGAAAGGAGTTCTCTTGGTAGTTTTTACAGTACCCCAGTAGGCAGCTGAAAGGCGCCACAAAAGTTGTTCTACCTGCTTTCTGGGCTGAGATGGGGAAGCGCTGAATTTTGGACTCGGCTGGTGACAAAATGTTCCAAACACACCCCATGCACAACTCCACCGGGGAAGGTGCCAGAAAGGAGTTCTCTTGGTAGTTTTTACACTACCCCGGTAGGCAGCTGAAAGGCGCCACAAAACTTTTTCTACCTGCTTTCTGGGCTGAGACGGGGAACAGCTGAATTTTGGACTCGGATGGTGACAAAATGTTCCAAACACACCCCATGCACAATTCCACCGGGGGAGGTGCCAGAAAGGAGTTTTCTTGGTAGTTTTTACAGTACCCCGGTAGGCAGCTGAAAGGCACCACAAATGTTGTTCTACCTGCTTTCTGGGCTGAGACGGGGAACCGCTGAATTTTGGACTCGGCTGGTGACAAAATGTTCCAAACACACCCCATGCACAACTCCACCGGGGAAGGTGCCAGAAAGGAGTTCTCTTGGTAGTTTTTACAGTGCCCTGGTAGGCAGCTGAAAGGCGCCACAAAACTTGTTCTACCTGCTTTCTGGGCTGAGATGGGGAACCGCTAAATTTTGGACTCGGCTGGTGACAAAATGTTCCAAACACACCCCATGCACAACTCCACCGGGGAAGGTGCCAGAAAGGAATTCTCTTGGTAGTTTTTACAGTACCCCGGTAGGCAGCTGAAAGGCACCACAAAAGATGTTCTACCTGCTTTCTGGGCTGAGATGGGGAACCGCTGAATTTTGGACTCGGCTGCGACAAAATTGTCCAAACACACCCCATGCACAACTCCACCGGGGAAGGTGCCAGAAAGGAGTTCTCTTGGTAGTTTTTACAGTACCCCGGTAGGCAGCTGAAAGGCGCCACAAAACTTGTTCTACCTGCTTTCTGGGCTGAGATGGGGAAGCGCTGAATTTTGGACTCGGCTGGTGACAAAATGTTCCAAACATACCCCATGCACAACTCCACCGGGGAAGGTGCCAGAAAGGAGTTCTCTTGGTAGTTTTTACAGTACCCCGGTAGGCAGCTGAAAGGCACCACAAAAGATGTTCTACCTGCTTTCTGGGCTGAGATGGGGAAGCGCTGAATTTTGGACTCGGCTGGTGACAAAATGTTCCAAACACACCCCATGCACAACTCCACCGGGGAAGGTGCCAGAAAGGAGTTCTCTTGGTAGTTTTTACAGTACCCCGGTAGGCAGCTGAAAGGCGCCACAAAACTTGTTCTACCTGCTTTCTGGGCTGAGATGGGGAACTGCTGAATTTTGGACTCGGCTGGTGACAAAATGTTCCAAACACACCCCATGCACAACTCCACCGGGGAAGGTGCCAGAAAGGCATTCTCTTGGTAGTTTTTACAGTACCCCGGTAGGCAGCTGAAAGGCACCACAAAAGATGTTCTACCTGCTTTCTGGGCTGAGATGGGGAACCGCTGAATTTTGGACTCGGCTGGTGACAAAATGTTCCAAACACACCCCATGCACAACTCCACCGGGGAAGGTGCCAGAAAGGAATTCTCTTGGTAGTTTTTACAGTGCCCCGGTAGGCAGCTGAAAGGCACCACAAAAGATGTTCTACCTGCTTTCTGGGCTGAGCTGGGGAAGCGCTGAATTTTGGACTCGGCTGGTGACAAAATGTTCCAAACACACCCCATGCACAACTCCACCGGGGAAGGTGCCAGAAAGGAGTTTTCTTGGTAGTTTTTACAGTGCCCCGGTAGGCAGCTGAAAGGCGCCACAAAACTTGTTCTACCTGCTTTCTGGGCTGAGCTGGGGAACCGCTGAATTTTGGACTCGGCTGGTGGCAAAATGTTCCAAACACACCCCATGCACAACTCCACCGGGGAAGGTGCCAGAAAGGAGTTCTGTTGGTAGTTTTTACAGTACCCCGGTAGGCAGCTGAAAGGCGCCACAAAAGTTGTTCTACCTGCTTTCTGGGCTGAGATGGGGAAGCGCTGAATTTTGGACTCGGCTGGTGACAAAATGTTCCAAACACACCCCATGCACAACTCCACCGGGGAAGGTGCCAGAAAGGAGTTCTCTTGGTAGTTTTTACAGTACCCCGGTAGGCAGCTGAAAGGCGCCACAAAAGTTGTTCTACCTGCTTTCTGGGCTGAGATGGGGAAGCGCTGAATTTTGGACTCGGCTGGTGACAAAATGTTCCAAACACACCCCATGCACAACTCCACCGGGGAAGGTGCCAGAAAGGAATTCTCTTGGTAGTTTTTACAGTACCCAGGTAGGCAGCTGAAAGGCGCCACAAAACTTGTTCTACCTGCTTTCTGGGCTGAGACGGGGAACAGCTGAATTTTGGACTCGGATGGTGACAAAATGTTCCAAACACACCCCATGCACAGCTCCACCGGGGAAGGTGCCAGAAAGGAGTTCTCTTGGTAGTTTTTACAGTACCCCGGTAGGCAGCTGAAAGGCACCACAAAAGATGTTCTACCTGCTTTCTGGGCTGAGCTGGGGAACCGCTGAATTTTGGACTCGGCTGGTGGCAAAATGTTCCAAACACACCCCATGCACAGCTCCACCGGGGAAGGTGCCAGAAAGGAGTTCTCTTGGTAGTTTTTACAGTACCCCGGTAGGCAGCTGAAAGGCACCACAAAAGATGTTCTACCTGCTTTCTGGGCTGAGCTGGGGAACCGCTGAATTTTGGACTCGGCTGGTGGCAAAATGTTCCAAACACACCCCATGCACAACTCCACCGGGGAAGGTGCCAGAAAGGAGTTCTGTTGGTAGTTTTTACAGTACCCCGGTAGGAAGCTGAAAGGCGCCACAAAAGTTGTTCTACCTGCTTTCTGGGCTGAGATGGGGAAGCGCTGAATTTTGGACTCGGCTGGTGGCAAAATGTTCCAAACACACCCCATGCACAACTCCACCGGGGAAGGTGCCAGAAAGGAGTTCTCTTGGTAGTTTTTACAGTACCCCGGTAGGCAGCTGAAAGGCACCACAAAAGATGTTCTACCTGCTTTCTGGGCTGAGCTGGGGAACCGCTGAATTTTGGACTCGGCTGGTGGCAAAATGTTCCAAACACACCCCATGCACAACTCCACCGGGGAAGGTGCCAGAAAGGAGTTCTGTTGGTAGTTTTTACAGTACCCCGGTAGGCAGCTGAAAGGCGCCACAAAAGTTGTTCTACCTGCTTTCTGGGCTGAGATGGGGAAGCGCTGAATTTTGGACTCGGCTGGTGACAAAATGTTCCAAACACAC
Organism: Falco cherrug; assembly: GCF_023634085.1. Lineage (NCBI taxonomy): Eukaryota > Metazoa > Chordata > Aves > Falconiformes > Falconidae > Falco > Falco cherrug. Next base: position 12,696,257 of record NC_073719.1, on the reverse strand, counting down.
CCCATGCACAACTCCACCGGGGAAGGTGCCAGAAAGGAGTTCTCTTGGTAGTTTTTACAGTACCCCGGTAGGCAGCTGAAAGGCGCCACAAAAGTTGTTCTACCTGCTTTCTGGGCTGAGATGGGGAAGCGCTGAATTTTGGACTCGGCTGGTGACAAAATGTTCCAAACACACCCCATGCACAACTCCACCGGGGAAGGTGCCAGAAAGGAGTTCTCTTGGTAGTTTTTACACTACCCCGGTAGGCAGCTGAAAGGCGCCACAAAACTTTTTCTACCTGCTTTCTGGGCTGAGATGGGGAAGCGCTGAATTTTGGACTCGGCTGGTGACAAAATGTTCCAAACACACCCCATGCACAATTCCACCGGGGGAGGTGCCAGAAAGGAGTTCTCTTGGTAGTTTTTACAGTACCCCGGTAGGCAGCTGAAAGGCACCACAAAAGTTGTTCTACCTGCTTTCTGGGCTGAGACGGGGAACCGCTGAATTTTGGACTCGGCTGGTGACAAAATGTTCCAAACACACCCCATGCACAACTCCACCGGGGAAGGTGCCAGAAAGGAATTCTCTTGGTAGTTTTTACAGTGCCCTGGTAGGCAGCTGAAAGGCGCCACAAAACTTGTTCTACCTGCTTTCTGGGCTGAGCTGGGGAACCGCTGAATTTTGGACTCGGCTGGTGACAAAAAGTTCCAAACACACCCCATGCACAACTCCACCGGGGAAGGTGCCAGAAAGGAGTTTTCTTGGTAGTTTTTACAGTGCCCCGGTAGGCAGCTGAAAGGCGCCACAAAACTTGTTCTACCTGCTTTCTGGGCTGAGACGGGGAACAGCTGAATTTTGGACTCGGCTGGTGACAAAATGTTCCAAACACACCCCATGCACAGCTCCACCGGGGAAGGTGCCAGAAAGGAGTTCTCTTGGTAGTTTTTACAGTACCCCGGTAGGCAGCTGAAAGGCACCACAAAAGATGTTCTACCTTCTTTCTGGGCTGAGCTGGGGAACCGCTGAATTTTGGACTCGGCTGGTGGCAAAATGTTCCAAACACACCCCATGCACAACTCCACCGGGGAAGGTGCCAGAAAGGAGTTCTGTTGGTAGTTTTTACAGTACCCCGGTAGGCAGCTGAAAGGCGCCACAAAAGTTGTTCTACCTGCTTTCTGGGCTGAGATGGGGAAGCGCTGAATTTTGGACTCGGCTGGTGACAAAATGTTCCAAACACACCCCATGCACAACTCCACCGGGGAAGGTGCCAGAAAGGAGTTCTCTTGGTAGTTTTTACAGTACCCCGGTAGGCAGCTGAAAGGCGCCACAAAAGTTGTTCTACCTGCTTTCTGGGCTGAGATGGGGAAGTGCTGAATTTTGGACTCGGCTGGTGACAAAATGTTCCAAACACACCCCATGCACAACTCCACCGGGGAAGGTGCCAGAAAGGAATTCTCTTGGTAGTTTTTACAGTACCCAGGTAGGCAGCTGAAAGGCGCCACAAAACTTGTTCTACCTGCTTTCTGGGCTGAGACGGGGAACAGCTGAATTTTGGACTCGGATGGTGACAAAATGTTCCAAACACACCCCATGCACAGCTCCACCGGGGAAGGTGCCAGAAAGGAGTTCTCTTGGTAGTTTTTACAGTACCCCGGTAGGCAGCTGAAAGGCACCACAAAAGATGTTCTACCTGCTTTCTGGGCTGAGATGGGGAACCGCTGAATTTTGGACTCGGCTGGTGGCAAAATGTTCCAAACACACCCCATGCACAACTCCACCGGGGAAGGTGCCAGAAAGGAGTTCTCTTGGTAGTTTTTACAGTACCCCGGTAGGCAGCTGAAAGGCGCCACAAAAGTTGTTCTACCTGCTTTCTGGGCTGAGATGGGGAAGCGCTGAATTTTGGACTCGGCTGGTGACAAAATGTTCCAAACACACCCCATGCACAACTCCACCGGGGAAGGTGCCAGAAAGGAGTTCTCTTGGTAGTTTTTACAGTACCCCGGTAGGCAGCTGAAAGGCGCCACAAAAGTTGTTCTACCTGCTTTCTGGGCTGAGATGGGGAAGCGCTGAATTTTGGACTCGGCTGGTGACAAAATGTTCCAAACACACCCCATGCACAACTCCACCGGGGAAGGTGCCAGAAAGGAGTTCTCCTGGTAGTTTTTACACTACCCCGGTAGGCAGCTGAAAGGCACCACAAAACTTGTTCTACCTGCTTTCTGGGCTGAGATGGGGAAGCGCTGAATTTTGGACTCGGCTGGTGACAAAATGTTCCAAACACACTCCATGCACAATTCCACCGGGGGAGGTGCCAGAAAGGAGTTTTCTTGGTAGTTTTTACAGTACCCCGGTAGGCAGCTGAAAGGCGCCACAAAAGTTGTTCTACCTGCTTTCTGGGCTGAGACGGGGAACCGCTGAATTTTGGACTCGGCTGGTGACAAAATGTTCCAAACACACCCCATGCACAACTCCACCGGGGAAGGTGCCAGAAAGGAGTTCTCTTGGTAGTTTTTACAGTGCCCTGGTAGGCAGCTGAAAGGCGCCACAAAAGATGTTCTACCTGCTTTCTGGGCTGAGATGGGGAAGCGCTGAATTTTGGACTCGGCTGGTGACAAAATGTTCCAAACACACCCCATGCACAACTCCACCGGGGAAGGTGCCAGAAAGGAGTTTTCTTGGTAGTTTTTACAGTACCCCGGTAGGCAGCTGAAAGGCGCCACAAAAGTTGTTCTACCTGCTTTCTGGGCTGAGACGGGGAAGCGCTGAATTTTGGACTCGGCTGGTGACAAAATCTTCCAAACACACCCCATGCACAATTCCACCGGGGAAGGTGCCAGAAAGGAGTTCTCTTGGTAGTTTTTACAGTGCCCCGGTAGGCAGCTGAAAGGCGCCACAAAAGTTGTTCTACCTGCTTTCTGGGCTGAGATGGGGAACCGCTGAATTTGGACTCGGCTGGTGACAAAATGTTCCAAACACACCCCATGCACAACTCCACCGGGGAAGGTGCCAGAAAGGAGTTCTCTTGGTAGTTTTTACAGTACCCCGGTAGGCAGCTGAAAGGCACCACAAAAGATGTTCTACCTGCTTTCTGGGCTGAGATGGGGAAGCGCTGAATTTTGGACTCGGCTGGTGACAAAATGTTCCAAACACACCCCATGCACAACTCCACCGGGGAAGGTGCCAGAAAGGAGTTCTCCTGGTAGTTTTTACACTACCCCGGTAGGCAGCTGAAAGGCACCACAAAACTTGTTCTACCTGCTTTCTGGGCTGAGATGGGGAAGCGCTGAATTTTGGACTCGGCTGGTGACAAAATGTTCCAAACACACCCCATGCACAACTCCACCGGGGAAGGTGCCAGAAAGGAGTTTTCTTGGTAGTTTTTACAGTACCCCGGTAGGCAGCTGAAAGGCGCCACAAAAGTTGTTCTACCTGCTTTCTGGGCTGAGACGGGGAAGCGCTGAATTTTGGACTCGGCTGGTGACAAAATGTTCCAAACACACCCCATGCACAACTCCACCGGGGAAGGTGCCAGAAAGGAGTTCTCTTGGTAGTTTTTACAGTGCCCCGGTAGGCAGCTGAAAGGCGCCACAAAACTTGTTCTACCTGCTTTCTGGGCTGAGATGGGGAAGCGCTGAATTTTGGACTCGGCTGGTGACAAAAGGTTCCAAACACACCCCATGCACAACTCCACCGGGGAAGGTGCCAGAAAGGAGTTCTCTTGGTAGTTTTTACAGTGCCCCGGTAGGCAGCTGAAAGGCGCCACAAAAGTTGTTCTACCTGCTTTCTGGGCTGAGATGGGGAAGTGCTGAATTTTGGACTCGGCTGGTGACATAATGTTCCAAACACACCCCATGCACAACTCCACCGGGGAAAGTGCCAGAAAGGAATTCTCTTGGTAGTTTTTACAGTACCCCGGTAGGCAGCTGAAAGGCACCACAAAAGACGTTCTACCTGCTTTCTGGGCTGAGATGGGGAAGCGCTGAATTTTGGACTCGGCTGGTGACAAAATGTTCCAAACACACCCCATGCACAACTCCACCGGGGAAGGTGCCAGAAAGGAATTCTTTTGGTAGTTTTTACAGTACCCCGGTAGGCAGCTGAAAGGCACCACAAAAGATGTTCTACCTGCTTTCTGGGCTGAGCTGGGGAACCGCTGAATTTTGGACTCGGCTGGTGACAAAATGTTCCAAACACACCCCATGCACAACTCCACCGGGGAAGGTGCCAGAAAGGAATTCTGTTGGTAGTTTTTACAGTACCCCGGTAGGCAGCTGAAAGGCACCACAAAACTTGTTCTACCTGCTTTCTGGGCTGAGATGGGGAAGCGCTGAATTTTGGACTCGGCCGGTGAAAAAATGTTCCAAACACACCCCATGCACAACTCCACCGGGGAAGGTGCCAGAAAGGAGTTCTCTTGGTAGTTTTTACAGTACCCCAGTAGGCAGCTGAAAGGCGCCACAAAACTTGTTCTACCTGCTTTCTGGGCTGAGATGGGGAACCGCTGAATTTTGGACTCGGCTGGTGACAAAATGTTCCAAACACACCCCATGCACAACTCCACCGGGGAAGGTGCCAGAAAGGAATTCTCTTGGTAGTTTTTACTGTACCCCGGTAGGCAGCTGAAAGGCGCCACAAAACTTGTTCTACCTGCTTTCTGGGCTGAGATGGGGAACCGCTGAATTTTGGACTCGGCTGGTGACAAAATGTTCCAAACACACCCCATGCACAACTCCACCGGGGAAGGTGCCAGCAAGGAGTTCTGTTGGTAGTTTTTACAGTACCCCGGTAGGCAGCTGAAAGGCACCACAAAACTTTTTCTACCTGCTTTCTGGGCTGAGATGGGGAAGCGCTGAATTTTGGACTCGGCTGGTGACAAAATGTTCCAAACACACCCCATGCACAACTCCACCGGGGAAGGTGCCAGAAAGGAGTTTTCTTGGTAGTTTTTACAGTACCCCGGTTGGCAGCTGAAAGGCGCCACAAAACTTGTTCTACCTGCTTTCTGGGCTGAGACGGGGAACCGCTGAATTTTGGACTCGGCTGGTGACAAAATGTTCCAAACACACCCCATGCACAACTCCACCGGGGAAGGTGCCAGAAAGGAGTTCTCTTGGTAATTTTTACAGTGCCCCGGTAGGCAGCTGAAAGGCGCCACAAAACTTGTTCTACCTGCTTTCTGGGCTGAGATGGGGAAGCGCTGAATTTTGGACTCGGCTGGTGACAAAAGGTTCCAAACACACCCCATGCACAACTCCACCGGGGAAGGTGCCAGAAAGGAGTTCTCTTGGTAGTTTTTACAGTACCCCGATAGGCAGCTGAAAGGCACCACAAAAGTTGTTCTACCTTCTTTCTGGGCTGAGATGGGGAACCGCTGAATTTTGGACTCGGCTGGTGACATAATGTTCCAAACACACCCCATGCACAACTCCACCGGGGAAGGTGCCAGAAAGGAATTCTCTTGGTAGTTTTTACAGTACCCCGGTAGGCAGCTGAAAGGCACCACAAAAGACGTTCTACCTGCTTTCTGGGCTGAGATGGGGAAGCGCTGAATTTTGGACTCGGCTGGTGACAAAATATTCCAAACACACCCCATGCACAACTCCACCGGGGAAGGTGCCAGAAAGGAATTCTGTTGGTAGTTTTTACAGTACCCCGGTAGGCAGCTGAAAGGCACCACAAAAGATGTTCTACCTGCTTTCTGGGCTGAGCTGGGGAACCGCTGAATTTTGGACTTGGCTGGTGGCAAAATGTTCCAAACACACCCCATGCACAACTCCACCGGGGAAGGTGCCAGAAAGGAATTCTGTTGGTAGTTTTTACAGTACCCCGGTAGGCAGCTGAAAGGCACCACAAAACTTGTTCTACCTGCTTTCTGGGCTGAGATGGGGAAGCGCTGAATTTTGGACTCGGCCGGTGAAAAAATGTTCCAAACACACCCCATGCACAACTCCACCGGGGAAGGTGCCAGAAAGGAGTTCTCTTGGTAGTTTCTATAGTACCCCGGTAGGCAGCTGAAAGGCACCACAAAACTTGTTCTACCTGCTTCTGGGCTGAGCTGGGGAACCGCTGAATTTTGGACTCGGCTGGTGGCAAAATGTTCCAAACACACCCCATGCACAACTCCACCGGGGAAGGTGCCAGAAAGGAGTTCTCTTGGTAGTTTTTACAGTACCCCAGTAGGCAGCTGAAAGGCGCCACAAAACTTGTTCTACCTGCTTTCTGGGCTGAGATGGGGAAGCGCTGAATTTTGGACTCGGCTGGTGACAAAATGTTCCAAACACACCCCATGCACAACTCCACCGGGGAAGGTGCCAGAAAGGAGTTCTCTTGGTAGTTTTTACAGTACCCCGGTAGGCAGCTGAAAGGCGCCACAAAACTTGTTCTACCTGCTTTCTGGGCTGAGATGGGGAAGCGCTGAATTTTGGACTCGGCTGGTGACAAAATGTTCCAAACACACCCCATGCACAACTCCACCGGGGAAGGTGCCAGAAAGGAATTCTCTTGGTATTTTTTACAGTACCCCGGTAGGCAGCTGAAAGGCACCACAAAAGATGTTCTACCTGCTTTCTGGGCTGAGATGGGGAAGCGCTGAATTTTGGACTCGGCTGGTGACAAAATGTTCCAAACACAGCCCATGCACAACTCCACCGGGGAAGGTGCCAGAAAGGAGTTCTGTTGGTAGTTTTTACAGTACCCCGGTAGGCAGCTGAAAGGCGCCACAAAACTTGTTCTACCTGCTTTCTGGGCTGAGATGGGGAAGTGCTGAATTTTGGACTCGGCTGGTGACAAAATGTTCCAAACACACCCCATGCACAACTCCACCGGGGAAGGTGCCAGAAAGGCGTTCTATTGGTAGTTTTTACAGTACCCCGGTAGGCAGCTGAAAGGCGCCACAAAAGTTGTTCTACCTGCTTTCTGGGCTGAGATGGGGAAGCGCTGAATTTTGGACTCGGCTGGTGACAAAATGTTCCAAACACACCCCATGCACAACTCCACCGGGGAAGGTGCCAGAAAGGAATTCTCTTGGTAGTTTTTACTGTACCCCGGTAGGCAGCTGAAAGGCGCCACAAAACTTGTTCTAACTGTTTTCTGGGCTGAGACAGGGAAGCGCTGAATTTTGGACTCGGCTGGTGACAAAATGTTCCAAACACACCCCATGCACAACTCCACCGGGGAAGGTGCCAGAAAGGAATTCTCTTGGTAGTTTTTACAGTACCCCGGTAGGCAGCTGAAAGGCACCACAAAAGATGTTCTACCTGCTTTCTGGGCTGAGATGGGGAAGCGCTGAATTTTGGACTCGGCTGCGACAAAATTGTCCAAACACACCATATGCACAACTCCACCGGGGAAGGTGCCAGAAAGGAATTCTCTTGGTAGTTTTTACTGTACCCCGGTAGGCAGCTGAAAGGCACCACAAAAGTTGTTCTACCTGCTTTCTGGGCTGAGATGGGGAAGCGCTGAATTTTGGACTCGGCTGGTGACAAAATGTTCCAAACACACCCCATGCACAACTCCACCAAGGAAGGTGCCAGAAAGGAGTTCTGTTGGTAGTTTTTACAGTGCCCCGGTAGGCAGCTGAAAGGCGCCACAAAACTTGTTCTAACTGTTTTCTGGGCTGAGACAGGGAAGCGCTGAATTTTGGACTCGGCTGGTGACAAAATGTTCCAAACACACCCCATGCACAACTCCACCGGGGAAGGTGCCAGAAAGGAGTTCTCTTGGTAGTTTTTACAGTGTCCCGGTAGGCAGCTGAAAGGCGCCACAAAACTTGTTCTACCTGCTTTCTGGGCTGAGACGGGGAAGCGCTGAATTTTGGACTCGGCTGGTGACAAAATGTTCCAAACACACCCCATGCACAACTCCACCGGGGAAGGTGCCAGAAAGGCGTTCTCTTGGTAGTTTTTACTGTACCCCGGTAGGCAGCTGAAAGGCGCCACAAAACTTGTTCTACCTGCTTTCTGGGCTGAGATGGGGAACCGCTGAATTTTGGACTCGGCTGGTGACAAAATGTTCCAAACACACCCCATGCACAACTCCACCGGGGAAGGTGCCAGAAAGGAGTTCTCTTGGTAGTTTTTACAGTACCCCGGTAGGCAGATGAAAGGCGCCACAAAACTTGTTCTACCTGCTTTCTGGGCTGAGATGGGGAAGCGCTGAATTTTGGACTCGGCTGGTGACAAAATGTTCCAAACACACCCCATGCACAACTCCACCGGGGAAGGTGCCAGAAAGGCATTCTCTTGGTAGTTTTTACAGTACCCCGGTAGGCAGCTGAAAGGCACCACAAAAGATGTTCTACCTGCTTTCTGGGCTGAGATGGGGAAGCGCTGAATTTTGGACTCGGCTGGTGACAAAATGTTCCAAACACACCCCATGCACAACTCCACCGGGGAAGGTGCCAGAAAGGAGTTCTCTTGGTAGTTTTTACAGTGCCCCGGTAGGCAGCTGAAAGGCGCCACAAAACTTGTTCTACCTTCTTTCAGGGCTGAGACGGGGAACATCTGAATTTTGGACTCGGCTGGTGACAAAATGTTCCAAACACACCCCATGCACAACTCCACCGGGGAAGGTGCCAGAAAGGAGTTCTGTTGGTAGTTTTTACAGTACCCCGGTAGGCAGCTGAAAGGCGCCACAAAATTTGTTCTACCTGCTTTCTGGGCTGAGATGGGGAAGCGCTGAATTTTGGACTCGGCTGGTGACAAAATGTTCCAAACACACCCCATGCACAACTCCACCGGGGAAGGTGCCAGAAAGGAGTTCTCTTGGTAGTTTTTACAGTGCCCCGGTAGGCAGCTGAAAGGCGCCACAAAACTTGTTCTACCTGCTTTCTGGGCTGAGATGGGGAAGCGCTGAATTTTGGACTCGGCTGGTGACAAAATGTTCCAAACACACCCCATGCACAACTCCACCGGGGAAGGTGCCAGAAAGGCGTTCTATTGGTAGTTTTTACAGTACCCCGGTAGGCAGCTGAAAGGCGCCAAAAAGTTGTTCTACCTGCTTTCTGGGCTGAGATGGGGAAGCGCTGAATTTTGGACTCGGCTGGTGACAAAATGTTCCAAACACACCCCATGCACAACTCCACCGGGGAAGGTGCCAGAAAGGAATTCTCTTGGTAGTTTTTACTGTACCCCGCTAGGCAGCTGAAAGGCGCCACAAAACTTGTTCTACCTGCTTTCTGGGCTGAGAGGGGGAACCGCTGAATTTTGGACTCGGCTGGTGACAAAATGTTCCAAACACACCCCATGGACAACTCCACCGGGGAAGGTGCCAGAAAGGAATTCTCTTGGTAGTTTTTACAGTACCCCGGTAGGCAGCTGAAAGGCACCACAAAAGATGTTCTACCTGCTTTCTGGGCTGAGATGGGGAACCGCTGAATTTTGGACTCGGCTGCGACAAAATTGTCCAAACACACCATATGCACAACTCCACCGGGGAAGGTGCCAGAAAGGAGTTCTCTTGGTAGTTTTTACAGTACCCCGGTAGGCAGCTGAAAGGCGCCACAAAAGTTGTTCTACCTGCTTTCTGGGCTGAGATGGGGAAGCGCTGAATTTTGGACTCGGCTGGTGACAAAATGTTCCAAACATACCCCATGCACAACTCCACCGGGGAAGGTGCCAGAAAGGAGTTCTCTTGGTAGTTTTTACAGTACCCCGGTAGGCAGCTGAAAGGCGCTACAAAACTTGTTCTACCTGCTTTCTGGGCTGAGATGGGGAAGCGCTGAATTTTGGACTCGGCTGGTGACAAAATGTTCCAAACACACCCCATGCACAACTCCACCGGGGAAGGTGCCAGAAAGGAGTTCTCTTGGTAGTTTTTACAGTACCCCGGTAGGCAGCTGAAAGGCGCCACAAAACTTGTTCTACCTGCTTTCTGGGCTGAGATGGGGAAGCGCTGAATTTTGGACTCGGCTGGTGACAAAATGTTCCAAACACACCCCATGCACAACTCCACCGGGGAAGGTGCCAGAAAGGCATTCTCTTGGTAGTTTTTACAGTACCCCGGTAGGCAGCTGAAAGGCACCACAAAAGATGTTCTACCTGCTTTCTGGGCTGAGATGGGGAAGCGCTGAATTTTGGACTCGGCTGGTGACAAAATGTTCCAAACACACCCCATGCACAACTCCACCGGGGAAGGTGCCAGAAAGGAGTTCTCTTGGTAGTTTTTACAGTGCCCCGGTAGGCAGCTGAAAGGCGCCACAAAACTTGTTCTACCTTCTTTCTGGGCTGAGACGGGGAACAGCTGAATTTTGGACTCGGCTGGTGACAAAATGTTCCAAACACACCCCATGCACAGCTCCACCGGGGAAGGTGCCAGAAAGGAGTTCTCTTGGTAGTTTTTACAGTACCCCGGTAGGGAGCTGAAAGGCACCACAAAAGATGTTCTACCTGCTTTCTGGGCTGAGCTGGGGAACCGCTGAATTTTGGACTCGGCTGGTGGCAAAATGTTCCAAACACACGCCATGCACAACTCCACCGGGGAAGGTGCCAGAAAGGAGTTCTGTTGGTAGTTTTTACAGTACCCCGGTAGGCAGCTGAAAGGCGCCACAAAAGTTGTTCTACCTGCTTTCTGGGCTGAGATGGGGAAGCGCTGAATTTTGGACTCGGCTGGTGACAAAATGTTCCAAACACACCCCATGCACAACTCCACCGGGGAAGGTGCCAGAAAGGAGTTTTCTTGGTAGTTTTTACAGTACCCCGGTAGGCAGCTGAAAGGCGCCACAAAAGTTGTTCTACCTGCTTTCTGGGCTGAGATGGGGAAGCGCTGAATTTTGGTCTCGGCTGGTGACAAAATGTTCCAAACACACCCCATGCACAACTCCACCGGAGAAGGTGCCAGAAAGGAATTCTCTTGGTAGTTTTTACGGTACCCAGGTAGGCAGCTGAAAGCCGCCACAATACATGTTCTACCTGCTTTCTGGGCCGAGATGGGGAACCGCTGAATTTTGGACTCGGCTGGTGACAAAATGTTCCAAACACACCCCATGCACAACTCCACCGGGGAAGGTGCCAGAAAGGAGTTCTGTTGGTAGTTTTTACAGTGCCCCGGTAGGCAGCTGAAAGGCGCCACAAAAGTTGTTCTACCTGCTTTCTGGGCTGAGATGGGGAAGCGCTGAATTTTGGACTCGGCTGGTGACAAAATGTTCCAAACACACCCCATGCACAACTCCACCGGGGAAGGTGCCAGAAAGGAGTTCTGTTGGTAGTTTTTACAGTACCCCGGTAGGCAGCTGAAAGGCACCACAAAAGATGTTCTACCTGCTTTCTGGGCTGAGATGGGGAAGCGCTGAATTTTGGACTCTGCTGGTGACAAAATGTTCCAAACACACCCCATGCACAACTCCACCGGGGAAGGTGCCAGAAAGGAGTTCTGTTGGTAGTTTTTACAGTGCCCCGGTAGGCAGCTGAAAGGCGCCACAAAACTAGTTCTACCTGCTTTCTGGGCGGAGATGGGGAAGCGCTGAATTTTGGACTCGGCTGGTGACAAAATGTTCCAAACACACCCCATGCACAACTCCACCGGGGAAGGTGCCAGAAAGGAGTTCTCTTGGTAGTTTTTACAGTACCCCGGTAGGCAGCTGAAAGGCGCCACAAAAGTTGTTCTACCTGCTTTCTGGGCTGAGATGGGGAAGCGCTGAATTTTGGACTCGGCTGGTGACAAATTGTTCCAAACACACCCCATGCACAACTCCACCGGGGAAGGTGCCAGAAAGGAGTTCTCTTGGTAGTTTTTACAGTACCCCAGTAGGCAGCTGAAAGGCACCACAAAATATGTTCTACCTGCTTTCTGGGCTGAGCTGGGGAACCGCTGAATTTTGGACTCGGCTGGTGACAAAATGTTCCAAACACACCATATGCACAACTCCACCGGGGAAGGTGCCAGAAAGGAGTTCTCTTGGTAGTTTTTACAGTACCCCGGTAGGCAGCTGAAAGGCGCCACAAAAGATGTTCTACCTGCTTTCTGGGCTGAGATGGGGAAGCGCTGAATTTTGGACTCGGCTGGTGATATAATGTTCCAAACACACCCCATGCACAACTCCACCGGGGAAGGTGCCAGAAAGGAGTTCTGTTGGTAGTTTTTACAGTACCCCGGTAGGCAGCTGAAAGGCGCCACAAAAGTTGTTCTACCTGCTTTCTGGGCTGAGATGGGGAAGCGCTGAATTTTGGACTCGGCTGGTGACAAAATGTTCCAAACACACCCCATGCACAACTCCACCGGGGAAGGTGCCAGAAAGGAGTTCTGTTGGTAGTTTTTACAGTACCCCGGTAGGCAGCTGAAAGGCGCCACAAAATATGTTCTACCTGCTTTCTGGGCTGAGATGGGGAAGCGCTGAATTTTGGACTCGGCTGGTGACAAAATGTTCCAAACACACCCCATGCACAACTCCACCGGGGAAGGTGCCAGAAAGGAGTTCTCTTGGTAGTTTTTACAGTACCCCGGTAGGCAGCTGAAAGGCACCACAAAAGATGTTCTACCTGCTTTCTGGGCTGAGATGGGGAAGCGCTGAATTTTGGACTCGGCTGGTGACAAAATGTTCCAAACACACCCCATGCACAACTCCACCGGGGAAGGTGCCAGAAAGGAGTTCTGTTGGTAGTTTTTACAGTGCCCCGGTAGGCAGCTGAAAGGCGCCACAAAACTTGTTCTACCTCCTTTCTGGGCTGAGACGGGGAACCGCTGAATTTTGGACTCGGCTGGTGACAAAATGTTCCAAACACACCCCATGCACAACTCCACCGGGGAAGGTGCCAGAAAGGAGTTCTCTTGGTAGTTTTTACAGTACCCCAGTAGGCAGCTGAAAGGCACCACAAAAGATGTTCTACCTGCTTTCTGGGCTGAGCTGGGGAACCGCTGAATTTTGGACTCGGCTGGTGACAAAATGTTCCAAACACACCATATGCACAACTCCACCGGGGAAGGTGCCAGAAAGGAGTTCTCTTGGTAGTTTTTACAGTACCCCGGTAGGCAGCTGAAAGGCGCCACAAAAGATGTTCTACCTGCTTTCTGGGCTGAGATGGGGAAGCGCTGAATTTTGGACTCGGCTGGTGACATAATGTTCCAAACACACCCCATGCACAACTCCACCGGGGAAGGTGCCAGAAAGGAGTTCTGTTGGTAGTTTTTACACTACCCCGGTAGGCAGCTGAAAGGCGCCACAAAAGTTGTTCTACCTGCTTTCTGGGCTGAGATGGGGAAGCGCTGAATTTTGGACTCGGCTGGTGACAAAATGTTCCAAACACACCCCATGCACAACTCCACCGGGGAAGGTGCCAGAAAGGAGTTCTCTTGGTAGTTTTTACAGTACCCCGGTAGGCAGCTGAAAGGCGCCACAAAAGTTGTTCTACCTGCTTTCTGGGCTGAGATGGGGAACCGCTGAATTTTGGACTCGGCTGGTGACAAAATGTTCCAAACACACCCCATGCACAACTCCACCGGGGAAGGTGCCAGAAAGGAGTTCTCTTGGTAGTTTTTACAGTACCCCGGTAGGCAGCTGAAAGGCACCACAAAACTTGTTCTACCTGCTTTCTGGGGTGAGATGGGGAAGCGCTGAATTTTGGACTCGGCTGGTGACAAAATGTTCCAAACACACCCCATGCACAACTCCACCGGGGAAGGGGCCAGAAAGGAATTCTGTTGGTAGTTTTTACAGTACCCCGGTAGGCAGCCTAAAGGAACCACAAAAGATGTTCTACCTGCTTTCTGGGCTGAGATGGGGAAGCGCTGAATTTTGGACTCGGCTGGTGACAAAATGTTCTAAACACACCCCATGCACAACTCCACCGGGGAAGGTGCCAGAAAGGAGTTCCCTTGGTAGTTTTTACAGTGCCCCGGTAGGCAGCTGAAAGGCGCCACAAAAGATGTTCTACCTGCTTTCTGGGCTGAGACGGGGAACCGCTGAATTTTGGACTCGGCTGGTGACAAAATGTTCCAAACACACCCCATGCACAACTCCACCGGGGAAGGTGCCAGAAAGGAGTTCTGTTGGCAGTTTTTACAGTACCCTGGTAGGCAGCTGAAAGGCGCCACAAAACTTGTTCTACCTGCTTTCTGGGCTGAGATGGGGAAGCGCTGAATTTTGGACTCGGCTGGTGACAAAATGTTCCAAACACACCCCATGCACAACTCCACCGGGGAAGGTGCCAGAAAGGAATTCTGTTGGTAGTTTTTACAGTACCCCGGTAGGCAGCTGAAAGGCGCCACAAAAGTTGTTCTACCTGCTTTCTGGGCTAGAGATGGGGAAGCGCTGAATTTTGGACTCGGCTGGTGACAAAATGTTCCAAACACACCCCATGCACAACTCCACCGGGGAAGGCGCCAGAAAGGAATTCTGTTGGTAGTTTTTACAGTACCCCGGTAGGCAGCTGAAAGGCACCACAAAAGATGTTCTACCTGCTTTCTGGGCTGAGATGGGGAAGCGCTGAATTGTGGACTCGGCTGGTGACAAAATGTTCCAAACACACCCCATGCACAACTCCACCGGGGAAGGTGCCAGAAAGGAGTTCTGTTGGTAGTTTTTACAGTACCCCGGTAGGAAGCTGAAAGGCGCCACAAAAGTTGTTCTACCTGCTTTCTGGGCTGAGATGGGGAAGCGCTGAATTTTGGACTCGGCTGGAGACAAAATGTTCCAAACACACCCCATGCACAACTCCACCGGGGAAGGTGCCAGAAAGGAATTCTGTTGGTAGTTTTTACAGTACCCCGGTAGGCAGCTGAAAGGCACCACAAAAGATGTTCTACCTGCTTTCTGGGCTGAGATGGGGAAGCGCTGAATTTTGGACTCGGCTGGAGACAAAATGTTCCAAACACACCCCATGCACAACTCCACCGGGGAAGGTGCCAGAAAGGAATTCTGTTGGTAGTTTTTACAGTACCCCGGTAGGCAGCTGAAAGGCACCACAAAAGATGTTCTACCTGCTTTCTGGGCTGAGATGGGGAAGCGCTGAATTTTGGACTCGGCTGGAGACAAAATGTTCCAAACACACCCCATGCACAACTCCACCGGGGAAGGTGCCAGAAAGGAGTTCTGTTGGTAGTTTTTACAGTACCCCGGTAGGCAGCTGAAAGGCGCCACAAAACTTGTTCTACCTGCTTTCTGGGCTGAGATGGGGAACCGCTGAATTTTGGACTCGGCTGGTGACAAAATGTTCCAAACACACCCCATGCACAACTCCACCGGGGAAGGTGCCAGAAAGGCATTCTCTTGGTAGTTTTTACAGTACCCCGGTAGGCAGCTGAAAGGCACCACAAAACTTGTTCTACCTGCTTTCTGGGCTGAGATGGGGAAGCGCTGAATTTTGGACTCGGCTGGTGACAAAATGTTCCAAACACACCCCATGCACAACTCCACCGGGGAAGGTGCCAGAAAGGAGTTCTCTTGGTAGTTTTTACACTACCCCGGTAGGCAGCTGAAAGGCACCACAAAACTTGTTCTACCTGCTTTCTGGGCTGAGATGGGGAAGCGCTGAATTTTGGACTCGGCTGGTGACAAAATGTTCCAAACACACCCCATGCACAACTCCACCGGGGAAGGTGCCAGAAAGGAGTTCTCTTGGTAGTTTTTACAGTACCCCGGTAGGCAGCTGAAAGGCGCCACAAAACTTGTTCTACCTGCTTTCTGGGCTGAGATGGGGAAGCGCTGAATTTTGGACTCGGCTGGTGACAAAATGTTCCAAACACACCCCATGCACAACTCCACCGGGGAAGGTGCCAGAAAGGAATTCTGTTGGTAGTTTTTACAGTACCCCGGTAGGCAGCTGAACGGCGCCACAAAACTTGTTCTACCTGCTTTCTGGGCTGAGCTGGGGAAGCGCTGAATTTTGGACTCGGCTGGTGACAAAATGTTCCAAACACACCCCATGCACAACTCCACCGGGGAAGGTGCCAGAAAGGAGTTCTCTTGGTAGTTTTTACAGTACCCCGGTAGGCAGCTGAAAGGCGCCACAAAAGTTGTTCTACCTGCTTTCTGGGCTGAGATGGGGAAGCGCTGAATTTTGGACTCGGCTGGTGACAAAATCTTCCAAACACACCCCATGCACAACTCCACCGGGGAAGGTGCCAGAAAGGAATTCTCTTGGTAGTTTTTACAGTACCCCGGTAGGCAGCTGAAAGGCACCACAAAAGATGTTCTACCTGCTTTCTGGGCTGAGATGGGGAAGTGCTGAATTGTGGACTCGGCTGGTGACAAAATGTTCCAAACACACCCCATGCACAACTCCACCGGGGAAGGTGCCAGAAAGGAGTTCTGTTGGTAGTTTTTACAGTACCCCGGTAGGCAGCTGAAAGGCGCCACAAAAGTTGTTCTACCTGCTTTCTGGGCTGAGATGGGGAAGCGCTGAATTTTGGACTCGGCTGGAGACAAAATGTTCCAAACACACCCCATGCACAACTCCACCGGGGAAGGTGCCAGAAAGGAATTCTGTTGGTAGTTTTTACAGTACCCCGGTAGGCAGCTGAAAGGCACCACAAAAGATGTTCTACCTGCTTTCTGGGCTGAGATGGGGAAGCGCTGAATTTTGGACTCGGCTGGAGACAAAATGTTCCAAACACACCCCATGCACAACTCCACCGGGGAAGGTGCCAGAAAGGAATTCTGTTGGTAGTTTTTACAGTACCCCGGTAGGCAGCTGAAAGGCACCACAAAAGATGTTCTACCTGCTTTCTGGGCTGAGATGGGGAAGCGCTGAATTTTGGACTCGGCTGGTGACAAAATGTTCCAAACACACCCCATGCACAACTCCACCGGGGAAGGTGCCAGAAAGGAATTCTGTTGGTAGTTTTTACACTACCCCGGTAGGCAGCTGAAAGGCACCACAAAAGATGTTCTACCTGCTTTCTGGGCTGAGATGGGGAACCGCTGAATTTTGGACTCGGCTGGTGACAAAATGTTCCAAACACACCCCATGCACAACTCCACCGGGGAAGGTGCCAGAAAGGAGTTCTCTTGGTAGTTTTTACAGTACCCCGGTAGGCAGCTGAAAGGCGCCACAAAAGTTGTTCTACCTGCTTTCTGGGCTGAGATGGGGAAGCGCTGAATTTTGGACTCGGCTGGAGACAAAATGTTCCAAACACACCCCATGCACAACTCCACCGGGGAAGGTGCCAGAAAGGAGTTCTGTTGGTAGTTTTTACAGTACCCCGGTAGGCAGCTGAAAGGCACCACAAAAGATGTTCTACCTGCTTTCTGGGCTGAGATGGGGAAGCGCTGAATTTTGGACTCGGCTGGTGACAAAATGTTCCAAACACACCCCATGCACAACTCCACCGGGGAAGGTGCCAGAAAGGAATTCTGTTGGTAGTTTTTACAGTACCCCGGTAGGCAGCTGAAAGGCACCACAAAAGATGTTCTACCTGCTTTCTGGGCTGAGATGGGGAAGCGCTGAATTTTGGACTCGGCTGGTGACAAAATGTTCCAAACACACCCCATGCACAACTCCACCATGGAAGGTGCCAGAAAGGAGTTCTCTTGGTAGTTTTTACAGTACCCCGGTAGGCAGCTGAAAGGCACCACAAAACTTGTTCTACCTGCTTTCTGGGCTGAGATGGGGAAGCGCTGAATTTTGGACTCGGCTGGTGACAAAATGTTCCAAACACACCCCATGCACAACTCCACCGGGGAAGGTGCCAGAAAGGAGTTCTCTCGGTAGTTTTTACAGTACCCCAGTAGGCAGCTGAAAGGCGCCACAAAAGTTGTTCTACCTGCTTTCTGGGCTGAGATGGGGAACCGCTGAATTTTGGACTCGGCTGGTGACAAAATGTTCCAAACACACCCCATGCACAACTCCACCGGGGAAGGTGCCAGAAAGGAATTCTGTTGGTAGTTTTTACAGTACCCCGGTAGGCAGCTGAAAGGCACCACAAAAGATGTTCTACCTGCTTTCTGGGCTGAGATGGGGAAGCGCTGAATTTTGGACTCGGCTGGTGACAAAATGTTCCAAACACACCCCATGCACAACTCCACCGGGGAAGGTGCCAGAAAGGAGTTCTCTTGGTAGTTTTTACAGTACCCCGGTAGGCAGCTGAAAGGCACCACAAAACTTGTTCTACCTGCTTTCTGGGCTGAGATGGGGAAGCGCTGAATTTTGGACTCGGCTGGTGACAAAATGTTCCAAACACACCCCATGCACAACTCCACCGGGGAAGGGGCCAGAAAGGAATTCTGTTGGTAGTTTTTACAGTACCCCGGTAGGCAGCTGAAAGGCACCACAAAAGATGTTCTACCTGCTTTCTGGGCTGAGATGGGGAAGCGCTGAATTTTGGACTCGGCTGGTGACAAAATGTTCCAAACACACCCCATGCACAACTCCACCGGGGAAGGTGCCAGAAAGGAGTTCAATGGTAGTTTTTACAGTACCCCGGTAGGCAGCTGAAAGGCGCCACAAAAGATGTTCTACCTGCTTTCTGGGCTGAGATGGGGAAGCGCTGAATTTTGGACTCGGCTGGTGACAAAATGTTCTAAACACACCCCATGCACAACTCCACCGGGGAAGGTGCCAGAAAGGAGTTCCCTTGGTAGTTTTTACAGTGCCCCGGTAGGCAGCTGAAAGGCACCACAAAACTTGTTCTACCTGCTTTCTGGGCTGAGACGGGGAACCGCTGAATTTTGGACTCGGCTGGTGACAAAATGTTCCAAACACACCCCATGCACAACTCCACCGGGGAAGGTGCCAGAAAGGAGTTCTGTTGGCAGTTTTTACAGTACCCCGGTAGGCAGCTGAAAGGCGCCACAAAACTTGTTCTACCTGCTTTCTGGGCTGAGATGGGGAAGCACTGAATTTTGGACTCGGCTGGTGACAAAATGTTCCAAACACACCCCATGCACAACTCCACCGGGGAAGGTGCCAGAAAGGAGTTCTCTTGGTAGTTTTTACAGTACCCCGGTAGGCAGCTGAAAGGCGCCACAAAACTTGTTCTACCTGCTTTCTGGGCTGAGATGGGGAAGCGCTGAATTTTGGACTCGGCTGGAGACAAAATGTTCCAAACACACCCCATGCACAACTCCACCGGGGAAGGTGCCAGAAAGGAATTCTGTTGGTAGTTTTTACAGTACCCCGGTAGGCAGCTGAAAGGCACCACAAAAGATGTTCTACCTGCTTTCTGGGCTGAGATGGGGAAGCGCTGAATTTTGGACTCAGCTGGTGACAAAATGTTCCAAACACACCCCATGCACAACTCCACCGGGGAAGGTGCCAGAAAGGAGTTCTCTTGGTAGTTTTTACAGTACCCCGGTAGGCAGCTGAAAGGCGCCACAAAACTTGTTCTACCTGCTTTCTGGGCTGAGATGGGGAAGCGCTGAATTTTGGACTCGGCTGGTGACAAAATGTTCCAAACACACCCCATGCACAGCTCCACCGGGGAAGGGGCCAGAAAGGAATTCTGTTGGTAGTTTTTACAGTACCCCGGTAGGCAGCTGAAAGGCACCACAAAAGATGTTCTACCTGCTTTCTGGGCTGAGATGGGGAAGCGCTGAATTTTGGACTCGGCTGGTGACAAAATGTTCTAAACACACCCCATGCACAAATCCACCGGGGAAGGTGCCAGAAAGGCGTTCTATTGGTAGTTTTTACAGTACCCCGGTAGGCAGCTGAAAGGCGCCACAAAACTTGTTCTACCTGCTTTCTGGGCTGAGATGGGGAAGCGCTGAATTTTGGACTCGGCTGGTGACAAAATGTTCCAAACACACCCCATGCACAACTCCACCGGGGAAGGTGCCAGAAAGGAATTCTGTTGGTAGTTTTTACAGTACCCCGGTAGGCAGCTGAAAGGCACCACAAAAGATGTTCTACCTGCTTTCTGGGCTGAGATGGGGAAGCGCTGAATTTTGGACTCGGCTGGTGACAAAATGTTCCAAACACACCCCATGCACAACTCCACCGGGGAAGGTGCCAGAAAGGAGTTCTCTTGGTAGTTTTTACAGTACCCCGGTAGGCAGCTGAAAGGCGCCACAAAAGATGTTCTACCTGCTTTCTGGGCTGAGATGGGGAAGCGCTGAATTTTGGACTCGGCTGGTGACAAAATGTTCCAAACACACCCCATGCACAACTCCACCGGGGAAGGTGCCAGAAAGGAATTCTGTTGGTAGTTTTTACAGTACCCCGGTAGGCAGCTGAAAGGCGCGACAAAAGTTGTTCTACCTGCTTTCTGGGCTGAGATGGGGAACCGCTGAATTTTGGACTCGGCTGGTGACAAAATGTTCCAAACACACCCCATGCACAACTCCACCGGGGAAGGTGCCAGAAAGGAGTTCTCTTGGTAGTTTTTACAGTACCCCGGTAGGCAGCTGAAAGGCGCCACAAAACTAGTTCTACCTGCTTTCTGGGCTGAGATGGGGAAGCGCTGAATTTTGGACTCGGCTGGTGACAAAATGTTCTAAACACACCCCATGCACAACTCCACCGGGGAAGGTGCCAGAAAGGAGTTCCCTTGGTAGTTTTTACAGTGCCCCGGTAGGCAGCTGAAAGGCGCCACAAAAGATGTTCTACCTGCTTTCTGGGCTGAGATGGGGAAGCGCTGAATTTTGGACTCGGCTGGTGACAAAATGTTCCAAACACACCCCATGCGCAACTCCACCGGGGAAGGTGCCAGAAAGGAATTCTGTTGGTAGTTTTTACAGTACCCCGGTAGGCAGCTGAAAGGCACCACAAAAGATGTTCTACCTGCTTTCTGGGCTGAGATGGGGAAGCGCTGAATTTTGGACTCGGCTGGTGACAAAATGTTCCAAACACACCCCATGCACAACTCCACCGGGGAAGGTGCCAGAAAGGAGTTCTTTTGGTAGTTTTTACAGTACCCCGGTAGGCAGCTGAAAGGCGCCACAAAACTTGTTCTACCTGCTTTCTGGGCTGAGATGGGGAAGCGCTGAATTTTGGACTCGGCTGGTGACAAAATGTTCCAAACACACCCCATGCACAACTCCACCGGGGAAGGTGCCAGAAAGCAGTTCTCTTGGTAGTTTTTACAGTACCCCGGTAGGGAGCTGAAAGGCGCCACAAAACTTGTTCTACCTGCTTTCTGGGCTGAGATGGGGAAGCGCTGAATTTTGGACTCGGCTGGTGACAAAATGTTCCAAACACACCCCATGCACAACTCCACCGGGGAAGGTGCCAGAAAGGAATTCTCTTGGTAGTTTTTACAGTACCCCGGTAGGCAGCTGAAAGGCACCACAAAAGATGTTCTACCTGCTTTCTGGGCTGAGATGGGGAAGCGCTGAATTTTGGACTCGGCTGGTGACAAAATGTTCCAAACACACCCCATGCACAACTCCACCGGGGAAGGTGCCAGAAAGGAGTTCTCTTGGTAGTTTTTACAGTACCCCGGTAGGCAGCTGAAAGGCGCCACAAAAGATGTTCTACCTGCTTTCTGGGCTGAGATGGGGAAGCGCTGAATTTTGGAATCGGCTGGTGACAAAATGTTCCAAACACACCCCATGCACAACTCCACCGGGGAAGGTGCCAGAAAGGAATTCTGTTGGTAGTTTTTACAGTACCCCGGTAGGCAGCTGAAAGGCGCCACAAAACTAGTTCTACCTGCTTTCTGGGCTGAGATGGGGAAGCGCTGAATTTTGGACTCGGCTGGTGACAAAATGTTCTAAACACACCCCATGCACAACTCCACCGGGGAAGGTGCCAGAAAGGAGTTCCCTTGGTAGTTTTTACAGTGCCCCGGTAGGCAGCTGAAAGGCGCCACAAAAGATGTTCTACCTGCTTTCTGGGCTGAGATGGGGAAGCGCTGAATTTTGGACTCGGCTGGTGACAAAATGTTCCAAACACACCCCATGCGCAACTCCACCGGGGAAGGTGCCAGAAAGGAATTCTGTTGGTAGTTTTTACAGTACCCCGGTAGGGAGCTGAAAGGCACCACAAAAGATGTTCTACCTGCTTTCTGGGCTGAGATGGGGAAGCGCTGAATTTTGGACTCGGCTGGTGACAAAATGTTCCAAACACACCCCATGCACAACTCCACCATGGAAGGTGCCAGAAAGGAGTTCTCTTGGTAGTTTTTACAGTACCCCGGTAGGCAGCTGAAAGGCGCCACAAAACTTGTTCTACCTGCTTTCTGGGCTGAGACGGGGAACCGCTGAATTTTGGACTCGGCTGGTGACAAAATGTTCCAAACACACCCCATGCACAACTCCACCGGGGAAGGTGCCAGAAAGGAGTTCTGTTGGCAGTTTTTACAGTACCCCGGTAGGCAGCTGAAATGCGCCACAAAACTTGTTCTACCTGCTTTCTGGGCTGAGATGGGGAAGCGCTGAATTTTGGACTCGGCTGGTGACAAAATGTTCCAAACACACCCCATGCACAACTCCACCGGGGAAGGTGCCAGAAAGGAGTTCTCTTGGTAGTTTTTACAGTACCCCGGTAGGCAGCTGAAAGGCACCACAAAACTTGTTCTACCTGCTTTCTGGGCTGAGATGGGGAAGCGCTGAATTTTGGACTCGGCTGGAGACAAAATGTTCCAAACACACCCCATGCACAACTCCACCGGGGAAGGTGCCAGAAAGGAATTCTGTTGGTAGTTTTTACAGTACCCCGGTAGGCAGCTGAAAGGCACCACAAAAGATGTTCTACCTGCTTTCTGGGCTGAGATGGGGAAGCGCTGAATTTTGGACTCAGCTGGTGACAAAATGTTCCAAACACACCCCATGCACAACTCCACCGGGGAAGGTGCCAGAAAGGAGTTCTCTTGGTAGTTTTTACAGTACCCCGGTAGGCAGCTGAAAGGCGCCACAAAACTTGTTCTACCTGCTTTCTGGGCTGAGATGGGGAAGCGCTGAATTTTGGACTCGGCTGGTGACAAAATGTTCCAAACACACCCCATGCACAACTCCACCGGGGAAGGGGCCAGAAAGGAATTCTGTTGGTAGTTTTTACAGTACCCCGGTAGGCAGCTGAAAGGCACCACAAAAGATGTTCTACCTGCTTTCTGGGCTGAGATGGGGAAGCGCTGAATTTTGGACTCGGCTGGTGACAAAATGTTCTAAACACACCCCATGCACAACTCCACCGGGGAAGGTGCCAGAAAGGCGTTCTATTGGTAGTTTTTACAGTACCCCGGTAGGCAGCTGAAAGGCGCCACAAAACTTGTTCTACCTGCTTTCTGGGCTGAGATGGGGAAGCGCTGAATTTTGGACTCGGCTGGTGACAAAATGTTCCAAACACACCCCATGCACAACTCCACCGGGGAAGGTGCCAGAAAGGAGTTCTCTTGGTAGTTTTTACAGTACCCCGGTAGGCAGCTGAAAGGCGCCACAAAAGTTGTTCTACCTGCTTTCTGGGCTGAGACGGGGAACCGCTGAATTTTGGACTCGGCTGGTGACAAAATGTTCCAAACACACCCCATGCACAACTCCACCGGGGAAGGTGCCAGAAAGGAGTTCTGTTGGCAGTTTTTACAGTACCCTGGTAGGCAGCTGAAAGGCACCACAAAAGATGTTCTACCTGCTTTCTGGGCTGAGATGGGGAAGCGCTGAATTTTGGACTCGGCTGGTGGCAAAATGTTCCAAACACACCCCATGCACAACTCCACCGGGGAAGGTGCCAGAAAGGAATTCTCTTGGTAGTTTTTACAGTACCCCGGTAGGCAGCTGAAAGGCACCACAAAAGATGTTCTACCTGCTTTCTGGGCTGAGATGGGGAAGCGCTGAATTTTGGACTCGGCTGGTGACAAAATGTTCCAAACACACCCCATGCACAACTCCACCAGGGAAGGGGCCAGAAAGGAATTCTGTTGGTAGTTTTTACAGTACCCCGGTAGGCAGCTGAAAGGCGCCACAAAAGATGTTTTACCTGCTTTCTGGGCTGAGATGGGGAAGCGCTGAATTTTGGACTCGGCTGGTGACAAAATGTTCCAAACACACCCCATGCACAACTCCACCGGGGAAGGTGCCAGAAAGGAGTTCTCTTGGTAGTTTTTACAGTACCCCGGTAGGCAGCTGAAAGGCGCCACAAAACTTGTTCTACCTGCTTTCTGGGCTGAGACGGGGAACCGCTGAATTTTGAACTCGGCTGGTGACAAGATGTTCCAAACACACCCCATGCACAACTCCACCGGGGAAGGTGCCAGAAAGGAGTTCTGTTGGCAGTTTTTACAGTACCCTGGTAGGCAGCTGAAAGGCGCCACAAAACTTCTTCTACCTGCTTTCTGGGCTGAGATGGGGAAGCGCTGAATTTTGGACTCGGCTGGTGACAAAATGTTCCAAACACACCCCATGCACAACTCCACCGGGGAAGGTGCCAGAAAGGAGTTCTGTTGGTAGTTTTTACACTACCCCGGTAGGCAGCTGAAAGGCGCCACAAAAGTTGTTCTACCTGCTTTCTGGGCTAGAGATGGGGAAGCGCTGAATTTTGGACTCGGCTGGTGACAAAATGTTCCAAACACACCCCATGCACAACTCCACCGGGGAAGGTGCCAGAAAGGAGTTCTGTTGGTAGTTTTTACAGTACCCCGGTAGGCAGCTGAAAGGCGCCACAAAAGTTGTTCTACCTGCTTTCTGAGCTGAGATGGGGAACCGCTGAATTTTGGACTCGGCTGGTGACATAATGTTCCAAACACACCCCATGCACAACTCCACCGGGGAAGGTGCCAGAAAGGAATTCTGTTGGTAGTTTTTACAGTACCCCGGTAGGCAGCTGAAAGGCACCACAAAAGATGTTCTACCTGCTTTCTGGGCTGAGATGGGGAAGCGCTGAATTTTGGACTCGGCTGGTGGCAAAATGTTCCAAACACACCCCATGCACAACTCCATCGGGGAAGGTGCCAGAAAGGAGTTCTCTTGGTAGTTTTTACAGTACCCCGGTAGGCAGCTGAAAGGCGCCACAAAAGTTGTTCTACCTTCTTTCTGGGCTGAGATGGGGAAGCGCTGAATTTTGGACTCGGCTGGTGACAAAATGTTCCAAACACACCCCATGCACAACTCCACCGGGGAAGGTGCCAGAAAGGAATTCTGTTGGTAGTTTTTACAGTACCCCGGTAGGCAGCTGAAAGGCACCACAAAAGATGTTCTACCTGCTTTCTGGGCTGAGATGGGGAAGCGCTGAATTTTGGACTCGGCTGGTGACAAAATGTTCCAAACACACCCCATGCACAACTCCACCGGGGAAGGTGCCAGAAAGGAGTTCTGTTGGTAGTTTTTACAGTGCCCCGGTAGGCAGCTGAAAGGCGCCACAAAACTTGTTCTACCTGCTTTCTGGGCTGAGACGGGGAACCGCTGAATTTTGGACTCGGCTGGTGACAAAATGTTCCAAACACACCCCATGCACAACTCCACCGGGGAAGGTGCCAGAAAGGAGTTCTCTTGGTAGTTTTTACAGTACCCCGGTAGGCAGCTGAAAGGCGCCACAAAACTTGTTCTACCTGCTTTCTGGGCTGAGACGGGGAACCGCTGAATTTTGGACTCGGCTGGTGACAAAATGTTCCAAACACACCCCATGCACAACTCCACCGGGGAAGGTGCCAGAAAGGAGTTCTGTTGGCAGTTTTTACAGTACCCTGGTAGGCAGCTGAAAGGCGCCACAAAACTTCTTCTACCTGCTTTCTGGGCTGAGATGGGGAAGCGCTGAATTTTGGACTCGGCTGGTGACAAAATGTTCCAAACACACCCCATGCACAACTCCACCAGGGAAGGTGCCAGAAAGGAGTTCTGTTGGTAGTTTTTAGACTACCCCGGTAGGCAGCTGAAAGGCGCCACAAAAGATGTTCTACCTGCTTTCTGGGCTGAGATGGGGAAGCGCTGAATTTTGGACTCGGCTGGTGACAAAATGTTCCAAACACACCCCATGCACAACTCCACCGGGGAAGGTGCCAGAAAGGAATTCTGTTGGTAGTTTTTACAGTACCCTGGTAGGCAGCTGAAAGGCGCCACAAAACTAGTTCTACCTGCTTTCTTGGCTAGAGATGGGGAAGCGCTGAATTTTGGACTCGGCTGGTGACAAAATGTTCCAAACACACCCCATGCACAACTCCACCGGGGAAGGTGCCAGAAAGGAATTCTGTTGGTAGTTTTTACAGTACCCCGGTAGGCAGCTGAAAGGCACCACAAAAGATGTTCTACCTGCTTTCTGGGCTGAGATGGGGAAGCGCTGAATTTTGGACTCGGCTGGTGACAAAATGTTCCAAACACACCCCATGCACAACTCCACCGGGGAAGGTGCCAGAAAGGAGTTCTCTTGGTAGTTTTTACAGTACCCCGGTAGGCAGCTGAAAGGCGCCACAAAACTTGTTCTACCTGCTTTCTGGGCTGAGATGGGGAAGCGCTGAATTTTGGACTCGGCTGGAGACAAAATGTTCCAAACACACCCCATGCACAACTCCACCGGGGAAGGTGCCAGAAAGGAATTCTGTTGGTAGTTTTTACAGTACCCCGGTAGGCAGCTGAAAGGCACCACAAAAGATGTTCTACCTGCTTTCTGGGCTGAGATGGGGAAGCGCTGAATTTTGGACTCGGCTGGTGACAAAATGTTCCAAACACACCCCATGCACAACTCCACCAGGGAAGGGGCCAGAAAGGAATTCTGTTGGTAGTTTTTACAGTACCCCGGTAGGCAGCTGAAAGGCGCCACAAAAGATGTTTTACCTGCTTTCTGGGCTGAGATGGGGAAGCGCTGAATTTTGGACTCGGCTGGTGACAAAATGTTCCAAACACACCCCATGCACAACTCCACCGGGGAAGGTGCCAGAAAGGAATTCTGTTGGTAGTTTTTACAGTGCCCCGGTAGGCAGCTGAAAGGCGCCACAAAACTTGTTCTACCTGCTTTCTGGGCTGAGACGGGGAACCGCTGAATTTTGGACTCGGCTGGTGACAAAATGTTCCAAACACACCCCATGCACAACTCCACCGGGGAAGGTGCCAGAAAGGAGTTCTCTTGGTAGTTTTTACAGTACCCCGGTAGGCAGCTGAAAGGCGCCACAAAACTTGTTCTACCTGCTTTCTGGGCTGAGACGGGGAACCGCTGAATTTTGGACTCGGCTGGTGACAAAATGTTCCAAACACACCCCATGCACAACTCCACCGGGGAAGGTGCCAGAAAGGAGTTCTGTTGGCAGTTTTTACAGTACCCTGGTAGGCAGCTGAAAGGCGCCACAAAACTTCTTCTACCTGCTTTCTGGGCTGAGATGGGGAAGCGCTGAATTTTGGACTCGGCTGGTGACAAAATGTTCCAAACACACCCCATGCACAACTCCACCGGGGAAGGTGCCAGAAAGGAGTTCTGTTGGTAGTTTTTAGACTACCCCGGTAGGCAGCTGAAAGGCACCACAAAAGATGTTCTACCTGCTTTCTGGGCTGAGATGGGGAAGCGCTGAATTTTGGACTCGGCTGGTGGCAAAATGTTCCAAACACACCCCATGCACAACTCCACCGGGGAAGGTGCCAGAAAGGAATTCTGTTGGTAGTTTTTACAGTACCCCGGTAGGCAGCTGAAAGGCACCACAAAAGATGTTCTACCTGCTTTCTGGGCTGAGATGGGGAAGCGCTGAATTTTGGACTCGGCTGGTGACAAAATGTTCCAAACACACCCCATGCACAACTCCACCAGGGAAGGGGCCAGAAAGGAATTCTGTTGGTAGTTTTTACAGTACCCCGGTAGGCAGCTGAAAGGCGCCACAAAAGATGTTTTACCTGCTTTCTGGGCTGAGATGGGGAAGCGCTGAATTTTGGACTCGGCTGGTGACAAAATGTTCCAAACACACCCCATGCACAACTCCACCGGGGAAGGTGCCAGAAAGGAGTTCTCTTGGTAGTTTTTACAGTACCCCGGTAGGCAGCTGAAAGGCGCCACAAAACTTGTTCTACCTGCTTTCTGGGCTGAGACGGGGAACCGCTGAATTTTGAACTCGGCTGGTGACAAGATGTTCCAAACACACCCCATGCACAACTCCACCGGGGAAGGTGCCAGAAAGGAGTTCTGTTGGCAGTTTTTACAGTACCCTGGTAGGCAGCTGAAAGGCGCCACAAAACTTCTTCTACCTGCTTTCTGGGCTGAGATGGGGAAGCGCTGAATTTTGGACTCGGCTGGTGACAAAATGTTCCAAACACACCCCATGCACAACTCCACCGGGGAAGGTGCCAGAAAGGAGTTCTGTTGGTAGTTTTTACACTACCCCGGTAGGCAGCTGAAAGGCGCCACAAAAGTTGTTCTACCTGCTTTCTGGGCTAGAGATGGGGAAGCGCTGAATTTTGGACTCGGCTGGTGACAAAATGTTCCAAACACACCCCATGCACAACTCCACCGGGGAAGGTGCCAGAAAGGAGTTCTGTTGGTAGTTTTTACAGTACCCCGGTAGGCAGCTGAAAGGCGCCACAAAAGTTGTTCTACCTGCTTTCTGGGCTGAGATGGGGAACCGCTGAATTTTGGACTCGGCTGGTGACATAATGTTCCAAACACACCCCATGCACAACTCCACCGGGGAAGGTGCCAGAAAGGAATTCTGTTGGTAGTTTTTACAGTACCCCGGTAGGCAGCTGAAAGGCACCACAAAAGATGTTCTACCTGCTTTCTGGGCTGAGATGGGGAAGCGCTGAATTTTGGACTCGGCTGGTGGCAAAATGTTCCAAACACACCCCATGCACAACTCCATCGGGGAAGGTGCCAGAAAGGAGTTCTCTTGGTAGTTTTTACAGTACCCCGGTAGGCAGCTGAAAGGCGCCACAAAAGTTGTTCTACCTTCTTTCTGGGCTGAGATGGGGAAGCGCTGAATTTTGGACTCGGCTGGTGACAAAATGTTCCAAACACACCCCATGCACAACTCCACCGGGGAAGGTGCCAGAAAGGAATTCTGTTGGTAGTTTTTACAGTACCCCGGTAGGCAGCTGAAAGGCACCACAAAAGATGTTCTACCTGCTTTCTGGGCTGAGATGGGGAAGCGCTGAATTTTGGACTCGGCTGGTGACAAAATGTTCCAAACACACCCCATGCACAACTCCACCGGGGAAGGTGCCAGAAAGGAGTTCTGTTGGTAGTTTTTACAGTGCCCCGGTAGGCAGCTGAAAGGCGCCACAAAACTTGTTCTACCTGCTTTCTGGGCTGAGACGGGGAACCGCTGAATTTTGGACTCGGCTGGTGACAAAATGTTCCAAACACACCCCATGCACAACTCCACCGGGGAAGGTGCCAGAAAGGAGTTCTCTTGGTAGTTTTTACAGTACCCCGGTAGGCAGCTGAAAGGCGCCACAAAACTTGTTCTACCTGCTTTCTGGGCTGAGACGGGGAACCGCTGAATTTTGGACTCGGCTGGTGACAAAATGTTCCAAACACACCCCATGCACAACTCCACCGGGGAAGGTGCCAGAAAGGAGTTCTGTTGGCAGTTTTTACAGTACCCTGGTAGGCAGCTGAAAGGCGCCACAAAACTTCTTCTACCTGCTTTCTGGGCTGAGATGGGGAAGCGCTGAATTTTGGACTCGGCTGGTGACAAAATGTTCCAAACACACCCCATGCACAACTCCACCAGGGAAGGTGCCAGAAAGGAGTTCTGTTGGTAGTTTTTAGACTACCCCGGTAGGCAGCTGAAAGGCGCCACAAAAGATGTTCTACCTGCTTTCTGGGCTGAGATGGGGAAGCGCTGAATTTTGGACTCGGCTGGTGACAAAATGTTCCAAACACACCCCATGCACAACTCCACCGGGGAAGGTGCCAGAAAGGAATTCTGTTGGTAGTTTTTACAGTACCCTGGTAGGCAGCTGAAAGGCGCCACAAAACTAGTTCTACCTGCTTTCTTGGCTAGAGATGGGGAAGCGCTGAATTTTGGACTCGGCTGGTGACAAAATGTTCCAAACACACCCCATGCACAACTCCACCGGGGAAGGTGCCAGAAAGGAATTCTGTTGGTAGTTTTTACAGTACCCCGGTAGGCAGCTGAAAGGCACCACAAAAGATGTTCTACCTGCTTTCTGGGCTGAGATGGGGAAGCGCTGAATTTTGGACTCGGCTGGTGACAAAATGTTCCAAACACACCCCATGCACAACTCCACCGGGGAAGGTGCCAGAAAGGAGTTCTCTTGGTAGTTTTTACAGTACCCCGGTAGGCAGCTGAAAGGCGCCACAAAACTTGTTCTACCTGCTTTCTGGGCTGAGATGGGGAAGCGCTGAATTTTGGACTCGGCTGGAGACAAAATGTTCCAAACACACCCCATGCACAACTCCACCGGGGAAGGTGCCAGAAAGGAATTCTGTTGGTAGTTTTTACAGTACCCCGGTAGGCAGCTGAAAGGCACCACAAAAGATGTTCTACCTGCTTTCTGGGCTGAGATGGGGAAGCGCTGAATTTTGGACTCGGCTGGTGACAAAATGTTCCAAACACACCCCATGCACAACTCCACCAGGGAAGGGGCCAGAAAGGAATTCTGTTGGTAGTTTTTACAGTACCCCGGTAGGCAGCTGAAAGGCGCCACAAAAGATGTTTTACCTGCTTTCTGGGCTGAGATGGGGAAGCGCTGAATTTTGGACTCGGCTGGTGACAAAATGTTCCAAACACACCCCATGCACAACTCCACCGGGGAAGGTGCCAGAAAGGAATTCTGTTGGTAGTTTTTACAGTGCCCCGGTAGGCAGCTGAAAGGCGCCACAAAACTTGTTCTACCTGCTTTCTGGGCTGAGACGGGGAACCGCTGAATTTTGGACTCGGCTGGTGACAAAATGTTCCAAACACACCCCATGCACAACTCCACCGGGGAAGGTGCCAGAAAGGAGTTCTCTTGGTAGTTTTTACAGTACCCCGGTAGGCAGCTGAAAGGCGCCACAAAACTTGTTCTACCTGCTTTCTGGGCTGAGACGGGGAACCGCTGAATTTTGGACTCGGCTGGTGACAAAATGTTCCAAACACACCCCATGCACAACTCCACCGGGGAAGGTGCCAGAAAGGAGTTCTGTTGGCAGTTTTTACAGTACCCTGGTAGGCAGCTGAAAGGCGCCACAAAACTTCTTCTACCTGCTTTCTGGGCTGAGATGGGGAAGCGCTGAATTTTGGACTCGGCTGGTGACAAAATGTTCCAAACACACCCCATGCACAACTCCACCAGGGAAGGTGCCAGAAAGGAGTTCTGTTGGTAGTTTTTAGACTACCCCGGTAGGCAGCTGAAAGGCGCCACAAAAGATGTTCTACCTGCTTTCTGGGCTGAGATGGGGAAGCGCTGAATTTTGGACTCGGCTGGTGACAAAATGTTCCAAACACACCCCATGCACAACTCCACCGGGGAAGGTGCCAGAAAGGAATTCTGTTGGTAGTTTTTACAGTACCCTGGTAGGCAGCTGAAAGGCGCCACAAAACTAGTTCTACCTGCTTTCTTGGCTAGAGATGGGGAAGCGCTGAATTTTGGACTCGGCTGGTGACAAAATGTTCCAAAGACACCCCATGCACAACTCCACCGGGGAAGGTGCCAGAAAGGAGTTCTGTTGGTAGTTTTTACAGTACCCCAGTAGGCAGCTGAAAGGCACCACAAAAGATGTTCTACCTGCTTTCTGGGCTGAGATGGGGAAGCGCTGAATTTTGGACTCGGCTGGTGACAAAATGTTCCAAACACACCCCATGCACAACTCCACCGGGGAAGGTGCCAGAAAGGAGTTCTCTTGGTAGTTTTTACAGTACCCCGGTAGGCAGCTGAAAGGCGCCACAAAACTTGTTCTACCTGCTTTCTGGGCTGAGATGGGGAAGCGCTGAATTTTGGACTCGGCTGGAGACAAAATGTTCCAAACACACCCCATGCACAACTCCACCGGGGAAGGTGCCAGAAAGGAATTCTGTTGGTAGTTTTTACAGTACCCCGGTAGGCAGCTGAAAGGCACCACAAAAGATGTTCTACCTGCTTTCTGGGCTGAGATGGGGAAGCGCTGAATTTTGGACTCAGCTGGTGACAAAATGTTCCAAACACACCCCATGCACAACTCCACCAGGGAAGGTGCCAGAAAGGAGTTCTCTTGGTAGTTTTTACAGTACCCCGGTAGGCAGCTGAAAGGCACCACAAAAGATGTTCTACCTGCTTTCTGGGCTGAGATGGGGAAGCGCTGAATTTTGGACTCGGCTGGTGACAAAATGTTCCAAACACACCCCATGCACAACTCCACCAGGGAAGGGGCCAGAAAGGAATTCTGTTGGTAGTTTTTACAGTACCCCGGTAGGCAGCTGAAAGGCGCCACAAAAGATGTTTTACCTGCTTTCTGGGCTGAGATGGGGAAGCGCTGAATTTTGGACTCGGCTGGTGACAAAATGTTCCAAACACACCCCATGCACAACTCCACCGGGGAAGGTGCCAGAAAGGAGTTCTCTTGGTAGTTTTTACAGTACCCCGGTAGGCAGCTGAAAGGCGCCACAAAACTTGTTCTACCTGCTTTCTGGGCTGAGATGGGGAAGCGCTGAATTTTGGACTCGGCTGGTGACAAAATGTTCCAAACACACCCCATGCACAACTCCACCGGGGAAGGTGCCAGAAAGGAATTCTGTTGGTAGTTTTTACAGTACCCCGGTAGGCAGCTGAAAGGCGCCACAAAACTTGTTCTACCTGCTTTCTGGGCTAGAGATGGGGAAGCGCTGAATTTTGGACTCGGCTGGTGACAAAATGTTCCAAACACACCCCATGCACAACTCCACCGGGGAAGGTGCCAGAAAGGAATTCTGTTGGTAGTTTTTACAGTACCCCGGTAGGCAGCTGAAAGGCACCACAAAAGATGTTCTACCTGCTTTCTGGGCTGAGATGGGGAAGCGCTGAATTTTGGACTCGGCTGGTGACAAAATGTTCCAAACACACCCCATGCACAACTCCACCGGGGAAGGTGCCAGAAAGGAGTTCTGTTGGTAGTTTTTACACTACCCCGGTAGGCAGCTGAAAGGCACCACAAAACTTGTTCTACCTGCTTTCTGGGCTGAGATGGGGAAGCGCTGAATTTTGGACTTGGCTGGCGACAAAATGTTCCAAACACACCCCATGCACAACTCCACCGGGGAAGGTGCCAGAAAGGAGTTTTCTTGGTAGTTTTTACAGTGCCCCGGTAGGCAGCTGAAAGGCGCCACAAAACTTGTTCTACCTGCTTTCTGGGCTGAGACGGGGAAGCGCTGAATTTTGGACTCGGCTGGTGACAAAATGTTCCAAACACACCCCATGCACAACTCCACCGGGGAAGGTGCCAGAAACGAGTTCTGTTGGTAGTTTTTACAGTGCCCCGGAAGGCAGCTGAAAGGCGCCACAAAACTTGTTCTACCTGCTTTCTGGGCTGAGATGGGGAACTGCTGAATTTTGGACTCGGCTGGTGACATAATGTTCCAAACACACCCCATGCACAACTCCACCGGGGAAGGTGCCAGAAAGGAATTCTGTTGGTAGTTTTTACAGTACCCCGGTAGGCAGCTGAAAGGCACCACAAAAGATGTTCTACCTGCTTTCTGGGCTGAGATGGGGAAGCGCTGAATTTTGGGCTCGGCTGGTGGCAAAATGTTCCAAACACACCCCATGCACAACTCCATCGGGGAAGGTGCCAGAAAGGAGTTCTCTTGGTAGTTTTTACAGTACCCCGGTAGGCAGCTGAAAGGCGCCACAAAACTTGTTCTACGTGCTTTCTGGGCTGAGATGGGGAAGCGCTGAATTTTGGACTCGGCTGGTGACAAAATGTTCCAAACACACCCCATGCACAACTCCACCGGGGAAGGTGCCAGAAAGGAATTCTGTTGGTAGTTTTTACAGTACCCCGGTAGGCAGCTGAAAGGCACCACAAAAGATGTTCTACCTGCTTTCTGGGCTGAGATGGGGAAGCGCTGAATTTTGGACTCGGCTGGTGACAAAATGTTCCAAACACACCCCATGCACAACTCCACCGGGGAAGGTGCCAGAAAGGAGTTCTGTTGGTAGTTTTTACAGTGCCCCGGTAGGCAGCTGAAAGGCGCCACAAAACTTGTTCTACCTGCTTTCTGGGCTGAGACGGGGAACCGCTGAATTTTGGACTCGGCTGGTGACAAAATGTTCCAAACACACCCCATGCACAACTCCACCGGGGAAGGTGCCAGAAAGGAGTTCTGTTGGTAGTTTTTACAGTGCCCCGGTAGGCAGGGGAAAGGCGCCACAAAACTTGTTCTACCTGCTTTCTGGGCTGAGATGGGGAAGCGCTGAATTTTGGACTCGGCTGGTGACATAATGTTCCAAACACACCCCATGCACAACTCCACCGGGGAAGGTGCCAGAAAGGAATTCTGTTGGTAGTTTTTACAGTACCCCGGTAGGCAGCTGAAAGGCACCACAAAAGATGTTCTACCTGTTTTCTGGGCTGAGATGGGGAAGCGCTGAATTTTGGACTCGGCTGGTGACAAAATGTTCCAAACACACCCCATGCACAACTCCACCGGGGAAGGTGCCAGAAAGGAGTTCTCTTGGTAGTTTTTACAGTACCCCGGTAGGCAGCTGAAAGGCGCCACAAAACTTGTTCTACCTGCTTTCTGGGCTGAGATGGGGAAGCGCTGAATTTTGGACTCGGCTGGTGACAAAATGTTCCAAACACACCCCATGCACAACTCCACCGGGGAAGGTGCCAGAAAGGAGTTCTCTTGGTAGTTTTTACACTACCCCGGTAGGCAGCTGAAAGGCACCACAAAAGATGTTCTACCTGCTTTCTGGGCTGAGATGGGGAAGCGCTGAATTTTGGACTCGGCTGGTGACAAAATGTTCCAAACACACCCCATGCACAACTCCACCGGGGAAGGTGCCAGAAAGGAGTTCTCTTGGTAGTTTTTACAGTACCCCAGTAGGCAGCTGAAAGGCGCCACAAAAGTTGTTCTACCTGCTTTCTGGGCTGAGATGGGGAAGCGCTGAATTTTGGACTCGGCTGGTGACAAATGTTCCAAACACACCCCATGCACAACTCCACCGGGGAAGGTGCCAGAAAGGAGTTCTCTTGGTAGTTTTTACACTACCCCGGTAGGCAGCTGAAAGGCACCACAAAAGATGTTCTACCTGCTTTCTGGGCTGAGATGGGGAAGCGCTGAATTTTGGACTCGGCTGGTGACAAAATGTTCCAAACACACCCCATGCACAACTCCACCGGGGAAGGTGCCAGAAAGGAGTTCTGTTGGTAGTTTTTACAGTGCCCCGGTAGGCAGCTGAAAGGCACCACAAAACTTGTTCTACCTGCTTTCTGGGCTGAGATGGGGAAGCACGGAATTTTGGACACGGCTGGTGACAAAATGTTCCAAACACACCCCATGCACAACTCCACCGGGGAAGGTGCCAGAAAGGAGTTCTCTTGGTAGTTTTTACAGTACCCCGGTAGGCAGCTGAAAGGCGCCACAAAACTTGTTCTACCTGCTTTCTGGGCTGAGATGGGGAACCGCTGAATTTTGGACTCGGCTGGTGACATAATGTTCCAAACACACCCCATGCACAACTCCACCGGGGAAGGTGCCAGAAAGGAATTCTGTTGGTAGTTTTTACAGTACCCCGGTAGGCAGCTGAAAGGCACCACAAAAGATGTTCTACCTGCTTTCTGGGCTGAGATGGGGAAGCGCTGAATTTTGGACTCGGCTGGTGGCAAAATGTTCCAAACACACCCCATGCACAACTCCACCGGGGAAGGTGCCAGAAAGGAGTTCTCTTGGTAGTTTTTACAGTACCCCCGGTAGGCAGCTGAAAGGCGCCACAAAACTTGTTCTACCTGCTTTCTGGGCTGAGATGGGAAGCGCTGAATTTTGGACTCGGCTGGTGACAAAATGTTCCAAACACACCCCATGCACAACTCCACCGGGGAAGGTGCCAGAAACGAGTTCTGTTGGTAGTTTTTTACAGTGCCCCGGAAGGCAGCTGAAAGGCGCCACAAAAGTTGTTCTACCTGCTTTCTGGGCTGAGACGGGGAACCGCTGAATTTTGGACTCGGCTGGTGACAAAATGTTCCAAACACACCCCATGCACAACTCCAACCGGGGAAGGTGCCAGAAAGGAGTTCTCTTGGTAGTTTTTACACTACCCCGGTAGGCAGCTGAAGGCACCACAAAAGATGTTCTACCTGCTTTCTTGGGCTGAGATGGGGAAGCGCTGAATTTTGGACTCGGCTGGTGACAAAATGTTCCAAACACACCCCATGCACAACTCCACCGGGGAAGGTGCCAGAAAGGAGTTCTCTTGGTAGTTTTTACACTACCACCCGGTAGGCAGCTGAAAGGCACCACATAAGATGTTCTACCTGCTTTCTGGGCTGAGATGGGGAAGCGCTGAATTTTGGACTCGGCTGGTGACAAAATGTTCCAAACACACCCCATGCACAACTCCACCGGGGAAGGTGCCAGAAAGGAGTTCTGTTGGTAGTTTTTACAGTGCCCCGGTAGGCAGCTGAAAGGCGCCACAAAACTTGTTCTACCTCCTTTCTGGGCTGAGACGGGGAACCGCTGAATTTTGGACTCGGCTGGTGACAAAATGTTCCAAACACACCCCATGCACAACTCCACCGGGGAAGGTGCCAGAAAGGAGTTCTCTTGGTAGTTTTTACACTACCCCGGTAGGCAGCTGAAAGGCACCACAAAAGATGTTCTACCTGCTTTCTGGGCTGAGATGGGGAAGCGCTGAATTTTGGACTCGGCTGGTGACAAAATGTTCCAAACACACCCCATGCACAACTCCACCGGGGAAGGTGCCAGAAAGGAGTTCTGTTGGTAGTTTTTACAGTGCCCCGGTAGGCAGCTGAAAGGCGCCACAAAACTTGTTCTACCTGCTTTCTGGGCTGAGACGGGGAACCGCTGAATTTTGGACTCGGCTGGTGACAAAATGTTCCAAACACACCCCATGCACAACTCCACCGGGGAAGGTGCCAGAAAGGAATTCTCTTGGTAGTTTTTACAGTACCCCGGTAGGCAGCTGAAAGGCGCCACAAAACTTGTTCTACCTGCTTTCTGGGCTGAGACGGGGAAGCGCTGAATTTTGGACTCGGCTGGTGACAAAATGTTCCAAACACACCCCATGCACAACTCCACCGGGAAGGTGCCAGAAAGGAATTGTGTTGGTAGTTTTTACAGTACCCCCGGTAGGCAGCTGAAAGGCACCACAAAAGATGTTCTACCTGCTTTCTGGGCTGAGATGGGGAAGCGCTGAATTTTGGACTCGGCTGGTGGCAAAATGTTCCAAACACACCCCATGCACAACTCCACCGGGGAAAGTGCCAGAAAGGAGTTCTCTTGGTAGTTTTTACAGTACCCCGGTAGGCAGCTGAAAGGCGCCACAAAAGTTGTTCTACCTGCTTTCTGGGCTGAGATGGGGAAGCGCTGAATTTTGGACTCGGCTGGTGACAAAATGTTCCAAACACACCCCATGCACAACTCCACCGGGGAAGGTGCCAGAAAGGAATTCTGTTGGTAGTTTTTACAGTACCCCGGTAGGCAGCTGAAAGGCACCACAAAAGATGTTCTACCTGCTTTCTGGCTGAGATGGGGAAGCGCTGAATTTTGGACTCGGCTGCTGACAAAATGTTCGAAACACACCCCATGCACAACTCCACCGGGGAAGGTGCCAGAAAGGAATTCTGTTGGTAGTTTTTACAGTGCCCCGGTAGGCAGCTGAAAGGCGCCACAAAACTTGTTCTACCTGCTTTCTGGGCTGAGACGGGGAACCGCTGAATTTTGGACTCGGCTGGTGACAAAATGTTCCAAACACACCCCATGCACAACTCCACCGGGGAAGGTGCCAGAAAGGAGTTCTCTTGGTAGTTTTTACAGTGCCCCGGTAGGCAGCTGAAAGGCGCCACAAAACTTGTTCTACCTGCTTTCTGGGCTGAGATGGGGAAGCGCTGAATTTTGGACTCGGCTGGAGACAATATGTTCCAAACACACCCCATGCACAACTCCACCGGGGAAGGGGCCAGAAAGGAATTCTGTTGGTAGTTTTTACAGTACCCCGGTAGGCAGCTGAAAGGCACCACAAAAGATGTTCTACCTGCTTTCTGGGCTGAGATGGGGAAGCGCTGAATTTTGGACTCGGCTGGTGACAAAATGTTCCAAACACACCCCATGCACAACTCCACCGGGGAAGGTGCCAGAAAGGAGTTCTCTTGGTAGTTTTTACACTACCCCGGTAGGCAGCTGAAAGGCACCACATAAGATGTTCTACCTGTTTTCTGGGCTGAGATGGGGAAGCGCTGAATTTGGACTCGGCTGGTGACAAAATGTTCCAAACACACCCCATGCACAACTCCACCGGGGAAGGTGCCAGAAAGGAGTTCTGTTGGTAGTTTTTACAGTGCCCCGGTAGGCAGCTGAAAGTCGCCACAAAACTTGTTCTACCTGCTTTCTGGCTGAGACGGGGAACCGCTGAATTTTGGACTCGGCTGGTGACAAAATGTTCCAAACACACCCCATGCACAACTCCACCGGGGAAGGTGCCAGAAAGGAGTTCTCTTGGTAGTTTTTACACTACCCCGGTAGGCAGCTGAAAGGCACCACATAAGATGTTCTACCTGACTTTCTGGGCTGAGATGGGGAAGCGCTGAATTTTGGACTCAGCTGGTGACAAAATGTTCCAAACACACCCCATGCACAACTCCACCGGGGAAGGTGCCAGAAAGGAGTTCTGTTGGTAGTTTTTACAGTGCCCCGGTAGGCAGCTGAAACGGCGCCACAAAACTTGTTCTACCTGCTTTCTGGGCTGAGACGGGGAACCGCTGAATTTTGGACTCGGCTGGTGACAAAATGTTCCAAACACACCCCATGCACAACTCCACCGGGGAAGGTGCCAGAAAGGAGTTCTCTTGGTAGTTTTTACACTACCCCGGTAGGCAGCTGAAAGGCACCACATAAGATGTTCTACCTGCTTTCTGGGCTGAGATGGGGAAGCGCTGAATTTTGGACTCAGCTGGTGACAAAATGTTCCAAACACACCCCATGCACAACTCCACCGGGGAAGGTGCCAGAAAGGAGTTCTGTTGGTAGTTTTTACAGTGCCCCGGTAGGCAGCTGAAAGGCGCCACAAAACTTGTTCTACCTGCTTTCTGGGCTGAGACGGGGAACCGCTGAATTTTGGACTCGGCTGGTGACAAAATGTTCCAAACACACCCCATGCACAACTCCACCGGGGAAGGTGCCAGAAAGGAGTTCTCTTGGTAGTTTTTACACTACCCCGGTAGGCAGCTGAAAGGCACCACAAAAGATGTTCTACCTGCTTTCTGGGCTGAGATGGGGAAGCGCTGAATTTTGGACTCGGCTGGTGACAAAATGTTCCAAACACACCCCATGCACAACTCCACCGGGGAAGGTGCCAGAAAGGAGTTCTGTTGGTAGTTTTTACAGTGCCCCGGTAGGCAGCTGAAAGGCGCCACAAAAGTTGTTCTACCTGCTTTCTGGGCTGAGATGGGGAAGCGCTGAATTTTGGACTCGGCTGGTGACAAAATGTTCCAAACACACCCCATGCACAACTCCACCGGGGAAGGTGCCAGAAAGGAATTCTGTTGGTAGTTTTTACAGTGCCCCGGTAGGCAGCTGAAAGGCGCCACAAAACTTGTTCTACCTGCTTTCTGGGCTGAGACGGGGAACCGCTGAATTTTGGACTCGGCTGGTGACAAAATGTTCCAAACACACCCCATGCACAACTCCACCGGGGAAGGTGCCAGAAAGGAGTTCTCTTGGTAGTTTTTACAGTGCCCCGGTAGGCAGCTGAAAGGCGCCACAAAACTTGTTCTACCTGCTTTCTGGGCTAGAGATGGGGAAGCGCTGAATTTTGGACTCGGCTGGAGACAATATGTTCCAAACACACCCCATGCACAACTCCACCGGGGAAGGGCCAGAAAGGAATTCTGTTGGTAGTTTTTACACTACCCCGGTAGGCAGCTGAAAGGCACCACAAAAGATGTTCTACCTGCTTTCTGGGCTGAGATGGGGAAGCGCTGAATTTTGGACTCGGCTGGTGACAAAATGTTCCAAACACACCCCATGCACAACTCCACCGGGGAAGGTGCCAGAAAGGAATTCTCTTGGTAGTTTTTACAGTGCCCCGGTAGGCAGCTGAAAGGCGCCACAAAACTTGTTCTACCTGCTTTCTGGGCTGAGACGGGGAACCGCTGAATTTTGGACTCGGCTGGTGACAAAATGTTCCAAACACACCCCATGCACAACTCCACCGGGGAAGGTGCCAGAAAGGAGTTCTCTTGGTAGTTTTTACAGTGCCCCGGTAGGCAGCTGAAAGGCGCCACAAAACTTGTTCTACCTGCTTTCTGGGCTGAGATGGGGAAGCGCTGAATTTTGGACTCGGCTGGAGACAATATGTTCCAAACACACCCCATGCACAACTCCACCGGGGAAGGTGCCAGAAAGGAGTTCTCTTGGTAGTTTTTACAGTACCCCGGTAGGCAGCTGAAAGGCGCCACAAAAGTTGTTCTACCTGCTTTCTGGGCTGAGATGGGGAAGCGCTGAATTTTGGACTCGGCTGGTGACAAAATGTTCCAAACACACCCCATGCACAACTCCACCGGGGAAGGTGCCAGAAAGGAATTCTGTTGGTAGTTTTTACAGTGCCCCGGTAGGCAGCTGAAAGGCGCCACAAAACTTGTTCTACCTGCTTTCTGGGCTGAGACGGGGAACCGCTTAATTTTGGACTCGGCTGGTGACAAAATGTTCCAAACACACCCCATGCACAACTCCACCGGGGAAGGTGCCAGAAAGGAGTTCTCTTGGTAGTTTTTACAGTGCCCCGGTAGGCAGCTGAAAGGCGCCACAAAACTTGTTCTACCTGCTTTCTGGGCTAGAGATGGAGAAGCGCTGAATTTTGGACTCGGCTGGAGACAATATGTTCCAAACACACCCCATGCACAACTCCACCGGGGAAGGGGCCAGAAAGGAATTCTGTTGGTAGTTTTTACACTACCCCGGTAGGCAGCTGAAAGGCACCACAAAAGATGTTCTACCTGCTTTCTGGGCTGAGATGGGGAAGCGCTGAATTTTGGACTCGGCTGGTGACAAAATGTTCCAAACACACCCCATGCACAACTCCACCGGGGAAGGTGCCAGAAAGGAATTCTCTTGGTAGTTTTTACAGTGCCCCGGTAGGCAGCTGAAAGGCGCCACAAAACTTGTTCTACCTGCTTTCTGGGCTGAGACGGGGAACCGCTGAATTTTGGACTCGGCTGGTGACAAAATGTTCCAAACACACCCCATGCACAACTCCACCGGGGAAGGTGCCAGAAAGGAGTTCTCTTGGTAGTTTTTACAGTGCCCCGGTAGGCAGCTGAAAGGCGCCACAAAACTTGTTCTACCTGCTTTCTGGGCTGAGATGGGGAAGCGCTGAATTTTGGACTCGGCTGGAGACAATATGTTCCAAACACACCCCATGCACAACTCCACCGGGGAAGGG
Organism: Falco cherrug; assembly: GCF_023634085.1. NCBI lineage: Eukaryota > Metazoa > Chordata > Aves > Falconiformes > Falconidae > Falco > Falco cherrug. The sequence goes on along the minus strand of NC_073719.1, from coordinate 12,654,988 downwards.
GTCAGAAAGGAATTCTGTTGGTAGTTTTTACAGTACCCCGGTAGGCAGCTGAAAGGCACCACAAAAGATGTTCTACCTGCTTTCTGGGCTGAGACGGGGAAGCGCTGAATTTTGGACTCGGCTGGTGACAAAATGTTCCAAACACACCCCATGCACAACTCCACCGGGGAAGGTGCCAGAAAGGAGTTCTCTTGGTAGTTTTTACAGTACCCCGGTAGGCAGCTGAAAGGCGCCACAAAAGTTGTTCTACCTGCTTTCTGGGCTGAGATGGGGAAGCGCTGAATTTTGGACTCGGCTGGTGACAAAATGTTCCAAACACACCCCATGCACAACTCCACCGGGGAAGGTGCCAGAAAGGAATTCTGTTGGTAGTTTTTACACTACCCCGGTAGGCAGCTGAAAGGCACCACAAAAGATGTTCTACCTGCTTTCTGGGCTGAGATGGGGAAGCGCTGAATTTTGGACTCGGCTGGTGACAAAATGTTCCAAACACACCCCATGCACAACTCCACCGGGGAAGGTGCCAGAAAGGATTTCTCTTGGTAGTTTTTACAGTACCCCGGTAGGCAGCTGAAAGGCGCCACAAAAGTTGTTCTACCTGCTTTCTGGGCTGAGATGGGGAAGCACGGAATTTTGGACTCGGCTGGTGACAAAAGGTTCCAAACACACCCCATGCACAACTCCACCGGGGAAGGTGCCAGAAAGGAGTTCTCTTGGTAGTTTTTACAGTACCCCGGTAGGCAGCTGAAAGGCACCACAAAAGATGTTCTACCTGCTTTCTGGGCTGAGACGGGGAAGCACTGAATTTTGGACTCGGCTGGTGACAAAATGTTCCGAACACACCCCATGCACAACTCCACCGGGGAAGGTGCCAGAAAGGAATTCTGTTGGTAGTTTTTACACTACCCCGGTAGGCAGCTGAAAGGCACCACAAAAGATGTTCTACCTGCTTTCTGGGCTGAGATGGGGAAGCGCTGAATTTTGGACTCGGCTGGTGACAAAATGTTCCAAACACACCCCATGCACAACTCCACCGGGGAAGGTGCCAGAAAGGAGTTCTCTTGGTAGTTTTTACAGTACCCCGGTAGGCAGCTGAAAGGCGCCACAAAACTTGTTCTACCTGCTTTCTGGGCTGAGATGGGGAAGCGCTGAATTTTGGACTCGGCTGGTGACAAAATGTTCCAAACACACCCCATGCACAACTCCACCGGGGAAGGTGCCAGAAAGGAATTCTGTTGGTAGTTTTTACAGTGCCCCGGTAGGCAGCTGAAAGGCGCCACAAAACTTGTTCTACCTGCTTTCTGGGCTGAGACGGGGAACCGCTGAATTTTGGACTCGGCTGGTGACAAAATGTTCCAAACACACCCCATGCACAACTCCACCGGGGAAGGTGCCAGAAAGGAGTTCTCTTGGTAGTTTTTACAGTGCCCCGGTAGGCAGCTGAAAGGCGCCACAAAACTTGTTCTACCTGCTTTCTGGGCTGAGATGGGGAAGCGCTGAATTTTGGACTCGGCTGGAGACAATATGTTCCAAACACACCCCATGCACAACTCCACCGGGGAAGGGGCCAGAAAGGAATTCTGTTGGTAGTTTTTACAGTACCCCGGTAGGCAGCTGAAAGGCACCACAAAAGATGTTCTACCTGCTTTCTGGGCTGAGACGGGGAAGCGCTGAATTTTGGACTCGGCTGGTGACAAAATGTTCCAAACACACCCCATGCACAACTCCACCGGGGAAGGTGCCAGAAAGGAGTTCTCTTGGTAGTTTTTACAGTACCCCGGTAGGCAGCTGAAAGGCGCCACAAAAGTTGTTCTACCTGCTTTCTGGGCTGAGATGGGGAAGCGCTGAATTTTGGACTCGGCTGGTGACAAAATGTTCCAAACACACCCCATGCACAACTCCACCGGGGAAGGTGCCAGAAAGGAATTCTGTTGGTAGTTTTTACACTACCCCGGTAGGCAGCTGAAAGGCACCACAAAAGATGTTCTACCTGCTTTCTAGCTGAGATGGGGAAGCGCTGAATTTTGGACTCGGCTGGTGACAAAATGTTCCAAACACACCCCATGCACAACTCCACCGGGGAAGGTGCCAGAAAGGATTTCTCTTGGTAGTTTTTACAGTACCCCGGTAGGCAGCTGAAAGGCGCCACAAAAGTTGTTCTACCTGCTTTCTGGGCTGAGATGGGGAAGCACGGAATTTTGGACTCGGCTGGTGACAAAAGGTTCCAAACACACCCCATGCACAACTCCACCGTGGAAGGTGCCAGAAAGGAATTCTCTTGGTAGTTTTTACAGTACCCCGGTAGGCAGCTGAAAGGCACCACAAAAGATGTTCTACCTGCTTTCTGGGCTGAGACGGGGAAGCACTGAATTTTGGACTCGGCTGGTGACAAAATGTTCCAAACACACCCCATGCACAACTCCACCGGGGAAGGTGCCAGAAAGGAATTCTGTTGGTAGTTTTTACACTACCCCGGTAGGCAGCTGAAAGGCACCACAAAACTTGTTCTACCTGCTTTCTGGGCTGAGATGGGGAAGCGCTGAATTTTGGACTCGGCTGGAGACAAAATGTTCCAAACACACCCCATGCACAACTCCACCGGGGAAGGTGCCAGAAAGGAGTTCTCTTGGTAGTTTTTACAGTACCCTGGTAGGCAGCTGAAAGGCGCCACAAAAGTTGTTCTACCTGCTTTCTGGGCTGAGATGGGGAAGCGCTGAATTTTGGACTCGGCTGGTGACAAAATGTTCCAAACACACCCCATGCACAACTCCACCGGGGAAGGTGCCAGAAAGGAATTCTGTTGGTAGTTTTTATAGTACACCGGTATACAGCTGAAAGGCACCACAAAAGATTTTCTACCTGCTTTCTGGGCTGAGATGGGGAAGCGCTGAATTTTGGACTCGGCTGGTGACAAAATGTTCCAAACACACCCCATGCACAACTCCACCGGGGAAGGTGCCAGAAAGGAGTTCTCTTGGTAGTTTTTACACTACCCCGGTAGGCAGCTGAAAGGCACCACAAAACTTGTTCTACCTGCTTTCTGGGCTGAGATGGGGAAGCGCTGAATTTTGGACTCGGCTGGTGACAAAATGTTCCAAACACACCCCATGCACAACTCCACCAGGGAAGGTGCCAGAAAGGAGTTCTCTTGGTAGTTTTTACAGTACCCCGGTAGGCAACTGAAAGGCGCCACAAAAGTTGCTCTACCTGCTTTCTGGGCTGAGATGGGGAAGCGCTGAATTTTGGACTCGGCTGGTGACAAAATGTTCCAAACACACCCCATGCACAACTCCACCGGGGAAGGTGCCAGAAAGGAGTTCTGTTGGTAGTTTTTACAGTACCCCGGTAGGCAGCTGAAAGGCACCACAAAACTTGTTCTACCTGCTTTCTGGGCTAGATTGGGAAGCGCTGAATTTTGGACTCGGCTGGTGACAAAATGTTCCAAACACACCCCATGCACAACTCCACCGGGGAAGGTGCCAGAAAGGAGTTCTCTTGGTAGTTTTTACAGTACCCCGGTAGGCAGCTGAAAGGCGCCACAAAACTTGTTCTACCTGCTTTCTGGGCTGAGATGGGGAAGCGCTGAATTTTGGACTCGGCTGGTGACAAAATGTTCCAAACACACCCCATGCACAACTCCACCGGGGAAGGTGCCAGAAACGAGTTCTGTTGGTAGTTTTTACAGTACCCCGGTAGGCAGCTGAAAGGCGCCACAAAACTTGTTCTACCTGCTTTCTGGGCTGAGACGGGGAAGCGCTGAATTTTGGACTCGGCTGGTGACAAAATGTTCCAAACACACCCCATGCACAACTCCACCGGGGAAGGTGCCAGAAAGGAGTTCTCTTGGTAGTTTTTACAGTACCCCGGTAGGCAGCTGAAAGGCGCCACAAAAGTTGTTCTACCTGCTTTCTGGGCTGAGATGGGGAAGCGCTGAATTTTGGACTCGGCTGGTGACAAAATGTTCCAAACACACCCCATGCACAACTCCACCGGGGAAGGTGCCAGAAAGGAGTTCTGTTGGTAGTTTTTACACTACCCCGGTAGGCAGCTGAAAGGCACCACAAAACTTGTTCTACCTGCTTTCTGGGCTAGATTGGGAAGCGCTGAATTTTGGACTCGGCTGGTGACAAAATGTTCCAAACACACCCCATGCACAACTCCACCGGGGAAGGTGCCAGAAAGGAGTTCTCTTGGTAGTTTTTACAGTACCCCGGTAGGCAGCTGAAAGGCGCTACAAAACTTGTTCTACCTGCTTTCTGGGCTGAGATGGGGAACCGCTGAATTTTGGACTCGGCTGGAGACAAAATGTTCCAAACACACCCCATGCACAACTCCACCGGGGAAGGTGCCAGAAAGGAGTTCTGTTGGTAGTTTTTACACTACCCCGGTAGGCAGCTGAAAGGCACCACAAAAGATGTTCTACCTGCTTTCTGGGCTGAGATGGGGAACCGCTGAATTTTGGACTCGGCTGGTGACAAAATGTTCCAAACACACCCCATGCACAACTCCACCGGGGAAGGTGCCAGAAAGGAGTTCTCTTGGTAGTTTTTACAGTACCCCGGTAGGCAGCTGAAAGGCGCCACAAAACTTGTTCTACCTGCTTTCTGGGCTGAGATGGGGAAGCGCTGAATTTTGGACTCGGCTGGTGACATAATGTTCCAAACACACCCCATGCACAACTCCACCGGGGAAGGTGCCAGAAAGGAGTTCTGTTGGTAGTTTTTACACTACCCCGGTAGGCAGCTGAAAGGCGCCACAAAACTTGTTCTACCTGCTTTCTGGGCTGAGACGGGGAAGCGCTGAATTTTGGACTCGGCTGGTGACAAAATGTTCCAAACACACCCCATGCACAACTCCACCGGGGAAGGTGCCAGAAAGGAGTTCTCTTGGTAGTTTTTACAGTACCCCGGTAGGCAGCTGAAAGGCGCCACAAAAGATGTTCTACCTGCTTTCTGGGCTGAGATGGGGAAGCGCTGAATTTTGGACTCGGCTGGTGACAAAATGTTCCAAACACACCCCATGCACAACTCCACCGGGGAAGGTGCCAGAAAGGAGTTCTCTTGGTAGTTTTTACAGTACCCCGGTAGGCAGTTGAAAGGTGCCACAAAAGATGTTCTACCTGCTTTCTGGGCTGAGATGGGGAAGCGCTGAATTTTGGACTCGGCTGGTGACAAAATGTTCCAAACACACCCCATGCACAACTTCACCGGGGAAGGTGCCAGAAAGGAGTTCTCTCGGTAGTTTCTACACTACCCCGGTAGGCAGCTGAAAGGCGCCACAAAAGTTGTTCTACCTGCTTTCTGGGCTGAGACGGGGAGCCGCTGAATTTTGGACTCGGCTGGTAACAAAATTTTCCAAACACACCCCATGCACAACTCCATCGGGGAAGGTGCCAGAAAGGAGTTCTGTTGGTAGTTTTTACAGTACCCTGGTAGGCAGCTGAAAGGTGCCACAAAAGTTGTTCTACCTGCTTTCTGGGCTGAGATGGGGAAGCGCTGAATTTTGGACTCGGCTGGTGACAAAATGTTCCAAACACACCCCATGCACAACTCCACCGGGGAAGGTGCCAGAAAGGAGTTCTCTTGGTAGTTTTTACACTACCCCAGTAGGCAGCTGAAAGGCACCACAAAAGATGTTCTACCTGCTTTCTGGGCTGAGATGGGGAACCGCTGAATTTTGGACTCGGCTGGTGACAAAATGTTCCAAACACACCCCATGCACAACTCCACCGGGGAAGGTGCCAGAAAGGAGTTCTCTTGGTAGTTTTTACAGTACCCCGGTAGGCAGCTGAAAGGCGCCACAAAACTTGTTCTACCTGCTTTCTGGGCTGAGATGGGGAAGCACTGAATTTTGGACTCGGCTGGTGACATAATGTTCCAAACACACCCCATGCACAACTCCACCGGGGAAGGTGCCAGAAAGGAGTTCTGTTGGTAGTTTTTACACTACCCCGGTAGGCAGCTGAAAGGCGCCACAAAACTTGTTCTACCTGCTTTCTGGGCTGAGACGGGGAAGCGCTGAATTTTGGACTCGGCTGGTGACAAAATGTTCCAAACACACCCCATGCACAACTCCACCGGGGAAGGTGCCAGAAAGGAGTTCTCTTGGTAGTTTTTACAGTACCCCGGTAGGCAGCTGAAAGGCACCACAAAACTTGTTCTACCTGCTTTCTGGGCTGAGATGGGGAAGCGCTGAATTTTGGACTCGGCTGGTGACAAAATGTTCCAAACACACCCCATGCACAACTCCACCGGGGAAGGTGCCAGAAAGGAGTTCTGTTGGTAGTTTTTACAGTACCCCGGTAGGCAGCTGAAAGGCGCCACAAAAGTTGTTCTACCTGCTTTCTGGGCTGAGATGGGGAACCGCTGAATTTTGGACTCGGCTGGTGACAAAATGTTCCAAACACACCCCATGCACAACTCCACCGGGGAAGGTGCCAGAAAGGAGTTCTCTTGGTAGTTTTTACAGTGCCCCGGTAGGCAGCTGAAAGGCACCAGAAAAGATGTTCTACCTGCTTTCTGGGCTGAGATGGGGAAGCGCTGAATTTTGGACTCGGCTGGTGACAAAATGTTCCAAACACACCCCATGCACAACTGCACCGGGGAAGGTGCCAGAAAGGAGTTCTCTTGGTAGTTTTTACAGTACCCCGGTAGGCAGCTGAAAGGCGCCACAAAAGTTGTTCTACCTGCTTTCTGGGCTGAGATGGGGAAGCGCTGAATTTTGGACTCGGCTGGAGACAAAATGTTCCAAACACACCCCATGCACAACTCCACCGGGGAAGGTGCCAGAAAGGAGTTCTCTTGGTAGTTTTTACAGTACCCCGGTAGGCAGCTGAAAGGCGCCACAAAACTTGTTCTACCTGCTTTCTGGGCTGAGATGGGGAAGCGCTGAATTTTGGACTCGCCTGGAGACAAAATGTTCCAAACACACCCCATGCACAACTCCACCGGGGAAGGTGCCAGAAAGGAGTTCTCTTGGTAGTTTTTACAGTACCCCGGTAGGCAACTGAAAGGCGCCACAAAAGTTGTTCTACCTGCTTTCTGGGCTGAGATGGGGAAGCGCTGAATTTTGGACTCGGCTGGTGACAAAATGTTCCAAACACACCCCATGCACAACTCCACCGGGGAAGGTGCCAGAAAGGAGTTCTGTTGGTAGTTTTTACAGTACCCCGGTAGGCAGCTGAAAGGCACCACAAAACTTGTTCTACCTGCTTTCTGGGCTGAGACAGGGAAGCGCTGAATTTTGGACTCGGCTGGTGACAAAATGTTCCAAACACACCCCATGCACAACTCCACCGGGGAAGGTGCCAGAAACGAGTTCTGTTGGTAATTTTTACACTACCTTGGTAGGCAGCTGAAAGGCGCCACAAAACTTGTTCTACCTGCTTTCTGGGCTGAGACGGGGAAGCGCTGAATTTTGGACTCGGCTGGTGACAAAATGTTCCAAACACACCCCATGCACAACTCCACCGGGGAAGGTGCCAGAAAGGAGTTCTCTTGGTAGTTTTTACAGTACCCCGGTAGGCAGCTGAAAGGCGCCACAAAAGTTGTTCTACCTGCTTTCTGGGCTGAGATGGGGAAGCGCTGAATTTTGGACTCGGCTGGTGACAAAATGTTCCAAACACACCCCATGCACAACTCCACCGGGGAAGGTGCCAGAAAGGAGTTCTCTTGGTAGTTTTTACACTACCCCGGTAGGCAGCTGAAAGGCACCACAAAACTTGTTCTACCTGCTTTCTGGGCTAGATTGGGAAGCGCTGAATTTTGGACTCGGCTGGTGACAAAATGTTCCAAACACACCCCATGCACAACTCCACCGGGGAAGGTGCCAGAAAGGAGTTCTCTTGGTAGTTTTTACAGTACCCCGGTAGGCAGCTGAAAGGCGCCACAAAACTTGTTCTACCTGCTTTCTGGGCTGAGATGGGGAAGCGCTGAATTTTGGACTCGGCTGGAGACAAAATGTTCCAAACACACCCCATGCACAACTCCACCGGGGAAGGTGCCAGAAAGGAGTTCTGTTGGTAGTTTTTACACTACCCCGGTAGGCAGCTGAAAGGCACCACAAAAGATGTTCTACCTGCTTTCTGGGCTGAGATGGGGAACCGCTGAATTTTGGACTCGGCTGGTGACAAAATGTTCCAAACACACCCCATGCACAACTCCACCGGGGAAGGTGCCAGAAAGGAGTTCTCTTGGTAGTTTTTACAGTACCCCGGTAGGCAGCTGAAAGGTGCCACAAAAGATGTTCTACCTGCTTTCTGGGCTGAGATGGGGAAGCGCTGAATTTTGGACTCGGCTGGTGACAAAATGTTCCAAACACACCCCATGCACAACTCCACCGGGGAAGGTGCCAGAAAGGAGTTCTCTCGGTAGTTTCTACACTACCCCGGTAGGCAGCTGAAAGGCGCCACAAAAGATGTTCTACCTGCTTTCTGGGCTGAGACGGGGAGCCGCTGAATTTTGGACTCGGCTGGTAACAAAATTTTCCAAACACACCCCATGCACAACTCCATCGGGGAAGGTGCCAGAAAGGAGTTCTGTTGGTAGTTTTTACAGTACCCCGGTAGGCAGCTGAAAGGCGCCACAAAAGTTGTTCTACCTGCTTTCTGGGCTGAGATGGGGAACCGCTGAATTTTGGACTCGGCTGGTGACAAAATGTTCCAAACACACCCCATGCACAACTCCACCGGGGAAGGTGCCAGAAAGGAGTTCTCTTGGTAGTTTTTACACTACCCCAGTAGGCAGCTGAAAGGCACCACAAAAGATGTTCTACCTGCTTTCTGGGCTGAGATGGGGAACCGCTGAATTTTGGACTCGGCTGGTGACAAAATGTTCCAAACACACCCCATGCACAACTCCACCGGGGAAGGTGCCAGAAAGGAGTTCTCTTGGTAGTTTTTACAGTGCCCCGGTAGGCAGCTGAAAGGCACCACAAAAGATGTTCTACCTGCTTTCTGGGCTGAGATGGGGAAGCGCTGAATTTTGGACTCGGCTGGTGACAAAATGTTCCAAACACACCCCATGCACAACTGCACCGGGGAAGGTGCCAGAAAGGAGTTCTCTTGGTAGTTTTTACAGTACCCCGGTAGGCAGCTGAAAGGCGCCACAAAAGTTGTTCTACCTGCTTTCTGGGCTGAGATGGGGAAGCGCTGAATTTTGGACTCGGCTGGAGACAAAATGTTCCAAACACACCCCATGCACAACTCCACCGGGGAAGGTGCCAGAAAGGAGTTCTCTTGGTAGTTTTTACAGTACCCCGGTAGGCAGCTGAAAGGCGCCACAAAACTTGTTCTACCTGCTTTCTGGGCTGAGATGGGGAAGCGCTGAATTTTGGACTCGCCTGGAGACAAAATGTTCCAAACACACCCCATGCACAACTCCACCGGGGAAGGTGCCAGAAAGGAGTTCTCTTGGTAGTTTTTACAGTACCCCGGTAGGCAACTGAAAGGCGCCACAAAAGTTGTTCTACCTGCTTTCTGGGCTGAGATGGGGAAGCGCTGAATTTTGGACTCGGCTGGTGACAAAATGTTCCAAACACACCCCATGCACAACTCCACCGGGGAAGGTGCCAGAAAGGAGTTCTGTTGGTAGTTTTTACAGTACCCCGGTAGGCAGCTGAAAGGCACCACAAAACTTGTTCTACCTGCTTTCTGGGCTGAGACAGGGAAGCGCTGAATTTTGGACTCGGCTGGTGACAAAATGTTCCAAACACACCCCATGCACAACTCCACCGGGGAAGGTGCCAGAAACGAGTTCTGTTGGTAGTTTTTACACTACCTTGGTAGGCAGCTGAAAGGCGCCACAAAACTTGTTCTACCTGCTTTCTGGGCTGAGACGGGGAAGCGCTGAATTTTGGACTCGGCTGGTGACAAAATGTTCCAAACACACCCCATGCACAACTCCACCGGGGAAGGTGCCAGAAAGGAGTTCTCTTGGTAGTTTTTACAGTACCCCGGTAGGCAGCTGAAAGGCGCCACAAAAGTTGTTCTACCTGCTTTCTGGGCTGAGATGGGGAAGCGCTGAATTTTGGACTCGGCTGGTGACAAAATGTTCCAAACACACCCCATGCACAACTCCACCGGGGAAGGTGCCAGAAAGGAGTTCTGTTGGTAGTTTTTACAGTACCCCGGTAGGCAGCTGAAAGGCGCCACAAAACTTGTTCTACCTGCTTTCTGGGCTGAGATGGGGAAGCGCTGAATTTTGGACTCGGCTGGAGACAAAATGTTCCAAACACACCCCATGCACAACTCCACCGGGGAAGGTGCCAGAAAGGAGTTCTGTTGGTAGTTTTTACACTACCCCGGTAGGCAGCTGAAAGGCACCACAAAAGATGTTCTACCTGCTTTCTGGGCTGAGATGGGGAACCGCTGAATTTTGGACTCGGCTGGTGACAAAATGTTCCAAACACACCCCATGCACAACTCCACCGGGGAAGGTGCCAGAAAGGAGTTCTCTTGGTAGTTTTTACAGTACCCCGGTAGGCAGCTGAAAGGTGCCACAAAAGATGTTCTACCTGCTTTCTGGGCTGAGATGGGGAAGCGCTGAATTTTGGACTCGGCTGGTGACAAAATGTTCCAAACACACCCCATGCACAACTCCACCGGGGAAGGTGCCAGAAAGGAGTTCTCTCGGTAGTTTCTACACTACCCCGGTAGGCAGCTGAAAGGCGCCACAAAAGATGTTCTACCTGCTTTCTGGGCTGAGACGGGGAGCCGCTGAATTTTGGACTCGGCTGGTAACAAAATTTTCCAAACACACCCCATGCACAACTCCATCGGGGAAGGTGCCAGAAAGGAGTTCTGTTGGTAGTTTTTACAGTACCCTGGTAGGCAGCTGAAAGGTGCCACAAAACTTGTTCTACCTGCTTTCTGGGCTGAGATGGGGAAGCGCTGAATTTTGGACTCGGCTGGTGACAAAATGTTCCAAACACACCCCATGCACAACTCCACCGGGGAAGGTGCCAGAAAGGAGTTCTCTTGGTAGTTTTTACACTACCCCAGTAGGCAGCTGAAAGGCACCACAAAAGATGTTCTACCTGCTTTCTGGGCTGAGATGGGGAACCGCTGAATTTTGGACTCGGCTGGTGACAAAATGTTCCAAACACACCCCATGCACAACTCCACCGGGGAAGGTGCCAGAAAGGAGTTCTGTTGGTAGTTTTTACACTACCCCGGTAGGCAGCTGAAAGGCGCCACAAAACTTGTTCTACCTGCTTTCTGGGCTGAGACGGGGAAGCGCTGAATTTTGGATTCGGCTGGTGACAAAATGTTCCAAGCACACCCCATGCACAACTCCACCGGGGAAGGTGCCAGAAAGGAGTTCTCTTGGTAGTTTTTACAGTACCCCGGTAGGCAGCTGAAAGGCACCACAAAACTTGTTCTACCTGCTTTCTGGGCTGAGATGGGGAAGCGCTGAATTTTGGACTCGGCTGGTGACAAAATGTTCCAAAGACACCCCATGCACAACTCCATTGGGGAAGGTGCCAGAAAGGAGTTCTGTTGGTAGTTTTTACAGTACCCCGGTAGGCAGCTGAAAGGCGCCACAAAAGTTGTTCTACCTGCTTTCTGGGCTGAGATGGGGAAGCGCTGAATTTTGGACTCGGCTGGTGACAAAATGTTCCAAACACACCCCATGCACAACTCCACCGGGGAAGGTGCCATAAAGGAGTTCTCTTGGTAGTTTTTACAGTGCCCCGGTAGGCAGCTGAAAGGCACCACAAAAGATGTTCTACCTGCTTTCTGGGCTGAGACGGGGAAGCGCTGAATTTTGGACTCGGCTGGTGACAAAATGTTCCAAACACACCCCATGCACAACTCCACCGGGGAAGGTGCCAGAAAGGAGTTCTCTTGGTAGTTTTTACAGTACCCCGGTAGGCAGCTGAAAGGCGCCACAAAAGTTGTTCTACCTGCTTTCTGGGCTGAGATGGGGAAGCGCTGAATTTTGGACTCGGCTGGAGACAAAATGTTCCAAACACACCCCATGCACAACTCCACCGGGGAAGGTGCCAGAAAGGAGTTCTCTTGGTAGTTTTTACAGTACCCCGGTAGGCAGCTGAAAGGCGCCACAAAACTTGTTCTACCTGCTTTCTGGGCTGAGATGGGGAAGCGCTGAATTTTGGACTCGCCTGGAGACAAAATGTTCCAAACACACCCCATGCACAACTCCACCGGGGAAGGTGCCAGAAAGGAGTTCTCTTGGTAGTTTTTACAGTACCCCGGTAGGCAACTGAAAGGCGCCACAAAAGTTGTTCTACCTGCTTTCTGGGCTGAGATGGGGAAGCGCTGAATTTTGGACTCGGCTGGTGACAAAATGTTCCAAACACACCCCATGCACAACTCCACCGGGGAAGGTGCCAGAAAGGAGTTCTCTTGGTAGTTTTTACAGTACCCCGGTAGGCAGCTGAAAGGCACCACAAAACTTGTTCTACCTGCTTTCTGGGCTGAGATGGGGAAGCGCTGAATTTTGGACTCGGCTGGTGACAAAATGTTCCAAACACACCCCATGCACAACTCCACCGGGGAAGGTGCCAGAAAGGAGTTCTCTTGGTAGTTTTTACAGTACCCCGGTAGGCAGCTGAAAGGCGCCACAAAACTTGTTCTACCTGCTTTCTGGGCTGAGATGGGGAACCGCTGAATTTTGGACTCGGCTGGAGACAAAATGTTCCAAACACACCCCATGCACAACTCCACCGGGGAAGGTGCCAGAAAGGAATTCTGTTGGTAGTTTTTACAGTACCCCGGTAGGCAGCTGAAAGGCACCACAAAAGATGTTCTACCTGCTTTCTGGGCTGAGATGGGGAAGCGCTGAATTTTGGACTCGGCTGGTGACAAAATGTTCCAAACACACCCCATGCACAACTCCACCGGGGAAGGTGCCAAAAACGAGTTCTCTTGGTAGTTTTTACAGTACCCCGGTAGGCAGCTGAAAGGCGCCACAAAACTTGTTCTACCTGCTTTCTGGGCTGAGATGGGGAAGCGCTGAATTTTGGACTCGGCTGGTGACATAATGTTCCAAACACACCCCATGCACAACTCCACCGGGGAAGGTGCCAGAAACGAGTTCTGTTGGTAGTTTTTACAGTACCCCGGTAGGCAGCTGAAAGGCGCCACAAAACTTGTTCTACCTGCTTTCTGGGCTGAGACGGGGAAGCGCTGAATTTTGGACTCGGCTGGTGACAAAATGTTCCAAACACACCCCATGCACAACTCCACCGGGGAAGGTGCCAGAAAGGAGTTCTCTTGGTAGTTTTTACAGTACCCCGGTAGGCAGCTGAAAGGCGCCACAAAAGTTGTTCTACCTGCTTTCTGGGCTGAGATGGGGAAGCGCTGAATTTTGGACTCGGCTGGTGACAAAATGTTCCAAACACACCCCATGCACAACTCCACCGGGGAAGGTGCCAGAAACGAGTTCTGTTGGTAGTTTTTACACTACCCCGGTAGGCAGCTGAAAGGCACCACAAAACTTGTTCTACCTGCTTTCTGGGCTGAGATGGGGAAGCGCTGAATTTTGGACTCGGCTGGAGACAAAATGTTCCAAACACACCCCATGCACAACTCCACCGGGGAAGGTGCCAGAAAGGAGTTCTCTTGGTAGTTTTTACACTACCCCGGTAGGCAGCTGAAAGGCACCACAAAAGATGTTCTACCTGCTTTCTGGGCTGAGATGGGGAACCGCTGAATTTTGGACTCGGCTGGTGACAAAATGTTCCAAACACACCCCATGCACAACTCCACCGGGGAAGGTGCCAGAAAGGAGTTCTCTTGGTAGTTTTTACAGTACCCCGGTAGGCAGCTGAAAGGCGCCACAAAACTTGTTCTACCTGCTTTCTGGGCTGAGATGGGGAAGCGCTGAATTTTGGACTCGGCTGGTGACATAATGTTCCAAACACACCCCATGCACAACTCCACCGGGGAAGGTGCCAGAAAGGAATTCTGTTGGTAGTTTTTACACTACCCCGGTAGGCAGCTGAAAGGCGCCACAAAACTTGTTCTACCTGCTTTCTGGGCTGAGACGGGGAAGCGCTGAATTTTGGACTCGGCTGGTGACAAAATGTTCCAAACACACCCCATGCACAACTCCACCGGGGAAGGTGCCAGAAAGGAGTTCTCTTGGTAGTTTTTACAGTACCCCGGTAGGCAGCTGAAAGGCGCCACAAAACTTGTTCTACCTGCTTTCTGGGCTGAGATGGGGAAGCGCTGAATTTTGGACTCGGCTGGTGACAAAATGTTCCAAACACACCCCATGCACAACTCCACCGGGGAAGGTGCCAGAAAGGAGTTCTCTTGGTAGTTTTTACAGTACCCCGGTAGGCAGCTGAAAGGCGCCACAAAACTTGTTCTACCTGCTTTCTGGGCTGAGATGGGGAAGCGCTGAATTTTGGACTCGGCTGGAGACAATATGTTCCAAACACACCCCATGCACAACTCCACCGGGGAAGGTGCCAGAAAGGAATTCTGTTGGTAGTTTTTACAGTACCCCGGTAGGCAGCTGAAAGGCACCACAAAAGATGTTCTACCTGCTTTCTGGGCTGAGATGGGGAAGCGCTGAATTTTGGACTCGGCTGGTGACAAAATGTTCCAAACACACCCCATGCACAACTCCACCGGGGAAGGTGCCAGAAAGGAGTTCTCTTGGTAGTTTTTACAGTACCCCGGTAGGCAGCTGAAAGGCGCCACAAAACTTGTTCTACCTGCTTTCTGGGCTGAGATGGGGAAGCGCTGAATTTTGGACTCGGCTGGTGACATAATGTTCCAAACACACCCCATGCACAACTCCACCGGGGAAGGTGCCAGAAACGAGTTCTGTTGGTAGTTTTTACACTAGCCCGGTAGGCAGCTGAAAGGCGCCACAAAAGTTGTTCTACCTGCTTTCTGGGCTGAGATGGGGAAGCGCTGAATTTTGGACTCGGCTGGTGACAAAATGTTCCAAACACACCCCATGCACAACTCCACCGGGGAAGGTGCCAGAAAGGAGTTCTGTTGGTAGTTTTTACAGTACCCCGGTAGGCAGCTGAAAGGCACCACAAAACTTGTTCTACCTGCTTTCTGGGCTGAGATGGGGAAGCGCTGAATTTTGGACTCGGCTGGTGACAAAATGTTCCAAACACACCCCATGCACAACTCCACCGGGGAAGGTGCCAGAAAGGAATTCTGTTGGTAGTTTTTACAGTACCCCGGTAGGCAGCTGAAAGGCACCACAAAACTTGTTCTACCTGCTTTCTGGGCTGAGATGGGGAAGCGCTGAATTTTGGACTCGGCTGGTGACAAAATGTTCCAAACACACCCCATGCACAACTCCACCGGGGAAGGTGCCAGAAAGGAGTTCTCTTGGTAGTTTTTACAGTACCCCGGTAGGCAGCTGAAAGGCGCCACAAAAGTTGTTCTACCTGCTTTCTGGGCTGAGATGGGGAAGCGCTGAATTTTGGACTCGGCTGGTGACAAAATGTTCCAAACACACCCCATGCACAACTCCACCGGGGAAGGTGCCAGAAAGGAGTTCTCTTGGTAGTTTTTACAGTACCCCGGTAGGCAGTTGAAAGGTGCCACAAAAGATGTTCTACCTGCTTTCTGGGCTGAGATGGGGAAGCGCTGAATTTTGGACTCGGCTGGTGACAAAATGTTCCAAACACACCCCATGCACAACTCCACCGGGGAAGGTGCCAGAAAGGAGTTCTCTCGGTAGTTTCTACACTACCCCGGTAGGCAGCTGAAAGGCGCCACAAAAGTTGTTCTACCTGCTTTCTGGGCTGAGACGGGGAGCCGCTGAATTTTGGACTCGGCTGGTAACAAAATTTTCCAAACACACCCCATGCACAACTCCATCGGGGAAGGTGCCAGAAAGGACTTCTGTTGGTAGTTTTTACAGTACCCTGGTAGGCAGCTGAAAGGTGCCACAAAACTTGTTCTACCTGCTTTCTGGGCTGAGATGGGGAACCGCTGAATTTTGGACTCGGCTGGTGACAAAATGTTCCAAACACACCCCATGCACAACTCCACCGGGGAAGGTGCCAGAAAGGAGTTCTCTTGGTAGTTTTTACACTACCCCGGTAGGCAGCTGAAAGGCACCACAAAAGATGTTCTACCTGCTTTCTGGGCTGAGATGGGGAAGCGCTGAATTTTGGACTCGGCTGGTGACAAAATGTTCCAAACACACCCCATGCACAACTCCACCGGGGAAGGTGCCAGAAAGGAGTTCTCTTGGTAGTTTTTACAGTACCCCGGTAGGCAGCTGAAAGGCGCCACAAAACTTGTTCTACCTGCTTTCTGGGCTGAGATGGGGAAGCGCTGAATTTTGGACTCGGCTGGTGACATAATGTTCCAAACACACCCCATGCACAACTCCACCGGGGAAGGTGCCAGAAAGGAGTTCTGTTGGTAGTTTTTACACTACCCCGGTAGGCAGCTGAAAGGCGCCACAAAACTTGTTCTACCTGCTTTCTGGGCTGAGACGGGGAAGCGCTGAATTTTGGACTCGGCTGGTGACAAAATGTTCCAAACACACCCCATGCACAACTCCACCGGGGAAGGTGCCAGAAAGGAGTTCTCTTGGTAGTTTTTACAGTACCCCGGTAGGCAGTTGAAAGGCGCCACAAAACTTGTTCTACCTGCTTTCTGGGCTGAGATGGGGAAGCGCTGAATTTTGGACTCGGCTGGTGACAAAATGTTCCAAACACACCCCATGCACAACTCCACCGGGGAAGGTGCCAGAAAGGAGTTCTCTTGGTAGTTTTTACAGTACCCCGGTAGGCAGCTGAAAGGCACCACAAAACTTGTTCTACCTGCTTTCTGGGCTGAGATGGGGAAGCGCTGAATTTTGGACTCGGCTGGTGACAAAATGTTCCAAACACACCCCATGCACAACTCCACCGGGGAAGGTGCCAGAAAGGAGTTCTCTTGGTAGTTTTTACAGTACCCCGGTAGGCAGCTGAAAGGCACCACAAAACTTGTTCTACCTGCTTTCTGGGCTGAGATGGGGAAGCGCTGAATTTTGGACTCGGCTGGTGACAAAATGTTCCAAACACACCCCATGCACAACTCCACCGGGGAAGGTGCCAGAAAGGAGTTCTCTTGGTAGTTTTTACAGTACCCCGGTAGGCAGCTGAAAGGCGCCACAAAAGTTGTTCTACCTGCTTTCTGGGCTGAGATGGGGAAGCGCTGAATTTTGGACTCGGCTGGTGACAAAATGTTCCAAACACACCCCATGCACAACTCCACCGGGGAAGGTGCCAGAAAGGAGTTCTCTCGGTAGTTTCTACACTACCCCGGTAGGCAGCTGAAAGGCGCCACAAAAGTTGTTCTACCTGCTTTCTGGGCTGAGACGGGGAGCCGCTGAATTTTGGACTCGGCTGGTAACAAAATTTTCCAAACACACCCCATGCACAACTCCATCGGGGAAGGTGCCAGAAAGGAGTTCTGTTGGTAGTTTTTACAGTGCCCCGGTAGGCAGCGGAAAGGCGCCACAAAACTTGTTCTACCTGCTTTCTGGGCTGAGACGGGGAAGCGCTGAATTTTGGACTCGGCTGGTGACAAAATGTTCCAAACACACCCCATGCACAACTCCACCGGGGAAGGTGCCAGAAAGGAATTCTCTTGGTAGTTTTTACAGTACCCCGGTAGGCAGCTGAAAGGCACCACAAAAGATGTTCTACCTGCTTTCTGGGCTGAGATGGGGAAGCGCTGAATTTTGGACTCGGCTGGTGACAAAATGTTCCAAACACACCCCATGCACAACTCCACCGGGGAAGGTGCCAGAAAGGAATTCTCTTGGTAGTTTTTACAGTACCCTGGTAGGCAGCTGAAAGGCACCACAAAAGATGTTCTACCTGCTTTCTGGGCTGAGATGGGGAACCGCTGACTTTTGGACTCGGCTGGAGACAAAATGTTCCAAACACACCATATGCACAACGCCACCGGGGAAGGTGCCAGAAAGGAATTCTCTTGGTAGTTTTTACACTACCCCGGTAGGCAGCTGAAAGGCACCACAAAAGATGTTCTACCTGCTTTCTGGGCTGAGATGGGGAAGCGCTGAATTTTGGACTCGGCTGGTGACAAAATGTTCCAAACACACCCCATGCACAACTCCACCGGGGAAGGTGCCAGAAAGGAGTTCTCTTGGTAGTTTTTACAGTGCCCCGGTAGGCAGCTGAAAGGCGCCACAAAACTTGTTCTACCTGCTTTCTGGGCTGAGACGGGGAACCGCTGAATTTTGGACTCGGCTGGTGACAAAATGTTCCAAACACACCCCATGCACAACTCCACCGGGGAAGGTGCCAGAAAGGAGTTCTGTTGGTAGTTTTTACAGTGCCCCGGTAGGCAGCGGAAAGGCGCCACAAAACTTGTTCTACCTGCTTTCTGGGCTGAGACGGGGAAGCGCTGAATTTTGGACTCGGCTGGTGACAAAATGTTCCAAACACACCCCATGCACAACTCCACCGGGGAAGGTGCCAGAAAGGAGTTCTCTTGGTAGTTTTTACAGTACCCCGGTAGGCAGCTGAAAGGCGCCACAAAAGATGTTCTACCTGCTTTCTGGGCTGAGATGGGGAAGCGCTGAATTTTGGACTCGGCTGGTGACAAAATGTTCCAAACACACCCCATGCACAACTCCACCGGGGAAGGTGCCAGAAAGGAGTTCTCTTGGTAGTTTCTACAGTACCCCGGTAGGCAGCTGAAAGGCGCCACAAAAGATGTTCTACCTGCTTTCTGGGCTGAGATGGGGAAGCGCTGAATTTTGGACTCGGCTGGTGACAAAATGTTCCAAACACACCCCATGCACAACTCCACCGGGGAAGGTGCCAGAAAGGAGTTCTCTTGGTAGTTTTTACAGTACCCCGGTAGGCAGCTGAAAGGCACCACAAAACTTGTTCTACCTGCTTTCTGGGCTGAGATGGGGAAGCGCTGAATTTTGGACTCGGCTGGTGACAAAATGTTCCAAACACACCCCATGCACAACTCCACCGGGGAAGGTGCCAGAAAGGAGTTCTCTTGGTAGTTTTTACAGTACCCCGGTAGGCAGCTGAAAGGCACCACAAAAGATGTTCTACCTGCTTTCTGGGCTGAGATGGGGAACCGCTGAATTTTGGACTCGGCTGGTGACAAAATGTTCCAAACACACCCCATGCACAACTCCACCGGGGAAGGTGCCAGAAAGGAGTTCTCTTGGTAGTTTTTACAGTACCCCGGTAGGCAGCTGAAAGGCGCCACAAAACTTGTTCTACCTGCTTTCTGGGCTGAGATGGGGAAGCGCTGAATTTTGGACTCGGCTGGTGACAAAATGTTCCATACACACCCCATGCACAACTCCACCGGGGAAGGTGCCAGAAAGGAGTTCTCTTGGTAGTTTTTACAGTACCCCGGTAGGCAGCTGAAAGGCACCACAAAACTTGTTCTACCTGCTTTCTGGGCTGAGATGGGGAAGCGCTGAATTTTGGACTCGGCTGGTGACAAAATGTTCCAAACACACCCCATGCACAACTCCACCGGGGAAGGTGCCAGAAAGGAGTTCTCTCGGTAGTTTCTACACTACCCCGGTAGGCAGCTGAAAGGCGCCACAAAAGTTGTTCTACCTGCTTTCTGGGCTGAGATGGGGAAGCGCTGAATTTTGGACTCAGCTGGTGACAAAATGTTCCAAACACACCCCATGCACAACTCCACCGGGGAAGGTGCCAGAAAGGAGTTCTCTTGGTAGTTTTTACAGTACCCCGGTAGGCAGCTGAAAGGCGCCACAAAACTTGTTCTAACTGCTTTCTGGGCTGAGATGGGGAAGCGCTGAATTTTGGACTCGGCTGGTGACAAAATGTTCCAAAGACACCCCATGCACAACTCCACCGGGGAAGGTGCCAGAAAGGAGTTCTGTTGGTAGTTTTTACAGTACCCCGGTAGGCAGCTGAAAGGCGCCACAAAACTTGTTCTACCTGCTTTCTGGGCTGAGATGGGGAAGCGCTGAATTTTGGACTCGGCTGGTGACAAAATGTTCCAAACACACCCCATGCACAACTCCACCGGGGAAGGTGCCAGAAAGGAGTTCTGTTGGTAGTTTTTACAGTACCCCGGTAGGCAGCTGAAAGGCACCACAAAAGATGTTCTACCTGCTTTCTGGGCTGAGATGGGGAAGCGCTGAATTTTGGACTCGGCTGGTGACATAATGTTCCATACACACCCCATGCACAACTCCACCGGGGAAGGTGCCAGAAAGGAATTCTCTTGGTAGTTTTTACAGTAACCCGGTAGGAAGCTGAAAGGCACCACAAAAGATGTTCTACCTGCTTTCTGGGCTGAGATGGGGAAGCGCTGAATTTTGGACTCGGCTGGTGACAAAATGTTCCAAACACACCCCATGCACAACTGCACCGGGGAAGGTGCCAGCAAGGAGTTCTCTTGGTAGTTTTTACAGTACCCCGGTAGGCAGCTGAAAGGCGCCACAAAAGTTGTTCTACCTGCTTTCTGGGCTGAGATGGGGAAGCGCTGAATTTTGGACTCGGCTGGTGACAAAATGTTCCAAACACACCCCATGCACAACTCCACCGGGGAAGGTGCCAGAAAGGAGTTCTCTTGGTAGTTTTTACAGTACCCCGGTAGGCAGCTGAAAGGCGCCACAAAACTTGTTCTACCTGCTTTCTGGGCTGAGATGGGGAACCGCTGAATTTTGGACTCGGCTGGTGACAAAATGTTCCAAACACACCCCATGCACAACTCCACCGGGGAAGGTGCCAGAAAGGAATTCTGTTGGTAGTTTTTACAGTGCCCCGGTAGGCAGCGGAAAGGCGCCACAAAACTTTTTCTACCTGCTTTCTGGGCTGAGACGGGGAAGCGCTGAATTTTGGACTCGGCTGGTGACAAAATGTTCCAAACACACCCCATGCACAACTCCACCGGGGAAGGTGCCAGAAAGGAGTTCTCTTGGTAGTTTTTACTGTACCCCGGTAGGCAGCTGAAAGGCGCCACAAAACTTGTTCTACGTGCTTTCTGGGCTGAGATGGGGAAGCGCTGAATTTTGGACTCGGCTGGTGACAAAATGTTCCAAACACACCCCATGCACAACTCCACCGGGGAAGGTGCCAGAAAGGAATTCTCTTGGTAGTTTTTACAGTACCCCGGTAGGCAGCTGAAAGGCACCACAAAAGATGTTCGACCTGCTTTCTGGGCTGAGATGGGGAACCGCTGACTTTTGGACTCGGCTGGAGACAAAATGTTCCAAACACACCATATGCACAACGCCACCGGGGAAGGTGCCAGAAAGGAATTCTCTTGGTAGTTTTTACACTACCCCGGTAGGCAGCTGAAAGGCCCCACAAAAGATGTTCTACCTGCTTTCTGGGCTGAGATGGGGAAGCGCTGAATTTTGGACTCGGCTGGTGACAAAATGTTCCAAACACACCCCATGCACAACTCCACCGGGGAAGGTGCCAGAAAGGAGTTCTCTTGGTAGTTTTTACAGTGCCCCGGTAGGCAGCTGAAAGGCGCCACAAAACTTGTTCTACCTGCTTTCTGGGCTGAGACGGGGAACCGCTGAATTTTGGACTCGGCTGGTGACAAAATGTTCCAAACACACCCCATGCACAACTCCACCGGGGAAGGTGCCAGAAAGGAGTTCTGTTGGTAGTTTTTACAGTGCCCCGGTAGGCAGCGGAAAGGCGCCACAAAAGATGTTCTACCTGCTTTCTGGGCTGAGACGGGGAAGCGCTGAATTTTGGACTCGGCTGGTGACAAAATGTTCCAAACACACCCCATGCACAACTCCACCGGGGAAGGTGCCAGAAAGGAGTTCTCTTGGTAGTTTTTACAGTACCCCGGTAGGCAGCTGAAAGGCACCACAAAACTTGTTCTACCTGCTTTCTGGGCTGAGATGGGGAAGCGCTGAATTTTGGACTCGGCTGGTGACAAAATGTTCCAAACACACCCCATGCACAACTCCACCGGGGAAGGTGCCAGAAAGGAGTTCTCTTGGTAGTTTTTACAGTACCCCGGTAGGCAGCTGAAAGGCACCACAAAAGATGTTCTACCTGCTTTCTGGGCTGAGATGGGGAAGCGCTGAATTTTGGACTCGGCTGGTGACAAAATGTTCCAAACACACCCCATGCACAACTCCACCGGGGAAGGTGCCAGAAAGGAGTTCTCTTGGTAGTTTTTACAGTACCCCGGTAGGCAGCTGAAAGGCGCCACAAAACTTGTTCTACCTGCTTTCTGGGCTGAGATGGGGAAGCGCTGAATTTTGGACTCGGCTGGTGACAAAATGTTCCATACACACCCCATGCACAACTCCACCGGGGAAGGTGCCAGAAAGGAGTTCTCTTGGTAGTTTTTACAGTACCCCGGTAGGCAGCTGAAAGGCGCCACAAAACTTGTTCTACCTGCTTTCTGGGCTGAGATGGGGAAGCGCTGAATTTTGGACTCGGCTGGTGACAAAATGTTCCAAAGACACCCCATGCACAACTCCACCGGGGAAGGTGCCAGAAAGGAGTTCTGTTGGTAGTTTTTACAGTACCCCGGTAGGCAGCTGAAAGGCGCCACAAAACTTGTTCTACCTGCTTTCTGGGCTGAGATGGGGAAGCGCTGAATTTTGGACTCGGCTGGTGACAAAATGTTCCAAACACACCCCATGCACAACTCCACCGGGGAAGGTGCCAGAAAGGAGTTCTGTTGGTAGTTTTTACAGTACCCCGGTAGGCAGCTGAAAGGCACCACAAAAGATGTTCTACCTGCTTTCTGGGCTGAGATGGGGAAGCGCTGAATTTTGGACTCGGCTGGTGACATAATGTTCCATACACACCCCATGCACAACTCCACCGGGGAAGGTGCCAGAAAGGAATTCTCTTGGTAGTTTTTACAGTAACCCGGTAGGAAGCTGAAAGGCACCACAAAAGATGTTCTACCTGCTTTCTGGGCTGAGATGGGGAAGCGCTGAATTTTGGACTCGGCTGGTGACAAAATGTTCCAAACACACCCCATGCACAACTCCACCGGGGAAGGTGCCAGAAAGGAGTTCTGTTGGTAGTTTTTACAGTGCCCCGGTAGGCAGCGGAAAGGCGCCACAAAACTTGTTCTACCTGCTTTCTGGGCTGAGACGGGGAAGCGCTGAATTTTGGACTCGGCTGGTGACAAAATGTTCCAAACACACCCCATGCACAACTCCACCGGGGAAGGTGCCAGAAAGGAGTTCTGTTGGTAGTTTTTACAGTGCCCCGGTAGGCAGCGGAAAGGCGCCACAAAACTTGTTCTACCTGCTTTCTGGGCTGAGACGGGGAAGCGCTGAATTTTGGACTCGGCTGGTGACAAAATGTTCCAAACACACCCCATGCACAACTCCACCGGGGAAGGTGCCAGAAAGGAATTCTGTTGGTAGTTTTTACAGTGCCCCGGTAGGCAGCGGAAAGGCGCCACAAAACTTGTTCTACCTGCTTTCTGGGCTGAGACGGGGAAGCGCTGAATTTTGGACTCGGCTGGTGACAAAATGTTCCAAACACACCCCATGCACAACTCCACCGGGGAAGGTGCCAGAAAGGAGTTCTCTTGGTAGTTTTTACTGTACCCCGGTAGGCAGCTGAAAGGCGCCACAAAACTTGTTCTACGTGCTTTCTGGGCTGAGATGGGGAAGCGCTGAATTTTGGACTCGGCTGGTGACAAAATGTTCCAAACACACCCCATGCACAACTCCACCGGGGAAGGTGCCAGAAAGGAATTCTGTTGGTAGTTTTTACAGTACCCCGGTAGGCAGCTGAAAGGCACCACAAAAGATGTTCTACCTGCTTTCTGGGCTGAGATGGGGAACCGCTGACTTTTGGACTCGGCTGGAGACAAAATGTTCCAAACACACCATATGCACAACGCCACCGGGGAAGGTGCCAGAAAGGAATTCTCTTGGTAGTTTTTACACTACCCCGGTAGGCAGCTGAAAGGCCCCACAAAAGATGTTCTACCTGCTTTCTGGGCTGAGATGGGGAAGCGCTGAATTTTGGACTCGGCTGGTGACAAAATGTTCCAAACACACCCCATGCACAACTCCACCGGGGAAGGTGCCAGAAAGGAGTTCTCTTGGTAGTTTTTACAGTGCCCCGGTAGGCAGCTGAAAGGCGCCACAAAACTTGTTCTACCTGCTTTCTGGGCTGAGACGGGGAACCGCTGAATTTTGGACTCGGCTGGTGACAAAATGTTCCAAACACACCCCATGCACAACTCCACCGGGGAAGGTGCCAGAAAGGAGTTCTGTTGGTAGTTTTTACAGTGCCCCGGTAGGCAGCGGAAAGGCGCCACAAAAGATGTTCTACCTGCTTTCTGGGCTGAGACGGGGAAGCGCTGAATTTTGGACTCGGCTGGTGACAAAATGTTCCAAACACACCCCATGCACAACTCCACCGGGGAAGGTGCCAGAAAGGAGTTCTCTTGGTAGTTTTTACAGTACCCCGGTAGGCAGCTGAAAGGCACCACAAAACTTGTTCTACCTGCTTTCTGGGCTGAGATGGGGAAGCGCTGAATTTTGGACTCGGCTGGTGACAAAATGTTCCAAACACACCCCATGCACAACTCCACCGGGGAAGGTGCCAGAAAGGAGTTCTCTTGGTAGTTTTTACAGTACCCCGGTAGGCAGCTGAAAGGCACCACAAAAGATGTTCTACCTGCTTTCTGGGCTGAGATGGGGAACCGCTGAATTTTGGACTCGGCTGGTGACAAAATGTTCCAAACACACCCCATGCACAACTCCACCGGGGAAGGTGCCAGAAAGGAGTTCTCTTGGTAGTTTTTACAGTACCCCGGTAGGCAGCTGAAAGGCGCCACAAAACTTGTTCTACCTGCTTTCTGGGCTGAGATGGGGAAGCGCTGAATTTTGGACTCGGCTGGTGACAAAATGTTCCATACACACCCCATGCACAACTCCACCGGGGAAGGTGCCAGAAAGGAGTTCTCTTGGTAGTTTTTACAGTACCCCGGTAGGCAGCTGAAAGGCGCCACAAAACTTGTTCTACCTGCTTTCTGGGCTGAGATGGGGAAGCGCTGAATTTTGGACTCGGCTGGTGACAAAATGTTCCAAAGACACCCCATGCACAACTCCACCGGGGAAGGTGCCAGAAAGGAGTTCTGTTGGTAGTTTTTACAGTACCCCGGTAGGCAGCTGAAAGGCGCCACAAAACTTGTTCTACCTGCTTTCTGGGCTGAGATGGGGAAGCGCTGAATTTTGGACTCGGCTGGTGACAAAATGTTCCAAACACACCCCATGCACAACTCCACCGGGGAAGGTGCCAGAAAGGAGTTCTGTTGGTAGTTTTTACAGTACCCCGGTAGGCAGCTGAAAGGCACCACAAAAGATGTTCTACCTGCTTTCTGGGCTGAGATGGGGAAGCGCTGAATTTTGGACTCGGCTGGTGACATAATGTTCCATACACACCCCATGCACAACTCCACCGGGGAAGGTGCCAGAAAGGAATTCTCTTGGTAGTTTTTACAGTAACCCGGTAGGCAGCTGAAAGGCGCCACAAAACTTGTTCTACGTGCTTTCTGGGCTGAGATGGGGAAGCGCTGAATTTTGGACTCGGCTGGTGACAAAATGTTCCAAACACACCCCATGCACAACTCCACCGGGGAAGGTGCCAGAAAGGAATTCTGTTGGTAGTTTTTACAGTACCCCGGTAGGCAGCTGAAAGGCACCACAAAAGATGTTCTACCTGCTTTCTGGGCTGAGATGGGGAACCGCTGACTTTTGGACTCGGCTGGAGACAAAATGTTCCAAACACACCATATGCACAACGCCACCGGGGAAGGTGCCAGAAAGGAATTCTCTTGGTAGTTTTTACACTACCCCGGTAGGCAGCTGAAAGGCCCCACAAAAGATGTTCTACCTGCTTTCTGGGCTGAGATGGGGAAGCGCTGAATTTTGGACTCGGCTGGTGACAAAATGTTCCAAACACACCCCATGCACAACTCCACCGGGGAAGGTGCCAGAAAGGAGTTCTCTTGGTAGTTTTTACAGTGCCCCGGTAGGCAGCTGAAAGGCGCCACAAAACTTGTTCTACCTGCTTTCTGGGCTGAGACGGGGAACCGCTGAATTTTGGACTCGGCTGGTGACAAAATGTTCCAAACACACCCCATGCACAACTCCACCGGGGAAGGTGCCAGAAAGGAGTTCTGTTGGTAGTTTTTACAGTGCCCCGGTAGGCAGCGGAAAGGCGCCACAAAAGATGTTCTACCTGCTTTCTGGGCTGAGACGGGGAAGCGCTGAATTTTGGACTCGGCTGGTGACAAAATGTTCCAAACACACCCCATGCACAACTCCACCGGGGAAGGTGCCAGAAAGGAGTTCTCTTGGTAGTTTTTACAGTACCCCGGTAGGCAGCTGAAAGGCACCACAAAACTTGTTCTACCTGCTTTCTGGGCTGAGATGGGGAAGTGCTGAATTTTGGACTCGGCTGGTGACAAAATGTTCCAAACACACCCCATGCACAACTCCACCGGGGAAGGTGCCAGAAAGGAGTTCTCTTGGTAGTTTTTACAGTACCCCGGTAGGCAGCTGAAAGGCACCACAAAAGATGTTCTACCTGCTTTCTGGGCTGAGATGGGGAACCGCTGAATTTTGGACTCGGCTGGTGACAAAATGTTCCAAACACACCCCATGCACAACTCCACCGGGGAAGGTGCCAGAAAGGAGTTCTCTTGGTAGTTTTTACAGTACCCCGGTAGGCAGCTGAAAGGCGCCACAAAACTTGTTCTACCTGCTTTCTGGGCTGAGATGGGGAAGCGCTGAATTTTGGACTCGGCTGGTGACAAAATGTTCCATACACACCCCATGCACAACTCCACCGGGGAAGGTGCCAGAAAGGAGTTCTCTTGGTAGTTTTTACAGTACCCCGGTAGGCAGCTGAAAGGCGCCACAAAACTTGTTCTACCTGCTTTCTGGGCTGAGATGGGGAAGCGCTGAATTTTGGACTCGGCTGGTGACAAAATGTTCCAAAGACACCCCATGCACAACTCCACCGGGGAAGGTGCCAGAAAGGAGTTCTGTTGGTAGTTTTTACAGTACCCCGGTAGGCAGCTGAAAGGCGCCACAAAACTTGTTCTACCTGCTTTCTGGGCTGAGATGGGGAAGCGCTGAATTTTGGACTCGGCTGGTGACAAAATGTTCCAAACACACCCCATGCACAACTCCACCGGGGAAGGTGCCAGAAAGGAGTTCTGTTGGTAGTTTTTACAGTACCCCGGTAGGCAGCTGAAAGGCACCACAAAAGATGTTCTACCTGCTTTCTGGGCTGAGATGGGGAAGCGCTGAATTTTGGACTCGGCTGGTGACATAATGTTCCATACACACCCCATGCACAACTCCACCGGGGAAGGTGCCAGAAAGGAATTCTCTTGGTAGTTTTTACAGTAACCCGGTAGGAAGCTGAAAGGCACCACAAAAGATGTTCTACCTGCTTTCTGGGCTGAGATGGGGAAGCGCTGAATTTTGGACTCGGCTGGTGACAAAATGTTCCAAACACACCCCATGCACAACTCCACCGGGGAAGGTGCCAGAAAGGAGTTCTGTTGGTAGTTTTTACAGTGCCCCGGTAGGCAGCGGAAAGGCGCCACAAAACTTGTTCTACCTGCTTTCTGGGCTGAGACGGGGAAGCGCTGAATTTTGGACTCGGCTGGTGACAAAATGTTCCAAACACACCCCATGCACAACTCCACCGGGGAAGGTGCCAGAAAGGAATTCTCTTGGTAGTTTTTACACTACCCCGGTAGGCAGCTGAAAGGCGCCACAAAAGTTGTTCTACCTGCTTTCTGGGCTGAGATGGGGAAGCGCTGAATTTTGGACTCGGCTGGTGACAAAATGTTCCAAACACACCCCATGCACAACTCCACCGGGGAAGGTGCCAGAAAGGAGTTCTCTTGGTAGTTTTTACAGTACCCCGGTAGGCAGCTGAAAGGCGCCACAAAAGTTGTTCTACCTGCTTTCTGGGCTGAGATGGGGAAGCGCTGAATTTTGGACTCGGCTGGTGACAAAATGTTCCAAACACACCCCATGCACAACTCCACCGGGGAAGGTGCCAGAAAGGAGTTCTCTTGGTAGTTTTTACAGTACCCCGGTAGGCAGCTGAAAGGCGCCACAAAACTTGTTCTACCTGCTTTCTGGGCTGAGATGGGGAAGCGCTGAATTTTGGACTCGGCTGGTGACAAAATGTTCCAAACACACCCCATGCACAACTCCACCGGGGAAGGTGCCAGAAAGGAGTTCTCTTGGTAGTTTTTACAGTACCCCGGTAGGCAGCTGAAAGGCACCACAAAACTTGTTCTACCTGCTTTCTGGGCTGAGACGGGGAACCGCTGAATTTTGGACTCGGCTGGTGACAAAATGTTCCAAACACACCCCATGCACAACTCCACCGGGGAAGGTGCCAGAAAGGAATTCTGTTGGTAGTTTTTACAGTACCCCGGTAGGCAGCTGAAAGGCACCACAAAAGATGTTCTACCTGCTTTCTGGGCTGAGATGGGGAAGCGCTGAATTTTGGACTCGGCTGGTGACAAAATGTTCCAAACACACCCCATGCACAACTCCATCGGGGAAGGTGCCAGAAAGGAGTTCTGTTGGTAGTTTTTACAGTACCCTGGTAGGCAGCTGAAAGGTGCCACAAAACTTGTTCTACCTGCTTTCTGGGCTGAGATGGGGAACCGCTGAATTTTGGACTCGGCTGGTGACAAAATGTTCCAAACACACCCCATGCACAACTCCACCGGGGAAGGTGCCAGAAAGGAATTCTGTTGGTAGTTTTTACAGTGCCCCGGTAGGCAGCGGAAAGGCGCCACAAAACTTGTTCTACCTGCTTTCTGGGCTGAGACGGGGAAGCGCTGAATTTTGGACTCGGCTGGTGACAAAATGTTCCAAACACACCCCATGCACAACTCCACCGGGGAAGGTGCCAGAAAGGAGTTCTCTTGGTAGTTTTTACTGTACCCCGGTAGGCAGCTGAAAGGCGCCACAAAACTTGTTCTACGTGCTTTCTGGGCTGAGATGGGGAAGCGCTGAATTTTGGACTCGGCTGGTGACAAAATGTTCCAAACACACCCCATGCACAACTCCACCGGGGAAGGTGCCAGAAAGGAATTCTCTTGGTAGTTTTTACAGTACCCCGGTAGGCAGCTGAAAGGCACCACAAAAGATGTTCTACCTGCTTTCTGGGCTGAGATGGGGAACCGCTGACTTTTGGACTCGGCTGGAGACAAAATGTTCCAAACACACCATATGCACAACGCCACCGGGGAAGGTGCCAGAAAGGAATTCTCTTGGTAGTTTTTACACTACCCCGGTAGGCAGCTGAAAGGCCCCACAAAAGATGTTCTACCTGCTTTCTGGGCTGAGATGGGGAAGCGCTGAATTTTGGACTCGGCTGGTGACAAAATGTTCCAAACACACCCCATGCACAACTCCACCGGGGAAGGTGCCAGAAAGGAGTTCTCTTGGTAGTTTTTACAGTGCCCCGGTAGGCAGCTGAAAGGCGCCACAAAACTTGTTCTACCTGCTTTCTGGGCTGAGACGGGGAACCGCTGAATTTTGGACTCGGCTGGTGACAAAATGTTCCAAACACACCCCATGCACAACTCCACCGGGGAAGGTGCCAGAAAGGAGTTCTGTTGGTAGTTTTTACAGTGCCCCGGTAGGCAGCGGAAAGGCGCCACAAAAGATGTTCTACCTGCTTTCTGGGCTGAGACGGGGAAGCGCTGAATTTTGGACTCGGCTGGTGACAAAATGTTCCAAACACACCCCATGCACAACTCCACCGGGGAAGGTGCCAGAAAGGAGTTCTCTTGGTAGTTTTTACAGTACCCCGGTAGGCAGCTGAAAGGCACCACAAAACTTGTTCTACCTGCTTTCTGGGCTGAGATGGGGAAGCGCTGAATTTTGGACTCGGCTGGTGACAAAATGTTCCAAACACACCCCATGCACAACTCCACCGGGGAAGGTGCCAGAAAGGAGTTCTCTTGGTAGTTTTTACAGTACCCCGGTAGGCAGCTGAAAGGCACCACAAAAGATGTTCTACCTGCTTTCTGGGCTGAGATGGGGAACCGCTGAATTTTGGACTCGGCTGGTGACAAAATGTTCCAAACACACCCCATGCACAACTCCACCGGGGAAGGTGCCAGAAAGGAGTTCTCTTGGTAGTTTTTACAGTACCCCGGTAGGCAGCTGAAAGGCGCCACAAAACTTGTTCTACCTGCTTTCTGGGCTGAGATGGGGAAGCGCTGAATTTTGGACTCGGCTGGTGACAAAATGTTCCATACACACCCCATGCACAACTCCACCGGGGAAGGTGCCAGAAAGGAGTTCTCTTGGTAGTTTTTACAGTACCCCGGTAGGCAGCTGAAAGGCGCCACAAAACTTGTTCTACCTGCTTTCTGGGCTGAGATGGGGAAGCGCTGAATTTTGGACTCGGCTGGTGACAAAATGTTCCAAAGACACCCCATGCACAACTCCACCGGGGAAGGTGCCAGAAAGGAGTTCTGTTGGTAGTTTTTACAGTACCCCGGTAGGCAGCTGAAAGGCGCCACAAAACTTGTTCTACCTGCTTTCTGGGCTGAGATGGGGAAGCGCTGAATTTTGGACTCGGCTGGTGACAAAATGTTCCAAACACACCCCATGCACAACTCCACCGGGGAAGGTGCCAGAAAGGAGTTCTGTTGGTAGTTTTTACAGTACCCCGGTAGGCAGCTGAAAGGCACCACAAAAGATGTTCTACCTGCTTTCTGGGCTGAGATGGGGAAGCGCTGAATTTTGGACTCGGCTGGTGACATAATGTTCCATACACACCCCATGCACAACTCCACCGGGGAAGGTGCCAGAAAGGAATTCTCTTGGTAGTTTTTACAGTAACCCGGTAGGAAGCTGAAAGGCACCACAAAAGATGTTCTACCTGCTTTCTGGGCTGAGATGGGGAAGCGCTGAATTTTGGACTCGGCTGGTGACAAAATGTTCCAAACACACCCCATGCACAACTCCACCGGGGAAGGTGCCAGAAAGGAGTTCTGTTGGTAGTTTTTACAGTGCCCCGGTAGGCAGCGGAAAGGCGCCACAAAAGATGTTCTACCTGCTTTCTGGGCTGAGACGGGGAAGCGCTGAATTTTGGACTCGGCTGGTGACAAAATGTTCCAAACACACCCCATGCACAACTCCACCGGGGAAGGTGCCAGAAAGGAGTTCTCTTGGTAGTTTTTACAGTACCCCGGTAGGCAGCTGAAAGGCACCACAAAACTTGTTCTACCTGCTTTCTGGGCTGAGATGGGGAAGCGCTGAATTTTGGACTCGGCTGGTGACAAAATGTTCCAAACACACCCCATGCACAACTCCACCGGGGAAGGTGCCAGAAAGGAGTTCTCTTGGTAGTTTTTACAGTACCCCGGTAGGCAGCTGAAAGGCACCACAAAAGATGTTCTACCTGCTTTCTGGGCTGAGATGGGGAACCGCTGAATTTTGGACTCGGCTGGTGACAAAATGTTCCAAACACACCCCATGCACAACTCCACCGGGGAAGGTGCCAGAAAGGAGTTCTCTTGGTAGTTTTTACAGTACCCCGGTAGGCAGCTGAAAGGCGCCACAAAACTTGTTCTACCTGCTTTCTGGGCTGAGATGGGGAAGCGCTGAATTTTGGACTCGGCTGGTGACAAAATGTTCCATACACACCCCATGCACAACTCCACCGGGGAAGGTGCCAGAAAGGAGTTCTCTTGGTAGTTTTTACAGTACCCCGGTAGGCAGCTGAAAGGCGCCACAAAACTTGTTCTACCTGCTTTCTGGGCTGAGATGGGGAAGCGCTGAATTTTGGACTCGGCTGGTGACAAAATGTTCCAAAGACACCCCATGCACAACTCCACCGGGGAAGGTGCCAGAAAGGAGTTCTGTTGGTAGTTTTTACAGTACCCCGGTAGGCAGCTGAAAGGCGCCACAAAACTTGTTCTACCTGCTTTCTGGGCTGAGATGGGGAAGCGCTGAATTTTGGCCTCGGCTGGTGACAAAATGTTCCAAACACACCCCATGCACAACTCCACCGGGGAAGGTGCCAGAAAGGAATTCTGTTGGTAGTTTTTACAGTACCCCGGTAGGCAGCTGAAAGGCACCACAAAAGATGTTCTACCTGCTTTCTGGGCTGAGATGGGGAAGCGCTGAATTTTGGACTCGGCTGGTGACAAAATGTTCCAAACACACCCCATGCACAACTCCATCGGGGAAGGTGCCAGAAAGGAGTTCTGTTGGTAGTTTTTACAGTACCCTGGTAGGCAGCTGAAAGGTGCCACAAAACTTGTTCTACCTGCTTTCTGGGCTGAGATGGGGAACCGCTGAATTTTGGACTCGGCTGGTGACAAAATGTTCCAAACACACCCCATGCACAACTCCACCGGGGAAGGTGCCAGAAAGGAATTCTGTTGGTAGTTTTTACAGTGCCCCGGTAGGCAGCGGAAAGGCGCCACAAAACTTGTTCTACCTGCTTTCTGGGCTGAGACGGGGAAGCGCTGAATTTTGGACTCGGCTGGTGACAAAATGTTCCAAACACACCCCATGCACAACTCCACCGGGGAAGGTGCCAGAAAGGAGTTCTCT
Source organism: Falco cherrug (assembly GCF_023634085.1). NCBI lineage: Eukaryota > Metazoa > Chordata > Aves > Falconiformes > Falconidae > Falco > Falco cherrug. The sequence continues at coordinate 12,622,436 of NC_073719.1, read as the reverse complement.
TGGTAGTTTTTACAGTACCCCGGTAGGCAGCTGAAAGGCACCACAAAACTTGTTCTACCTGCTTTCTGGGCTGAGACGGGGAACCGCTGAATTTTGGACTCGGCTGGTGACAAAATGTTCCAAACACACCCCATGCACAACTCCACCGGGGAAGGTGCCAGAAAGGAATTCTGTTGGTAGTTTTTACAGTACCCCGGTAGGCAGCTGAAAGGCACCACAAAAGATGTTCTACCTGCTTTCTGGGCTGAGATGGGGAAGCGCTGAATTTTGGACTCGGCTGGTGACAAAATGTTCCAAACACACCCCATGCACAACTCCATCGGGGAAGGTGCCAGAAAGGAGTTCTGTTGGTAGTTTTTACAGTACCCTGGTAGGCAGCTGAAAGGTGCCACAAAACTTGTTCTACCTGCTTTCTGGGCTGAGATGGGGAACCGCTGAATTTTGGACTCGGCTGGTGACAAAATGTTCCAAACACACCCCATGCACAACTCCACCGGGGAAGGTGCCAGAAAGGAATTCTGTTGGTAGTTTTTACAGTGCCCCGGTAGGCAGCGGAAAGGCGCCACAAAACTTGTTCTACCTGCTTTCTGGGCTGAGACGGGGAAGCGCTGAATTTTGGACTCGGCTGGTGACAAAATGTTCCAAACACACCCCATGCACAACTCCACCGGGGAAGGTGCCAGAAAGGAGTTCTCTTGGTAGTTTTTACTGTACCCCGGTAGGCAGCTGAAAGGCGCCACAAAACTTGTTCTACGTGCTTTCTGGGCTGAGATGGGGAAGCGCTGAATTTTGGACTCGGCTGGTGACAAAATGTTCCAAACACACCCCATGCACAACTCCACCGGGGAAGGTGCCAGAAAGGAATTCTCTTGGTAGTTTTTACAGTACCCCGGTAGGCAGCTGAAAGGCACCACAAAAGATGTTCTACCTGCTTTCTGGGCTGAGATGGGGAACCGCTGACTTTTGGACTCGGCTGGAGACAAAATGTTCCAAACACACCATATGCACAACGCCACCGGGGAAGGTGCCAGAAAGGAATTCTCTTGGTAGTTTTTACACTACCCCGGTAGGCAGCTGAAAGGCCCCACAAAAGATGTTCTACCTGCTTTCTGGGCTGAGATGGGGAAGCGCTGAATTTTGGACTCGGCTGGTGACAAAATGTTCCAAACACACCCCATGCACAACTCCACCGGGGAAGGTGCCAGAAAGGAGTTCTCTTGGTAGTTTTTACAGTGCCCCGGTAGGCAGCTGAAAGGCGCCACAAAACTTGTTCTACCTGCTTTCTGGGCTGAGACGGGGAACCGCTGAATTTTGGACTCGGCTGGTGACAAAATGTTCCAAACACACCCCATGCACAACTCCACCGGGGAAGGTGCCAGAAAGGAGTTCTGTTGGTAGTTTTTACAGTGCCCCGGTAGGCAGCGGAAAGGCGCCACAAAAGATGTTCTACCTGCTTTCTGGGCTGAGACGGGGAAGCGCTGAATTTTGGACTCGGCTGGTGACAAAATGTTCCAAACACACCCCATGCACAACTCCACCGGGGAAGGTGCCAGAAAGGAGTTCTCTTGGTAGTTTTTACAGTACCCCGGTAGGCAGCTGAAAGGCACCACAAAACTTGTTCTACCTGCTTTCTGGGCTGAGATGGGGAAGCGCTGAATTTTGGACTCGGCTGGTGACAAAATGTTCCAAACACACCCCATGCACAACTCCACCGGGGAAGGTGCCAGAAAGGAGTTCTCTTGGTAGTTTTTACAGTACCCCGGTAGGCAGCTGAAAGGCACCACAAAAGATGTTCTACCTGCTTTCTGGGCTGAGATGGGGAACCGCTGAATTTTGGACTCGGCTGGTGACAAAATGTTCCAAACACACCCCATGCACAACTCCACCGGGGAAGGTGCCAGAAAGGAGTTCTCTTGGTAGTTTTTACAGTACCCCGGTAGGCAGCTGAAAGGCGCCACAAAACTTGTTCTACCTGCTTTCTGGGCTGAGATGGGGAAGCGCTGAATTTTGGACTCGGCTGGTGACAAAATGTTCCATACACACCCCATGCACAACTCCACCGGGGAAGGTGCCAGAAAGGAGTTCTCTTGGTAGTTTTTACAGTACCCCGGTAGGCAGCTGAAAGGCGCCACAAAACTTGTTCTACCTGCTTTCTGGGCTGAGATGGGGAAGCGCTGAATTTTGGACTCGGCTGGTGACAAAATGTTCCAAAGACACCCCATGCACAACTCCACCGGGGAAGGTGCCAGAAAGGAGTTCTGTTGGTAGTTTTTACAGTACCCCGGTAGGCAGCTGAAAGGCGCCACAAAACTTGTTCTACCTGCTTTCTGGGCTGAGATGGGGAAGCGCTGAATTTTGGACTCGGCTGGTGACAAAATGTTCCAAACACACCCCATGCACAACTCCACCGGGGAAGGTGCCAGAAAGGAGTTCTGTTGGTAGTTTTTACAGTACCCCGGTAGGCAGCTGAAAGGCACCACAAAAGATGTTCTACCTGCTTTCTGGGCTGAGATGGGGAAGCGCTGAATTTTGGACTCGGCTGGTGACATAATGTTCCATACACACCCCATGCACAACTCCACCGGGGAAGGTGCCAGAAAGGAATTCTCTTGGTAGTTTTTACAGTAACCCGGTAGGAAGCTGAAAGGCACCACAAAAGATGTTCTACCTGCTTTCTGGGCTGAGATGGGGAAGCGCTGAATTTTGGACTCGGCTGGTGACAAAATGTTCCAAACACACCCCATGCACAACTCCACCGGGGAAGGTGCCAGAAAGGAGTTCTGTTGGTAGTTTTTACAGTGCCCCGGTAGGCAGCGGAAAGGCGCCACAAAAGATGTTCTACCTGCTTTCTGGGCTGAGACGGGGAAGCGCTGAATTTTGGACTCGGCTGGTGACAAAATGTTCCAAACACACCCCATGCACAACTCCACCGGGGAAGGTGCCAGAAAGGAGTTCTCTTGGTAGTTTTTACAGTACCCCGGTAGGCAGCTGAAAGGCACCACAAAACTTGTTCTACCTGCTTTCTGGGCTGAGATGGGGAAGCGCTGAATTTTGGACTCGGCTGGTGACAAAATGTTCCAAACACACCCCATGCACAACTCCACCGGGGAAGGTGCCAGAAAGGAGTTCTCTTGGTAGTTTTTACAGTACCCCGGTAGGCAGCTGAAAGGCACCACAAAAGATGTTCTACCTGCTTTCTGGGCTGAGATGGGGAACCGCTGAATTTTGGACTCGGCTGGTGACAAAATGTTCCAAACACACCCCATGCACAACTCCACCGGGGAAGGTGCCAGAAAGGAGTTCTCTTGGTAGTTTTTACAGTACCCCGGTAGGCAGCTGAAAGGCGCCACAAAACTTGTTCTACCTGCTTTCTGGGCTGAGATGGGGAAGCGCTGAATTTTGGACTCGGCTGGTGACAAAATGTTCCATACACACCCCATGCACAACTCCACCGGGGAAGGTGCCAGAAAGGAGTTCTCTTGGTAGTTTTTACAGTACCCCGGTAGGCAGCTGAAAGGCGCCACAAAACTTGTTCTACCTGCTTTCTGGGCTGAGATGGGGAAGCGCTGAATTTTGGACTCGGCTGGTGACAAAATGTTCCAAAGACACCCCATGCACAACTCCACCGGGGAAGGTGCCAGAAAGGAGTTCTGTTGGTAGTTTTTACAGTACCCCGGTAGGCAGCTGAAAGGCGCCACAAAACTTGTTCTACCTGCTTTCTGGGCTGAGATGGGGAACCGCTGAATTTTGGCCTCGGCTGGTGACAAAATGTTCCAAACACACCCCATGCACAACTCCACTGGGGAAGGTGCCAGAAAGGAGTTCTGTTGGTAGTTTTTACAGTACCCCGGTAGGCAGCTGAAAGGCACCACAAAAGATGTTCTACCTGCTTTCTGGGCTGAGATGGGGAAGCGCTGAATTTTGGACTCGGCTGGTGACATAATGTTCCATACACACCCCATGCACAACTCCACCGGGGAAGGTGCCAGACAGGAGTTCTCTTAGTAGTTTTTACAGTAACCCGGTAGGAAGCTGAAAGGCACCACAAAAGATGTTCTACCTGCTTTCTGGGCTGAGATGGGGAAGCGCTGAATTTTGGACTCGGCTGGTGACAAAATGTTCCAAACACACCCCATGCACAACTCCACCGGGGAAGGTGCCAGAAAGGAGTTCTGTTGGTAGTTTTTACAGTGCCCCGGTAGGCAGCGGAAAGGCGCCACAAAACTTGTTCTACCTGCTTTCTGGGCTGAGACGGGGAAGCGCTGAATTTTGGACTCGGCTGGTGACAAAATGTTCCAAACACACCCCATGCACAACTCCACCGGGGAAGGTGCCAGAAAGGAATTCTCTTGGTAGTTTTTACACTACCCCGGTAGGCAGCTGAAAGGCGCCACAAAAGTTGTTCTACCTGCTTTCTGGGCTGAGATGGGGAAGCGCTGAATTTTGGACTCGGCTGGTGACAAAATGTTCCAAACACACCCCATGCACAACTCCACCGGGGAAGGTGCCAGAAAGGAGTTCTCTTGGTAGTTTTTACAGTACCCCGGTAGGCAGCTGAAAGGCGCCACAAAAGTTGTTCTACCTGCTTTCTGGGCTGAGATGGGGAAGCGCTGAATTTTGGACTCGGCTGGTGACAAAATGTTCCAAACACACCCCATGCACAACTCCACCGGGGAAGGTGCCAGAAAGGAGTTCTCTTGGTAGTTTTTACAGTACCCCGGTAGGCAGCTGAAAGGCGCCACAAAACTTGTTCTACCTGCTTTCTGGGCTGAGATGGGGAAGCGCTGAATTTTGGACTCGGCTGGTGACAAAATGTTCCAAACACACCCCATGCACAACTCCACCGGGGAAGGTGCCAGAAAGGAGTTCTCTTGGTAGTTTTTACAGTACCCCGGTAGGCAGCTGAAAGGCACCACAAAACTTGTTCTACCTGCTTTCTGGGCTGAGACGGGGAACCGCTGAATTTTGGACTCGGCTGGTGACAAAATGTTCCAAACACACCCCATGCACAACTCCACCGGGGAAGGTGCCAGAAAGGAATTCTGTTGGTAGTTTTTACAGTACCCCGGTAGGCAGCTGAAAGGCACCACAAAAGATGTTCTACCTGCTTTCTGGGCTGAGATGGGGAAGCGCTGAATTTTGGACTCGGCTGGTGACAAAATGTTCCAAACACACCCCATGCACAACTCCATCGGGGAAGGTGCCAGAAAGGAGTTCTGTTGGTAGTTTTTACAGTACCCTGGTAGGCAGCTGAAAGGTGCCACAAAACTTGTTCTACCTGCTTTCTGGGCTGAGATGGGGAACCGCTGAATTTTGGACTCGGCTGGTGACAAAATGTTCCAAACACACCCCATGCACAACTCCACCGGGGAAGGTGCCAGAAAGGAATTCTGTTGGTAGTTTTTACAGTGCCCCGGTAGGCAGCGGAAAGGCGCCACAAAACTTGTTCTACCTGCTTTCTGGGCTGAGACGGGGAAGCGCTGAATTTTGGACTCGGCTGGTGACAAAATGTTCCAAACACACCCCATGCACAACTCCACCGGGGAAGGTGCCAGAAAGGAGTTCTCTTGGTAGTTTTTACTGTACCCCGGTAGGCAGCTGAAAGGCGCCACAAAAGATGTTCTACCTGCTTTCTGGGCTGAGACGGGGAAGCGCTGAATTTTGGACTCGGCTGGTGACAAAATGTTCCAAACACACCCCATGCACAACTCAACCGGGGAAGGTGCCAGAAAGGAATTCTCTTGGTAGTTTTTACAGTACCCCGGTAGGCAGCTGAAAGGCACCACAAAAGATGTTCTACCTGCTTTCTGGGCTGAGATGGGGAACCGCTGACTTTTGGACTCGGCTGGAGACAAAATGTTCCAAACACACCATATGCACAACGCCACCGGGGAAGGTGCCAGAAAGGAATTCTCTTGGTAGTTTTTACACTACCCCGGTAGGCAGCTGAAAGGCCCCACAAAAGATGTTCTACCTGCTTTCTGGGCTGAGATGGGGAAGCGCTGAATTTTGGACTCGGCTGGTGACAAAATGTTCCAAACACACCCCATGCACAACTCCACCGGGGAAGGTGCCAGAAAGGAGTTCTGTTGGTAGTTTTTACAGTGCCCCGGTAGGCAGCTGAAAGGCGCCACAAAACTTGTTCTACCTGCTTTCTGGGCTGAGACGGGGAACCGCTGAATTTTGGACTCGGCTGGTGACAAAATGTTCCAAACACACCCCATGCACAACTCCACCGGGGAAGGTGCCAGAAAGGAGTTCTGTTGGTAGTTTTTACAGTGCCCCGGTAGGCAGCGGAAAGGCGCCACAAAAGATGTTCTACCTGCTTTCTGGGCTGAGACGGGGAAGCGCTGAATTTTGGACTCGGCTGGTGACAAAATGTTCCAAACACACCCCATGCACAACTCCACCGGGGAAGGTGCCAGAAAGGAGTTCTCTTGGTAGTTTTTACAGTACCCCGGTAGGCAGCTGAAAGGCACCACAAAACTTGTTCTACCTGCTTTCTGGGCTGAGATGGGGAAGCGCTGAATTTTGGACTCGGCTGGTGACAAAATGTTCCAAACACACCCCATGCACAACTCCACCGGGGAAGGTGCCAGAAAGGAGTTCTCTTGGTAGTTTTTACAGTACCCCGGTAGGCAGCTGAAAGGCACCACAAAAGATGTTCTACCTGCTTTCTGGGCTGAGATGGGGAACCGCTGAATTTTGGACTCGGCTGGTGACAAAATGTTCCAAACACACCCCATGCACAACTCCACCGGGGAAGGTGCCAAAAAGGAGTTCTCTTGGTAGTTTTTACAGTACCCCGGTAGGCAGCTGAAAGGCGCCACAAAACTTGTTCTACCTGCTTTCTGGGCTGAGATGGGGAAGCGCTGAATTTTGGACTCGGCTGGTGACAAAATGTTCCATACACACCCCATGCACAACTCCACCGGGGAAGGTGCCAGAAAGGAGTTCTCTTGGTAGTTTTTACAGTACCCCGGTAGGCAGCTGAAAGGCGCCACAAAACTTGTTCTACCTGCTTTCTGGGCTGAGATGGGGAAGCGCTGAATTTTGGACTCGGCTGGTGACAAAATGTTCCAAACACACCCCATGCACAACTCCACCGGGGAAGGTGCCAGAAAGGAATTCTCTTGGTAGTTTTTACAGTACCCCGGTAGGCAGCTGAAAGGCGCCACAAAACTTGTTCTACCTGCTTTCTGGGCTGAGATGGGGAAGCGCTGAATTTTGGACTCGGCTGGTGACAAAATGTTCCAAACACACCCCATGCACAACTCCACCGGGGAAGGTGCCAGAAAGGAGTTCTGTTGGTAGTTTTTACAGTACCCCGGTAGGCAGCTGAAAGGCACCACAAAAGATGTTCTACCTGCTTTCTGGGCTGAGATGGGGAAGCGCTGAATTTTGGACTCGGCTGGTGACAAAATGTTCCAAACACACCCCATGCACAACTCCACCGGGGAAGGTGCCAGAAAGGAATTCTCTTGGTAGTTTTTACAGTAACCCGGTAGGAAGCTGAAAGGCACCACAAAAGATGTTCTACCTGCTTTCTGGGCTGAGATGGGGAAGCGCTGAATTTTGGACTCGGCTGGTGACAAAATGTTCCAAACACACCCCATGCACAACTCCACCGGGGAAGGTGCCAGAAAGGAGTTCTCTTGGTAGTTTTTACAGTGCCCCGGTAGGCAGCGGAAAGGCGCCACAAAACTTGTTCTACCTGCTTTCTGGGCTGAGATGGGGAAGCGCTGAATTTTGGACTCGGCTGGTGACAAAATGTTCCATACACACCCCATGCACAACTCCACCGGGGAAGGTGCCAGAAAGGAGTTCTCTTGGTAGTTTTTACAGTACCCCAGTAGGCAGCTGAAAGGCGCCACAAAACTTGTTCTACCTGCTTTCTGGGCTGAGATGGGGAAGCGCTGAATTTTGGACTCGGCTGGTGACAAAATGTTCCAAAGACACCCCATGCACAACTCCACCGGGGAAGGTGCCAGAAAGGAGTTCTGTTGGTAGTTTTTACAGTACCCCGGTAGGCAGCTGAAAGGCGCCACAAAACTTGTTCTACCTGCTTTCTGGGCTGAGATGGGGAAGCGCTGAATTTTGGACTCGGCTGGTGACAAAATGTTCCAAACACACCCCATGCACAACTCCACCGGGGAAGGTGCCAGAAAGGAGTTCTGTTGGTAGTTTTTACAGTACCCCGGTAGGCAGCTGAAAGGCACCACAAAAGATGTTCTACCTGCTTTCTGGGCTGAGATGGGGAAGCGCTGAATTTTGGACTCGGCTGGTGACATAATGTTCCATACACACCCCATGCACAACTCCACCGGGGAAGGTGCCAGAAAGGAATTCTCTTGGTAGTTTTTACAGTAACCCGGTAGGAAGCTGAAAGGCACCACAAAAGATGTTCTACCTGCTTTCTGGGCTGAGATGGGGAAGCGCTGAATTTTGGACTCGGCTGGTGACAAAATGTTCCAAACACACCCCATGCACAACTCCACCGGGGAAGGTGCCAGAAAGGAGTTCTCTTGGTAGTTTTTACAGTGCCCCGGTAGGCAGCGGAAAGGCGCCACAAAACTTGTTCTACCTGCTTTCTGGGCTGAGACGGGGAAGCGCTGAATTTTGGAATCGGCTGGTGACAAAATGTTCCAAACACACCCCATGCACAACTCCACCGGGGAAGGTGCCAGAAAGGAATTCTCTTGGTAGTTTTTACACTACCCCGGTAGGCAGCTGAAAGGCGCCACAAAAGTTGTTCTACCTGCTTTCTGGGCTGAGATGGGGAAGCGCTGAATTTTGGACTCGGCTGGTGACAAAATGTTCCAAACACACCCCATGCACAACTCCACCGGGGAAGGTGCCAGAAAGGAGTTCTCTTGGTAGTTTTTACAGTACCCCGGTAGGCAGCTGAAAGGCGCCACAAAAGTTGTTCTACCTGCTTTCTGGGCTGAGATGGGGAAGCGCTGAATTTTGGACTCGGCTGGTGACAAAATGTTCCAAACACACCCCATGCACAACTCCACCGGGGAAGGTGCCAGAAAGGAGTTCTCTTGGTAGTTTTTACAGTACCCCGGTAGGCAGCTGAAAGGCGCCACAAAACTTGTTCTACCTGCTTTCTGGGCTGAGATGGGGAAGCGCTGAATTTTGGACTCGGCTGGTGACAAAATGTTCCAAACACACCCCATGCACAACTCCACCGGGGAAGGTGCCAGAAAGGAGTTCTCTTGGTAGTTTTTACAGTACCCCGGTAGGCAGCTGAAAGGCACCACAAAACTTGTTCTACCTGCTTTCTGGGCTGAGACGGGGAACCGCTGAATTTTGGACTCGGCTGGTGACAAAATGTTCCAAACACACCCCATGCACAACTCCACCGGGGAAGGTGCCAGAAAGGAATTCTCTTGGTAGTTTTTACAGTACCCCGGTAGGCAGCTGAAAGGCACCACAAAAGATGTTCTACCTGCTTTCTGGGCTGAGATGGGGAAGCGCTGAATTTTGGACTCGGCTGGTGACAAAATGTTCCAAACACACCCCATGCACAACTCCATCGGGGAAGGTGCCAGAAAGGAGTTCTGTTGGTAGTTTTTACAGTACCCTGGTAGGCAGCTGAAAGGTGCCACAAAACTTGTTCTACCTGCTTTCTGGGCTGAGATGGGGAACCGCTGAATTTTGGACTCGGCTGGTGACAAAATGTTCCAAACACACCCCATGCACAACTCCACCGGGGAAGGTGCCAGAAAGGAATTCTGTTGGTAGTTTTTACAGTGCCCCGGTAGGCAGCGGAAAGGCGCCACAAAACTTGTTCTACCTGCTTTCTGGGCTGAGACGGGGAAGCGCTGAATTTTGGACTCGGCTGGTGACAAAATGTTCCAAACACACCCCATGCACAACTCCACCGGGGAAGGTGCCAGAAAGGAGTTCTCTTGGTAGTTTTTACTGTACCCCGGTAGGCAGCTGAAAGGCGCCACAAAACTTGTTCTACGTGCTTTCTGGGCTGAGATGGGGAAGCGCTGAATTTTGGACTCGGCTGGTGACAAAATGTTCCAAACACACCCCATGCACAACTCCACCGGGGAAGGTGCCAGAAAGGAATTCTCTTGGTAGTTTTACAGTACCCCGGTAGGCAGCTGAAAGGCACCACAAAAGATGTTCTACCTGCTTTCTGGGCTGAGATGGGGAACCGCTGACTTTTGGACTCGGCTGGAGACAAAATGTTCCAAACACACCATATGCACAACGCCACCGGGGAAGGTGCCAGAAAGGAATTCTCTTGGTAGTTTTTACACTACCCCGGTAGGCAGCTGAAAGGCACCACAAAAGATGTTCTACCTGCTTTCTGGGCTGAGATGGGGAAGCGCTGAATTTTGGACTCGGCTGGTGACAAAATGTTCCAAACACACCCCATGCACAACTCCACCGGGGAAGGTGCCAGAAAGGAGTTCTCTTGGTAGTTTTTACAGTGCCCCGGTAGGCAGCTGAAAGGCGCCACAAAACTTGTTCTACCTGCTTTCTGGGCTGAGACGGGGAACCGCTGAATTTTGGACTCGGCTGGTGACAAAATGTTCCAAACACACCCCATGCACAACTCCACCGGGGAAGGTGCCAGAAAGGAGTTCTGTTGGTAGTTTTTACAGTGCCCCGGTAGGCAGCGGAAAGGCGCCACAAAACTTGTTCTACCTGCCTTCTGGGCTGAGACGGGGAAGCGCTGAATTTTGGACTCGGCTGGTGACAAAATGTTCCAAACACACCCCATGCACAACTCCACCGGGGAAGGTGCCAGAAAGGAATTCTCTTGGTAGTTTTTACACTACCCCGGTAGGCAGCTGAAAGGCGCCACAAAAGTTGTTCTACCTGCTTTCTGGGCTGAGATGGGGAAGCGCTGAATTTTGGACTCGGCTGGTGACAAAATGTTCCAAACACACCCCATGCACAACTCCACCGGGGAAGGTGCCAGAAAGGAGTTCTCTTGGTAGTTTTTACAGTACCCCGGTAGGCAGCTGAAAGGCGCCACAAAAGTTGTTCTACCTGCTTTCTGGGCTGAGATGGGGAAGCGCTGAATTTTGGACTCGGCTGGTGACAAAATGTTCCAAACACACCCCATGCACAACTCCACCGGGGAAGGTGCCAGAAAGGAGTTCTCTTGGTAGTTTTTACAGTACCCCGGTAGGCAGCTGAAAGGCGCCACAAAACTTGTTCTACCTGCTTTCTGGGCTGAGATGGGGAAGCGCTGAATTTTGGACTCGGCTGGTGACAAAATGTTCCAAACACACCCCATGCACAACTCCACCGGGGAAGGTGCCAGAAAGGAGTTCTCTTGGTAGTTTTTACAGTACCCCGGTAGGCAGCTGAAAGGCACCACAAAACTTGTTCTACCTGCTTTCTGGGCTGAGACGGGGAACCGCTGAATTTTGGACTCGGCTGGTGACAAAATGTTCCAAACACACCCCATGCACAACTCCACCGGGGAAGGTGCCAGAAAGGAATTCTCTTGGTAGTTTTTACAGTACCCCGGTAGGCAGCTGAAAGGCACCACAAAAGATGTTCTACCTGCTTTCTGGGCTGAGATGGGGAAGCGCTGAATTTTGGACTCGGCTGGTGACAAAATGTTCCAAACACACCCCATGCACAACTCCATCGGGGAAGGTGCCAGAAAGGAGTTCTGTTGGTAGTTTTTACAGTACCCTGGTAGGCAGCTGAAAGGTGCCACAAAACTTGTTCTACCTGCTTTCTGGGCTGAGATGGGGAACCGCTGAATTTTGGACTCGGCTGGTGACAAAATGTTCCAAACACACCCCATGCACAACTCCACCGGGGAAGGTGCCAGAAAGGAATTCTGTTGGTAGTTTTTACAGTGCCCCGGTAGGCAGCGGAAAGGCGCCACAAAACTTGTTCTACCTGCTTTCTGGGCTGAGACGGGGAAGCGCTGAATTTTGGACTCGGCTGGTGACAAAATGTTCCAAACACACCCCATGCACAACTCCACCGGGGAAGGTGCCAGAAAGGAGTTCTCTTGGTAGTTTTTACTGTACCCCGGTAGGCAGCTGAAAGGCGCCACAAAACTTGTTCTACGTGCTTTCTGGGCTGAGATGGGGAAGCGCTGAATTTTGGACTCGGCTGGTGACAAAATGTTCCAAACACACCCCATGCACAACTCCACCGGGGAAGGTGCCAGAAAGGAATTCTCTTGGTAGTTTTACAGTACCCCGGTAGGCAGCTGAAAGGCACCACAAAAGATGTTCTACCTGCTTTCTGGGCTGAGATGGGGAACCGCTGACTTTTGGACTCGGCTGGAGACAAAATGTTCCAAACACACCATATGCACAACGCCACCGGGGAAGGTGCCAGAAAGGAATTCTCTTGGTAGTTTTTACACTACCCCGGTAGGCAGCTGAAAGGCACCACAAAAGATGTTCTACCTGCTTTCTGGGCTGAGATGGGGAAGCGCTGAATTTTGGACTCGGCTGGTGACAAAATGTTCCAAACACACCCCATGCACAACTCCACCGGGGAAGGTGCCAGAAAGGAGTTCTCTTGGTAGTTTTTACAGTGCCCCGGTAGGCAGCTGAAAGGCGCCACAAAACTTGTTCTACCTGCTTTCTGGGCTGAGACGGGGAACCGCTGAATTTTGGACTCGGCTGGTGACAAAATGTTCCAAACACACCCCATGCACAACTCCACCGGGGAAGGTGCCAGAAAGGAGTTCTGTTGGTAGTTTTTACAGTGCCCCGGTAGGCAGCGGAAAGGCGCCACAAAACTTGTTCTACCTGCTTTCTGGGCTGAGACGGGGAAGCGCTGAATTTTGGACTCGGCTGGTGACAAAATGTTCCAAACACACCCCATGCACAACTCCACCGGGGAAGGTGCCAGAAAGGAGTTCTCTTGGTAGTTTTTACAGTACCCCGGTAGGCAGCTGAAAGGCGCCACAAAAGATGTTCTACCTGCTTTCTGGGCTGAGATGGGGAAGCGCTGAATTTTGGACTCGGCTGGTGACAAAATGTTCCAAACACACCCCATGCACAACTCCACCGGGGAAGGTGCCAGAAAGGAGTTCTCTTGGTAGTTTCTACAGTACCCCGGTAGGCAGCTGAAAGGCACCACAAAAGATGTTCTACCTGCTTTCTGGGCTGTGATGGGGAAGCGCTGAATTTTGGACTCGGCTGGTGACAAAATGTTCCATACACACCCCATGCACAACTCCACCGGGGAAGGTGCCAGAAAGGAGTTCTCTTGGTAGTTTTTACAGTACCCCGGTAGGCAGCTGAAAGGCACCACAAAACTTGTTCTACCTGCTTTCTGGGCTGAGATGGGGAAGCGCTGAATTTTGGACTCGGCTGGTGACAAAATGTTCCAAACACACCCCATGCACAACTCCACCGGGGAAGGTGCCAGAAAGGAGTTCTCTTGGTAGTTTTTACAGTACCCCGGTAGGCAGCTGAAAGGCGCCACAAAAGATGTTCTACCTGCTTTCTGGGCTGAGATGGGGAAGCGCTGAATTTTGGACTCGGCTGGTGACAAAATGTTCCAAACACACCCCATGCACAACTCCACCGGGGAAGGTGCCAGAAAGGAGTTCTCTTGGTAGTTTTTACAGTACCCCGGTAGGCAGCTGAAATGCGCCACAAAACTTGTTCTACCTGCTTTCTGGGCTGAGATGGGGAAGCGCTGAATTTTGGACTCGGCTGGTGACAAAATGTTCCATACACACCCCATGCACAACTCCACCGGGGAAGGTGCCAGAAAGGAGTTCTCTTGGTAGTTTTTACAGTACCCCGGTAGGCAGCTGAAAGGCACCACAAAACTTGTTCTACCTGCTTTCTGGGCTGAGATGGGGAACCGCTGAATTTTGGACTCGGCTGGTGACAAAATGTTCCAAACACACCCCATGCACAACTCCACCGGGGAAGGTGCCAGAAAGGAGTTCTGTTGGTAGTTTTTACAGTACCCCGGTAGGCAGCTGAAAGGCTCCACAAAACTTGTTCTACCTGCTTTCTGGGCTGAGATGGGGAAGCGCTGAATTTTGGACTCAGCTGGTGACAAAATGTTCCAAACACACCCCATGCACAACTCCACCGGGGAAGGTGCCAGAAAGGAGTTCTCTTGGTAGTTTTTACAGTACCCCGGTAGGCAGCTGAAAGGCGCCACAAAACTTGTTCTACCTGCTTTCTGGGCTGAGATGGGGAAGCGCTGAATTTTGGACTCGGCTGGTGACAAAATGTTCCAAAGACACCCCATGCACAACTCCACCGGGGAAGGTGCCAGAAAGGAGTTCTCTTGGTAGTTTTTACAGTACCCCGGTAGGCAGCTGAAAGGCGCCACAAAACTTGTTCTACCTGCTTTCTGGGCTGAGATGGGGAAGCGCTGAATTTTGGACTCGGCTGGTGACAAAATGTTCCAAACACACCCCATGCACAACTCCACCGGGGAAGGTGCCAGAAAGGAGTTCTCTTGGTAGTTTTTACAGTACCCCGGTAGGCAGCTGAAAGGCACCACAAAAGATGTTCTACCTGCTTTCTGGGCTGAGATGGGGAAGCGCTGATTTTTGGACTCGGCTGGTGACATAATGTTCCATACACACCCCATGCACAACTCCACCGGGGAAGGTGCCAGAAAGGAATTCTCTTGGTAGTTTTTACAGTAACCCGGTAGGAAGCTGAAAGGCACCACAAAAGATGTTCTACCTGCTTTCTGGGCTGAGATGGGGAAGCGCTGAATTTTGGACTCGGCTGGTGACAAAATGTTCCAAACACACCCCATGCACAACTCCACCGGGGAAGGTGCCAGAAAGGAATTCTGTTGGTAGTTTTTACAGTACCCCGGTAGGCAGCTGAAAGGCACCACAAAAGATGTTCTACCTGCTTTCTGGGCTGAGATGGGGAACCGCTGAATTTTGGACTCAGCTGGTGACAAAATGTTCCAAACACACCCCATGCACAACTCCACCGGGGAAGGTGCCAGAAAGGAGTTCTCTTGGTAGTTTTTACAGTACCCCGGTAGGCAGCTGAAAGGCGCCACAAAACTTGTTCTACCTGCTTTCTGGGCTGAGATGGGGAAGCGCTGAATTTTGGACTCGGCTGGTGACAAAATGTTCCAAACACACCCCATGCACAACTCCACCGGGGAAGGTGCCAGAAAGGAGTTCTCTTGGTAGTTTTTACAGTACCCCGGTAGGCAGCTGAAAGGCGCCACAAAAGTTGTTCTACCTGCTTTCTGGGCTGAGATGGGGAAGCGCTGAATTTTGGACTCGGCTGGTGACAAAATGTTCCAAACACACCCCATGCACAACTCCACCGGGGAAGGTGCCAGAAAGGAGTTCTCTTGGTAGTTTTTACAGTTCCCCGGTAGGCAGCTGAAAGGCGCCACAAAACTTGTTCTACCTGCTTTCTGGGCTGAGATGGGGAAGCGCTGAATTTTGGACTCGGCTGGTGACAAAATGTTCCAAACACACCCCATGCACAACTCCACCGGGGAAGGTGCCAGAAAGGAGTTCTCTTGGTAGTTTTTACAGTACCCCGGTAGGCAGCTGAAAGGCGCCACAAAACTTGTTCTACCTGCTTTCTGGGCTGAGATGGGGAAGCGCTGAATTTTGGACTCGGCTGGTGACAAAATGTTCCAAACACACCCCATGCACAACTCCACCGGGGAAGGTGCCAGAAAGGAGTTCTCTTGGTAGTTTTTACAGTACCCCGGTAGGCAGCTGAAAGGCGCCACAAAACTTGTTCTACCTGCTTTCTGGGCTGAGATGGGGAAGCGCTGAATTTTGGACTCGGCTGGTGACAAAATGTTCCAAACACACCCCATGCACAACTCCACCGGGGAAGGTGCCAGAAAGGAGTTCTGTTGGTAGTTTTTACAGTGCCCCGGTAGGCAGCTGAAAGGCACCACAAAAGTTGTTCTACCTGCTTTCTGGGCTGAGATGGGGAAGCGCTGAATTTTGGACTCGGCTGGTGACAAAATGTTCCAAACACACCCCATGCACAACTCCACCGGGGAAGGTGCCAGAAAGGAGTTCTCTTGGTAGTTTTTACAGTACCCCGGTAGGCAGCTGAAAGGCACCACAAAAGATGTTCTAGCTGCTTTCTGGGCTGAGATGGGGAAGCGCTGAATTTTGGACTCGGCTGGTGACAAAATGTTCCAAACACAACCCATGCACAACTCCACCGGGGCAGGTGCCAGAAAGGAATTCTGTTGGTAGTTTTTACAGTACCCCGGTAGGCAGCTGAAAGGCACCACAAAAGATGTTCTACCTGCTTTCTGGGCTGAGATGGGGAACCGCTGAATTTTGGACTCAGCTGGTGACAAAATGTTCCAAACACACCCCATGCACAACTCCACCGGGGAAGGTGCCAGAAAGGAGTTCTCTTGGTAGTTTTTACAGTACCCCGGTAGGCAGCTGAAAGGCGCCACAAAAGTTGTTCTACCTGCTTTCTGGGCTGAGATGGGGAAGTGCTGAATTTTGGACTCGGCTGGTGACAAAATGTTCCAAACACACCCCATGCACAACTCCACCGTGGAAGGTGCCAGAAAGGAGTTCTCTTGGTAGTTTTTACAGTACCCCGGTAGGCAGCTGAAAGGCGCCACAAAACTTGTTCTACCTGCTTTCTGGGCTGAGATGGGGAAGCGCTGAATTTTGGACTCGGCTGGTGACAAAATGTTCCAAACACACCCCATGCACAACTCCACCGGGGAAGGTGCCAGAAAGGAGTTCTCTTGGTAGTTTTTACAGTATCCCGGTAGGCAGCTGAAAGGCACCACAAAAGACGTTCTACCTGCTTTCTGGGCTGAGATGGGGAAGTGCTGAATTTTGGACTCGGCTGGTGACAAAATGTTCCAAACACACCCCATGCACAACTCCACCGGGGAAGGTGCCAGAAAGGAGTTCTCTTGGTAGTTTTTACAGTACCCCGGTAGGCAGCTGAAAGGCGCCACAAAAGTTGTTCTACCTGCTTTCTGGGCTGAGATGGGGAAGTGCTGAATTTTGGACTCGGCTGGTGACAAAATGTTCCAAAGACACCCCATGCACAACTCCACCGGGGAAGGTGCCAGAAAGGAGTTCTCTTGGTAGTTTTTACAGTACCCCGGTAGGCAGCTGAAAGGCGCCACAAAACTTGTTCTACCTGCTTTCTGGGCTGAGATGGGGAAGCGCTGAATTTTGGACTCGGCTGGTGACAAAATGTTCCAAACACACCCCATGCACAACTCCACCGGGGAAGGTGCCAGAAAGGAGTTCTCTTGGTAGTTTTTACAGTACTCCGGTAGGCAGCTGAAAGGCGCCACAAAAGTTGTTCTACCTGCTTTCTGGGCTGAGATGGGGAAGCGCTGAATTTTGGACTCGGCTGGTGACAAAATGTTCCAAACACACCCCATGCACAACTCCACCGGGGAAGGTGCCAGAAAGGAGTTCTCTTGGTAGTTTTTACAGTACCCCGGTAGGCAGCTGAAAGGCGCCACAAAACTTGTTCTACCTGCTTTCTGGGCTGAGATGGGGAACCGCTGAATTTTGGACTCGGCTGGTGACAAAATGTTCCAAACACACCCCATGCACAACTCCACCGGGGAAGGTGCCAGAAAGGAGTTCTCTTGGTAGTTTTTACAGTACCCCGGTAGGCAGCTGAAAGGCGCCACAAAACTTTTTCTACCTGCTTTCTGGGCTGAGATGGGGAAGCGCTGAATTTTGGACTCGGCTGGTGACAAAATGTTCCAAACACACCCCATGCACAACTCCACCGGGGAAGGTGCCAGAAAGGAGTTCTCTTGGTACTTTTTACAGTACCCCGGTAGGCAGCTGAAAGGCGCCACAAAAGTTGTTCTACCTGCTTTCTGGGCTGAGATGGGGAAGTGCTGAATTTTGGACTCGGCTGGTGACAAAATGTTCCAAACACACCCCATGCACAACTCCACCGGGGAAGGTGCCAGAAAGGAGTTCTCTTGGTAGTTTTTACAGTACCCCGGTAGGCAGCTGAAAGGCGCCACAAAACTTGTTCTACCTGCTTTCTGGGCTGAGATGGGGAAGCGCTGAATTTTGGACTCGGCTGGTGACAAAATGTTCCAAACACACCCCATGCACAACTCCACCGGGGAAGGTGCCAGAGAGGAGTTCTCTTGGTAGTTTTTACAGTACCCCGGTAGGCAGCTGAAAGGCGCCACAAAAGTTGTTCTACCTGCTTTCTGGGCTGAGACGGGGAACCGCTGAATTTTGGACTCGGCTGGTGACATAATGTTCCATACACACCCCATGCACAACTCCACCGGGGAAGGTGCCAGAAAGGAGTTCTCTTGGTAGTTTTTACAGTACCCCAGTAGGCAGCTGAAAGGCACCACAAAAGATGTTCTAGCTGCTTTCTGGGCTGAGATGGGGAAGCGCTGAATTTTGGACTCGGCTGGTGACAAAATGTTCCAAACACACCCCATGCACAACTCCACCGGGGAAGGTGCCAGAAAGGAGTTCTCTTGGTAGTTTTTACAGTACCCCGGTAGGCAGCTGAAAGGCGCCACAAAACTTGTTCTACCTGCTTTCTGGGCTGAGATGGGGAAGCGCTGAATTTTGGACTCGGCTGGTGACAAAATGTTCCAAACACACCCCATGCACAACTCCACCGGGGAAGGTGCCAGAAAGGAGTTCTCTTGGTAGTTTTTACAGTACCCCGGTAGGCAGCTGAAAGGCACCACAAAAGATGTTCTACCTGCTTTCTGGGCTGAGATGGGGAAGTGCTGAATTTTGGACTCGGCTGGTGACAAAATGTTCCAAACACACCCCATGCACAACTCCACCGGGGAAGGTGCCAGAAAGGAGTTCTCTTGGTAGTTTTTACAGTACCCCGGTAGGCAGCTGAAAGGCGCCACAAAAGTTGTTCTACCTGCTTTCTGGGCTGAGATGGGGAAGTGCTGAATTTTGGACTCGGCTGGTGACAAAATGTTCCAAACACACCCCATGCACAACTCCACCGGGGAAGGTGCCAGAAAGGAGTTCTCTTGGTAGTTTTTACAGTACCCCGGTAGGCAGCTGAAAGGCGCCACAAAAGTTGTTCTACCTGCTTTCTGGGCTGAGATGGGGAAGTGCTGAATTTTGGACTCGGCTGGTGACAAAATGTTCCAAACACACCCCATGCACAACTCCACCGGGGAAGGTGCCAGAAAGGAGTTCTCTTGGTAGTTTTTACAGTACCCCGGTAGGCAGCTGAAAGGCACCACAAAAGATGTTCTACCTGCTTTCTGGGCTGAGATGGGGAAGCGCTGAATTTTGGACTCGGCTGGTGACAAAATGTTCCAAACACACCCCATGCACAACTCCACCGGGGAAGGTGCCAGAAAGGAATTCTCTTGGTAGTTTTTACAGTACCCCGGTAGGCAGCTGAAAGGCGCCACAAAAGTTGTTCTACCTGCTTTCTGGGCTGAGATGGGGAAGTGCTGAATTTTGGACTCGGCTGGTGACAAAATGTTCCAAACACACCCCATGCACAACTCCACCGGGGAAGGTGCCAGAAAGGAGTTCTCTTGGTAGTTTTTACAGTACCCCGGTAGGCAGCTGAAAGGCGCCACAAAACTTGTTCTACCTGCTTTCTGGGCTGAGATGGGGAAGTGCTGAATTTTGGACTCGGCTGGTGACAAAATGTTCCAAACACACCCCATGCACAACTCCACCGGGGAAGGTGCCAGAAAGGAGTTCTCTTGGTAGTTTTTACAGTACCCCGGTAGGCAGCTGAAAGGCACCACAAAAGATGTTCTACCTGCTTTCTGGGCTGAGATGGGGAAGCGCTGAATTTTGGACTCGGCTGGTGACAAAATGTTCCAAACACACCCCATGCACAACTCCACCGGGGAAGGTGCCAGAAAGGAGTTCTCTTGGTAGTTTTTACAGTACCCCGGTAGGCAGCTGAAAGGCGCCACAAAACTTGTTCTACCTGCTTTCTGGGCTGAGATGGGGAAGCGCTGAATTTTGGACTCGGCTGGTGACAAAATGTTCCAAACACACCCCATGCACAACTCCACCGGGGAAGGTGCCAGAAAGGAGTTCTCTTGGTAGTTTTTACAGTACCCCGGTAGGCAGCTGAAAGGCACCACAAAAGATGTTCTACCTGCTTTCTGGGCTGAGATGGGGAAGTGCTGAATTTTGGACTCGGCTGGTGACAAAATGTTCCAAACACACCCCATGCACAACTCCACCGGGGAAGGTGCCAGAAAGGAGTTCTCTTAGTAGTTTTTACAGTGCCCCGGTAGGCAGCTGAAAGGCGCCACAAAAGTTGTTCTACCTGCTTTCTGGGCTGAGATGGGGAAGTGCTGAATTTTGGACTCGGCTGGTGACAAAATGTTCCAAACACACCCCATGCACAACTCCACCGGGGAAGGTGCCAGAAAGGAGTTCTCTTGGTAGTTTTTACAGTACCCCGGTAGGCAGCTGAAAGGCACCACAAAAGATGTTCTACCTGCTTTCTGGGCTGAGATGGGGAAGCGCTGAATTTTGGACTCGGCTGGTGACAAAATGTTCCAAACACACCCCATGCACAACTCCACCGGGGAAGGTGCCAGAAAGGAGTTCTCTTGGTAGTTTTTACAGTACCCCGGTAGGCAGCTGAAAGGCACCACAAAAGTTGTTCTACCTGCTTTCTGGGCTGAGATGGGGAAGTGCTGAATTTTGGACTCGGCTGGTGACAAAATGTTCCAAACACACCCCATGCACAACTCCACCGGGGAAGGTGCCAGAAAGGAGTTCTCTTGGTAGTTTTTACAGTACCCCGGTAGGCAGCTGAAAGGCGCCACAAAAGTTGTTCTACCTGCTTTCTGGGCTGAGATGGGGAAGTGCTGAATTTTGGACTCGGCTGGTGACAAAATGTTCCAAACACACCCCATGCACAACTCCACCGGGGAAGGTGCCAGAAAGGAGTTCTCTTGGTAGTTTTTACAGTACCCCGGTAGGCAGCTGAAAGGCACCACAAAAGATGTTCTACCTGCTTTCTGGGCTGAGATGGGGAACCGCTGAATTTTGGACTCGGCTGGTGACAAAATGTTCCAAACACACCCCATGCACAACTCCACCGGGGAAGGTGCCAGAAAGGAGTTCTCTTGGTAGTTTTTACAGTACCCCGGTAGGCAGCTGAAAGGCGCCACAAAACTTGTTCTACCTGCTTTCTGGGCTGAGATGGGGAAGCGCTGAATTTTGGACTCGGCTGGTGACAAAATGTTCCAAACACACCCCATGCACAACTCCACCGGGGAAGGTGCCAGAAAGGAGTTCTCTTGGTAGTTTTTACAGTACCCCGGTAGGCAGCTGAAAGGCGCCACAAAACTTGTTCTACCTGCTTTCTGGGCTGAGATGGGGAAGCGCTGAATTTTGGACTCGGCTGGTGACAAAATGTTCCAAACACACCCCATGCACAACTCCACCGGGGAAGGTGCCAGAAAGGAGTTCTCTTGGTAGTTTTTACAGTACCCCGGTAGGCAGCTGAAAGGCGCCACAAAAGATGTTCTACCTGCTTTCTGGGCTGAGATGGGGAAGTGCTCTATTTTGGACTCGGCTGGTGACAAAATGTTCCAAACACACCCCATGCACAACTCCACCGGGGAAGGTGCCAGAAAGGAGTTCTCTTGGTAGTTTTTACAGTACCCCGGTAGGCAGCTGAAAGGCGCCACAAAAGTTGTTCTACCTGCTTTCTGGGCTGAGACGGGGAACCGCTGAATTTTGGACTCGGCTGGTGACAAAATGTTCCAAACACACCCCATGCACAACTCCACCGGGGAAGGTGCCAGAAAGGAGTTCTCTTGGTAGTTTTTACAGTACCCCGGTAGGCAGCTGAAAGGCACCACAAAAGATGTTCTACCTGCTTTCTGGGCTGAGATGGGGAAGCGCTGAATTTTGGACTCGGCTGGTGACAAAATGTTCCAAACACACCCCATGCACAACTCCACCGGGGAAGGTGCCAGAAAGGAGTTCTCTTGGTAGTTTTTACAGTACCCCGGTAGGCAGCTGAAAGGCGCCACAAAACTTGTTCTACCTGCTTTCTGGGCTGAGATGGGGAAGCGCTGAATTTTGGACTCGGCTGGTGACAAAATGTTCCAAACACACCCCATGCACAACTCCACCGGGGAAGGTGCCAGAAAGGAGTTCTCTTGGTAGTTTTTACAGTACCCCGGTAGGCAGCTGAAAGGCGCCACAAAAGATGTTCTACCTGCTTTCTGGGCTGAGACGGGGAACCGCTGAATTTTGGACTCGGCTGGTGACAAAATGTTCCAAACACACCCCATGCACAACTCCACCGGGGAAGGTGCCAGAAAGGAGTTCTCTTGGTAGTTTTTACAGTACCCCGGTAGGCAGCTGAAAGGCGCCACAAAACTTGTTCTACCTGCTTTCTGGGCTGAGATGGG
This sequence comes from Falco cherrug, assembly GCF_023634085.1. Lineage (NCBI taxonomy): Eukaryota > Metazoa > Chordata > Aves > Falconiformes > Falconidae > Falco > Falco cherrug. The sequence goes on along the minus strand of NC_073719.1, from coordinate 12,600,086 downwards.
GAAGCGCTGAATTTTGGACTCGGCTGGTGACAAAATGTTCCAAACACACCCCATGCACAACTCCACCGGGGAAGGTGCCAGAAAGGAGTTCTCTTGGTAGTTTTTACAGTACCCCGGTAGGCAGCTGAAAGGCACCACAAAAGATGTTCTACCTGCTTTCTGGGCTGAGATGGGGAACCGCTGAATTTTGGACTCGGCTGGTGACAAAATGTTCCAAACACACCCCATGCACAACTCCACCGGGGAAGGTGCCAGAAAGGAATTCTCTTGGTAGTTTTTACAGTACCCCGGTAGGCAGCTGAAAGGCACCACAAATGATGTTCTACCTGCTTTCTGGGCTGAGCTGGGGAACCGCTGAATTTTGGACTCGGCTGGTGGCAAAATGTTCCAAACACACCCCATGCACAACTCCACCGGGGAAGGTGCCAGAAAGGAGTTCTCTTGGTAGTTTTTACAGTGCCCCGGTAGGCAGCTGAAAGGCGCCACAAAACTTGTTCTACCTGCTTTCTGGGCTGAGACGGGGAACCGCTGAATTTTGGACTCGGCTGGTGACAAAATGTTCCAAACACACCCCATGCACAACTCCACCGGGGAAGGTGCCAGAAAGGAGTTCTCTTGGTAGTTTTTACAGTACCCCGGTAGGCAGCTGAAAGGCGCCACAAAACTTGTTCTACCTGCTTTCTGGGCTGAGATGGGGAAGCGCTGAATTTTGGACTCGGCTGGTGACAAAATGTTCCAAACACACCCCATGCACAACTCCACCGGGGAAGGTGCCAGAAAGGAGTTCTCTTGGTAGTTTTTACAGTACCCCGGTAGGCAGCTGAAAGGCACCACAAAAGATGTTCTACCTGCTTTCTGGGCTGAGATGTGGAACCGCTGAATTTTGGACTCGGCTGGTGACAAAATGTTCCAAACACACCCCATGCACAACTCCACCGGGGAAGGTGCCAGAAAGGAGTTCTCTTGGTAGTTTTTACAGTACCCCGGTAGGCAGCTGAAAGGCGCCACAAAACTTGTTCTACCTGCTTTCTGGGCTGAGATGGGGAAGCGCTGAATTTTGGACTCGGCTGGTGACAAAATGTTCCAAACACACCCCATGCACAACTCCACCGGGGAAGGTGCCAGAAAGGAGTTCTCTTGGTAGTTTTTACAGTACCCCGGTAGGCAGCTGAAAGGCGCCACAAAAGATGTTCTACCTGCTTTCTGGGCTGAGACGGGGAACCGCTGAATTTTGGACTCGGCTGGTGACAAAATGTTCCAAACACACCCCATGCACAACTCCACCGGGGAAGGTGCCAGAAAGGAGTTCTCTTGGTAGTTTTTACAGTACCCCGGTAGGCAGCTGAAAGGCGCCACAAAACTTGTTCTACCTGCTTTCTGGGCTGAGATGGAGAAGTGCTGAATTTTGGACTCGGCTGGTGACAAAATGTTCCAAACACACCCCATGCACAACTCCACCGGGGAAGGTGCCAGAAAGGAGTTCTCTTGGTAGTTTTTACAGTACCCCGGTAGGCAGCTGAAAGGCACCACAAAACTTGTTCTACCTGCTTTCTGGGCTGAGATGGGGAACCGCTGAATTTTGGACTCGGCTGGTGACAAAATGTTCCAAACACACCCCATGCACAACTCCACCGGGGAAGGTGCCAGAAAGGAGTTCTCTTGGTAGTTTTTACAGTACCCCGGTAGGCAGCTGAAAGGCGCCACAAAACTTGTTCTACCTGCTTTCTGGGCTGAGATGGGGAAGCGCTGAATTTTGGACTCGGCTGGTGGCAAAATGTTCCAAACACACCCCATGCACAACTCCACCGGGGAAGGTGCCAGAAAGGAGTTCTCTTGGTAGTTTTTACAGTACCCCGGTAGGCAGCTGAAAGGCGCCACAAAACTTGTTCTACCTGCTTTCTGGGCTGAGAAGGGGAAGCGCTGAATTTTGGACTCGGCTGGTGACAAAATGTTCCAAACACACCCCATGCACAACTCCACCGGGGAAGGTGCCAGAAAGGAGTTCTCTTGGTAGTTTTTACAGTACCCCGGTAGGCAGCTGAAAGGCGCCACAAAAGTTGTTCTACCTGCTTTCTGGGCTGAGACGGGGAACCGCTGAATTTTGGACTCGGCTGGTGACAAAATGTTCCAAACACACCCCATGCACAACTCCACCGGGGAAGGTGCCAGAAAGGAGTTCTCTTGGTAGTTTTTACAGTACCCCGGTAGGCAGCTGAAAGGCGCCACAAAACTAGTTCTACCTGCTTTCTCGGCTGAGATGGGGAAGCGCTGAATTTTGGACTCGGCTGGTGACAAAATGTTCCAAACACACCCCATGCACAACTCCACCGGGGAAGGTGCCAGAAAGGAGTTCTCTTGGTAGTTTTTACAGTACCCCGGTAGGCAGCTGAAAGGCGCCACAAAACTAGTTCTACCTGCTTTCTCGGCTGAGATGGGGAAGCGCTGAATTTTGGACTCGGCTGGTGACAAAATGTTCCAAACACACCCCATGCACAACTCCACCGGGGAAGGTGCCAGAAAGGAATTCTGTTGGTAGTTTTTACAGTACCCTGGTAGGCAGCTGAAAGGCGCCACAAAACTTGTTCTACCTGCTTTCTGGGCTGAGATGGGGAACCGCTGAATTTTGGACTCGGCTGGTGGCAAAATGTTCCAAACACACCCCATGCACAACTCCACCGGGGAAGGTGCCAGAAAGGAGTTCTGTTGGTAGTTTTTACAGTGCCCCGGTAGGCAGCTGAAAGGCGCCACAAAACTTTTTCTACCTGCTTTCTGGGCTGAGAGGGGGAACCGCTGAATTTTGGACTCGGCTGGTGACAAAATGTTCCAAACACACCCCATGCACAACTCCACCGGGGAAGGTGCCAGAAAGGAGTTCTCTTGGTAGTTTTTACAGTGCCCCGGTAGGCAGCTGAAAGGCGCTACAAAAGTTGTTCTATCTGCTTTCTGGGCTGAGATGGGGAACCGCTGAATTTTGGACTCGGCTGGAGTCAAAATGTTCCAAACACACCCCATGCACAACTCCACCGGGGAAGGTGCCAGAAAGGAATTCTGTTGGTAGTTTTTACAGTACCCCGGTAGGCAGCTGAAAGGCACCACAAAAGATGTTCTACCTGCTTTCTGGGCTGAGATGGGGAACCGCTGAATTTTGGACTCGGCTGGTGGCAAAATGTTCCAAACACACCCCATGCACAACTCCACCGGGGAAGGTGCCAGAAAGGAGTTCTCTTGGTAGTTTTTACAGTACCCCGGTAGGCAGCTGAAAGGCGCCACAAAACTTGTTCTACCTGCTTTCTGGGCTGAGATGGGGAAGCGCTGAATTTTGGACTCGGCTGGTGACAAAATGTTCCAAACACACCCCATGCACAACTCCACCGGGGAAGGTGCCAGAAAGGAGTTCTCTTGGTAGTTTTTTCAGTGCCCCGGTAGGCAGCTGAAAGGCGCCACAAAACTTTTTCTACCTGCTTTCTGGGCTGAGAGGGGGAACCGCTGAATTTTGGACTCGGCTGGTGACAAAATGTTCCAAACACACCCCATGCACAACTCCACCGGGGAAGGTGCCAGAAAGGAATTCTCTTGGTAGTTTTTACAGTACCCCGGTAGGCAGCTGAAAGGCACCACAAAAGATGTTCTACCTGCTTTCTGGGCTGAGATGGGGAACCGCTGAATTTTGGACTCGGCTGGTGACAAAATGTTCCAAACACACCCCATGCACAAATCCACCGGGGAAGGTGCCAGAAAGGAATTCTCTTGGTAGTTTTTACTGTACCCCGGTAGGCAGCTGAAAGGCGCCACAAAACTTTTTCTACCTGCTTTCTGGGCTGAGAGGGGGAAGCGCTGAATTTTGGACTCGGCTGGTGACAAAATGTTCCAAACACACCCCATGCACAACTCCACCGGGGAAGGTGCCAGAAAGGAGTTCTCTTGGTAGTTTTTACAGTGCCCCGGTAGGCATCTGAAAGGCGCCACAAAACTTGTTCTACCTGCTTTCTGGGCTGAGATGGGGAAGCGCTGAATTTTGGACTCGGCTGGTGACAAAATGTTCCAAACACACCCCATGCACAACTCCACCGGGGAAGGTGCCAGAAAGGAATTCTCTTGGTAGTTTTTACAGTACCCCGGTAGGCAGCTGAAAGGCACCACAAAAGTTGTTCTACCTGCTTTCTGGGCTGAGATGGGGAAGCGTTGAATTTTGGACTCGGCTGGTGACAAAATGTTCCAAACACACCCCATGCACAACTCCACCAGGGAAGGTGCCAGAAAGGAGTTCTCTTGGTAGTTTTTACAGTGCCCCGGTAGGCAGCTGAAAGGCGCCACAAAACTTTTTCTACCTGCTTTCTGGGCTGAGAGGGGGAAGCGCTGAATTTTGGACTCGGCTGGTGACAAAATGTTCCAAACACACCCCATGCACAACTCCACCGGGGAAGGTGCCAGAAAGGAATTCTCTTGGTAGTTTTTACAGTACCCCGGCAGGCAGCTGAAAGGCACCACAAAAGATGTTCTACCTGCTTTCTGGGCTGAGATGGGGAACCGCTGAATTTTGGACTCGGCTGGTGACAAAATGTTCCAAACACACCCCATGCACAACTCCACCGGGGAAGGTGCCAGAAAGGAATTCTCTTGGTAGTTTTTACAGTACCCCGGTAGGCAGCTGAAAGGCACCACAAAAGATGTTCTACCTGCTTTCTGGGCTGAGATGGGGAAGCGCTGAATTTTGGACTCGGCTGGTGACAAAATGTTCCAAACACACCCCATGCACAACTCCACCGGGGAAGGTGCCAGAAAGGAATTCTCTTGGTAGTTTTTACAGTACCCCGGTAGGCAGCTGAAAGGCACCACAAAAGATGTTCTACCTGCTTTCTGGGCTGAGATGGGGAACCGCTGAATTTTGGACTCGGCTGGTGACAAAATGTTCCAAACACACCCCATGCACAACTCCACCGGGGAAGGTGCCAGAAAGGAATTCTCTTGGTAGTTTTTACAGTACCCCGGTAGGCAGCTGAAAGGCACCAAAAAAGATGTTCTACCTGCTTTCTGGGCTGAGATGGGGAAGCGCTGAATTTTGGACTCGGCTGGTGACAGAATGTTCCAAACACACCCCATGCACAAATCCACCGGGGAAGGTGCCAGAAAGGAATTCTCTTGGTAGTTTTTACTGTACCCCGGTAGGCAGCTGAAAGGCGCCACAAAACTTTTTCTACCTGCTTTCTGGGCTGAGACGGGGAAGCGCTGAATTTTGGACTCGGCTGGTGGCAAAATGTTCCAAACACACCCCATGCACAACTCCACCGGGGAAGGTGCCAGAAAGGAGTTCTCTTGGTAGTTTTTACAGTGCCCCGGTAGGCAGCTGAAAGGCACCACAAAACTTGTTCTACCTGCTTTCTGGGCTGAGATGGGGAAGCGCTGAATTTTGGACTCGGCTGGTGACAAAATGTTCCAAACACACCCCATGCACAACTCCACCGGGGAAGGTGCCAGAAAGGAATTCTCTTGGTAGTTTTTACAGTACCCCGGTAGGCAGCTGAAAGGCACCACAAAAGATGTTCTACCTGCTTTCTGGGCTGAGATGGGGAAGCGCTGAATTTTGGACTCGGCTGGTGACAAAATGTTCCAAACACACCCCATGCACAACTCCACCGGGGAAGGTGCCAGAAAGGAATTCTCTTGGTAGTTTTTACAGTACCCCGGTAGGCAGCTGAAAGGCACCACAAAAGATGTTCTACCTGCTTTCTGGGCTGAGATGGGGAAGCGCTGAATTTTGGACTCGGCTGGTGACAAAATGTTCCAAACACACCCCATGCACAACTCCACCGGGGAAGGTGCCAGAAAGGAATTCTCTTGGTAGTTTTTACAGTACCCCGGTAGGCAGCTGAAAGGCACCACAAAAGATGTTCTACCTGCTTTCTGGGCTGAGATGGGGAAGCGCTGAATTTTGGACTCGGCTGGTGACAAAATGTTCCAAACACACCCCATGCACAACTCCACCGGGGAAGGTGCCAGAAAGGAATTCTCTTGGTAGTTTTTACAGTACCCCGGTAGGCAGCTGAAAGGCACCACAAAAGATGTTCTACCTGCTTTCTGGGCTGAGATGGGGAAGCGCTGAATTTTGGACTCGGCTGGTGACAAAATGTTCCAAACACACCCCATGCACAACTCCACCGGGGAAGGTGCCAGAAAGGAATTCTCTTGGTAGTTTTTACAGTACCCTAGTAGGCAGCTGAAAGGCACCACAAAAGATCTTCTACCTGCTTTCTGAGCTGAGATGGGGAAGCGCTGAATTTTGGACTCGGCTGGTGACAAAATGTTCCAAACACACCCCATGCACAACTCCACCGGGGAAGGTGCCAGAAAGGAATTCTCTTGGTAGTTTTTACAGTACCCCGGTAGGCAGCTGAAAGGCGCCAGAAAAGTTGTTCTACCTGCTTTCTGGGCTGAGATGGGGAAGCGCTGAATTTTGGACTCGGCTAGTGACAAAATGTTCCAAAGACACCCCATGCACAACTCCACCGGGGAAGGTGCCAGAAAGGAGTTCTGTTGGTAGTTTTTACAGTACCCCGGTAGGCAGCTGAAAGGCGCCACAAAACTAGTTCTACCTGCTTTCAGGGCTGAGATGGGGAAGCGCTGAATTTTGGACTCAGCTGGTGACAAAATGTTCCAAACACACCCCATGCACAACTCCACCAGGGAAGGTGCCAGAAAGGAATTCTCTTGGTAGTTTTTACAGTACCCCGGTAGGCAGCTGAAAGGCGCCACAAAAGTTGTTCTACCTGCTTTCTGGGCTGAGATGGGGAAGCGCTGAATTTTGGACTCGGCTGGTGACAAAATGTTCCAAACACACCCCATGCACAACTCCACCGGGGAAGGTGCCCGAAAGGAGTTCTCTTGGTAGTTTTTACAGTACCCCGGTAGGCAGCTGAAAGGCACCACAAAAGTTGTTCTACCTGCTTTCTGGGCTGAGATGGGGAAGCGCTGAATTTTGGACTCGGCTGGTGACAAAATGTTCCAAACACACCCCATGCACAACTCCACTGGGGAAGGTGCCAGAAAGGAGTTCTCTTGGTAGTTTTTACAGTACCCCAGTAGGCAGCTGAAAGGCGCCACAAAAGTTGTTCTACCTGCTTTCTGGGCTGAGATGGGGAAGCGCTGAATTTTGGACTCGGCTGGTGACAAAATGTTCCAAACACACCCCATGCACAACTCCACCGGGGAAGGTGCCAGAAAGGAGTTCTCTTGGTAGTTTTTACAGTACCCCGGTAGGCAGCTGAAAGGCACCACAAAACTTGTTCTACCTGCTTTCTGGGCTGAGATGGGGAAGCGCTGAATTTTGGACTCGGCTGGTGACAAAATTGTCCAAACACACCATATGCACAACTCCACCGGGGAAGGTGCCAGAAAGGAATTCTCTTGGTAGTTTTTACTGTACCCCGGTAGGCAGCTGAAAGGCGCCACAAAACTTGTTCTACCTGCTTTCTGGGCTGAGATGGGGAAGCGCTGAATTTTGGACTCGGCTGGTGACAAAATGTTCCAAACACACCCCATGCACAACTCCACCGGGGAAGGTGCCAGAAAGGAGTTCTCTTTGTAGTTTTTACAGTACCCCGGTAGGCAGCTGAAAGGCGCCACAAAACTTGTTCTACCTGCTTTCTGGGCTGAGATGGGGAAGCGCTGAATTTTGGACTCGGCTGGTGACAAAATGTTCCAAACACACCCCATGCACAACTCCACTGGGGAAGGTGCCAGAAAGGAGTTCTCTTGGTAGTTTTTACAGTACCCCAGTAGGCAGCTGAAAGGCGCCACAAAAGTTGTTCTACCTGCTTTCTGGGCTGAGATGGGGAAGCGCTGAATTTTGGACTCGGCTGGTGACAAAATGTTCCAAACACACCCCATGCACAACTCCACCGGGGAAGGTGCCAGAAAGGAGTTCTCTTGGTAGTTTTTACAGTACCCCGGTAGGCAGCTGAAAGGCACCACAAAACTTGTTCTACCTGCTTTCTGGGCTGAGATGGGGAAGCGCTGAATTTTGGACTCGGCTGGTGACAAAATTGTCCAAACACACCATATGCACAACTCCACCGGGGAAGGTGCCAGAAAGGAATTCTCTTGGTAGTTTTTACTGTACCCCGGTAGGCAGCTGAAAGGCGCCACAAAACTTGTTCTACCTGCTTTCTGGGCTGAGATGGGGAAGCGCTGAATTTTGGACTCGGCTGGTGACAAAATGTTCCAAACACACCCCATGCACAACTCCACCGGGGAAGGTGCCAGAAAGGAGTTCTCTTGGTAGTTTTTACAGTACCCCGGTAGGCAGCTGAAAGGCGCCACAAAACTTGTTCTACCTGCTTTCTGGGCTGAGATGGGGAAGCACTGAATTTTGGACTCGGCTGGTGACAAAATGTTCCAAACACACCCCATGCACAACTCCACCGGGGAAGGTGCCAGAAAGGAATTCTCTTGGTAGTTTTTACAGTACCCCGGTAGGCAGCTGAAAGGCACCACAAAAGATGTTCTACCTGCTTTCTGGGCTGAGATGGGGAAGCGCTGAATTTTGGACTCGGCTGGTGACAAAATGTTCCAAACACACCCCATGCACAACTCCACCGGGGAAGGTGCCAGAAAGGAATTCTGTTGGTAGTTTTTACACTACCCCGGTAGGCAGCTGAAAGGCGCCACAAAAGATGTTCTACCTGCTTTCTGGGCTGAGACGGGGAAGCGCTGAATTTTGGACTCGGCTGGTGACAAAATGTTCCAAACACACCCCATGCACAACTCCACCGGGGAAGGTGCCAGAAAGGAATTCTCTTGGTAGTTTTTACAGTACCCCGGTAGGCAGCTGAAAGGCACCACAAAAGATGTTCTACCTGCTTTCTGGGCTGAGATGGGGAAGCGCTGAATTTTGGACTCGGCTGGTGACAAAATGTTCCAAACACACCCCATGCACAACTCCACCAGGGAAGGTGCCAGAAAGGAGTTCTCTTGGTAGTTTTTACAGTGCCCCGGTAGGCAGCTGAAAGGCGCCACAAAACTTTTTCTACCTGCTTTCTGGGCTGAGAGGGGGAAGCGCTGAATTTTGGACTCGGCTGGTGACAAAATGTTCCAAACACACCCCATGCACAACTCCACCGGGGAAGGTGCCAGAAAGGAATTCTCTTGGTAGTTTTTACAGTAACCCGGTAGGCAGCTGAAAGGCACCACAAAAGATGTTCTACCTGCTTTCTGGGCTGAGATGGGGAACCGCTGAATTTTGGACTCGGCTGGTGACAAAATGTTCCAAACACACCCCATGCACAACTCCACCGGGGAAGGTGCCAGAAAGGAATTCTCTTGGTAGTTTTTACAGTACCCCGGTAGGCAGCTGAAAGGCACCACAAAAGATGTTCTACCTGCTTTCTGGGCTGAGATGGGGAAGCGCTGAATTTTGGACTCGGCTGGTGACAAAATGTTCCAAACACACCCCATGCACAACTCCACCGGGGAAGGTGCCAGAAAGGAATTCTCTTGGTAGTTTTTACAGTACCCCGGTAGGCAGCTGAAAGGCACCACAAAAGATGTTCTACCTGCTTTCTGGGCTGAGATGGGGAACCGCTGAATTTTGGACTCGGCTGGTGACAAAATGTTCCAAACACACCCCATGCACAACTCCACCGGGGAAGGTGCCAGAAAGGAATTCTCTTGGTAGTTTTTACAGTACCCCGGTAGGCAGCTGAAAGGCACCACAAAAGATGTTCTACCTGCTTTCTGGGCTGAGATGGGGAAGCGCTGAATTTTGGACTCGGCTGGTGACAAAATGTTCCAAACACACCCCATGCACAAATCCACCGGGGAAGGTGCCAGAAAGGAATTCTCTTGGTAGTTTTTACTGTACCCCGGTAGGCAGCTGAAAGGCGCCACAAAACTTTTTCTACCTGCTTTCTGGGCTGAGACGGGGAAGCGCTGAATTTTGGACTCGGCTGGTGGCAAAATGTTCCAAACACACCCCATGCACAACTCCACCGGGGAAGGTGCCAGAAAGGAGTTCTCTTGGTAGTTTTTACAGTGCCCCGGTAGGCAGCTGAAAGGCACCACAAAACTTGTTCTACCTGCTTTCTGGGCTGAGATGGGGAAGCGCTGAATTTTGGACTCGGCTGGTGACAAAATGTTCCAAACACACCCCATGCACAACTCCACCGGGGAAGGTGCCAGAAAGGAATTCTCTTGGTAGTTTTTACAGTACCCCGGTAGGCAGCTGAAAGGCACCACAAAAGATGTTCTACCTGCTTTCTGGGCTGAGATGGGGAAGCGCTGAATTTTGGACTCGGCTGGTGACAAAATGTTCCAAACACACCCCATGCACAACTCCACCGGGGAAGGTGCCAGAAAGGAATTCTCTTGGTAGTTTTTACAGTACCCCGGTAGGCAGCTGAAAGGCACCACAAAAGATGTTCTACCTGCTTTCTGGGCTGAGATGGGGAACCGCTGAATTTTGGACTCGGCTGGTGACAAAATGTTCCAAACACACCCCATGCACAACTCCACCGGGGAAGGTGCCAGAAAGGAATTCTCTTGGTAGTTTTTACAGTACCCCGGTAGGCAGCTGAAAGGCACCACAAAAGATGTTCTACCTGCTTTCTGGGCTGAGATGGGGAAGCGCTGAATTTTGGACTCGGCTGGTGACAAAATGTTCCAAACACACCCCATGCACAACTCCACCGGGGAAGGTGCCAGAAAGGAATTCTCTTGGCAGTTTTTACAGTACCCCGGTAGGCAGCTGAAAGGCACCACAAAAGATGTTCTACCTGCTTTCTGGGCTGAGATGGGGAAGCGCTGAATTTTGGACTCGGCTGGTGACAAAATGTTCCAAACACACCCCATGCACAACTCCACCGGGGAAGGTGCCAGAAAGGAATTCTCTTGGTAGTTTTTACAGTACCCTAGTAGGCAGCTGAAAGGCACCACAAAAGATCTTCTACCTGCTTTCTGAGCTGAGATGGGGAAGCGCTGAATTTTGGACTCGGCTGGTGACAAAATGTTCCAAACACACCCCATGCACAACTCCACCGGGGAAGGTGCCAGAAAGGAATTCTCTTGGTAGTTTTTACAGTACCCCGGTAGGCAGCTGAAAGGCGCCACAAAAGTTGTTCTACCTGCTTTCTGGGCTGAGATGGGGAAGCGCTGAATTTTGGACTCGGCTAGTGACAAAATGTTCCAAAGACACCCCATGCACAACTCCACCGGGGAAGGTGCCAGAAAGGAGTTCTGTTGGTAGTTTTTACAGTACCCCGGTAGGCAGCTGAAAGGCGCCACAAAACTAGTTCTACCTGCTTTCAGGGCTGAGATGGGGAAGCGCTGAATTTTGGACTCAGCTGGTGACAAAATGTTCCAAACACACCCCATGCACAACTCCACCAGGGAAGGTGCCAGAAAGGAATTCTCTTGGTAGTTTTTACAGTACCCCGGTAGGCAGCTGAAAGGCGCCACAAAAGTTGTTCTACCTGCTTTCTGGGCTGAGATGGGGAAGCGCTGAATTTTGGACTCGGCTGGTGACAAAATGTTCCAAACACACCCCATGCACAACTCCACCGGGGAAGGTGCCCGAAAGGAGTTCTCTTGGTAGTTTTTACAGTACCCCGGTAGGCAGCTGAAAGGCACCACAAAAGTTGTTCTACCTGCTTTCTGGGCTGAGATGGGGAAGCGCTGAATTTTGGACTCGGCTGGTGACAAAATGTTCCAAACACACCCCATGCACAACTCCACTGGGGAAGGTGCCAGAAAGGAGTTCTCTTGGTAGTTTTTACAGTACCCCAGTAGGCAGCTGAAAGGCGCCACAAAAGTTGTTCTACCTGCTTTCTGGGCTGAGATGGGGAAGCGCTGAATTTTGGACTCGGCTGGTGACAAAATGTTCCAAACACACCCCATGCACAACTCCACCGGGGAAGGTGCCAGAAAGGAGTTCTCTTGGTAGTTTTTACAGTACCCCGGTAGGCAGCTGAAAGGCACCACAAAACTTGTTCTACCTGCTTTCTGGGCTGAGATGGGGAAGCGCTGAATTTTGGACTCGGCTGGTGACAAAATTGTCCAAACACACCATATGCACAACTCCACCGGGGAAGGTGCCAGAAAGGAATTCTCTTGGTAGTTTTTACTGTACCCCGGTAGGCAGCTGAAAGGCGCCACAAAACTTGTTCTACCTGCTTTCTGGGCTGAGATGGGGAAGCGCTGAATTTTGGACTCGGCTGGTGACAAAATGTTCCAAACACACCCCATGCACAACTCCACCGGGGAAGGTGCCAGAAAGGAGTTCTCTTTGTAGTTTTTACAGTACCCCGGTAGGCAGCTGAAAGGCGCCACAAAACTTGTTCTACCTGCTTTCTGGGCTGAGATGGGGAAGCGCTGAATTTTGGACTCGGCTGGTGACAAAATGTTCCAAACACACCCCATGCACAACTCCACTGGGGAAGGTGCCAGAAAGGAGTTCTCTTGGTAGTTTTTACAGTACCCCAGTAGGCAGCTGAAAGGCGCCACAAAAGTTGTTCTACCTGCTTTCTGGGCTGAGATGGGGAAGCGCTGAATTTTGGACTCGGCTGGTGACAAAATGTTCCAAACACACCCCATGCACAACTCCACCGGGGAAGGTGCCAGAAAGGAGTTCTCTTGGTAGTTTTTACAGTACCCCGGTAGGCAGCTGAAAGGCACCACAAAACTTGTTCTACCTGCTTTCTGGGCTGAGATGGGGAAGCGCTGAATTTTGGACTCGGCTGGTGACAAAATTGTCCAAATACACCATATGCACAACTCCACCGGGGAAGGTGCCAGAAAGGAATTCTCTTGGTAGTTTTTACTGTACCCCGGTAGGCAGCTGAAAGGCGCCACAAAACTTGTTCTACCTGCTTTCTGGGCTGAGATGGGGAAGCGCTGAATATTGGACTCGGCTGGTGGCAAAATGTTCCAAACACACCCCATGCACAACTCCACCGGGGAAGGTGCCAGAAAGGAGTTCTCTTGGTAGTTTTTACAGTACCCCGGTAGGCAGCTGAAAGGCGCCACAAAACTTGTTCTACCTGCTTTCTGGGCTGAGATGGGGAAGCACTGAATTTTGGACTCGGCTGGTGACAAAATGTTCCAAACACACCCCATGCACAACTCCACCGGGGAAGGTGCCAGAAAGGAATTCTCTTGGTAGTTTTTACAGTACCCTGGTAGGCAGCTGAAAGGCACCACAAAAGATGTTCTACCTGCTTTCTGGGCTGAGATGGGGAAGCGCTGAATTTTGGACTCGGCTGGTGACAAAATGTTCCAAACACACCCCATGCACAACTCCACCGGGGAAGGTGCCAGAAAGGAATTCTGTTGGTAGTTTTTACACTACCCCGGTAGGCAGCTGAAAGGCGCCACAAAAGATGTTCTACCTGCTTTCTGGGCTGAGACGGGGAAGCGCTGAATTTTGGACTCGGCTGGTGACAAAATGTTCCAAACACACCCCATGCACAACTCCACCGGGGAAGGTGCCAGAAAGGAATTCTCTTGGTATTTTTTACAGTACCCCGGTAGGCAGCTGAAAGGCACCACAAAAGATGTTCTACCTGCTTTCTGGGCTGAGATGGGGAAGCGCTGAATTTTGGACTCGGCTGGTGACAAAATGTTCCAAACACACCCCATGCACAACTCCACCGGGGAAGGTGCCAGAAAGGAATTCTCTTGGTAGTTTTATAGTACCCCGGTAGGCAGCTGAAAGGCGCCACAAAACTAGTTCTACCTGCTTTCTGGGCTGAGACGGGGAAGCGCTGAATTTTGGACTCGGCTGGTGACAAAATGTTCCAAACACACCATATGCACAACTCCACCGGGGAAGGTGCCAGAAAGGAATTCTCTTGGTAGTTTTTACTGTACCCCGGTAGGCAGCTGAAAGGCGCCACAAAACTTGTTCTACCTGCTTTCTGGGCTGAGATGGGGAAGCACTGAATTTTGGACTCGGCTGGTGACAAAATGTTCCAAACACACCCCATGCACAACTCCACCGGGGAAGGTGCCAGAAAGGAGTTCTCTTGGTAGTTTTTACAGTACCCCGGTAGGCAGCTGAAAGGCGCCACAAAACTTGTTCTACCTGCTTTCTGGGCTGAGATGGGGAAGCGCTGAATTTTGGACTCGGCTGGTGACAAAATGTTCCAAACACACCCCATGCACAACTCCACCGGTGAAGGTGCCAGAAAGGAGTTCTCTTGGTAGTTTTTACAGTACCCCGGTAGGCAGCTGAAAGGCGCCACAAAAGTTGTTCTACCTGCTTTCTGGGCTGAGATGGGGAAGCGCTGAATTTTGGACTCGGCTGGTGACAAAATGTTCCAAACACACCCCATGCACAACTCCACCGGGGAAGGTGCCAGAAAGGAGTTCTCTTGGTAGTTTTTACAGTACCCCGGTAGGCAGCTGAAAGGCGCCACAAAACTTGTTCTACCTGCTTTCTGGGCTGAGATGGGGAACCGCTGAATTTTGGACTCGGCTGGTGACAAAATGTTCCAAACACAGCCCATGCACAACTCCACCGGGGAAGGTGCCAGAAAGGAATTCTCTTGGTAGTTTTTACAGTACCCCGGTAGGCAGCTGAAAGGCGCCACAAAACTTGTTCTACCTGCTTTCTGGGCTGAGATGGGGAAGCGCTGAATTTTGGACTCGGCTGGTGACAAAATGTTCCAAAAACACCCCATGCACAACTCCACCGGGGAAGGTGCCAGAAAGGAATTCTGTTGGTAGTTTTTACAGTACCCCGGTAGGCAGCTGAAAGGCGCCACAAAACTAGTTCTACCTGCTTTCTGGGCTGAGATGGGGAAGCGCTGAATTTTGGACTCGGCTGGTGACAAAATGTTCCAAACACACCCCATGCACAACTCCACCGGGGAAGGTGCCAGAAAGGAATTCTCTTGGTAGTTTTTACAGTACCCCGGTAGGCAGCTGAAAGGCACCACAAAAGATGTTCTACCTGCTTTCTGGGCTGAGATGGGGAAGCGCTGAATTTTGGACTCGGCTGGTGACAAAATTGTCCAAACACACCATATGCACAACTCCACCGGGGAAGGTGCCAGAAAGGAGTTCTGTTGGTAGTTTTTACAGTACCCCGGTAGGCAGCTGAAAGGCACCACAAAAGTTGTTCTACCTGCTTTCTGGGCTGAGATGGGGAAGCGCTGAATTTTGGACTCGTCTGGTGACAAAATGTTCCAAACACACCCCATGCACAACTCCATCAGGGAAGGTGCCAGAAAGGAGTTCTCTTGGTAGTTTTTACAGTGCCCCGGTAGGCAGCTGAAAGGCGCCACAAAACTTGTTCTACCTGCTTTCTGGGCTGAGATGGGGAAGCGCTCAATTTTGTACTCAGCTGGTGACAAAATGTTCCAAACACACCCCATGCACAACTCCACCGGGGAAGGTGCCAGAAAGGAATTCTCTTGGTAGTTTTTACAGTACCCCGGTAGGCAGCTGAAAGGCACCACAAAAGATGTTCTACCTGCTTTCTGGGCTGAGATGGGGAACCGCTGAATTTTGGACTCGTCTGGTGACAAAATGTTCCAAACACACCCCATGCACAACTCCACCGGGGAAGGTGCCAGAAAGGAATTCTCTTGGTAGTTTTTACTGTACCCCGGTAGGCAGCTGAAAGGCGCCACAAAACTTTTTCTACCTGCTTTCTGGGCTGAGACGGGGAAGCGCTGAATTTTGGACTCGGCTGGTGACAAAATGTTCCAAACACACCCCATGCACAACTCCACCGGGGAAGGTGCCAGAAAGGAGTTCTCTTGGCAGTTTTTACAGTGCCCCGGTAGGCAGCTGAAAGGCGCCACAAAACTTGTTCTACCTGCTTTCTGGGCTGAGATGGGGAAGCGCTGAATTTTGGACTCGGCTGGTGACAAAATGTTCCAAACACACCCCATGCACAACTCCACCGGGGAAGGTGCCAGAAAGGAATTCTCTTGGTAGTTTTTACAGTACCCCGGTAGGCAGCTGAAAGGCACCACAAAAGATGTTCTACCTGCTTTCTGGGCTGAGATGGGGAACCGCTGAATTTTGGACTCGGCTGGTGACAAAATGTTCCAAACACACCCCATGCACAACTCCACCGGGGAAGGTGCCAGAAAGGAATTCTCTTGGTAGTTTTTACAGTACCCCGGTAGGCAGCTGAAAGGCACCACAAAAGATGTTCTACCTGCTTTCTGGGCTGAGATGGGGAAGCGCTGAATTTTGGACTCGGCTGGTGACAAAATGTTCCAAACACACCCCATGCACAACTACACCGGGGAAGGTGCCAGAAAGGAATTCTCTTGATAGTTTTTACAGTACCCCGGTAGGCAGCTGAAAGGCGCCACAAAACTTGTTCTACCTGCTTTCTGGGCTGAGATGGGGAAGCGCTGAATTTTGGACTCGGCTGGTGACAAAATGTTCCAAACACACCCCATGCACAACTCCACCGGGGAAGGTGCCAGAAAGGAGTTCTCTTGGTAGTTTTTACAGTACTCTGGTAGGCAGCTGAAAGGCGCCACAAAAGATGTTCTACCTGCTTTCTGGGCTGAGATGGGGAAGCGCTGAATTTTGGACTCGGCTGGTGACAAAATGTTCCAAACACACTATATGCACAACTCCACCGGGGAAGGTGCCAGAAAGGAGTTCTCTTGGTAGTTTTTACAGTACCCCGGTAGGCAGCTGAAAGGCACCACAAAACTTGTTCTACCTGCTTTCTGGGCTGAGATGGGGAAGCACTGAATTTTGGACTCGGCTGGTGACAAAATGTTCCAAACACACCCCATGCACAACTCCACCGGGGAAGGTGCCAGAAAGGAGTTCTGTTGGTAGTTTTTACAGTACCCCGGTAGGCAGCTGAAAGGCGCCACAAAACTTGTTCTACCTGCTTTCTGGGCTGAGATGGGGAAGCGCTGAATTTTGGACTCGGCTGGTGACAAAATGTTCCAAACACACCCCATGCACAACTCCACCGGGGAAGGTGCCAGAAAGGAGTTCTCTTGGTAGTTTTTACAGTACCCCGGTAGGCAGCTGAAAGGCGCCACAAAACTTGTTCTACCTGCTTTCTGGGCTGAGATGGGGAAGCGCTGAATTTTGGACTCGGCTGGTGACAAAATGTTCCAAACACACCCCATGCACAACTCCACCGGGGAAGGTGCCAGAAAGGAGTTCTCTTGGTAGTTTTTACAGTACCCCGGTAGGCAGCTGAAAGGCGCCACAAAACTTGTTCTACCTGCTTTTTGGGCTGAGATGGGGAAGCGCTGAATTTTGGACTCGGCTGGTGACAAAATGTTCCAAACACACCCCATGCACAACTCCACCGGGGAAGGTGCCAGAAAGGAATTCTCTTGGTAGTTTTTACTGTACCCCGGTAGGCAGCTGAAAGGCGCCACAAAACTTTTTCTACCTGCTTTCTGGGCTGAGACGGGGAAGCGCTGAATTTTGGACTCGGCTGGTGACAAAATGTTCCAAACACACCCCATGCACAACTCCACCGGGGAAGGTGCCAGAAAGGAGTTCTCTTGGCAGTTTTTACAGTACCCCGGTAGGCAGCTGAAAGGCACCACAAAAGATGTTCTACCTGCTTTCTGGGCTGAGATGGGGAAGCGCTGAATTTTGGACTCGGCTGGTGACAAAATGTTCCAAACACACCCCATGCACAACTCCACCGGGGAAGGTGCCAGAAAGGAATTCTCTTGGTAGTTTTTACAGTACCCCGGTAGGCAGCTGAAAGGCACCACAAAAGATGTTCTACCTGCTTTCCGGGCTGAGATGGGGAAGCGCTGAATTTTGGACTCGGCTGGTGACAAAATGTTCCAAACACACCCCATGCACAACTACACCGGGGAAGGTGCCAGAAAGGAATTCTCTTGGTATTTTTTACAGTACCCCGGTAGGCAGCTGAAAGGCGCCACAAAACTTGTTCTACCTGCTTTCTGGGCTGAGATGGGGAAGCGCTGAATTTTGGACTCGGCTGGTGACAAAATGTTCCAAACACACCCCATGCACAACTCCACCGGGGAAGGTGCCAGAAAGGAGTTCTCTTGGTAGTTTTTACAGTACTCCGGTAGGCAGCTGAAAGGCACCACAAAAGATGTTCTACCTGCTTTCTGGGCTGAGATGGGGAAGCGCTGAATTTTGGACTCGGCTGGTGACAAAATGTTCCAAACACACTATATGCACAACTCCACCGGGGAAGGTGCCAGAAAGGAGTTCTCTTGGTAGTTTTTACAGTACCCCGGTAGGCAGCTGAAAGGCGCCACAAAACTTGTTCTACCTGCTTTCTGGGCTGAGATGGGGAAGCACTGAATTTTGGACTCGGCTGGTGACAAAATGTTCCAAACACACCCCATGCACAACTCCACCGGGGAAGGTGCCAGAAAGGAATTCTCTTGGTAGTTTTTACAGTACCCCGGTAGGCAGCTGAAAGGCGCCACAAAAATTGTTCTACCTGCTTTCTGGGCTGAGATGGGGAAGCGCTGAATTTTGGACTCGGCTGGTGACAAAATTTTCCAAACACACCCCATGCACAACTACACCGGGGAAGGTGCCAGAAAGGAGTTCTGTTGGTAGTTTTTACACTACCCCGGTAGGCAGCTGAAAGGCACCACAAAAGTTGTTCTACCTGCTTTCTGGGCTGAGATGGGGAACCGCTGAATTTTGGACTCGGCTGGTGACAAAATGTTCCAAACACACCCCATGCACAACTCCACCGGGGAAGGTGCCAGAAAGGAGTTTTCTTGGTAGTTTTTACAGTGCCCCGGTAGGCAGCTGAAAGGCGCCACAAAACTAGTTCTACCTGCTTTCTGGGCTGAGATGGGGAACCGCTGAATTTTGGACTCGGCTGATGGCAAAATGTTCCAAACACACCCCATGCACAACTCCACCGGGGAAGGTGCCAGAAAGGAGTTCTCTTGGTAGTTTTTACAGTGCCCCGGTAGGCAGCTGAAAGGCACCACAAAAGTTGTTGTACCTGCTTTCTGGGCTGAGATGGGGAAGCGCTGAATTTTGGACTCGGCTGGTGACAAAATGTTCCAAACACACCCCATGCACAACTCCACCGGGGAAGGTGCCAGAAAGGAATTCTCTTGGTAGTTTTTACAGTACCCCGGTAGGCAGCTGAAAGGCGCCACAAAACTTGTTCTACCTGCTTTCTGGGCTGAGATGGGGAAGCGCTGAATTTTGGACTCGGCTGGTGACAAAATTGTCCAAACACACCATATGCACAACTCCACCGGGGAAGGTGCCAGAAAGGAGTTCTGTTGGTAGTTTTTACAGTACCCCGGTAGGCAGCTGAAAGGCACCACAAAACTTGTTCTACCTGCTTTCTGGGCTGAGATGGGGAAGCGCTGAATTTTGGACTCGGCTGGTGACAAAATGTTCCAAACACACCCCATGCACAACTCCACCGGGGAAGGTGCCAGAAAGGAGTTCTCTTGGTAGTTTTTACAGTACCCCGGTAGGCAGCTGAAAGGCGCCACAAAAGTTGTTCTACCTGCTTTCTGGGCTGAGATGGGGAAGCGCTGAATTTTGGACTCGGCTGGTGACAAAATGTTCCAAACACACCCCATGCACAACTCCACCGGGGAAGGTGCCAGAAAGGAGTTCTCTTGGTAGTTTTTACAGTACCCCGGTAGGCAGCTGAAAGGCCCCACTAAACTTGTTCTACCTGCTTTCTGGGCTGAGATGGGGAAGCGCTGAATTTTGGACTCGGCTGGTGACAAAATGTTCCAAACACACCCCATGCACAACTCCACCGGGGAAGGTGCCAGAAAGGAATTCCCTTGGTAGTTTTTACAGTACCCCGGTAGGCAGCTGAAAGGCGCCACAAAACTTGTTCTACCTGCTTTCTGGGCTGAGATGGGGAAGCGCTGAATTTTGGACTCGGCTGGTGACAAAATGTTCCAAACACACCCCATGCACAACTCCACCGGGGAAGGTGCCAGAAAGGAATTCTCTTGGTAGTTTTTACAGTACCCCGGTAGGCAGCTGAAAGGCACCACAAAAGTTGTTCTACCTGCTTTCTGGGCTGAGATGGGGAAGCGCTGAATTTTGGACTCGGCTGGTGACAAAATGTTCCAAACACACCCCATGCACAACTCCACCGGGGAAGGTGCCAGAAAGGAGTTCTCTTGGTAGTTTTTACAGTACCCCGGTAGGCAGCTGAAAGGCGCCACAAAACTTGTTCTACCTGCTTTCTGGGCTGAGATGGGGAAGCACTGAATTTTGGACTCGGCTGGTGACAAAATGTTCCAAACACACCCCATGCACAACTCCACCGGGGAAGGTGCCAGAAAGGAATTCTCTTGGTAGTTTTTACAGTACCCCGGTAGGCAGCTGAAAGGCACCACAAAAGATGTTCTACCTGCTTTCTGGGCTGAGATGGGGAAGCGCTGAATTTTGGACTCGGCTGGTGACAAAATGTTCCAAACACACCCCATGCACAACTCCACCGGGGAAGTTGCCAGAAAGGAGTTCTGTTGGTAGTTTTTACACTACCCCGGTAGGCAGCTGAAAGGCACCACAAAAGTTGTTCTACCTGCTTTCTGGGCTGAGATGGGGAAGCGCTGAATTTTGGACTCGGCTGGTGACAAAATGTTCCAAACACACCCCATGCACAACTCCATCAGGGAAGGTGCCAGAAAGGAGTTCTCTTGGTAGTTTTTACAGTACCCCGGTAGGCAGCTGAAAGGCACCACAAAACTTGTTCTACCTGCTTTCTGGGCTGAGATGGGGAAGCGCTCAATTTTTTACTCAGCTGGTGACAAAATGTTCCAAACACACCCCATGCACAACTCCACCGGGGAAGGTGCCAGAAAGGAGTTCTCTTGGTAGTTTTTACAGTACCCCGGTAGGAAGCTGAAAGGCGCTACAAAACTTGTTCTACCTGCTTTCTGGGCTGAGATGGGGAAGCGCTGAATTTTGGACTCGGCTGGTGACAAAATGTTCCAAACACACCCCATGCACAACTCCACCGGGGAAGGTGCCAGAAAGGAATTCTCTTGGTAGTTTTTACAGTACCCCGGTAGGCAGCTGAAAGGCGCCACAAAAGATGTTCTACCTGCTTTCTGGGCTGAGATGGGGAACCGCTGAATTTTGGACTCGGCTGGTGACAAAATGTTCCAAACACACCCCATGCACAACTCCACCGGGGAAGGTGCCAGAAAGGAATTCTCTTCGTAGTTTTTACAGTACCCCGGTAGGCAGCTGAAAGGCACCACAAAAGATGTTCTACCTGCTTTCTGGGCTGAGATGGGGAAGCGCTGAATTTTGGACTCGGCTGGTGACAAAATGTTCCAAACACACCCCATGCACAACTCCACCGGGGAAGGTGCCAGAAAGGAGTTCTCTTGGTAGTTTTTACAGTACCCTAGTAGGCAGCTGAAAGGCGCCACAAAACTTGTTCTACCTGCTTTCTGGGCTGAGATGGGGAAGCGCTGAATTTTGGACTCGGCTGGTGACAAAATGTTCCAAACACACCCCATGCACAACTCCACCGGGGAAGGTGCCAGAAAGGAGTTCTCTTGGTAGTTTTTACAGTACCCCGGTAGGCAGCTGAAAGGCGCCACAAAACTTGTTCTACCTGCTTTCTGGGCTGAGATGGGGAAGCGCTGAATTTGGACTCGGCTGGTGACAAAATGTTCCAAACACACCCCATGCACAACTCCACCGGGGAAGGTACCAGAAAGGAGTTCTCTTGGTAGTTTTTACAGTACCCCGGTAGGCAGCTGAAAGACGCTAGAAAACTTGTTCTACCTGCTTTCTGGGCTGAGCTGGGGAACCGCTGAATTTTGGACTCGGCTGGTGACAAAATGTTCCAAACACACCCCATGCACAACTCCACCGGGGAAGGTGCCAGAAAGGAGTTCTCTTGGTAGTTTTTACAGTACCCCGGTAGGCAGCTGAAAGGCGCCACAAAACTAGTTCTACCTGCTTTCTGGGCTGAGATGGGGAAGCGCTGAATTTTGGACTCGGCTGGTGACAAAATGTTCCAAACACACCCCATGCACAACTCCACCGGGGAAGGTGCCAGAAAGGAGTTCTCTTGGTAGTTTTTACAGTGCCCCGGTAGGCAGCTGAAAGGCGCCACAAAACTTGTTCTACCTGCTTTCTGGGCTGAGATGGGGAAGCGCTGAATTTTGGACTCGGCTGGTGACAAAATGTTCCAAACACACCCCATGCACAACTCCACCGGGGAAGGTGCCAGAAAGGAGTTCTCTTGGTAGTTTTTACAGTACCCCGGTAGGCAGCTGAAAGGCGCCACAAAACTTGTTCTACCTGCTTTCTGGGCTGAGATGGGGAAGCGCTGAATTTTGGACTCGGCTGGTGACAAAATGTTCCAAACACACCCCATGCACAACTCCACCGGGGAAGTTGCCAGAAAGGAGTTCTGTTGGTAGTTTTTACACTACCCCGGTAGGCAGCTGAAAGGCACCACAAAAGTTGTTCTACCTGCTTTCTGGGCTGAGATGGGGAAGCGCTGAATTTTGGACTCGGCTGGTGACAAAATGTTCCAAACACACCCCATGCACAACTCCATCAGGGAAGGTGCCAGAAAGGAGTTCTCTTGGTAGTTTTTACAGTACCCCGGTAGGCAGCTGAAAGGCACCACAAAACTTGTTCTACCTGCTTTCTGGGCTGAGATGGGGAAGCGCTCAATTTTTTACTCAGCTGGTGACAAAATGTTCCAAACACACCCCATGCACAACTCCACCGGGGAAGGTGCCAGAAAGGAGTTCTCTTGGTAGTTTTTACAGTACCCCGGTAGGCAGCTGAAAGGCGCTACAAAACTTGTTCTACCTGCTTTCTGGGCTGAGATGGGGAAGCGCTGAATTTTGGACTCGGCTGGTGACAAAATGTTCCAAACACACCCCATGCACAACTCCACCGGGGAAGGTGCCAGAAAGGAGTTCTGTTGGTAGTTTTTACAGTACCCCGGTAGGAAGCTGAAAGGCGCCACAAAACTTGTTCTACCTGCTTTCTGGGCTGAGATGGGGAACCGCTGAATTTTGGACTCGGCTGGTGACAAAATGTTCCAAACACACCATATGCACAACTCCACCGGGGAAGGTGCCAGAAAGGAGTTCTGTTGGTAGTTTTTACAGTACCCCGGTAGGCAGCTGAAAGGCACCACAAAAGATGTTCTACCTGCTTTCTGGGCTGAGATGGGGAAGCGCTGAATTTTGGACTCGGCTGGTGACAAAATGTTCCAAACACACCCCATGCACAACTCCACCGGGGAAGGTGCCAGAAAGGAGTTCTCTTGGTAGTTTTTACAGTACCCCGGTAGGCAGCTGAAAGGCGCCACAAAACTTGTTCTACCTGCTTTCTGGGCTGAGATGGGGAAGCGCTGAATTTTGGACTCGGCTGGTGACAAAATGTTCCAAACACACCCCATGCACAACTCCACCGGGGAAGTTGCCAGAAAGGAGTTCTCTTGGTAGTTTTTACAGTACCCCGGTAGGAAGCTGAAAGGCGCCACAAAAATTGTTCTACCTGCTTTCTGGGCTGAGATGGGGAAGCGCTCAATTTTTTACTCAGCTGGTGACAAAATGTTCCAAACACACCCCATGCACAACTCCACCGGGGAAGGTGCCAGAAAGGAATTCTCTTGGTAGTTTTTACAGTACCCCGGTAGGCAGCTGAAAGGCACCACAAAAGATGTTCTACCTGCTTTCTGGGCTGAGATGGGGAAGCGCTGAATTTTGGACTCGGCTGGTGACAAAATGTTCCAAACACACCCCATGCACAACTCCACCGGGGAAGGTGCCAGAAAGGAGTTCTCTTGGTAGTTTTTACAGTACCCCGGTAGGCAGCTGAAAGGCGCCACAAAAGATGTTCTACCTGCTTTCTGGGCTGAGATGGGGAAGCGCTGAATTTTGGACTCGGCTGGTGACAAAATGTTCCAAACACACCCCATGCACAACTCCACCGGGGAAGGTGCCAGAAAGGAATTCTGTTGGTAGTTTTTACAGTACCCCGGTAGGCAGCTGAAAGGCGCCACAAAACATGTTCTACCTGCTTTCTGGGCTGAGATGGGGAACCGCTGAATTTGGACTCGGCTGGTGACAAAATGTTCCAAACACACCCCATGCACAACTCCACCGGGGAAGGTGCCAGAAAGGAGTTCTCTTGGTAGTTTTTACAGTACCCTAGTAGGCAGCTGAAAGGCGCCACAAAACTTGTTCTACCTGCTTTCTGGGCTGAGATGGGGAAGCGCTGAATTTTGGACTCGGCTGGTGACAAAATGTTCCAAACACACCCCATGCACAACTCCACCGGGGAAGGTGCCAGAAAGGAGTTCTCTTGGTAGTTTTTACAGTACCCCGGTAGGCAGCTGAAAGGCGCCACAAAACTTGTTCTACCTGCTTTCTGGGCTGAGATGGGGAAGCGCTGAATTTGGACTCGGCTGGTGACAAAATGTTCCAAACACACCCCATGCACAACTCCACCGGGGAAGGTACCAGAAAGGAGTTCTCTTGGTAGTTTTTACAGTACCCCGGTAGGCAGCTGAAAGACGCTAGAAAACTTGTTCTACCTGCTTTCTGGGCTGAGCTGGGGAACCGCTGAATTTTGGACTCGGCTGGTGACAAAATGTTCCAAACACACCCCATGCACAACTCCACCGGGGAAGGTGCCAGAAAGGAGTTCTCTTGGTAGTTTTTACAGTACCCCGGTAGGCAGCTGAAAGGCGCCACAAAACTAGTTCTACCTGCTTTCTGGGCTGAGATGGGGAAGCGCTGAATTTTGGACTCGGCTGGTGACAAAATGTTCCAAACACACCCCATGCACAACTCCACCGGGGAAGGTGCCAGAAAGGAATTCTCTTGGTAGTTTTTACAGTACCCCGGTAGGCAGCTGAAAGGCGCCACAAAACTTGTTCTACCTGCTTTCTGGGCTGAGATGGGGAAGCGCTGAATTTTGGACTCGGCTGGTGACAAAATGTTCCAAACACACCCCATGCACAACTCCACCGGGGAAGGTGCCAGAAAGGAGTTCTCTTGGTAGTTTTTACAGTACCCCGGTAGGCAGCTGAAAGGCGCCACAAAACTTGTTCTACCTGCTTTCTGGGCTGAGATGGGGAAGCGCTGAATTTTGGACTCGGCTGGTGGCAAAATGTTCCAAACACACCCCATGCACAACTCCACCGGGGAAGTTGCCAGAAAGGAGTTCTGTTGGTAGTTTTTACACTACCCCGGTAGGCAGCTGAAAGGCACCACAAAAGTTGTTCTACCTGCTTTCTGGGCTGAGATGGGGAAGCGCTGAATTTTGGACTCGGCTGGTGACAAAATGTTCCAAACACACCCCATGCACAACTCCATCAGGGAAGGTGCCAGAAAGGAGTTCTCTTGGTAGTTTTTACAGTACCCCGGTAGGCAGCTGAAAGGCACCACAAAACTTGTTCTACCTGCTTTCTGGGCTGAGATGGGGAAGCGCTCAATTTTTTACTCAGCTGGTGACAAAATGTTCCAAACACACCCCATGCACAACTCCACCGGGGAAGGTGCCAGAAAGGAGTTCTCTTGGTAGTTTTTACAGTACCCCCGGTAGGCAGCTGAAAGGCGCTACAAAACTTGTTCTACCTGCTTTCTGGGCTGAGATGGGGAAGCGCTGAATTTTGGACTCGGCTGGTGACAAAATGTTCCAAACACACCCCATGCACAACTCCACCGGGGAAGGTGCCAGAAAGGAGTTCTGTTGGTAGTTTTTACAGTACCCCGGTAGGCAGCTGAAAGGCGCCACAAAAGTTGTTCTACCTGCTTTCTGGGCTGAGATGGGGAACCGCTGAATTTTGGACTCGGCTGGTGACAAAATGTTCCAAACACACCCCATGCACAACTCCACCGGGGAAGGTGCCAGAAAGGAGTTCTGTTGGTAGTTTTTACAGTACCCCGGTAGGCAGCTGAAAGGCACCACAAAAGATGTTCTACCTGCTTTCTGGGCTGAGATGGGGAAGCGCTGAATTTTGGACTCGGCTGGTGACAAAATGTTCCAAACACACCCCATGCACAACTCCACCGGGGAAGGTGCCAGAAAGGAGTTCTCTTGGTAGTTTTTACAGTACCCCGGTAGGCAGCTGAAAGGTGCCACAAAACTTGTTCTACCTGCTTTCTGGGCTGAGATGGGGAAGCGCTGAATTTTGGACTCGGCTGGTGACAAAATGTTCCAAACACACCCCATGCACAACTCCACCGGGGAAGTTGCCAGAAAGGAGTTCTCTTGGTAGTTTTTACAGTACCCCGGTAGGAAGCTGAAAGGCGCCACAAAAATTGTTCTACCTGCTTTCTGGGCTGAGATGGGGAAGCGCTCAATTTTTTACTCAGCTGGTGACAAAATGTTCCAAACACACCCCATGCACAACTCCACCGGGGAAGGTGCCAGAAAGGAATTCTCTTGGTAGTTTTTACAGTACCCCGGTAGGCAGCTGAAAGGCACCACAAAAGATGTTCTACCTGCTTTCTGGGCTGAGATGGGGAAGCGCTGAATTTTGGACTCGGCTGGTGACAAAATGTTCCAAACACACCCCATGCACAACTCCACCGGGGAAGGTGCCAGAAAGGAGTTCTCTTGGTAGTTTTTACAGTACCCCGGTAGGCAGCTGAAAGGCGCCACAAAAGATGTTCTACCTGCTTTCTGGGCTGAGATGGGGAAGCGCTGAATTTTGGACTCGGCTGGTGACAAAATGTTCCAAACACACCCCATGCACAACTCCACCGGGGAAGGTGCCAGAAAGGAATTCTGTTGGTAGTTTTTACAGTACCCCGGTAGGCAGCTGAAAGGCGCCACAAAACTTGTTCTACCTGCTTTCTGGGCTGAGATGGGGAACCGCTGAATTTGGACTCGGCTGGTGACAAAATGTTCCAAACACACCCCATGCACAACTGCACCGGGGAAGGTGCCAGAAAGGAGTTCTGTTTGTAGTTTTTACAGTGCCCCGGTAGGCAGCTGAAAGGCGCCACAAAACTTGTTCTACCTGCTTTCTGGGCTGAGATGGGGAAGCGCTGAATTTTGGACTCGGCTGGTGACAAAATGTTCCAAACACACCCCATGCACAACTCCACCGGGGAAGGTGCCAGAAAGGAATTCTGTTGGTAGTTTTTACAGTACCCCGGTAGGCAGCTGAAAGGCACCACAAAAGATGTTCTACCTGCTTTCTGGGCTGAGATGGGGAACCGCTGAATTTTGGACTCGGCTGGTGACAAAATGTTCCAAACACACCCCATGCACAACTCCACCGGGGAAGGTGCCAGAAAGGAGTTCTCTTGGTAGTTTTTACACTACCCCGGTAGGCAGCTGAAAGGCGCCACAAAACTTGTTCTACCTGCTTCCTGGGCTGAGATGGGGAAGCGCTGAATTTTGGACTCGGCTGGTGACAAAATGTTCCAAACACACCCCATGCACAACTCCACCGGGGAAGGTGCCAGAAAGGAGTTCTCTTGGTAGTTTTTACAGTGCCCCGGTAGGCAGCTGAACGGCGCCACAAAACTCGTTCTACCTGCTTTCTGGGCTGAGATGGGGAAGCGCTGAATTTTGGACTCGGCTGGTGACAAAATGTTCCAAACACACCCCATGCACAACTCCACCGGGGAAGGTGCCAGAAAGGAGTTCTCTTGGTAGTTTTTACAGTACCCCGGTAGGCAGCTGAAAGGCGCCACAAAACTTGTTCTACCTGCTTTCTGGGCTGAGACGGGGAACCGCTGAATTTTGGACTCGGCTGGTGACAAAATGTTCCAAACACACCCCATGCACAACTCCACCAGGGAAGGTGCCAGAAAGGAGTTCTGTTGGTACTTTTTTCATTGCTCGGGTAGGCAGCTGAAAGGCGCCACAAAAGTTGTTCTACCTGCTTTCTGGGCTGAGATGGGGAAGCGCTGAATTTTGGACTCGGCTGGTGACAAAATGTTCCAAACACACCCCATGCACAACTCCACCGGGGAAGGTGCCAGAAGGAGTTCTCTTGGTAGTTTTTACAGTAACCCGGTAGGCAGCTGAAAGGCGCCACAAAACTTGTTCTACCTGCTTTCTGGGCTGAGATGGGGAACCGCTGAATTTGGACTCGGCTGGTGACAAAATGTTCCAAACACACCCCATGCACAACTCCACCGGGGAAGGTGCCAGAAAGGAGTTCTGTTGGTAGTTTTTACAGTGCCCCGGTAGGCAGGTGAAAGGCGCCACAAAACTTGTTCTACCTGCTTTCTGGGCTGAGATGGGGAAGCGCTGAATTTTGGACTCGGCTGGTGACAAAATGTTCCAAACACACCCCATGCACAACTCCACCGGGGAAGGTGCCAGAAAGGAGTTCTCTTGGTAGTTTTTACAGTGCCCCGGTAGGCAGCTGAAAGGCGCCACAAAACTTGTTCTACCTGCTTTCTGGGCTGAGATGGGGAACCGCTGAATTTTGGACTCGGCTGGTGACAAAATGTTCCAAACACACCCCATGCACAACTCCACCGGGGAAGGTGCCAGAAAGGAGTTCTCTTGATAGTTTTTGCACTGCCCCGGTAGGCAGCTGAAAGGCGCCACAAAACTTGTTCTACCTGCTTTCTGGGCTGAGATGGGGAAGCGCTGAATTTTGGACTCGGCTGGTGACAAAATGTTCCAAACACACCCCATGCACAACTCCACCGGGGAAGGTGCCAGAAAGGAATTCTGTTGGTAGTTTTTACTGTACCCCGGTAGGCAGCTGAAAGGCACCACAAAACTTGTTCTACCTGCTTTCTGGGCTGAGACGGGGAACCGCTGAATTTTGGACTCGGCTGGTGACAAAATGTTCCAAACACACCCCATGCACAACTCCACCGGGGAAGGTGCCAGAAAGGAATTCTGTTGGTAGTTTTTACAGTACCCCGGTAGGCAGCTGAAAGGCACCACAAAAGATGTTCTACCTGCTTTCTGGGCTGAGATGGGGAAGCGCTGAATTTTGGACTCGGATGGTGACAAAATGTTCCAAACACACCCCATGCACAACTCCACCGGGGAAGGTGCCAGAAAGGAGTTCTCTTGGTAGTTTTTACAGTACCCCGGTAGGCAGCTGAAAGGCGCCACAAAACTTGTTCTACCTGCTTTCTGGGCTGAGATGGGGAAGCGCTGAATTTTGGACTCGGCTGGTGACAAAATGTTCCAAACACACCCCATGCACAACTCCACCAGGGAAGGTGCCAGAAAGGAATTCTGTTGGTAGTTTTTACACTACCCCGGTAGGCAGCTGAAAGGCGCCACAAAACTTGTTCTACCTGCTTTCTGGGCTGAGATGGGGAAGCGCTGAATTTTGGACACGGCTGGAGACAAAATCTTCCAAACACACCCCATGCACAACTCCACCGGGGAAGGTGCCAGAAAGGAGTTCTGTTGGTACTTTTTACAGTGCCCCGGTAGGCAGCTGAACGGCGCCACAAAATTCGTTCTACCTGCTTTCTGGGCTGAGATGGGGAAGCGCTGAATTTTGGACTCGGCTGGTGACAAAATGTTCCAAACACACCCCATGCACAACTCCACCGGTGAAGGTGCCAGAAAGGAATTCTGTTGGTAGTTTTTACAGTACCCCGTTAGGCAGCTGAAAGGCACCACAAAAGATGTTCTACCTGCTTTCTGGGCTGAGATGGGGAAGCGCTGAATTTTGGACTCGGCTGGTGACAAAATGTTCCAAACACACCCCATGCACAACTCCACCGGGGAAGGTGCCAGAAAGGAGTTCTCTTGGTAGTTTTTACAGTACCCCGGTAGGCAGCTGAAAGGCGCCACAAAACTTGTTCTACCTGCTTTCTGGGCTGAGATGGGGAAGCGCTGAATTTTGGACTCGGCTGGTGACAAAATGTTCCAAACACACCCCATGCACAACTCCACCGGGGAAGGTGCCAGAAGGAGTTCTCTTGGTAGTTTTTACAGTAACCCGGTAGGCAGCTGAAAGGCGCCACAAAACTTGTTCTACCTGCTTTCTGGGCTGAGATGGGGAAGCGCTGAATTTTGGACTCGGCTGGTGACAAAATGTTCCAAACACACCCCATGCACAACTCCACCGGGGAAGGTGCCAGAAAGGAATTCTCTTGGTAGTTGTTACAGTGCCCCGGTAGGCAGCTGAAAGGCACCACAAAAGTTGTTCTACCTGCTTTCTGGGCTGAGATGGGGAAGCGCTGAATTTTGGACTCGGCTGGTGACAAAATGTTCCAAACACACCCCATGCACAACTGCACCGGGGAAGGTGCCAGCAAGGAGTTCTCTTGGTAGTTTTTACAGTACCCCAGTAGGCAGCTGAAAGGCGCCACAAAACTTGTTCTACCTGCTTTCTGGGCTGAGATGGGGAAGCGCTGAATTTTGGACTCGGCTGGTGACAAAATGTTCCAAACACACCCCATGCACAACTCCACCGGGGAAGGTGCCAGAAAGGAATTCTCTTGGTAGTTTTTACAGTGCCCCGGTAGGCAGCTGAAAGGCACCACAAAAGTTGTTCTACCTGCTTTCTGGGCTGAGATGGGGAAGCGCTGAATTTTGGACTCGGCTGGTGACAAAATGTTCCAAACACACCCCATGCACAACTCCACCGGGGAAGGTGCCAGAAAGGAGTTCTCTTGGTAGTTTTTACACTACCCCGGTAGGCAGCTGAAAGGCACCACAAAACTTGTTCTACCTGCTTTCTGGGCTGAGATGGGGAAGCGCTGAATTTTGGACTCGGCTGGTGACAAAATGTTCCAAACACACCCCATGCACAACTCCACCGGGGAAGGTGCCAGAAAGGAATTCTCTTGGTAGTTTTTACAGTACCCCGGTAGGCAGCTGAAAGGCACCACAAAAGATGTTCTACCTGCTTTCTGGGCTGAGATGGGGAAGCGCTGAATTTTGGACTCGGCTGGTGACAAAATGTTCCAAACACACCCCATGCACAACTCCACCGGGGAAGGTGCCAGAAAGGAGTTCTCTTGGTAGTTTTTACAGTACCCCAGTAGGCAGCTGAAAGGCACCACAAAAGATGTTCTACCTGCTTTCTGGGCTGAGATGGGGAAGCGCTGAATTTTGGACTCGGCTGGTGACAAAATGTTCCAAACACACCCCATGCACAACTCCACCGGGGAAGGTGCCAGAAAGGAATTCTCTTGGTAGTTGTTACAGTGCCCCGGTAGGCAGCTGAAAGGCACCACAAAAGTTGTTCTACCTGCTTTCTGGGCTGAGATGGGGAAGCGCTGAATTTTGGACTCGGCTGGTGACAAAATGTTCCAAACACACCCCATGCACAACTGCACCGGGGAAGGTGCCAGCAAGGAGTTCTCTTGGTAGTTTTTACAGTACCCCGGTAGGCAGCTGAAAGGCGCCACAAAACTTGTTCTACCTGCTTTCTGGGCTGAGATGGGGAAGCGCTGAATTTTGGACTCGGCTGGTGACAAAATGTTCCAAACACACCCCATGCACAACTCCACCGGGGAAGGTGCCAGAAAGGAATTCTCTTGGTAGTTTTTACAGTACCCCGGTAGGCAGCTGAAAGGCGCCACAAAACTTGTTCTACCTGCTTTCTGGGCTGAGATGGGGAAGCGCTGAATTTTGGACTCGGCTGGTGACAAAATGTTCCAAACACACCCCATGCACAACTCCACCGGGGAAGGTGCCAGAAAGGAATTCTCTTGGTAGTTTTTACAGTGCCCCGGTAGGCAGCTGAAAGGCACCACAAAAGTTGTTCTACCTGCTTTCTGGGCTGAGATGGGGAACCGCTGAATTTTGGACTCGGCTGGTGACAAAATGTTCCAAACACACCCCATGCACAACTGCACCGGGGAAGGTGCCAGCAAGGAGTTCTCTTGGTAGTTTTTACAGTACCCCGGTAGGCAGCTGAAAGGCGCCACAAAACTTGTTCTACCTGCTTTCTGGGCTGAGATGGGGAAGCGCTGAATTTTGGACTCGGCTGGTGACAAAATGTTCCAAACACACCCCATGCACAACTCCACCGGGGAAGGTGCCAGAAAGGAATTCTGTTGGTAGTTTTTACAGTACCCCGGTAGGCAGCTGAAAGGCACCACAAAAGATGTTCTACCTGCTTTCTGGGCTGAGATGGGGAAGCGCTGAATTTTGGACTCGGCTGGTGACAAAATGTTCCAAACACACCCCATGCACAACTCCACCGGGGAAGGTGCCAGAAAGGAGTTCTCTTGGTAGTTTTTACAGTACCCCGGTAGGCAGCTGAAAGGCGCCACAAAAGTTGTTCTACCTGCTTTCTGGGCTGAGATGGGGAAGCGCTGAATTTTGGACTCGGCTGGTGACAAAATGTTCCAAACACACCCCATGCACAACTCCACCGGGGAAGGTGCCAGAAAGGAATTCTCTTGGTAGTTTTTACAGTGCCCCGGTAGGCAGCTGAAAGGCACCACAAAAGTTGTTCTACCTGCTTTCTGGGCTGAGATGGGGAAGCGCTGAATTTTGGACTCGGCTGGTGACAAAATGTTCCAAACACACCCCATGCACAACTGCACCGGGGAAGGTGCCAGCAAGGAGTTCTCTTGGTAGTTTTTACAGTACCCCGGTAGGCAGCTGAAAGGCGCCACAAAACTTGTTCTACCTGCTTTCTGGGCTGAGATGGGGAAGCGCTGAATTTTGGACTCGGCTGGTGACAAAATGTTCCAAACACACCCCATGCACAACTCCACCGGGGAAGGTGCCAGAAAGGAATTCTCTTGGTAGTTTTTACAGTACCCCGGTAGGCAGCTGAAAGGCACCACAAAAGATGTTCTACCTGCTTTCTGGGCTGAGATGGGGAACCGCTGAATTTTGGACTCGGCTGGTGACAAAATGTTCCAAACACACCCCATGCACAACTCCACCGGGGAAGGTGCCAGAAAGGAGTTCTCTTGGTAGTTTTTACAGTACCCCGGTAGGAAGCTGAAAGGCGCCACAAAACTTGTTCTACCTGCTTTCTGGGCTGAGATGGGGAAGCGCTGAATTTTGGACTCGGCTGGTGACAAAATGTTCCAAACACACCCCATGCACAACTCCACCGGGGAAGGTGCCAGAAAGGAGTTCTCTTGGTAGTTTTTACAGTACCCCGGTAGGGAGCTGAAAGGCGCCACAAAACTTGTTCTACCTGCTTTCTGGGCTGAGATGGGGAAGCGCTGAATTTTGGACTCGGCTGGTGACAAAATGTTCCAAACACACCCCATGCACAACTCCACCGGGGAAGGTGCCAGAAAGGAATTCTCTTGGTAGTTTTTACAGTACCCCGGTAGGCAGCTGAAAGGCACCACAAAAGTTGTTCTACCTGCTTTCTGGGCTGAGATGGGGAAGCGCTGAATTTTGGACTCGGCTGGTGACAAAATGTTCCAAACACACCCCATGCACAACTGCACCGGGGAAGGTGCCAGAAAGGAGTTCTGTTGGTAGTTTTTACACTACCCCGGTAGGCAGCTGAAAGGCACCACAAAACTTGTTCTACCTGCTTTCTGGGCTGAGATGGGTAAGCGCTGAATTTTGGACTCGGCTGGTGACAAAATGTTCCAAACACACCCCATGCACAACTCCACCGGGGAAGGTGCCAGAAAGGAATTCTGTTGGTAGTTTTTACAGTACCCCGGTAGGCAGCTGAAAGGCACCACAAAAGATGTTCTACCTGCTTTCTGGGCTGAGATGGGGAACCGCTGAATTTTGGACTCGGCTGGTGACAAAATGTTCCAAACACACCCCATGCACAACTCCACCGGGGAAGGTGCCAGAAAGGAGTTCTCTTTTTAGTTTTTACACTACCCCAGTAGGCAGCTGAAAGGCGCCACAAAACTTGTTCTACCTGCTTTCTGGGCTGAGATGGGGAAGCGCTGAATTTTGGACTCGGCTGGTGACAAAATGTTCCAAACACACCCCATGCACAACTCCACCGGGGAAGGTGCCAGAAAGGAGTTCTCTTGGTAGTTTTTACAGTGCCCCGGTAGGCAGCTGAACGGCGCCACAAAACTCGTTCTACCTGCTTTCTGGGCTGAGATGGGGAAGCGCTGAATTTTGGACTCGGCTGGTGACAAAATGTTCCAAACACACCGCATGCACAACTCCACCGGGGAAGGTGCCAGAAAGGAGTTCTCTTGGTAGTTTTTACAGTACCCCGGTAGGCAGCTGAAAGGCGCCACAAAAGTTGTTCTACCTGCTTTCTGGGCTGAGATGGGGAAGCGCTGAATTTTGGACTCGGCTGGTGACAAAATGTTCCAAACACACCCCATGCACAACTCCACCGGGGAAGGTGCCAGAAAGGAGTTCTCTTGGTAGTTTTTACAGTACCCCGGTAGGCAGCTGAAAGGCGCCACAAAAGATGTTCTACCTGCTTTCTGGGCTGAGACGGGGAACCGCTGAATTTTGGACTCGGCTGGTGACAAAATGTTCCAAACACACCACATGCACAACTCCACCGGGGAAGGTGCCAGAAAGGAGTTCTGTTGGTAGTTTTTACAGTACCCCGGTAGGCAGCTGAAAGGCACCACAAAACTTGTTCTACCTGCTTTCTGGGCTGAGATGGGGAAGCGCTGAATTTTGGACTCGGCTGGTGACAAAATGTTCCAAACACACCCCATGCACAACTCCACCGGGGAAGGTGCCAGAAAGGAGTTCTGTTGGTACTTTTTACATTGCTCGGGTAGGCAGCTGAAAGGCGCCACAAAACTTGTTCTACCTGCTTTCTGGGCTGAGTTGGGGAAGCGCTGAATTTTGGACTCGGCTGGTGACAAAATGTTCCAAACACACCCCATGCACAACTCCACCGGGGAAGGTGCCAGAAAGGAGTTCTCTTGGTAGTTTTTACAGTGCCCCGGTAGGCAGCTGAAAGGCGCCAAAAAACTAGTTCTACCTGCTTTCTGGGCTGAGATGGGGAAGCGCTGAATTTTGGACTCGGCTGGTGACAAAATGTTCCAAACACACCCCATACACAACTCCACCGGGGAAGGTGCCAGAAAGGAGTTCTGTTGGTAGTTTTTACACTTCCCCGGTAGGCAGCTGAAAGGCGCCACAAAAGATGTTCTACCTGCTTTCTGGGCTGGATGGGGAAGCGCTGAATTTTGGACTCGGCTGGTGACAAAATGTTCCAAACACACCCCATGCACAACTCCACCGGGGAAGGTGCCAGAAAGGAGTTCTCTTGGTAGTTTTTACAGTGCCCCGGTAGGCAGCTGAACGGCGCCACAAAACTCGTTCTACCTGCTTTCTGGGCTGAGATGGGGAAGCGCTGAATTTTGGACTCGGCTGGTGACAAAATGTTCCAAACACACCGCATGCACAACTCCACCGGGGAAGGTGCCAGAAAGGAGTTCTCTTGGTAGTTTTTACAGTACCCCGGTAGGCAGCTGAAAGGCGCCACAAAAGTTGTTCTACCTGCTTTCTGGGCTGAGATGGGGAAGCGCTGAATTTTGGACTCGGCTGGTGACAAAATGTTCCAAACACACCCCATGCACAACTCCACCGGGGAAGGTGCCAGAAAGGAGTTCTCTTGGTAGTTTTTACAGTACCCCGGTAGGCAGCTGAAAGGCGCCACAAAACTTGTTCTACCTGCTTTCTGGGCTGAGATGGGGAACCGCTGAATTTTGGACTCGGCTGGTGACAAAATGTTCCAAACACACCCCATGCACAACTCCACCGGGGAAGGTGCCAGAAAGGAGTTCTCTTGGTAGTTTTTACAGTACCCCGGTAGGCAGCTGAAAGGCGCCACAAAACTTGTTCTACCTGCTTTCTGGGCTGAGACGGGGAACCGCTGAATTTTGGACTCGGCTGGTGACAAAATGTTCCAAACACACCCCATGCACAACTCCACCAGGGAAGGTGCCAGAAAGGAGTTCTGTTGGTACTTTTTACATTGCTCGGGTAGGCAGCTGAAAGGCGCCACAAAACTTGTTCTACCTGCTTTCTGGGCTGAGTTGGGGAAGCGCTGAATTTTGGACTCGGCTGGTGACAAAATGTTCCAAACACACCCCATGCACAACTCCACCGGGGAAGGTGCCAGAAAGGAGTTCTGTTGGTAGTTTTTACAGTGCCCCGGTAGGCAGCTGAAAGGCGCCAAAAAACTAGTTCTACCTGCTTTCTGGGATGAGATGGGGAAGCGCTGAATTTTGGACTCGGCTGGTGACAAAATGTTCCAAACACACCCCATACACAACTCCACCGGGGAAGGTGCCAGAAAGGAGTTCTGTTGGTAGTTTTTACACTTCCCCGGTAGGCAGCTGAAAGGCGCCACAAAAGATGTTCTACCTGCTTTCTGGGCTGGATGGGGAAGCGCTGAATTTTGGACTCGGCTGGTGACAAAATGTTCCAAACACACCCCATGCACAACTCCACCGGGGAAGGTGCCAGAAAGGAGTTTTCTTGGTAGTTTTTACAGTACCCCGGTAGGCAGCTGAAAGGCGCCACAAAAGATGTTCTACCTGCTTTCTGGGCTGAGACGGGGAACCGCTGAATTTTGGACTCGGCTGGTGACAAAATGTTCCAAACACACCACATGCACAACTCCACCGGGGAAGGTGCCAGAAAGGAGTTCTGTTGGTAGTTTTTACAGTACCCCGGTAGGCAGCTGAAAGGCACCACAAAACTTGTTCTACCTGCTTTCTGGGCTGAGATGGGGAAGCGCTGAATTTGGGACTCGGCTGGTGACAAAATGTTCCAAACACACCCCATGCACAACTCCACCGGGGAAGGTGCCAGAAAGGAGTTCTCTTGGTAGTTTTTGCACTGCCCCGGTAGGCAGCTGAAAGGCGCCACAAAACTTGTTCTACCTGCTTTCTGGGCTGAGATGGGGAAGCGCTGAATTTTGGACTCGGCTGGTGACAAAATGTTCCAAACACACCCCATGCACAACTCCACCGGGGAAGGTGCCAGAAAGGAATTCTGTTGGTAGTTTTTACTGTACCCCGGTAGGCAGCTGAAAGGCGCCACAAAACTTGTTCTACCTGCTTTCTGGGCTGAGATGGGGAAGCGCTGAATTTTGGACTCGGCTGGTGACAAAATGTTCCAAACACACCCCATGCACAACTCCACCGGTGAAGGTGCCAGAAAGGAATTCTGTTGGTAGTTTTTACAGTACCCCGGTAGGCAGCTGAAAGGCACCACAAAAGATGTTCTACCTGCTTTCTGGGCTGAGATGGGGAAGCGCTGAATTTTGGACTCGGCTGGTGACAAAATGTTCCAAACACACCCCATACACAACTCCACCGGGGAAGGTGCCAGAAAGGAGTTCTGTTGGTAGTTTTTACACTTCCCCGGTAGGCAGCTGAAAGGCGCCACAAAAGATGTTCTACCTGCTTTCTGGGCTGGATGGGGAAGCGCTGAATTTTGGACTCGGCTGGTGACAAAATGTTCCAAACACACCCCATGCACAACTCCACCGGGGAAGGTGCCAGAAAGGAGTTTTCTTGGTAGTTTCTACACTACCCCGGTAGGCAGCTGAAAGGCGCCACAAAAGATGTTCTACCTGCTTTCTGGGCTGAGACGGGGAAGCGCTGAATTTTGGACTCGGCTGGTGACAAAATGTTCCAAACACACCCCATGCACAACTCCACCAGGGAAGGTGCCAGAAAGGAGTTCTGTTGGTACTTTTTACATTGCTCGGGTAGGCAGCTGAAAGGCGCCACAAAACTTGTTCTACCTGCTTTCTGGGCTGAGTTGGGGAAGCGCTGAATTTTGGACTCGGCTGGTGACAAAATGTTCCAAACACACCCCATGCACAACTCCACCGGGGAAGGTGCCAGAAAGGAGTTCTCTTGGTAGTTTTTACAGTACCCCGGTAGGCAGCTGAAAGGCGCCACAAAACTTGTTCTACCTGCTTTCTGGGCTGAGACGGGGAACCGCTGAATTTTGGACTCGGCTGGTGACAAAATGTTCCAAACACACCCCATGCACAACTCCACCAGGGAAGGTGCCAGAAAGGAGTTCTGTTGGTACTTTTTACATTGCTCGGGTAGGCAGCTGAAAGGCGCCACAAAACTTGTTCTACCTGCTTTCTGGGCTGAGTTGGGGAAGCGCTGAATTTTGGACTCGGCTGGTGACAAAATGTTCCAAACACACCCCATGCACAACTCCACCGGGGAAGGTGCCAGAAAGGAGTTCTGTTGGTAGTTTTTACAGTGCCCCGGTAGGCAGCTGAAAGGCGCCAAAAAACTAGTTCTACCTGCTTTCTGGGATGAGATGGGGAAGCGCTGAATTTTGGACTCGGCTGGTGACAAAATGTTCCAAACACACCCCATACACAACTCCACCGGGGAAGGTGCCAGAAAGGAGTTCTGTTGGTAGTTTTTACACTTCCCCGGTAGGCAGCTGAAAGGCGCCACAAAAGATGTTCTACCTGCTTTCTGGGCTGGATGGGGAAGCGCTGAATTTTGGACTCGGCTGGTGACAAAATGTTCCAAACACACCCCATGCACAACTCCACCGGGGAAGGTGCCAGAAAGGAGTTTTCTTGGTAGTTTTTACAGTACCCCGGTAGGCAGCTGAAAGGCGCCACAAAAGATGTTCTACCTGCTTTCTGGGCTGAGACGGGGAACCGCTGAATTTTGGACTCGGCTGGTGACAAAATGTTCCAAACACACCACATGCACAACTCCACCGGGGAAGGTGCCAGAAAGGAGTTCTGTTGGTAGTTTTTACAGTACCCCGGTAGGCAGCTGAAAGGCACCACAAAACTTGTTCTACCTGCTTTCTGGGCTGAGATGGGGAAGCGCTGAATTTTGGACTCGGCTGGTGACAAAATGTTCCAAACACACCCCATGCACAACTCCACCGGGGAAGGTGCCAGAAAGGAGTTCTGTTGGTACTTTTTACATTGCTCGGGTAGGCAGCTGAAAGGCGCCACAAAACTTGTTCTACCTGCTTTCTGGGCTGAGTTGGGGAAGCGCTGAATTTTGGACTCGGCTGGTGACAAAATGTTCCAAACACACCCCATGCACAACTCCACCGGGGAAGGTGCCAGAAAGGAGTTCTCTTGGTAGTTTTTACAGTGCCCCGGTAGGCAGCTGAAAGGCGCCAAAAAACTAGTTCTACCTGCTTTCTGGGCTGAGATGGGGAAGCGCTGAATTTTGGACTCGGCTGGTGACAAAATGTTCCAAACACACCCCATACACAACTCCACCGGGGAAGGTGCCAGAAAGGAGTTCTGTTGGTAGTTTTTACACTTCCCCGGTAGGCAGCTGAAAGGCGCCACAAAAGATGTTCTACCTGCTTTCTGGGCTGGATGGGGAAGCGCTGAATTTTGGACTCGGCTGGTGACAAAATGTTCCAAACACACCCCATGCACAACTCCACCGGGGAAGGTGCCAGAAAGGAGTTCTCTTGGTAGTTTTTACAGTGCCCCGGTAGGCAGCTGAACGGCGCCACAAAACTCGTTCTACCTGCTTTCTGGGCTGAGATGGGGAAGCGCTGAATTTTGGACTCGGCTGGTGACAAAATGTTCCAAACACACCGCATGCACAACTCCACCGGGGAAGGTGCCAGAAAGGAGTTCTCTTGGTAGTTTTTACAGTACCCCGGTAGGCAGCTGAAAGGCGCCACAAAAGTTGTTCTACCTGCTTTCTGGGCTGAGATGGGGAACCGCTGAATTTTGGACTCGGCTGGTGACAAAATGTTCCAAACACACCCCATGCACAACTCCACCGGGGAAGGTGCCAGAAAGGAGTTCTCTTGGTAGTTTTTACAGTACCCCGGTAGGCAGCTGAAAGGCGCCACAAAACTTGTTCTACCTGCTTTCTGGGCTGAGATGGGGAACCGCTGAATTTTGGACTCGGCTGGTGACAAAATGTTCCAAACACACCCCATGCACAACTCCACCGGGGAAGGTGCCAGAAAGGAGTTCTCTTGGTAGTTTTTACAGTACCCCGGTAGGCAGCTGAAAGGCGCCACAAAACTTGTTCTACCTGCTTTCTGGGCTGAGACGGGGAACCGCTGAATTTTGGACTCGGCTGGTGACAAAATGTTCCAAACACACCCCATGCACAACTCCACCAGGGAAGGTGCCAGAAAGGAGTTCTGTTGGTACTTTTTACATTGCTCGGGTAGGCAGCTGAAAGGCGCCACAAAACTTGTTCTACCTGCTTTCTGGGCTGAGTTGGGGAAGCGCTGAATTTTGGACTCGGCTGGTGACAAAATGTTCCAAACACACCCCATGCACAACTCCACCGGGGAAGGTGCCAGAAAGGAGTTCTGTTGGTAGTTTTTACAGTGCCCCGGTAGGCAGCTGAAAGGCGCCAAAAAACTAGTTCTACCTGCTTTCTGGGATGAGATGGGGAAGCGCTGAATTTTGGACTCGGCTGGTGACAAAATGTTCCAAACACACCCCATACACAACTCCACCGGGGAAGGTGCCAGAAAGGAGTTCTGTTGGTAGTTTTTACACTTCCCCGGTAGGCAGCTGAAAGGCGCCACAAAAGATGTTCTACCTGCTTTCTGGGCTGGATGGGGAAGCGCTGAATTTTGGACTCGGCTGGTGACAAAATGTTCCAAACACACCCCATGCACAACTCCACCGGGGAAGGTGCCAGAAAGGAGTTTTCTTGGTAGTTTTTACAGTACCCCGGTAGGCAGCTGAAAGGCGCCACAAAAGATGTTCTACCTGCTTTCTGGGCTGAGACGGGGAACCGCTGAATTTTGGACTCGGCTGGTGACAAAATGTTCCAAACACACCACATGCACAACTCCACCGGGGAAGGTGCCAGAAAGGAGTTCTGTTGGTAGTTTTTACAGTACCCCGGTAGGCAGCTGAAAGGCACCACAAAACTTGTTCTACCTGCTTTCTGGGCTGAGATGGGGAAGCGCTGAATTTTGGACTCGGCTGGTGACAAAATGTTCCAAACACACCCCATGCACAACTCCACCGGGGAAGGTGCCAGAAAGGAGTTCTCTTGGTAGTTTTTGCACTGCCCCGGTAGGCAGCTGAAAGGCGCCACAAAACTTGTTCTACCTGCTTTCTGGGCTGAGATGGGGAAGCGCTGAATTTTGGACTCGGCTGGTGACAAAATGTTCCAAACACACCCCATGCACAACTCCACCGGGGAAGGTGCCAGAAAGGAATTCTGTTGGTAGTTTTTACTGTACCCCGGTAGGCAGCTGAAAGGCGCCACAAAACTTGTTCTACCTGCTTTCTGGGCTGAGAT
Source organism: Falco cherrug (assembly GCF_023634085.1). Lineage (NCBI taxonomy): Eukaryota > Metazoa > Chordata > Aves > Falconiformes > Falconidae > Falco > Falco cherrug. Next base: position 12,559,038 of record NC_073719.1, on the reverse strand, counting down.
GGGGAAGCGCTGAATTTTGGACTCGGCTGGTGACAAAATGTTCCAAACACACCCCATGCACAACTCCACCGGTGAAGGTGCCAGAAAGGAATTCTGTTGGTAGTTTTTACAGTACCCCGGTAGGCAGCTGAAAGGCACCACAAAAGATGTTCTACCTGCTTTCTGGGCTGAGATGGGGAAGCGCTGAATTTTGGACTCGGCTGGTGACAAAATGTTCCAAACACACCCCATACACAACTCCACCGGGGAAGGTGCCAGAAAGGAGTTCTGTTGGTAGTTTTTACACTTCCCCGGTAGGCAGCTGAAAGGCGCCACAAAAGATGTTCTACCTGCTTTCTGGGCTGGATGGGGAAGCGCTGAATTTTGGACTCGGCTGGTGACAAAATGTTCCAAACACACCCCATGCACAACTCCACCGGGGAAGGTGCCAGAAAGGAGTTTTCTTGGTAGTTTCTACACTACCCCGGTAGGCAGCTGAAAGGCGCCACAAAAGATGTTCTACCTGCTTTCTGGGCTGAGACGGGGAAGCGCTGAATTTTGGACTCGGCTGGTGACAAAATGTTCCAAACACACCCCATGCACAACTCCACCGGGGAAGGTGCCAGAGAGGAGTTCTCTTGGTAGTTTTTGCACTGCCCCGGTAGGCAGCTGAAAGGCGCCACAAAACTTGTTCTACCTGCTTTCTGGGCTGAGATGGGGAAGCGCTGAATTTTGGACTCGGCTGGTGACAAAATGTTCCAAACACACCCCATGCACAACTCCACCGGGGAAGGTGCCAGAAAGGAATTCTGTTGGTAGTTTTTACTGTACCCCGGTAGGCAGCTGAAAGGCGCCACAAAACTTGTTCTACCTGCTTTCTGGGCTGAGACGGGGAAGCGCTGAATTTTGGACTCGGCTGGTGACAAAATGTTCCAAACACACCCCATGCACAACTCCACCGGTGAAGGTGCCAGAAAGGAATTCTGTTGGTAGTTTTTACAGTACCCCGGTAGGCAGCTGAAAGGCACCACAAAAGATGTTCTACCTGCTTTCTGGGCTGAGATGGGGAAGCGCTGAATTTTGGACTCGGCTGGTGACAAAATGTTCCAAACACACCCAATGCACAACTCCACCGGGGAAGGTCCCAGAAAGGAGTTCTCTTGGTAGTTTTTACAGTACCCCGGTAGGCAGCTGAAAGGCGCCACAAAAGTTGTTCTACCTGCTTTCTGGGCTGAGATGGGGAAGCGCTGAATTTTGGACTCGGCTGGTGACAAAATGTTCCAAACACACCCCATGCACAACTCCACCGGGGAAGGTGCCAGAAAGGAATTCTGTTGGTAGTTTTTACTGTACCCCGGTAGGCAGCTGAAAGGCGCCACAAAACTTGTTCTACCTGCTTTCTGGGCTGAGACGGGGAACCGCTGAATTTTGGACTCGGCTGGTGACAAAATGTTCCAAACACACCCCATGCACAACTCCACCGGGGAAGGTGCCAGAAAGGAATTCTGTTGGTAGTTTTTACAGTACCCCGGTAGGCAGCTGAAAGGCACCACAAAAGATGTTCTACCTGCTTTCTGGGCTGAGATGTGGAACCGCTGAATTTTGGACTCGGCTGGTGACAAAATGTTCCAAACACACCCCATGCACAACTCCACCGGGGAAGGTGCCAGAAAGGAGTTCTCTTGGTAGTTTTTACAGTGCCCCGGTAGGCAGCTGAACGGCGCCACAAAACTCGTTCTACCTGCTTTCTGGGCTGAGATGGGGAAGCGCTGAATTTTGGACTCGGCTGGTGACAAAATGTTCCAAACACACCCCATGCACAACTCCACCGGTGAAGGTGCCAGAAAGGAATTCTGTTGGTAGTTTTTACAGTACCCCGGTAGGCAGCTGAAAGGCACCACAAAAGATGTTCTACCTGCTTTCTGGGCTGAGATGGGGAAGCGCTGAATTTTGGACTCGGCTGGTGACAAAATGTTCCAAACACACCCCATGCACAACTCCACCGGGGAAGGTGCCAGAAAGGAATTCTGTTGGTAGTTTTTACTGTACCCCGGTAGGCAGCTGAAAGGCGCCACAAAACTTGTTCTACCTGCTTTCTGGGCTGAGATGGGGAACCGCTGAATTTTGGACTCGGCTGGTGACAAAATGTTCCAAACACACCCCATGCACAACTCCACCGGGGAAGGTGCCAGAAAGGAGTTCTCTTGGTAGTTTTTACACTACCCCGGTAGGCAGCTGAAAGGCACCACAAAACTTGTTCTACCTGCTTTCTGGGCTGAGATGGGGAAGCGCTGATTTTTGGACACGGCTGGAGACAAAATCTTCCAAACACACCCCATGCACAACTCCACCGGGGAAGGTGCCAGAAAGGAGTTCTCTTGGTAGTTTTTACAGTGCCCCGGTAGGCAGCTGAACGGCGCCACAAAACTCGTTCTACCTGCTTTCTGGGCTGAGATGGGGAAGCGCTGAATTTTGGACTCGGCTGGTGACAAAATGTTCCAAACACACCCCATGCACAACTCCACCGGGGAAGGTGCCAGAAAGGAATTCTGTTGGTAGTTTTTACAGTACCCCGGTAGGCAGCTGAAAGGCACCACAAAAGATGTTCTACCTGCTTTCTGGGCTGAGATGGGGAACCGCTGAATTTTGGACTCGGCTGGTGACAAAATGTTCCAAACACACCCCATGCACAACTCCACCGGGGAAGGTGCCAGAAAGGAGTTCTCTTGGTAGTTTTTACAGTACCCCGGTAGGCAGCTGAAAGGCACCACAAAAGATGTTCTACTTGCTTTCTGGGCTGAGATGGGGAACCGCTGAATTTTGGACTCGGCTGGTGACAAAATGTTCCAAACACACCCCATGCACAACTCCACCGGGGAAGGTGCCAGAAAGGAATTCTCTTGGTAGTTTTTACAGTACCCCGGTAGGCAGCTGAAAGGCACCACAAAAGATGTTCTACCTGCTTTCTGGGCTGAGATGGGGAAGCACTGAATTTTGGACTCGGCTGGTGACAAAATGTTCCAAACACACCCCATGCACAACTCCACCGGGGAAGGTGCCAGAAGGAGTTCTCTTGGTAGTTTTTACAGTACCCCGGTAGGCAGCTGAAAGGCGCCACAAAACTTGTTCTACCTGCTTTCTGGGCTGAGATGGGGAAGCGCTGAATTTTGGACTCGGCTGGTGACAAAATGTTCCAAACACACCCCATGCACAACTCCACCGGGGAAGGTGCCAGAAAGGAATTCTCTTGGTAGTTTTTACAGTACCCCGGTAGGCAGCTGAAAGGCACCACAAAAGTTGTTCTACCTGCTTTCTGGGCTGAGATGGGGAAGCGCTGAATTTTGGACTCGGCTGGTGACAAAATGTTCCAAACACACCCCATGCACAACTGCACCGGGGAAGGTGCCAGAAAGGAGTTCTCTTGGTAGTTTTTACAGTGCCCCGGTAGGCAGCTGAAAGGCGCCACAAAACTTGTTCTACCTGCTTTCTGGGCTGAGATGGGGAAGCGCTGAATTTTGGACTCGGCTGGTGACAAAATGTTCCAAACACACCCTATGCACAACTCCACCGGGGAAGGTGCCAGAAAGGAGTTCTCATTTTAGTTTTTGCAGTACCCCGGTAGGCAGCTGAAAGGCGCCACAAAACTTGTTCTACCTGCTTTCTGGGCTGAGATGGGGAAGCGCTGAATTTTGGACTCGGCTGGTGACAAAATGTTCCAAACACACCCCATGCACAACTCCACCGGGGAAGGTGCCAGAAAGGAGTTCTCTTGGTAGTTTTTACAGTGCCCCGGTAGGCAGCTGAACGGCGCCACAAAACTCGTTCTACCTGCTTTCTGGGCTGAGATGGGGAAGCGCTGAATTTTGGACTCGGCTGGTGACAAAATGTTCCAAACACACCCCATGCACAACTCCACCGTGGAAGGTGCCAGAAAGGAATTCTGTTGGTAGTTTTTACAGTAACCCGGTAGGCAGCTGGAAGGCGCCACAAAACTTGTTCTACCTGCTTTCTGGGCTGAGATGGGGAAGCGCTGAATTTTGGACTCGGCTGGTGACAAAATGTTCCAAACACACCCCATGCACAACTCCACCGGGGAAGGTGCCAGAAAGGAATTCTGTTGGTAGTTTTTACAGTACCCCGGTAGGCAGCTGAAAGGCACCACAAAAGATGTTCTACCTGCTTTCTGGGCTGAGATGGGGAAGCGCTGAATTTTGGACTCGGCTGGTGACAAAATGTTCCAAACACACCCCATGCACAACTCCACCGGGGAAGGTGCCAGAAAGGAGTTCTCTTGGTAGTTTTTACAGTACCCCGGTAGGCAGCTGAAAGGCGCCACAAAAGTTGTTCTACCTGCTTTCTGGGCTGAGACGGGGAACCGCTGAATTTTGGACTCGGCTGGTGACAATATGTTCCAAACACACCCCATGCACAACTCCACCGGGGAAGGTGCCAGAAAGGAGTTCTCTTGGTAGTTTTTACAGTACCCCGGTAGGCAGCTGAAAGGCGCCACAAAACTTGTTCTACCTGCTTTCTGGGCTGAGATGGGGAAGCGCTGAATTTGGACTCGGCTGGTGACAAAATGTTCCAAACACACCCCATGCACAACTCCACCGGGGAAGGTGCCAGAAAGGAGTTCTGTTGGTAGTTTTTACAGTGCCCCGGTAGGCAGCTGAAAGGCGCCACAAAACTTGTTCTACCTGCTTTCTGGGCTGAGATGGGGAAGCGCTGAATTTTGGACTCGGCTGGTGACAAAATGTTCCAAACACACCCCATGCACAACTCCACCGGGGAAGGTGCCAGAAAGGAGTTCTCTTTTTAGTTTTTACAGTACCCCGGTAGGCAGCTGAAAGGCGCCACAAAACTTGTTCTACCTGCTTTCTGGGCTGAGATGGGGAAGCGCTGAATTTTGGACTCGGCTGGTGACAAAATTGTCCAAACACACCCCATGCACAACTCCACCGGGGAAGGTGCCAGAAAGGAGTTCTGTTGGTAGTTTTTACAGTGCCCCGGTAGGCAGCTGAACGGCGCCACAAAACTCGTTCTACCTGCTTTCTGGGCTGAGATGGGGAAGCGCTGAATTTTGGACTCGGCTGGTGACAAAATGTTCCAAACACACCCCATGCACAACTCCACCGTGGAAGGTGCCAGAAAGGAATTCTGTTGGTAGTTTTTACAGTAACCCGGTAGGCAGCTGGAAGGCGCCACAAAACTTGTTCTACCTGCTTTCTGGGCTGAGATGGGGAAGCGCTGAATTTTGGACTCGGCTGGTGACGAAATGTTCCAAACACACCCCATGCACAACTCCACCGGGGAAGGTGCCAGAAAGGAATTCTCTTGGTAGTTTTTACAGTACCCCGGTAGGCAGCTGAAAGGCGCCACAAAACTTGTTCTACCTGCTTTCTGGGCTGAGATGGGGAACCGCTGAATTTGGACTCGGCTGGTGACAAAATGTTCCAAACACACCCCATGCACAACTCCACCGGGGAAGGTGCCAGAAAGGAGTTCTGTTGGTAGTTTTTACAGTGCCCCGGTAGGCAGCTGAAAGGCACCACAAAAGTTGTTCTACCTGCTTTCTGGGCTGAGATGGGGAAGCGCTGAATTTTGGACTCGGCTGGTGACAAAATGTTCCAAACACACCCCATGCACAACTCCACCGGGGAAGGTGCCAGAAAGGAATTCTGTTGGTAGTTTTTACAGTACCCCGGTAGGCAGCTGAAAGGCACCACAAAATATGTTCTACCTGCTTTCTGGGCTGAGATGGGGAAGCGCTGAATTTTGGACTCGGCTGGTGACAAAATGTTCCAAACACACCCCATGCACAACTCCACCGGGGAAGGTGCCAGAAAGGAGTTCTCTTTTTAGTTTTTACAGTACCCCGGTAGGCAGCTGAAAGGCGCCACAAAACTTGTTCTACCTGCTTTCTGGGCTGAGATGGGGAACCGCTGAATTTTGGACTCGGCTGGTGACAAAATGTTCCAAACACACCCCATGCACAACTCCACCGGGGAAGGTGCCAGAAAGGAGTTCTGTTGGTAGTTTTTACAGTAACCCGGTAGGCAGCTGGAAGGCGCCACAAAACTTGTTCTACCTGCTTTCTGGGCTGAGATGGGGAAGCGCTGAATTTTGGACTCGGCTGGTGACAAAATGTTCCAAACACACCCCATGCACAACTCCACCGGGGAAGGTGCCAGAAAGGAGTTCTCTTGGTAGTTTTTACAGTACCCCGGTAGGCAGCTGAAAGGCGCCACAAAACTTGTTCTACCTGCTTTCTGGGCTGAGATGGGGAACCGCTGAATTTGGACTCGGCTGGTGACAAAATGTTCCAAACACACCCCATGCACAACTCCACCGGGGAAGGTGCCAGAAAGGAGTTCTGTTGGTAGTTTTTACAGTGCCCCGGTAGGCAGCTGAAAGGCGCCACAAAACTTGTTCTACCTGCTTTCTGGGCTGAGATGGGGAAGCGCTGAATTTTGGACTTGGCTGGTGACAAAATGTTCCAAACACACCCCATGCACAACTCCACCGGGGAAGGTGCCAGAAAGGAATTCTGTTGGTAGTTTTTACAGTACCCCGGTAGGCAGCTGAAAGGCGCCACAAAAGATGTTCTACCTGCTTTCTGGGCTGAGATGGGGAAGCGCTGAATTTTGGACTCGGCTGGTGACAAAATGTTCCAAACACACCCCATGCACAACTCCACCGGGGAAGGTGCCAGAAAGGAGTTCTCTTGGTAGTTTTTACAGTACCCCGGTAGGCAGCTGAAAGGCGCCACAAAAGATGTTCTACCTGCTTTCTGGGCTGAGATGGGGAAGCGCTGAATTTTGGACTCGGCTGGTGACAAAATGTTCCAAACACACCCCATGCACAACTCCACCGGGGAAGGTGCCAGAAAGGAGTTCTCTTGGTAGTTTTTACAGTACCCCGGTAGGCAGCTGAAAGGCGCCACAAAACTTGTTCTACCTGCTTTCTGGGCTGAGATGGGGAACCGCTGAATTTGGACTCGGCTGGTGACAAAATGTTCCAAACACACCCCATGCACAACTCCACCGGGGAAGGTGCCAGAAAGGAGTTCTGTTGGTAGTTTTTACAGTGCCCCGGTAGGCAGCTGAAAGGCGCCACAAAACTTGTTCTACCTGCTTTCTGGGCTGAGATGGGGAAGCGCTGAATTTTGGACTTGGCTGGTGACAAAATGTTCCAAACACACCCCATGCACAACTCCACCGGGGAAGGTGCCAGAAAGGAATTCTGTTGGTAGTTTTTACAGTACCCCGGTAGGCAGCTGAAAGGCGCCACAAAAGATGTTCTACCTGCTTTCTGGGCTGAGATGGGGAAGCGCTGAATTTTGGACTCGGCTGGTGACAAAATGTTCCAAACACACCCCATGCACAACTCCACCGGGGAAGGTGCCAGAAAGGAGTTCTCTTGGTAGTTTTTACAGTACCCCGGTAGGCAGCTGAAAGGCGCCACAAAACTTGTTCTACCTGCTTTCTGGGCTGAGATGGGGAACCGCTGAATTTGGACTCGGCTGGTGACAAAATGTTCCAAACACACCCCATGCACAACTCCACCGGGGAAGGTGCCAGAAAGGAATTCTGTTGGTAGTTTTTACAGTACCCCGGTAGGCAGCTGAAAGGCGCCACAAAAGATGTTCTACCTGCTTTCTGGGCTGAGATGGGGAAGCGCTGAATTTTGGACTCGGCTGGTGACAAAATGTTCCAAACACACCCCATGCACAACTCCACCGGGGAAGGTGCCAGAAAGGAGTTCTCTTGGTAGTTTTTACAGTACCCCGGTAGGCAGCTGAAAGGCGCCACAAAACTTGTTCTACCTGCTTTCTGGGCTGAGATGGGGAACCGCTGAATTTGGACTCGGCTGGTGACAAAATGTTCCAAACACACCCCATGCACAACTCCACCGGGGAAGGTGCCAGAAAGGAGTTCTGTTGGTAGTTTTTACAGTACCCCGGTAGGCAGCTGAAAGGCACCACAAAACTTGTTCTACCTGCTTTCTGGGCTGAGATGGGGAAGCGCTGAATTTTGGACTCGGCTGGTGACAAAATGTTCCAAACACACCCCATGCACAACTCCACCGGGGAAGGTGCCAGAAAGGAATTATGTTGGTAGTTTTTACAGTACCCCGGTAGGCAGCTGAAAGGCACCACAAAAGATGTTCTACCTGCTTTCTGGGCTGAGATGGGGAAGCGCTGAATTTTGGACTCGGCTGGTGACAAAATGTTCCAAACACACCCCATGCACAACTCCACCGGGGAAGGTGCCAGAAAGGAGTTCTCTTTTTAGTTTTTACAGTACCCCGGTAGGCAGCTGAAAGGCGCCACAAAACTTGTTCTACCTGCTTTCTGGGCTGAGATGGGGAACCGCTGAATTTTGGACTCGGCTGGTGACAAAATGTTCCAAACACACCCCATGCACAACTCCACCGGGGAAGGTGCCAGAAAGGAGTTCTGTTGGTAGTTTTTACAGTGCCCCGGTAGGCAGCTGAACGGCGCCACAAAACTCGTTCTACCTGCTTTCTGGGCTGAGATGGGGAACCGCTGAATTTGGACTCGGCTGGTGACAAAATGTTCCAAACACACCCCATGCACAACTCCACCGGGGAAGGTGCCAGAAAGGAGTTCTGTTGGTAGTTTTTACAGTGCCCCGGTAGGCAGCTGAAAGGCGCCACAAAACTTGTTCTACCTGCTTTCTGGGCTGAGATGGGGAAGCGCTGAATTTTGGACTTGGCTGGTGACAAAATGTTCCAAACACACCCCATGCACAACTCCACCGGGGAAGGTGCCAGAAAGGAATTCTGTTGGTAGTTTTTACAGTACCCCGGTAGGCAGCTGAAAGGCACCACAAAAGATGTTCTACCTGCTTTCTGGGCTGAGATGGGGAAGCGCTGAATTTTGGACTCGGCTGGTGACAAAATGTTCCAAACACACCCCATGCACAACTCCACCGGGGAAGGTGCCAGAAAGGAGTTCTCTTTTTAGTTTTTACAGTACCCCGGTAGGCAGCTGAAAGGCGCCACAAAACTTGTTCTACCTGCTTTCTGGGCTGAGATGGGGAACCGCTGAATTTTGGACTCGGCTGGTGACAAAATGTTCCAAACACACCCCATGCACAACTCCACCGGGGAAGGTGCCAGAAAGGAGTTCTCTTGGTAGTTTTTACAGTGCCCCGGTAGGCAGCTGAACGGCGCCACAAAACTCGTTCTACCTGCTTTCTGGGCTGAGATGGGGAAGCGCTGAATTTTGGACTCGGCTGGTGACAAAATGTTCCAAACACACCCCATGCACAACTCCACTGTGGAAGGTGCCAGAAAGGAATTCTGTTGGTAGTTTTTACAGTAACCCGGTAGGAAGCTGAAAGGCACCACAAAAGATGTTCTACCTGCTTTCTGGGCTGAGATGGGGAAGCGCTGAATTTTGGACTCGGCTGGTGACAAAATGTTCCAAACACACCCCATGCACAACTCCACCGGGGAAGGTGCCAGAAAGGAGTTCTCTTGGTAGTTTTTACAGTACCCCGGTAGGCAGCTGAAAGGCACCACAAAAGATGTTCTACCTGCTTTCTGGGCTGAGACGGGGAACCGCTGAATTTTGGACTCGGCTGGTGACAAAATGTTCCAAACACACCCCATGCACAACTCCACCGGGGAAGGTGCCAGAAAGGAGTTCTCTTGGTAGTTTTTACAGTACCCCGGTAGGCAGCTGAAAGGCGCCACAAAAGATGTTCTACCTGCTTTCTGGGCTGAGATGGGGAAGCGCTGAATTTTGGACTCGGCTGGTGACAAAATGTTCCAAACACACCCCATGCACAACTCCACCGGGGAAGGTGCCAGAAAGGAATTCTGTTGGTAGTTTTTACAGTACCCCGGTAGGCAGCTGAAAGGCGCCACAAAACTTGTTCTACCTGCTTTCTGGGCTGAGACGGGGAACCGCTGAATTTTGGACTCGGCTGGTGACAAAATGTTCCAAACACACCCCATGCACAACTCCACCGGGGAAGGTGCCAGAAAGGAGTTCTGTTGGTAGTTTTTACACTACCCCGGTAGGCAGCTGAAAGGCACCACAAAACTCTTTCTACCTGCTTTCTGGGCTGAGATGGGGAAGCGCTGAATTTTGGACTCGGCTGGTGACAAAATGTTCCAAACACACCCCATGCACAACTCCACCGGGGAAGGTGCCAGAAAGGAATTCTCTTGGTAGTTTTTACAGTGCCCCGGTAGGCAGCTGAACGGCGCCACAAAACTCGTTCTACCTGCTTTCTGGGCTGAGATGGGGAAGCGCTGAATTTTGGACTCGGCTGGTGACAAAATGTTCCAAACACACCCCATGCACAACTCCACCGGGGAAGGTGCCAGAAAGGAATTCTCTTGGTAGTTTTTACAGTACCCCGGTAGGCAGCTGAAAGGCACCACAAAAGATGTTCTACCTGCTTTCTGGGCTGAGATGGGGAAGCGCTGAATTTTGGACTCGGCTGGTGACAAAATGTTCCAAACACACCCCATGCACAACTCCACCGGGGAAGGTGCCAGAAAGGAATTCTGTTGGTAGTTTTTACAGTACCCCGGTAGGCAGCTGAAAGGCACCACAAAAGATGTTCTACCTGCTTTCTGGGCTGAGACGGGGAACCGCTGAATTTTGGACTCGGCTGGTGACAAAATGTTCCAAACACACCCCATGCACAACTCCACCGGGGAAGGTGCCAGAAAGGAGTTCTCTTGGTAGTTTTTACAGTACCCCGGTAGGCAGCTGAAAGGCGCCACAAAAGATGTTCTACCTGCTTTCTGGGCTGAGATGGGGAAGCGCTGAATTTTGGACTCGGCTGGTGACAAAATGTTCCAAACACACCCCATGCACAACTCCACCGGGGAAGGTGCCAGAAAGGTATTCTGTTGGTAGTTTTTACAGTACCCCGGTAGGCAGCTGAAAGGCGCCACAAAACTTGTTCTACCTGCTTTCTGGGCTGAGATGGGGAACCGCTGAATTTGGACTCGGCTGGTGACAAAATGTTCCAAACACACCCCATGCACAACTCCACCGGGGAAGGTGCCAGAAAGGAATTCTGTTGGTAGTTTTTACAGTACCCCGGTAGGCAGCTGAAAGGCACCACAAAAGATGTTCTACCTGCTTTCTGGGCTGAGATGGGGAAGCGCTGAATTTTGGACTCGGCTGGTGACAAAATGTTCCAAACACACCGCATGCACAACTCCACCGGGGAAGGTGCCAGAAAGGAGTTCTCTTGGTAGTTTTTACAGTACCCCGGTAGGCAGCTGAAAGGCGCCACAAAACTTGTTCTACCTGCTTTCTGGGCTGAGATGGGGAACCGCTGAATTTTGGACTCGGCTGGTGACAAAATGTTCCAAACACACCCCATGCACAACTCCACCGGGGAAGGTGCCAGAAAGGAGTTCTCTTGGTAGTTTTTACAGTACCCCGGTAGGCAGCTGAAAGGCGCCACAAAAGATGTTCTACCTGCTTTCTGGGCTGAGATGGGGAACCGCTGAATTTTGGACTCGGCTGGTGACAAAATGTTCCAAACACACCCCATGCACAACTCCACCGGGGAAGGTGCCAGAAAGGAGTTCTCTTGGTAGTTTTTACAGTACCCCGGTAGGCAGCTGAAAGGCGCCACAAAACTTGTTCTACCTGCTTTCTGGGCTGAGACGGGGAACCGCTGAATTTTGGACTCGGCTGGTGACAAAATGTTCCAAACACACCCCATGCACAACTCCACCAGGGAAGGTGCCAGAAAGGAGTTCTGTTGGTACTTTTTACATTGCTCGGGTAGGCAGCTGAAAGGCGCCACAAAACTTGTTCTACCTGCTTTCTGGGCTGAGATGGGGAAGCGCTGAATTTTGGACTCGGCTGGTGACAAAATGTTCCAAACACACCCCATGCACAACTCCACCGGGGAAGGTGCCAGAAAGGAGTTCTCTTGGTAGTTTTTACAGTGCCCCGGTAGGCAGCTGAAAGGCGCCACAAAACTTGTTCTACCTGCTTTCTGGGCTGAGATGGGGAAGCGCTGAATTTTGGACTCGGCTGGTGACAAAATGTTCCAAACACACCCCATGCACAACTCCACCGGGGAAGGTGCCAGAAAGGAATTCTGTTGGTAGTTTTTACAGTGCCCCGGTAGGCAGCTGAAAGGCACCACAAAAGATGTTCTACCTGCTTTCTGGGCTGAGATGGGGAAGCGCTGAATTTTGGACTCGGCTGGTGACAAAATGTTCCAAACACACCCCATGCACAACTCCACCGGGGAAGGTGCCAGAAAGGAGTTCTGTTGGTACTTTTTACATTGCTCGGGTAGGCAGCTGAAAGGCGCCACAAAACTTGTTCTACCTGCTTTCTGGGCTGAGATGGGGAAGCACTGAATTTTGGACTCGGCTGGTGACAAAATGTTCCAAACACACCCCATGCACAACTCCACCGGGGAAGGTGCCAGAAGGAGTTCTCTTGGTAGTTTTTACAGTACCCCGGTAGGCAGCTGAAAGGCGCCACAAAACTTGTTCTACCTGCTTTCTGGGCTGAGATGGGGAAGCGCTGAATTTTGGACTCGGCTGGTGACAAAATGTTCCAAACACACCCCATGCACAACTCCACCGGGGAAGGTGCCAGAAAGGAATTCTCTTGGTAGTTTTTACAGTACCCCGGTAGGCAGCTGAAAGGCACCACAAAAGTTGTTCTACCTGCTTTCTGGGCTGAGATGGGGAAGCGCTGAATTTTGGACTCGGCTGGTGACAAAATGTTCCAAACACACCCCATGCACAACTGCACCGGGGAAGGTGCCAGAAAGGAGTTCTCTTGGTAGTTTTTACAGTGCCCCGGTAGGCAGCTGAAAGGCGCCACAAAACTTGTTCTACCTGCTTTCTGGGCTGAGATGGGGAAGCGCTGAATTTTGGACTCGGCTGGTGACAAAATGTTCCAAACACACCCCATGCACAACTCCACCGGGGAAGGTGCCAGAAAGGAGTTCTCATTTTAGTTTTTGCAGTACCCCGGTAGGCAGCTGAAAGGCGCCACAAAACTTGTTCTACCTGCTTTCTGGGCTGAGATGGGGAAGCGCTGAATTTTGGACTCGGCTGGTGACAAAATGTTCCAAACACACCCCATGCACAACTCCACCGGGGAAGGTGCCAGAAAGGAGTTCTCTTGGTAGTTTTTACAGTGCCCCGGTAGGCAGCTGAACGGCGCCACAAAACTCGTTCTACCTGCTTTCTGGGCTGAGATGGGGAAGCGCTGAATTTTGGACTCGGCTGGTGACAAAATGTTCCAAACACACCCCATGCACAACTCCACCGTGGAAGGTGCCAGAAAGGAATTCTGTTGGTAGTTTTTACAGTAACCCGGTAGGCAGCTGGAAGGCGCCACAAAACTTGTTCTACCTGCTTTCTGGGCTGAGATGGGGAAGCGCTGAATTTTGGACTCGGCTGGTGACAAAATGTTCCAAACACACCCCATGCACAACTCCACCGGGGAAGGTGCCAGAAAGGAATTCTGTTGGTAGTTTTTACAGTACCCCGGTAGGCAGCTGAAAGGCACCACAAAAGATGTTCTACCTGCTTTCTGGGCTGAGATGGGGAAGCGCTGAATTTTGGACTCGGCTGGTGACAAAATGTTCCAAACACACCCCATGCACAACTCCACCGGGGAAGGTGCCAGAAAGGAGTTCTCTTGGTAGTTTTTACAGTACCCCGGTAGGCAGCTGAAAGGCGCCACAAAAGTTGTTCTACCTGCTTTCTGGGCTGAGACGGGGAACCGCTGAATTTTGGACTCGGCTGGTGACAATATGTTCCAAACACACCCCATGCACAACTCCACCGGGGAAGGTGCCAGAAAGGAGTTCTCTTGGTAGTTTTTACAGTACCCCGGTAGGCAGCTGAAAGGCGCCACAAAACTTGTTCTACCTGCTTTCTGGGCTGAGATGGGGAAGCGCTGAATTTGGACTCGGCTGGTGACAAAATGTTCCAAACACACCCCATGCACAACTCCACCGGGGAAGGTGCCAGAAAGGAGTTCTGTTGGTAGTTTTTACAGTGCCCCGGTAGGCAGCTGAAAGGCGCCACAAAACTTGTTCTACCTGCTTTCTGGGCTGAGATGGGGAAGCGCTGAATTTTGGACTCGGCTGGTGACAAAATGTTCCAAACACACCCCATGCACAACTCCACCGGGGAAGGTGCCAGAAAGGAGTTCTCTTTTTAGTTTTTACAGTACCCCGGTAGGCAGCTGAAAGGCGCCACAAAACTTGTTCTACCTGCTTTCTGGGCTGAGATGGGGAAGCGCTGAATTTTGGACTCGGCTGGTGACAAAATTGTCCAAACACACCCCATGCACAACTCCACCGGGGAAGGTGCCAGAAAGGAGTTCTGTTGGTAGTTTTTACAGTGCCCCGGTAGGCAGCTGAACGGCGCCACAAAACTCGTTCTACCTGCTTTCTGGGCTGAGATGGGGAAGCGCTGAATTTTGGACTCGGCTGGTGACAAAATGTTCCAAACACACCCCATGCACAACTCCACCGTGGAAGGTGCCAGAAAGGAATTCTGTTGGTAGTTTTTACAGTAACCCGGTAGGCAGCTGGAAGGCGCCACAAAACTTGTTCTACCTGCTTTCTGGGCTGAGATGGGGAAGCGCTGAATTTTGGACTCGGCTGGTGACAAAATGTTCCAAACACACCCCATGCACAACTCCACCGGGGAAGGTGCCAGAAAGGAATTCTCTTGGTAGTTTTTACAGTACCCCGGTAGGCAGCTGAAAGGCGCCACAAAAGATGTTCTACCTGCTTTCTGGGCTGAGATGGGGAAGCGCTGAATTTTGGACTCGGCTGGTGACAAAATGTTCCAAACACACCCCATGCACAACTCCACCGGGGAAGGTGCCAGAAAGGAGTTCTCTTGGTAGTTTTTACAGTACCCCGGTAGGCAGCTGAAAGGCGCCACAAAACTTGTTCTACCTGCTTTCTGGGCTGAGATGGGGAACCGCTGAATTTGGACTCGGCTGGTGACAAAATGTTCCAAACACACCCCATGCACAACTCCACCGGGGAAGGTGCCAGAAAGGAGTTCTGTTGGTAGTTTTTACAGTGCCCCGGTAGGCAGCTGAAAGGCACCACAAAAGTTGTTCTACCTGCTTTCTGGGCTGAGATGGGGAAGCGCTGAATTTTGGACTCGGCTGGTGACAAAATGTTCCAAACACACCCCATGCACAACTCCACCGGGGAAGGTGCCAGAAAGGAATTCTGTTGGTAGTTTTTACAGTACCCCGGTAGGCAGCTGAAAGGCACCACAAAAGATGTTCTACCTGCTTTCTGGGCTGAGATGGGGAAGCGCTGAATTTTGGACTCGGCTGGTGACAAAATGTTCCAAACACACCCCATGCACAACTCCACCGGGGAAGGTGCCAGAAAGGAGTTCTCTTTTTAGTTTTTACAGTACCCCGGTAGGCAGCTGAAAGGCGCCACAAAACTTGTTCTACCTGCTTTCTGGGCTGAGATGGGGAACCGCTGAATTTTTGATCTCGGCTGGTGACAAAATGTTCCAAACACACCCCATGCACAACTCCACCGGGGAAGGTGCCAGAAAGGAGTTCTGTTGGTAGTTTTTACAGTAACCCGGTAGGCAGCTGGAAGGCGCCACAAAACTTGTTCTACCTGCTTTCTGGGCTGAGATGGGGAAGCGCTGAATTTTGGACTCGGCTGGTGACAAAATGTTCCAAACACACCCCATGCACAACTCCACCGGGGAAGGTGCCAGAAAGGAGTTCTCTTGGTAGTTTTTACAGTACCCCGGTAGGCAGCTGAAAGGCGCCACAAAACTTGTTCTACCTGCTTTCTGGGCTGAGATGGGGAACCGCTGAATTTGGACTCGGCTGGTGACAAAATGTTCCAAACACACCCCATGCACAACTCCACCGGGGAAGGTGCCAGAAAGGAGTTCTGTTGGTAGTTTTTACAGTGCCCCGGTAGGCAGCTGAAAGGCGCCACAAAACTTGTTCTACCTGCTTTCTGGGCTGAGATGGGGAAGCGCTGAATTTTGGACTTGGCTGGTGACAAAATGTTCCAAACACACCCCATGCACAACTCCACCGGGGAAGGTGCCAGAAAGGAATTCTGTTGGTAGTTTTTACAGTACCCCGGTAGGCAGCTGAAAGGCGCCACAAAAGATGTTCTACCTGCTTTCTGGGCTGAGATGGGGAAGCGCTGAATTTTGGACTCGGCTGGTGACAAAATGTTCCAAACACACCCCATGCACAACTCCACCGGGGAAGGTGCCAGAAAGGAGTTCTCTTGGTAGTTTTTACAGTACCCCGGTAGGCAGCTGAAAGGCGCCACAAAAGATGTTCTACCTGCTTTCTGGGCTGAGATGGGGAAGCGCTGAATTTTGGACTCGGCTGGTGACAAAATGTTCCAAACACACCCCATGCACAACTCCACCGGGGAAGGTGCCAGAAAGGAGTTCTCTTGGTAGTTTTTACAGTACCCCGGTAGGCAGCTGAAAGGCGCCACAAAACTTGTTCTACCTGCTTTCTGGGCTGAGATGGGGAACCGCTGAATTTGGACTCGGCTGGTGACAAAATGTTCCAAACACACCCCATGCACAACTCCACCGGGGAAGGTGCCAGAAAGGAGTTCTGTTGGTAGTTTTTACAGTGCCCCGGTAGGCAGCTGAAAGGCGCCACAAAACTTGTTCTACCTGCTTTCTGGGCTGAGATGGGGAAGCGCTGAATTTTGGACTTGGCTGGTGACAAAATGTTCCAAACACACCCCATGCACAACTCCACCGGGGAAGGTGCCAGAAAGGAATTCTGTTGGTAGTTTTTACAGTACCCCGGTAGGCAGCTGAAAGGCGCCACAAAAGATGTTCTACCTGCTTTCTGGGCTGAGATGGGGAAGCGCTGAATTTTGGACTCGGCTGGTGACAAAATGTTCCAAACACACCCCATGCACAACTCCACCGGGGAAGGTGCCAGAAAGGAGTTCTCTTGGTAGTTTTTACAGTACCCCGGTAGGCAGCTGAAAGGCGCCACAAAACTTGTTCTACCTGCTTTCTGGGCTGAGATGGGGAACCGCTGAATTTGGACTCGGCTGGTGACAAAATGTTCCAAACACACCCCATGCACAACTCCACCGGGGAAGGTGCCAGAAAGGAATTCTGTTGGTAGTTTTTACAGTACCCCGGTAGGCAGCTGAAAGGCGCCACAAAAGATGTTCTACCTGCTTTCTGGGCTGAGATGGGGAAGCGCTGAATTTTGGACTCGGCTGGTGACAAAATGTTCCAAACACACCCCATGCACAACTCCACCGGGGAAGGTGCCAGAAAGGAGTTCTCTTGGTAGTTTTTACAGTACCCCGGTAGGCAGCTGAAAGGCGCCACAAAACTTGTTCTACCTGCTTTCTGGGCTGAGATGGGGAACCGCTGAATTTGGACTCGGCTGGTGACAAAATGTTCCAAACACACCCCATGCACAACTCCACCGGGGAAGGTGCCAGAAAGGAGTTCTGTTGGTAGTTTTTACAGTGCCCCGGTAGGCAGCTGAAAGGCACCACAAAACTTGTTCTACCTGCTTTCTGGGCTGAGATGGGGAAGCGCTGAATTTTGGACTCGGCTGGTGACAAAATGTTCCAAACACACCCCATGCACAACTCCACCGGGGAAGGTGCCAGAAAGGAATTCTGTTGGTAGTTTTTACAGTACCCCGGTAGGCAGCTGAAAGGCACCACAAAAGATGTTCTACCTGCTTTCTGGGCTGAGATGGGGAAGCGCTGAATTTTGGACTCGGCTGGTGACAAAATGTTCCAAACACACCCCATGCACAACTCCACCGGGGAAGGTGCCAGAAAGGAGTTCTCTTTTTAGTTTTTACAGTACCCCGGTAGGCAGCTGAAAGGCGCCACAAAACTTGTTCTACCTGCTTTCTGGGCTGAGATGGGGAACCGCTGAATTTTGGACTCGGCTGGTGACAAAATGTTCCAAACACACCCCATGCACAACTCCACCGGGGAAGGTGCCAGAAAGGAGTTCTGTTGGTAGTTTTTACAGTGCCCCGGTAGGCAGCTGAACGGCGCCACAAAACTCGTTCTACCTGCTTTCTGGGCTGAGATGGGGAACCGCTGAATTTGGACTCGGCTGGTGACAAAATGTTCCAAACACACCCCATGCACAACTCCACCGGGGAAGGTGCCAGAAAGGAGTTCTGTTGGTAGTTTTTACAGTGCCCCGGTAGGCAGCTGAAAGGCGCCACAAAACTTGTTCTACCTGCTTTCTGGGCTGAGATGGGGAAGCGCTGAATTTTGGACTTGGCTGGTGACAAAATGTTCCAAACACACCCCATGCACAACTCCACCGGGGAAGGTGCCAGAAAGGAATTCTGTTGGTAGTTTTTACAGTACCCCGGTAGGCAGCTGAAAGGCACCACAAAAGATGTTCTACCTGCTTTCTGGGCTGAGATGGGGAAGCGCTGAATTTTGGACTCGGCTGGTGACAAAATGTTCCAAACACACCCCATGCACAACTCCACCGGGGAAGGTGCCAGAAAGGAGTTCTCTTTTTAGTTTTTACAGTACCCCGGTAGGCAGCTGAAAGGCGCCACAAAACTTGTTCTACCTGCTTTCTGGGCTGAGATGGGGAACCGCTGAATTTTGGACTCGGCTGGTGACAAAATGTTCCAAACACACCCCATGCACAACTCCACCGGGGAAGGTGCCAGAAAGGAGTTCTCTTGGTAGTTTTTACAGTGCCCCGGTAGGCAGCTGAACGGCGCCACAAAACTCGTTCTACCTGCTTTCTGGGCTGAGATGGGGAAGCGCTGAATTTTGGACTCGGCTGGTGACAAAATGTTCCAAACACACCCCATGCACAACTCCACTGTGGAAGGTGCCAGAAAGGAATTCTGTTGGTAGTTTTTACAGTAACCCGGTAGGAAGCTGAAAGGCACCACAAAAGATGTTCTACCTGCTTTCTGGGCTGAGATGGGGAAGCGCTGAATTTTGGACTCGGCTGGTGACAAAATGTTCCAAACACACCCCATGCACAACTCCACCGGGGAAGGTGCCAGAAAGGAGTTCTCTTGGTAGTTTTTACAGTACCCCGGTAGGCAGCTGAAAGGCACCACAAAAGATGTTCTACCTGCTTTCTGGGCTGAGACGGGGAACCGCTGAATTTTGGACTCGGCTGGTGACAAAATGTTCCAAACACACCCCATGCACAACTCCACCGGGGAAGGTGCCAGAAAGGAGTTCTCTTGGTAGTTTTTACAGTACCCCGGTAGGCAGCTGAAAGGCGCCACAAAAGATGTTCTACCTGCTTTCTGGGCTGAGATGGGGAAGCGCTGAATTTTGGACTCGGCTGGTGACAAAATGTTCCAAACACACCCCATGCACAACTCCACCGGGGAAGGTGCCAGAAAGGAATTCTCTTGGTAGTTTTTACAGTGCCCCGGTAGGCAGCTGAACGGCGCCACAAAACTCGTTCTACCTGCTTTCTGGGCTGAGATGGGGAAGCGCTGAATTTTGGACTCGGCTGGTGACAAAATGTTCCAAACACACCCCATGCACAACTCCACCGGGGAAGGTGCCAGAAAGGAATTCTCTTGGTAGTTTTTACAGTACCCCGGTAGGCAGCTGAAAGGCACCACAAAAGATGTTCTACCTGCTTTCTGGGCTGAGATGGGGAAGCGCTGAATTTTGGACTCGGCTGGTGACAAAATGTTCCAAACACACCCCATGCACAACTCCACCGGGGAAGGTGCCAGAAAGGAATTCTGTTGGTAGTTTTTACAGTACCCCGGTAGGCAGCTGAAAGGCACCACAAAAGATGTTCTACCTGCTTTCTGGGCTGAGACGGGGAACCGCTGAATTTTGGACTCGGCTGGTGACAAAATGTTCCAAACACACCCCATGCACAACTCCACCGGGGAAGGTGCCAGAAAGGAGTTCTCTTGGTAGTTTTTACAGTACCCCGGTAGGCAGCTGAAAGGCGCCACAAAAGATGTTCTACCTGCTTTCTGGGCTGAGATGGGGAAGCGCATAATTTTGGACTCGGCTGGTGACAAAATGTTCCAAACACACCCCATGCACAACTCCACCGGGGAAGGTGCCAGAAAGGTATTCTGTTGGTAGTTTTTACAGTACCCCGGTAGGCAGCTGAAAGGCGCCACAAAACTTGTTCTACCTGCTTTCTGGGCTGAGATGGGGAACCGCTGAATTTGGACTCGGCTGGTGACAAAATGTTCCAAACACACCCCATGCACAACTCCACCGGGGAAGGTGCCAGAAAGGAATTCTGTTGGTAGTTTTTACAGTACCCCGGTAGGCAGCTGAAAGGCACCACAAAAGATGTTCTACCTGCTTTCTGGGCTGAGATGGGGAAGCGCTGAATTTTGGACTCGGCTGGTGACAAAATGTTCCAAACACACCGCATGCACAACTCCACCGGGGAAGGTGCCAGAAAGGAGTTCTCTTGGTAGTTTTTACAGTACCCCGGTAGGCAGCTGAAAGGCGCCACAAAACTTGTTCTACCTGCTTTCTGGGCTGAGATGGGGAACCGCTGAATTTTGGACTCGGCTGGTGACAAAATGTTCCAAACACACCCCATGCACAACTCCACCGGGGAAGGTGCCAGAAAGGAGTTCTCTTGGTAGTTTTTACAGTACCCCGGTAGGCAGCTGAAAGGCGCCACAAAAGATGTTCTACCTGCTTTCTGGGCTGAGATGGGGAACCGCTGAATTTTGGACTCGGCTGGTGACAAAATGTTCCAAACACACCCCATGCACAACTCCACCGGGGAAGGTGCCAGAAAGGAGTTCTCTTGGTAGTTTTTACAGTACCCCGGTAGGCAGCTGAAAGGCGCCACAAAAGTTGTTCTACCTGCTTTCTGGGCTGAGACGGGGAACCGCTGAATTTTGGACTCGGCTGGTGACAAAATGTTCCAAACACACCCCATGCACAACTCCACCAGGGAAGGTGCCAGAAAGGAGTTCTGTTGGTACTTTTTACATTGCTCGGGTAGGCAGCTGAAAGGCGCCACAAAACTTGTTCTACCTGCTTTCTGGGCTGAGATGGGGAAGCGCTGAATTTTGGACTCGGCTGGTGACAAAATGTTCCAAACACACCCCATGCACAACTCCACCGGGGAAGGTGCCAGAAAGGAGTTCTCTTGGTAGTTTTTACAGTGCCCCGGTAGGCAGCTGAAAGGCGCCACAAAACTTTTTCTACCTGCTTTCTGGGCTGAGATGGGGAAGCGCTGAATTTTGGACTCGGCTGGTGACAAAATGTTCCAAACACACCCCATGCACAACTCCACCGGGGAAGGTGCCAGAAAGGAATTCTGTTGGTAGTTTTTACAGTGCCCCGGTAGGCAGCTGAAAGGCACCACAAAAGATGTTCTACCTGCTTTCTGGGCTGAGATGGGGAAGCGCTGAATTTTGGACTCGGCTGGTGACAAAATGTTCCAAACACACCCCATGCACAACTCCACCGGGGAAGGTGCCAGAAAGGAGTTCTGTTGGTACTTTTTACATTGCTCGGGTAGGCAGCTGAAAGGCGCCACAAAACTTGTTCTACCTGCTTTCTGGGCTGAGATGGGGAAGCGCTGAATTTTGGACTCGGCTGGTGACAAAATGTTCCAAACACACCCCATGCACAACTCCACCGGGGAAGGTGCCAGAAAGGAGTTTTCTTGGTAGTTTCTACACTACCCCGGTAGGCAGCTGAAAGGCGCCACAAAAGTTGTTCTACCTGCTTTCTGGGCTGAGATGGGGAAGCGCTGAATTTTGGACTCGGCTGGTGACAAAATGTTCCAAACACACCCCATGCACAACTCCACCGGGGAAGGTGCCAGAAAGGAATTCTGTTGGTAGTTTTTACAGTGCCCCGGTAGGCAGCTGAAAGGCACCACAAAAGATGTTCTACCTGCTTTCTGGGCTGAGATGGGGAAGCGCTGAATTTTGGACTCGGCTGGTGACAAAATGTTCCAAACACACCCCATGCACAACTCCACCGGGGAAGGTGCCAGAAAGGAGTTCTGTTGGTAGTTTTTACAGTAACCCGGTAGGCAGCTGAAAGGCGCCACAAAACTTGTTCTACCTGCTTTCTGGGCTGAGATGGGGAAGCGCTGAATTTTGGACTCGGCTGGTGACAAAATGTTCCAAACACACCCCATGCACAACTCCACCGGGGAAGGTGCCAGAAAGGAATTCTCTTGGTAGTTTTTACAGTACCCCAGTAGGCAGCTGAAAGGCGCCACAAAAGATGTTCTACCTGCTTTCTGGGCTGAGATGGGGAAGCGCTGAATTTTGGACTCGGCTGGTGACAAAATGTTCCAAACACACCCCATGCACAACTCCACCGGGGAAGGTGCCAGAAAGGAGTTCTCTTGGTAGTTTTTACACTACCCCGGTAGGCAGCTGAAAGGCGCCACAAAACTTGTTCTACCTGCTTTCTGGGCTGAGATGGGGAACCGCTGAATTTGGACTCGGCTGGTGACAAAATGTTCCAAACACACCCCATGCACAACTCCACCGGGGAAGGTGCCAGAAAGGAGTTCTGTTGGTAGTTTTTACAGTGCCCCGGTAGGCAGCTGAAAGGCGCCACAAAACTTGTTCTACCTGCTTTCTGGGCTGAGATGGGGAAGCGCTGAATTTTGGACTTGGCTGGTGACAAAATGTTCCAAACACACCCCATGCACAACTCCACCGGGGAAGGTGCCAGAAAGGAATTCTGTTGGTAGTTTTTACAGTACCCCGGTAGGCAGCTGAAAGGCGCCACAAAAGATGTTCTACCTGCTTTCTGGGCTGAGATGGGGAAGCGCTGAATTTTGGACTCGGCTGGTGACAAAATGTTCCAAACACACCCCATGCACAACTCCACCGGGGAAGGTGCCAGAAAGGAGTTCTCTTCGTAGTTTTTACAGTACCCCGGTAGGCAGCTGAAAGGCGCCACAAAACTTGTTCTACCTGCTTTCTGGGCTGAGATGGGGAAGCGCTGAATTTTGGACTCGGCTGGTGACAAAATGTTCCAAACACACCCCATGCACAACTCCACCGGGGAAGGTGCCAGAAAGGAGTTCTGTTGGTAGTTTTTACACTTCCCCGGTAGGCAGCTGAAAGGCGCCACAAAAGATGTTCTACCTGCTTTCTGGGCTGAGATGGGGAACCGCTGAATTTTGGACTCGGCTGGTGACAAAATGTTCCAAACACACCCCATGCACAACTCCACCGGGGAAGGTGCCAGAAAGGAGTTTTCTTGGTAGTTTTTACAGTACCCCGGTAGGCAGCTGAAAGGCGCCAAAAAAGATGTTCTACCTGCTTTCTGGGCTGAGACGGGGAACAGCTGAATTTTGGACTCGGCTGGTGACAAAATGTTCCAAACACACCCCATGCACAACTCCACCGGGGAAGGTGCCAGAAAGGAGTTCTGTTGGTAGTTTTTACAGTGCCCCGGTAGGCAGCTGAAAGGCGCCACAAAACTTGTTCTACCTGCTTTCTGGGCTGAGATGGGGAACCGCTGAATTTTGGACTCGGCTGGTGACAAAATGTTCCAAACACACCCCATGCACAACTCCACCGGGGAAGGTGCCAGAAAGGAATTCTGTTGGTAGTTTTTACAGTACCCCGGTAGGCAGCTGAAAGGCACCACAAAAGATGTTCTACCTGCTTTCTGGGCTGAGATGGGGAAGCGCTGAATTTTGGACTCGGCTGGTGACAAAATGTTCCAAACACACCCCATGCACAACTCCACCGGGGAAGGTGCCAGAAAGGAGTTCTCTTGGTAGTTTTTGCACTGCCCCGGTAGGCAGCTGAAAGGCGCCAAAAAACTTGTTCTACCTGCTTTCTGGGCTGAGATGGGGAAGCGCTGAATTTTGGACTCGGCTGGTGACAAAATGTTCCAAACACACCCCATGCACAACTCCACCGGGGAAGGTGCCAGAAAGGAGTTCTCTTGGTAGTTTTTACAGTACCCTGGTAGGCAGCTGAAAGGCGCCACAAAACTTGTTCTACCTGCTTTCTGGGCTGAGACGGGGAACCGCTGAATTTTGGACTCGGCTGGTGACAAAATGTTCCAAACACACCCCATGCACAACTCCACCGGTGAAGGTGCCAGAAAGGAATTCTCTTGGTAGTTTTTACAGTACCCCGGTAGGCAGCTGAAAGGCACCACAAAAGATGTTCTACCTGCTTTCTGGGCTGAGATGGGGAAGCGCTGAATTTTGGACTCGGATGGTGACAAAATGTTCCAAACACACCGCATGCACAACTCCACCGGGGAAGGTGCCAGAAAGGAGTTCTCTTGGTAGTTTTTACACTACCCCGGTAGGCAGCTGAAAGGCGCCACAAAACTTGTTCTACCTGCTTTCTGGGATGAGATGGGGAAGCGCTGAATTTTGGACACGGCTGGAGACAAAATGTTCCAAACACACCCCATGCACAACTCCACCGGGGAAGGTGCCAGAAAGGAGTTCTCTTGGTAGTTTTTACAGTACCCCGGTAGGCAGCTGAAAGGCACCACAAAAGATGTTCTACCTGCTTTCTGGGCTGAGATGGGGAAGCGCTGAATTTTGGACTCGGCTGGTGACAAAATGTTCCAAACGCACCCCATGCACAACTCCACCGGGGAAGGTGCCAGAAAGGAGTTCTCTTGGTAGTTTTTACAGTACCCCGGTAGGCAGCTGAAAGGCGCCACAAAAGTTGTTCTACCTGCTTTCTGGGCTGAGATGGGGAAGCGCTGAATTTTGGACTCGGCTGGTGACAAAATGTTCCAAACACACCCCATGCACAACTCCACCGGGGAAGGTGCCAGAAGGAATTCTGTTGGTAGTTTTTACAGTACCCCGGTAGGCAGCTGAAAGGCGCCACAAAACTTGTTCTACCTGCTTTCTGGGCTGCGATGGGGAAGCGCTGAATTTTGGACTCGGCTGGTGACAAAATGTTCCAAACACACCCCATGCACAACTCCACCGGGGAAGGTGCCAGAAAGGAATTCTCTTGGTAGTTTTTACAGTGCCCCGGTAGGCAGCTGAAAGGCACCACAAAAGTTGTTCTACCTGCTTTCTGGGCTGAGATGGGGAACCGCTGAATTTTGGACTCGGCTGGTGACAAAATGTTCCAAACACACCCCATGCACAACTGCACCGGGGAAGGTGCCAGCAAGGAGTTCTCTTGGTAGTTTTTACAGTACCCCGGTAGGCAGCTGAAAGGCGCCACAAAACTTGTTCTACCTGCTTTCTGGGCTGAGATGGGGAAGCGCTGAATTTTGGACTCGGCTGGTGACAAAATGTTCCAAACACACCCCATGCACAACTCCACCGGGGAAGGTGCCAGAAAGGAATTCTCTTGGTAGTTTTTACAGTACCCCGGTAGGCAGCTGAAAGGCGCCACAAAAGTTGTTCTACCTGCTTTCTGGGCTGAGATGGGGAAGCGCTGAATTTTGGACTCGGCTGGTGACAAAATGTTCCAAACACACCCCATGCACAACTCCACCGGGGAAGGGGCCAGAAGGAGTTCTCTTGGTAGTTTTTACAGTACCCCGGTAGGCAGCTGAAAGGCGCCACAAAACTTGTTCTACCTGCTTTCTGGGCTGAGATGGGGAAGCGCTGAATTTTGGACTCGGCTGGTGACAAAATGTTCCAAACACACCCCATGCACAACTCCACCGGGGAAGGTGCCAGAAAGGAATTCTCTTGGTAGTTTTTACAGTACCCCGGTAGGCAGCTGAAAGGCACCACAAAAGATGTTCTACCTGCTTTCTGGGCTGTGATGGGGAACCGCTGAATTTTGGACTCGGCTGGTGACAAAATGTTCCAAACACACCCCATGCACAACTCCACCGGGGAAGGTGCCAGAAAGGAGTTCTGTTGGTATTTTTTACACTTCGCGGTAGGCAGCTGAAAGGCGCCACAAAAGATGTTCTACCTGCTTTCTGGGATGAGATGGGGAAGCGCTGAATTTTGGACTCGGCTGGTGACAAAATGTTCCAAACACACCCCATGCACAACTCCACCGGGGAAGGTGCCAGAAAGGAGTTTTCTTGGTAGTTTTTACAGTACCCCGGTAGGCAGCTGAAAGGCGCCACAAAAGATGTTCTACCTGCTTTCTGGGCTGAGATGGGGAACCGCTGAATTTTGGACTCGGCTGGTGACAAAATGTTCCAAACACACCCCATGCACAACTCCACCGGGGAAGGTGCCAGAAAGGAATTCTGTTGGTAGTTTTTACAGTACCCCGGTAGGCAGCTGAAAGGCACCACAAAAGATGTTCTGCCTGCTTTCTGGGCTGAGATGGGGAAGCGCTGAATTTTGGACTCGGCTGGTGACAAAATATTCCAAACACACCCCATGCACAACTCCACCGGGGAAGGTGCCAGAAAGGAGTTCTCTTGGTAGTTTTTGCACTGCCCCGGTAGGCAGCTGAAAGGCGCCACAAAACTTGTTCTACCTGCTTTCTGGGCTGAGATGGGGAACCGCTGAATTTTGGACTCGGCTGGTGACAAAATGTTCCAAACACACCCCATGCACAATTCCACCGGGGAAGGTGCCAGAAAGGAATTCTGTTGGTAGTTTTTACAGTACCCCGGTAGGCAGCTGAAAGGCACCACAAAACTTGTTCTACCTGTTTTCTGGGCTGAGATGGGGAACCGCTGAATTTTGGACTCGGCTGGTGACAAAATGTTCCAAACACACCCCATGCACAACTCCACCGGGGAAGGAGCCAAAAAGGAGTTCTCTTGGTAGTTTTTACAGTACCCTGGTAGGCAGCTGAAAGGCGCCACAAAACTAGTTCTACCTGCTTTCTGGGCTGAGATGGGGAAGCGCTGAATTTGGACTCGGCTGGTGACAAAATGTTCCAAACACACCCCATGCACAACTCCACCGGGGAAGGTGCCAGAAAGGAGTTCTCTTGGTAGTTTTTACAGTACCCCGGTAGGCAGCTGAAAGGCACCACAAAAGTTGTTCTACCTGCTTTCTGGGCTGAGATGGGGAACCGCTGAATTTTGGACTCGGCTGGTGACAAAATGTTCCAAACACACCATATGCACAACTCCACCGGGGAAGGTGCCAGAAAGGAGTTCTCTTGGTAGTTTTTACAGTACCCCGGTAGGCAGCTGAAAGGCGCCACAAAAGATGTTCTACCTGCTTTCTGGGCTGAGATGGGGAACCGCTGAATTTTGGACTCGGCCGGTGACAAAATTGTCCAAACACACCATATGCACAACTCCACCGGGGAAGGTGCCAGAAAGGAGTTCTGTTGGTAGTTTTTAAACTACCCCGGTAGGCAGCTGAAAGGCGCCACTAAACTTGTTCTACCTGCTTTCTGGGCTGAGATGGGGAACCGTTGACTTTTGGACTCGGCTGGTGACAAAATGTTCCAAACACACCCCATGCACAACTCCACCGGGGAAGGTGCCAGAAAGGAATTCTCTTGGTAGTTTTTACAGTACCGCGGTAGGCAGCTGAAAGGCGCCACAAAACTTGTTCTACCTGCTTTCTGGGCTGAGATGGGGAAGCGCTGAATTTTGGACTCGGCTGGTGACAAAATGTTCCAAACACACCCCATGCACAACTCCACCGGGGAAGGTGCCAGAAAGGAATTCTCTTGGTAGTTTTTACAGTGCCCCGGTAGGCAGCTGAAAGGCACCACAAAAGTTGTTCTACCTGCTTTCTGGGCTGAGATGGGGAAGCGCTGAATTTTGGACTCGGCTGGTGACAAAATGTTCCAAACACACCCCATGCACAACTGCACCGGGGAAGGTGCCAGCAAGGAGTTCTCTTGGTAGTTTTTACAGTACCCCGGTAGGCAGCTGAAAGGCACCACAAAAGATGTTCTACCTGCTTTCTGGGCTGAGATGGGGAACCGCTGAATTTTGGACTCGGCTGGTGACAAAATGTTCCAAACACACCCCATGCACAACTGCACCGGGGAAGGTGCCAGAAAGGAGTTCTGTTGGTATTTTTTACACTTCGCGGTAGGCAGCTGAAAGGCGCCACAAAAGATGTTCTACCTGCTTTCTGGGATGAGATGGGGAAGCGCTGAATTTTGGACTCGGCTGGTGACAAAATGTTCCAAACACACCCCATGCACAACTCCACCGGGGAAGGTGCCAGAAAGGAGTTTTCTTGGTAGTTTTTACAGTACCCCGGTAGGCAGCTGAAAGGCGCCACAAAAGATGTTCTACCTGCTTTCTGGGCTGAGATGGGGAACCGCTGAATTTTGGACTCGGCTGGTGACAAAATGTTCCAAACACACCCCATGCACAACTCCACCGGGGAAGGTGCCAGAAAGGAATTCTGTTGGTAGTTTTTACAGTACCCCGGTAGGCAGCTGAAAGGCACCACAAAAGATGTTCTACCTGCTTTCTGGGCTGAGATGGGGAAGCGCTGAATTTTGGACTCGGCTGGTGACAAAATATTCCAAACACACCCCATGCACAACTCCACCGGGGAAGGTGCCAGAAAGGAGTTCTCTTGGTAGTTTTTGCACTTCCCCGGTAGGCAGCTGAAAGGCGCCACAAAACTTGTTCTACCTGCTTTCTGGGCTGAGATGGGGAAGTGCTGAATTTTGGACTCGGCTGGTGACAAAATGTTCCAAACACACCCCATGCACAACTCCACCGGGGAAGGTGCCAGAAAGGAGTTCTCTTGGTAGTTTTTACAGTACCCCGGTAGGCAGCTGAAAGATGCCACAAAACTTGTTCTACCTGCTTTCTGGGCTGAGACGGGGAACCGCTGAATTTTGGACTCGGCTGGTGACAAAATGTTCCAAACACACCCCATGCACAACTCCACCGGGGAAGGTGCCAGAAAGGAATTCTGTTGGTAGTTTTTACAGTACCCCGGTAGGCAGCTGAAAGGCACCACAAAAGATGTTCTACCTGCTTTCTGGGCTGAGATGGGGAAGCGCTGAATTTTGGACTCGGCTGGTGACAAAATGTTCCAAACACACCCCATGCACAACTCCACCGGGGAAGGTGCCAGAAAGGAGTTCTCTTTTTAGTTTTTACAGTACCCCGGTAGGCAGCTGAAAGGCGCCACAAAAGTTGTTCTACCTGCTTTCTGGGCTGAGATGGGGAACCGCTGAATTTTGGACTCGGCTGGTGACAAAATGTTCCAAACACACCCCATGCACAACTCCACCGGGGAAGGTGCCAGAAAGGAGTTCTCTTGGTAGTTTTTACACTACCCCGGTAGGCAGCTGAAAGGCGCCACAAAACTTGTTCTACCTGCTTTCTGGGCTGAGATGGGGAAGCGCTGAATTTTGGACTTGGCTGGTGACAAAATGTTCCAAACACACCCCATGCACAACTGCACCGGGGAAGGTGCCAGCAAGGAGTTCTCTTGGTAGTTTTTACAGTACCCCGGTAGGCAGCTGAAAGGCGCCACAAAACTTGTTCTACCTGCTTTCTGGGCTGAGATGGGGAAGCGCTGAATTTTGGACTCGGCTGGTGACAAAATGTTCCAAACACACCCCATGCAGAACTCCACTGGGGAAGGTGCCAGAAAGGAGTTCTCTTGGTAGTTTTTACAGTACCCCGGTAGGCAGCTGAAAGGCGCCACAAAAGATGTTCTACCTGCTTTCTGGGCTGAGATGGGGAAGCGCTGAATTTTGGACTCGGCTGGTGACAAAATGTTCCAAACACACCCCATGCACAATTCCACCGGGGAAGGTGCCAGAAAGGAATTCTGTTGGTAGTTTTTACAGTACCCCGGTAGGCAGCTGAAAGGCACCACAAAACTTGTTCTACCTGCTTTCTGGGCTGAGATGGGGAAGCGCTGAATTTTGGACTCGGCTGGTGACAAAATGTTCCAAACACACCCCATGCAC
Source organism: Falco cherrug (assembly GCF_023634085.1). Taxonomy (NCBI): domain Eukaryota; kingdom Metazoa; phylum Chordata; class Aves; order Falconiformes; family Falconidae; genus Falco; species Falco cherrug. The sequence goes on along the minus strand of NC_073719.1, from coordinate 12,529,247 downwards.
AACTCCACCGGGGAAGGTGCCAGAAAGGAGTTCTCTTGGTAGTTTTTACAGTACCCTGGTAGGCAGCTGAAAGGCGCCACAAAACTAGTTCTACCTGCTTTCTGGGCTGAGATGGGGAAGCGCTGAATTTGGACTCGGCTGGTGACAAAATGTTCCAAACACACCCCATGCACAACTCCACCGGGGAAGGTGCCAGAAAGGAGTTCTCTTGGTAGTTTTTACAGTACCCCGGTAGGCAGCTGAAAGGCACCACAAAAGTTGTTCTACCTGCTTTCTGGGCTGAGATGGGGAACCGCTGAATTTTGGACTCGGCTGGTGACAAAATGTTCCAAACACACCATATGCACAACTCCACCGGGGAAGGTGCCAGAAAGGAGTTCTCTTGGTAGTTTTTACAGTACCCCGGTAGGCAGCTGAAAGGCGCCACAAAAGATGTTCTACCTGCTTTCTGGGCTGAGATGGGGAACCGCTGAATTTTGGACTCGGCCGGTGACAAAATTGTCCAAACACACCATATGCACAACTCCACCGGGGAAGGTGCCAGAAAGGAGTTCTGTTGGTAGTTTTTAAACTACCCCGGTAGGCAGCTGAAAGGCGCCACAAAACTTGTTCTACCTGCTTTCTGGGCTGAGATGGGGAAGCGCTGAATTTTGGACTCGGCTGGTGACAAAATGTTCCAAACACACCCCATGCACAACTCCACCGGGGAAGGTGCCAGAAAGGAGTTCTCTTGGTAGTTTTTACAGTACCCTGGTAGGCAGCTGAAAGGCGCCACAAAACTAGTTCTACCTGCTTTCTGGGCTGAGATGGGGAAGCGCTGAATTTGGACTCGGCTGGTGACAAAATGTTCCAAACACACCCCATGCACAACTCCACCGGGGAAGGTGCCAGAAAGGAGTTCTCTTGGTAGTTTTTACAGTACCCCGGTAGGCAGCTGAAAGGCACCACAAAAGTTGTTCTACCTGCTTTCTGGGCTGAGATGGGGAACCGCTGAATTTTGGACTCGGCTGGTGACAAAATGTTCCAAACACACCATATGCACAACTCCACCGGGGAAGGTGCCAGAAAGGAGTTCTCTTGGTAGTTTTTACAGTACCCCGGTAGGCAGCTGAAAGGCGCCACAAAAGATGTTCTACCTGCTTTCTGGGCTGAGATGGGGAACCGCTGAATTTTGGACTCGGCCGGTGACAAAATTGTCCAAACACACCATATGCACAACTCCACCGGGGAAGGTGCCAGAAAGGAGTTCTGTTGGTAGTTTTTAAACTACCCCGGTAGGCAGCTGAAAGGCGCCACAAAACTTGTTCTACCTGCTTTCTGGGCTGAGATGGGGAACCGTTGACTTTTGGACTCGGCTGGTGACAAAATGTTCCAAACACACCCCATGCACAACTCCACCGGGGAAGGTGCCAGAAAGGAATTCTCTTGGTAGTTTTTACAGTACCGCGGTAGGCAGCTGAAAGGCACCACAAAAGTTGTTCTACCTGCTTTCTGGGCTGAGATGGGGAACCGCTGAATTTTGGACTCGGCTGGTGACAAAATGTTCCAAACACACCCCATGCACAACTGCACCGGGGAAGGTGCCAGCAAGGAGTTCTCTTGGTAGTTTTTACAGTACCCCGGTAGGCAGCTGAAAGGCGCCACAAAACTTGTTCTACCTGCTTTCTGGGCTGAGATGGGGAAGCGCTGAATTTTGGACTCGGCTGGTGACAAAATGTTCCAAACACACCCCATGCACAACTCCACCGGGGAAGGGGCCAGAAGGAGTTCTCTTGGTAGTTTTTACAGTACCCCGGTAGGCAGCTGAAAGGCGCCACAAAACTTGTTCTACCTGCTTTCTGGGCTGAGATGGGGAAGCGCTGAATTTTGGACTCGGCTGGTGACAAAATGTTCCAAACACACCCCATGCACAACTCCACCGGGGAAGGTGCCAGAAAGGAATTCTCTTGGTAGTTTTTACAGTACCCCGGTAGGCAGCTGAAAGGCACCACAAAAGATGTTCTACCTGCTTTCTGGGCTGTGATGGGGAACCGCTGAATTTTGGACTCGGCTGGTGACAAAATGTTCCAAACACACCCCATGCACAACTCCACCGGGGAAGGTGCCAGAAAGGAGTTCTGTTGGTATTTTTTACACTTCGCGGTAGGCAGCTGAAAGGCGCCACAAAAGATGTTCTACCTGCTTTCTGGGATGAGATGGGGAAGCGCTGAATTTTGGACTCGGCTGGTGACAAAATGTTCCAAACACACCCCATGCACAACTCCACCGGGGAAGGTGCCAGAAAGGAGTTTTCTTGGTAGTTTTTACAGTACCCCGGTAGGCAGCTGAAAGGCGCCACAAAAGATGTTCTACCTGCTTTCTGGGCTGAGATGGGGAACCGCTGAATTTTGGACTCGGCTGGTGACAAAATGTTCCAAACACACCCCATGCACAACTCCACCGGGGAAGGTGCCAGAAAGGAATTCTGTTGGTAGTTTTTACAGTACCCCGGTAGGCAGCTGAAAGGCACCACAAAAGATGTTCTGCCTGCTTTCTGGGCTGAGATGGGGAAGCGCTGAATTTTGGACTCGGCTGGTGACAAAATATTCCAAACACACCCCATGCACAACTCCACCGGGGAAGGTGCCAGAAAGGAGTTCTCTTGGTAGTTTTTGCACTGCCCCGGTAGGCAGCTGAAAGGCGCCACAAAACTTGTTCTACCTGCTTTCTGGGCTGAGATGGGGAAGCGCTGAATTTGGACTCGGCTGGTGACAAAATGTTCCAAACACACCCCATGCACAACTCCACCGGGGAAGGTGCCAGAAAGGAGTTCTCTTGGTAGTTTTTACAGTACCCCGGTAGGCAGCTGAAAGGCACCACAAAAGTTGTTCTACCTGCTTTCTGGGCTGAGATGGGGAACCGCTGAATTTTGGACTCGGCTGGTGACAAAATGTTCCAAACACACCATATGCACAACTCCACCGGGGAAGGTGCCAGAAAGGAGTTCTCTTGGTAGTTTTTACAGTACCCCGGTAGGCAGCTGAAAGGCGCCACAAAAGATGTTCTACCTGCTTTCTGGGCTGAGATGGGGAACCGCTGAATTTTGGACTCGGCCGGTGACAAAATTGTCCAAACACACCATATGCACAACTCCACCGGGGAAGGTGCCAGAAAGGAGTTCTGTTGGTAGTTTTTAAACTACCCCGGTAGGCAGCTGAAAGGCGCCACAAAACTTGTTCTACCTGCTTTCTGGGCTGAGATGGGGAACCGTTGACTTTTGGACTCGGCTGGTGACAAAATGTTCCAAACACACCCCATGCACAACTCCACCGGGGAAGGTGCCAGAAAGGAATTCTCTTGGTAGTTTTTACAGTACCGCGGTAGGCAGCTGAAAGGCGCCACAAAACTTGTTCTACCTGCTTTCTGGGCTGAGATGGGGAAGCGCTGAATTTTGGACTCGGCTGGTGACAAAATGTTCCAAACACACCCCATGCACAACTCCACCAGGGAAGGTGCCAGAAAGGAATTCTCTTGGTAGTTTTTACAGTGCCCCGGTAGGCAGCTGAAAGGCACCACAAAAGTTGTTCTACCTGCTTTCTGGGCTGAGATGGGGAAGCGCTGAATTTTGGACTCGGCTGGTGACAAAATGTTCCAAACACACCCCATGCACAACTGCACCGGGGAAGGTGCCAGCAAGGAGTTCTCTTGGTAGTTTTTACAGTACCCCGGTAGGCAGCTGAAAGGCACCACAAAAGATGTTCTACCTGCTTTCTGGGCTGAGATGGGGAACCGCTGAATTTTGGACTCGGCTGGTGACAAAATGTTCCAAACACACCCCATGCACAACTCCACCGGGGAAGGTGCCAGAAAGGAGTTCTCTTGGTAGTTTTTACACTTCGCGGTAGGCAGCTGAAAGGCGCCACAAAAGATGTTCTACCTGCTTTCTGGGATGAGATGGGGAAGCGCTGAATTTTGGACTCGGCTGGTGACAAAATGTTCCAAACACACCCCATGCACAACTCCACCGGGGAAGGTGCCAGAAAGGAGTTTTCTTGGTAGTTTTTACAGTACCCCGGTAGGCAGCTGAAAGGCGCCACAAAAGATGTTCTACCTGCTTTCTGGGCTGAGATGGGGAACCGCTGAATTTTGGACTCGGCTGGTGACAAAATGTTCCAAACACACCCCATGCACAACTCCACCGGGGAAGGTGCCAGAAAGGAATTCTCTTGGTAGTTTTTACAGTACCCCGGTAGGCAGCTGAAAGGCACCACAAAAGATGTTCTACCTGCTTTCTGGGCTGAGATGGGGAAGCGCTGAATTTTGGACTCGGCTGGTGACAAAATATTCCAAACACACCCCATGCACAACTCCACCGGGGAAGGTGCCAGAAAGGAGTTCTCTTGGTAGTTTTTGCACTTCCCCGGTAGGCAGCTGAAAGGCGCCACAAAACTTGTTCTACCTGCTTTCTGGGCTGAGATGGGGAAGTGCTGAATTTTGGACTCGGCTGGTGACAAAATGTTCCAAACACACCCCATGCACAACTCCACCGGGGAAGGTGCCAGAAAGGAGTTCTCTTGGTAGTTTTTACAGTACCCCGGTAGGCAGCTGAAAGATGCCACAAAACTTGTTCTACCTGCTTTCTGGGCTGAGACGGGGAACCGCTGAATTTTGGACTCGGCTGGTGACAAAATGTTCCAAACACACCCCATGCACAACTCCACCGGGGAAGGTGCCAGAAAGGAATTCTGTTGGTAGTTTTTACAGTACCCCGGTAGGCAGCTGAAAGGCACCACAAAAGATGTTCTACCTGCTTTCTGGGCTGAGATGGGGAAGCGCTGAATTTTGGACTCGGCTGGTGACAAAATGTTCCAAACACACCCCATGCACAACTCCACCGGGGAAGGTGCCAGAAAGGAGTTCTCTTGGTAGTTTTTACAGTACCCCGGTAGGCAGCTGAAAGGCGCCACAAAAGTTGTTCTACCTGCTTTCTGGGCTGAGATGGGAAGCGCATAATTTTGGACTCGGCTGGTGACAAAATGTTCCAAACACACCCCATGCACAATTCCACCGGGGAAGGTGCCAGAAAGGAATTCTGTTGGTAGTTTTTACAGTACCCCGGTAGGCAGCTGAAAGGCACCACAAAACTTGTTCTACCTGCTTTCTGGGCTGAGATGGGGAAGCGCTGAATTTTGGACTCGGCTGGTGACAAAATGTTCCAAACACACCCCATGCACAACTCCACCGGGGAAGGTGCCAGAAAGGAGTTCTCTTGGTAGTTTTTACAGTACCCTGGTAGGCAGCTGAAAGGCGCCACAAAACTAGTTCTACCTGCTTTCTGGGCTGAGATGGGGAAGCGCTGAATTTGGACTCGGCTGGTGACAAAATGTTCCAAACACACCCCATGCACAACTCCACCGGGGAAGGTGCCAGAAAGGAGTTCTCTTGGTAGTTTTTACAGTACCCCGGTAGGCAGCTGAAAGGCACCACAAAAGTTGTTCTACCTGCTTTCTGGGCTGAGATGGGGAACCGCTGAATTTTGGACTCGGCTGGTGACAAAATGTTCCAAACACACCATATGCACAACTCCACCGGGGAAGGTGCCAGAAAGGAGTTCTCTTGGTAGTTTTTACAGTACCCCGGTAGGCAGCTGAAAGGCGCCACAAAAGATGTTCTACCTGCTTTCTGGGCTGAGATGGGGAACCGCTGAATTTTGGACTCGGCCGGTGACAAAATTGTCCAAACACACCATATGCACAACTCCACCGGGGAAGGTGCCAGAAAGGAGTTCTGTTGGTAGTTTTTAAACTACCCCGGTAGGCAGCTGAAAGGCGCCACAAAACTTGTTCTACCTGCTTTCTGGGCTGAGATGGGGAACCGTTGACTTTTGGACTCGGCTGGTGACAAAATGTTCCAAACACACCCCATGCACAACTCCACCGGGGAAGGTGCCAGAAAGGAATTCTCTTGGTAGTTTTTACAGTACCGCGGTAGGCAGCTGAAAGGCGCCACAAAACTTGTTCTACCTGCTTTCTGGGCTGAGATGGGGAAGCGCTGAATTTTGGACTCGGCTGGTGACAAAATGTTCCAAACACACCCCATGCACAACTCCACCGGGGAAGGTGCCAGAAAGGAATTCTCTTGGTAGTTTTTACAGTGCCCCGGTAGGCAGCTGAAAGGCACCACAAAAGTTGTTCTACCTGCTTTCTGGGCTGAGATGGGGAAGCGCTGAATTTTGGACTCGGCTGGTGACAAAATGTTCCAAACACACCCCATGCACAACTGCACCGGGGAAGGTGCCAGCAAGGAGTTCTCTTGGTAGTTTTTACAGTACCCCGGTAGGCAGCTGAAAGGTGCCACAAAACTTGTTCTACCTGCTTTCTGGGCTGAGATGGGGAAGCGCTGAATTTTGGACTCGGCTGGTGACAAAATGTTCCAAACACACCCCATGCACAACTCCACCGGGGAAGGTGCCAGAAAGGAATTCTCTTGGTAGTTTTTACAGTACCCCAGTAGGCAGCTGAAAGGCGCCACAAAAGTTGTTCTACCTGCTTTCTGGGCTGAGATGGGAAGCGCATAATTTTGGACTCGGCTGGTGACAAAATGTTCCAAACACACCCCATGCACAACTCCACCGGGGAAGGTGCCAGAAAGGAGTTCTCTTGGTAGTTTTTACAGTACCCCGGTAGGCAGCTGAAAGGCGCCACAAAAGTTGTTCTACCTGCTTTCTGGGCTGAGATGGGGAACCGCTGAATTTTGGACTCGGCTGGTGACAAAATGTTCCAAACACACCCCATGCACAACTCCACCGGGGAAGGTGCCAGAAAGGAGTTCTCTTGGTAGTTTTTACACTACCCCGGTAGGCAGCTGAAAGGCGCCACAAAACTTGTTCTACCTGCTTTCTGGGCTGAGATGGGGAAGCGCTGAATTTTGGACTCGGCTGGTGACAAAATGTTCCAAACACACCCCATGCACAACTGCACCGGGGAAGGTGCCAGCAAGGAGTTCTCTTGGTAGTTTTTACAGTACCCCGGTAGGCAGCTGAAAGGCGCCACAAAACTTGTTCTACCTGCTTTCTGGGCTGAGATGGGGAAGCGCTGAATTTTGGACTCGGCTGGTGACAAAATGTTCCAAACACACCCCATGCACAACTCCACCGGGGAAGGTGCCAGAAAGGAGTTCTCTTGGTAGTTTTTACAGTACCCCGGTAGGCAGCTGAAAGGCGCCACAAAAGATGTTCTACCTGCTTTCTGGGCTGAGATGGGGAACCGCTGAATTTTGGACTCGGCTGGTGACAAAATGTTCCAAACACACCCCATGCACAATTCCACCGGGGAAGGTGCCAGAAAGGAATTCTGTTGGTAGTTTTTACAGTACCCCGGTAGGCAGCTGAAAGGCACCACAAAACTTGTTCTACCTGTTTTCTGGGCTGAGATGGGGAACCGCTGAATTTTGGACTCGGCTGGTGACAAAATGTTCCAAACACACCCCATGCACAACTCCACCGGGGAAGGAGCCAAAAAGTAGTTCTCTTGGTAGTTTTTACAGTACCCTGGTAGGCAGCTGAAAGGCGCCACAAAACTAGTTCTACCTGCTTTCTGGGCTGAGATGGGGAACCGCTGAATTTTGGACTCGGCTGGTGACAAAATGTTCCAAACACACCATATGCACAACTCCACCGGGGAAGGTGCCAGAAAGGAGTTCTCTTGGTAGTTTTTACAGTACCCCGGTAGGCAGCTGAAAGGCGCCACAAAAGATGTTCTACCTGCTTTCTGGGCTGAGATGGGGAAGCGCTGAATTTTGGACTCGGCTGGTGACAAAATGTTCCAAACACACCCCATGCACAACTCCACCGGGGAAGGTGCCAGAAAGGAATTCTCTTGGTAGTTTTTACAGTGCCCCGGTAGGCAGCTGAAAGGCACCACAAAAGTTGTTCTACCTGCTTTCTGGGCTGAGATGGGGAAGCGCTGAATTTTGGACTCGGCTGGTGACAAAATGTTCCAAACACACCCCATGCACAACTGCACCGGGGAAGGTGCCAGCAAGGAGTTCTCTTGGTAGTTTTTACAGTGCCCCGGTAGGCAGCTGAAAGGCGCCACAAAACTTGTTCTACCTGCTTTCTGGGCTGAGATGGGGAAGCGCTGAATTTTGGACTCGGCTGGTGACAAAATGTTCCAAACACACCCCATGCACAACTCCACCGGGGAAGGTGCCAGAAAGGAATTCTCTTGGTAGTTTTTACAGTACCCCGGTAGGCAGCTGAAAGGCACCACAAAAGATGTTCTACCTGCTTTCTGGGCTGAGATGGGGAACCGCTGAATTTTGGACTCGGCTGGTGACAAAATGTTCCAAACACACCCCATGCACAACTCCACCGGGGAAGGTGCCAGAAAGGAGTTCTGTTGGTATTTTTTACACTTCGCGGTAGGCAGCTGAAAGGCGCCACAAAAGATGTTCTACCTGCTTTCTGGGATGAGATGGGGAAGCGCTGAATTTTGGACTCGGCTGGTGACAAAATGTTCCAAACACACCCCATGCACAACTCCACCGGGGAAGGTGCCAGAAAGGAGTTCTCTTGGTAGTTTTTGCACTGCCCCGGTAGGCAGCTGAAAGGCGCCACAAAACTTGTTCTACCTGCTTTCTGGGCTGAGATGGGGAAGTGCTGAATTTTGGACTCGGCTGGTGACAAAATGTTCCAAACACACCCCATGCACAACTCCACCGGGGAAGGTGCCAGAAAGGAGTTCTCTTGGTAGTTTTTACAGTACCCCGGTAGGCAGCTGAAAGATGCCACAAAACTTGTTCTACCTGCTTTCTGGGCTGAGACGGGGAACCGCTGAATTTTGGACTCGGCTGGTGACAAAATGTTCCAAACACACCCCATGCACAACTCCACCGGGGAAGGTGCCAGAAAGGAATTCTGTTGGTAGTTTTTACAGTACCCCGGTAGGCAGCTGAAAGGCACCACAAAAGATGTTCTACCTGCTTTCTGGGCTGAGATGGGGAAGCGCTGAATTTTGGACTCGGCTGGTGACAAAATGTTCCAAACACACCCCATGCACAACTCCACCGGGGAAGGTGCCAGAAAGGAGTTCTCTTGGTAGTTTTTACAGTACCCCGGTAGGCAGCTGAAAGGCGCCACAAAAGTTGTTCTACCTGCTTTCTGGGCTGAGATGGGGAACCGCTGAATTTTGGACTCGGCTGGTGACAAAATGTTCCAAACACACCCCATGCACAACTCCACCGGGGAAGGTGCCAGAAAGGAGTTCTCTTGGTAGTTTTTACACTACCTCGGTAGGCAGCTGAAAGGCGCCACAAAACTTGTTCTACCTGCTTTCTGGGCTGAGATGGGGAAGCGCTGAATTTTGGACTCGGCTGGTGACAAAATGTTCCAAACACACCCCATGCACAACTGCACCGGGGAAGGTGCCAGCAAGGAGTTCTCTTGGTAGTTTTTACAGTACCCCGGTAGGCAGCTGAAAGGCGCCACAAAACTTGTTCTACCTGCTTTCTGGGCTGAGATGGGGAAGCGCTGAATTTTGGACTCGGCTGGTGACAAAATGTTCCAAACACACCCCATGCAGAACTCCACTGGGGAAGGTGCCAGAAAGGAGTTCTCTTGGTAGTTTTTACAGTACCCCGGTAGGCAGCTGAAAGGCGCCACAAAAGATGTTCTACCTGCTTTCTGGGCTGAGATGGGGAAGCGCTGAATTTTGGACTCGGCTGGTGACAAAATGTTCCAAACACACCCCATGCACAATTCCACCGGGGAAGGTGCCAGAAAGGAATTCTGTTGGTAGTTTTTACAGTACCCCGGTAGGCAGCTGAAAGGCACCACAAAACTTGTTCTACCTGCTTTCTGGGCTGAGATGGGGAAGCGCTGAATTTTGGACTCGGCTGGTGACAAAATGTTCCAAACACACCCCATGCACAACTCCACCGGGGAAGGTGCCAGAAAGGAGTTCTCTTGGTAGTTTTTACAGTACCCTGGTAGGCAGCTGAAAGGCGCCACAAAACTAGTTCTACCTGCTTTCTGGGCTGAGATGGGGAAGCGCTGAATTTGGACTCGGCTGGTGACAAAATGTTCCAAACACACCCCATGCACAACTCCACCGGGGAAGGTGCCAGAAAGGAGTTCTCTTGGTAGTTTTTACAGTACCCCGGTAGGCAGCTGAAAGGCACCACAAAAGTTGTTCTACCTGCTTTCTGGGCTGAGATGGGGAACCGCTGAATTTTGGACTCGGCTGGTGACAAAATGTTCCAAACACACCATATGCACAACTCCACCGGGGAAGGTGCCAGAAAGGAGTTCTCTTGGTAGTTTTTACAGTACCCCGGTAGGCAGCTGAAAGGCGCCACAAAAGATGTTCTACCTGCTTTCTGGGCTGAGATGGGGAACCGCTGAATTTTGGACTCGGCCGGTGACAAAATTGTCCAAACACACCATATGCACAACTCCACCGGGGAAGGTGCCAGAAAGGAGTTCTGTTGGTAGTTTTTAAACTACCCCGGTAGGCAGCTGAAAGGCGCCACTAAACTTGTTCTACCTGCTTTCTGGGCTGAGATGGGGAACCGTTGACTTTTGGACTCGGCTGGTGACAAAATGTTCCAAACACACCCCATGCACAACTCCACCGGGGAAGGTGCCAGAAAGGAGTTCTCTTGGTAGTTTTTACAGTACCCCGGTAGGCAGCTGAAAGGCGCCACAAAAGATGTTCTACCTGCTTTCTGGGCTGAGATGGGGAAGCGCTGAATTTTGGACTCGGCTGGTGACAAAATGTTCCAAACACACCCCATGCACAACTGCACCGGGGAAGGTGCCAGCAAGGAGTTCTCTTGGTAGTTTTTACAGTACCCCGGTAGGCAGCTGAAAGGTGCCACAAAACTTGTTCTACCTGCTTTCTGGGCTGAGATGGGGAAGCCCTGAATTTTGGACTCGGCTGGTGACAAAATGTTCCAAACACACCCCATGCACAACTCCACCGGGGAAGGTGCCAGAAAGGAATTCTCTTGGTAGTTTTTACAGTACCCCGGTAGGCAGCTGAAAGGCGCCACAAAAGTTGTTCTACCTGCTTTCTGGGCTGAGATGGGAAGCGCATAATTTTGGACTCGGCTGGTGACAAAATGTTCCAAACACACCCCATGCACAACTCCACCGGGGAAGGTGCCAGAAAGGAGTTCTCTTGGTAGTTTTTACAGTACCCCGGTAGGCAGCTGAAAGGCGCCACAAAAGTTGTTCTACCTGCTTTCTGGGCTGAGATGGGGAACCGCTGAATTTTGGACTCGGCTGGTGACAAAATGTTCCAAACACACCCCATGCACAACTCCACCGGGGAAGGTGCCAGAAAGGAGTTCTCTTGGTAGTTTTTACACTACCCCGGTAGGCAGCTGAAAGGCGCCACAAAACTTGTTCTACCTGCTTTCTGGGCTGAGATGGGGAAGCGCTGAATTTTGGACTCGGCTGGTGACAAAATGTTCCAAACACACCCCATGCACAACTCCACCGGGGAAGGTGCCAGCAAGGAGTTCTCTTGGTAGTTTTTACAGTACCCCGGTAGGCAGCTGAAAGGCGCCACAAAACTTGTTCTACCTGCTTTCTGGGCTGAGATGGGGAAGCGCTGAATTTTGGACTCGGCTGGTGACAAAATGTTCCAAACACACCCCATGCAGAACTCCACCGGGGAAGGTGCCAGAAAGGAGTTCTCTTGGTAGTTTTTACAGTACCCCGGTAGGCAGCTGAAAGGCGCCACAAAAGATGTTCTACCTGCTTTCTGGGCTGAGATGGGGAACCGCTGAATTTTGGACTCGGCTGGTGACAAAATGTTCCAAACACACCCCATGCACAATTCCACCGGGGAAGGTGCCAGAAAGGAATTCTGTTGGTAGTTTTTACAGTACCCCGGTAGGCAGCTGAAAGGCACCACAAAACTTGTTCTACCTGTTTTCTGGGCTGAGATGGGGAACCGCTGAATTTTGGACTCGGCTGGTGACAAAATGTTCCAAACACACCCCATGCACAACTCCACCGGGGAAGGAGCCAAAAAGGAGTTCTCTTGGTAGTTTTTACAGTACCCTGGTAGGCAGCTGAAAGGCGCCACAAAACTAGTTCTACCTGCTTTCTGGGCTGAGATGGGGAAGCGCTGAATTTGGACTCGGCTGGTGACAAAATGTTCCAAACACACCCCATGCACAACTCCACCGGGGAAGGTGCCAGAAAGGAGTTCTCTTGGTAGTTTTTACAGTACCCCGGTAGGCAGCTGAAAGGCACCACAAAAGTTGTTCTACCTGCTTTCTGGGCTGAGATGGGGAACCGCTGAATTTTGGACTCGGCTGGTGACAAAATGTTCCAAACACACCATATGCACAACTCCACCGGGGAAGGTGCCAGAAAGGAGTTCTCTTGGTAGTTTTTACAGTACCCCGGTAGGCAGCTGAAAGGCGCCACAAAAGATGTTCTACCTGCTTTCTGGGCTGAGATGGGGAACCGCTGAATTTTGGACTCGGCCGGTGACAAAATTGTCCAAACACACCATATGCACAACTCCACCGGGGAAGGTGCCAGAAAGGAGTTCTGTTGGTAGTTTTTAAACTACCCCGGTAGGCAGCTGAAAGGCGCCACTAAACTTGTTCTACCTGCTTTCTGGGCTGAGATGGGGAACCGTTGACTTTTGGACTCGGCTGGTGACAAAATGTTCCAAACACACCCCATGCACAACTCCACCGGGGAAGGTGCCAGAAAGGAATTCTCTTGGTAGTTTTTACAGTACCGCGGTAGGCAGCTGAAAGGCGCCACAAAACTTGTTCTACCTGCTTTCTGGGCTGAGATGGGGAAGCGCTGAATTTTGGACTCGGCTGGTGACAAAATGTTCCAAACACACCCCATGCACAACTCCACCGGGGAAGGTGCCAGAAAGGAATTCTCTTGGTAGTTTTTACAGTGCCCCGGTAGGCAGCTGAAAGGCACCACAAAAGTTGTTCTACCTGCTTTCTGGGCTGAGATGGGGAAGCGCTGAATTTTGGACTCGGCTGGTGACAAAATGTTCCAAACACACCCCATGCACAACTGCACCGGGGAAGGTGCCAGCAAGGAGTTCTCTTGGTAGTTTTTACAGTGCCCCGGTAGGCAGCTGAAAGGCGCCACAAAACTTGTTCTACCTGCTTTCTGGGCTGAGATGGGGAAGCGCTGAATTTTGGACTCGGCTGGTGACAAAATGTTCCAAACACACCCCATGCACAACTCCACCGGGGAAGGTGCCAGAAAGGAATTCTCTTGGTAGTTTTTACAGTACCCCGGTAGGCAGCTGAAAGGCACCACAAAAGATGTTCTACCTGCTTTCTGGGCTGAGATGGGGAACCGCTGAATTTTGGACTCGGCTGGTGACAAAATGTTCCAAACACACCCCATGCACAACTCCACCGGGGAAGGTGCCAGAAAGGAGTTCTGTTGGTATTTTTTACACTTCGCGGTAGGCAGCTGAAAGGCGCCACAAAAGATGTTCTACCTGCTTTCTGGGATGAGATGGGGAAGCGCTGAATTTTGGACTCGGCTGGTGACAAAATGTTCCAAACACACCCCATGCACAACTCCACCGGGGAAGGTGCCAGAAAGGAGTTTTCTTGGTAGTTTTTACAGTACCCCGGTAGGCAGCTGAAAGGCGCCACAAAAGATGTTCTACCTGCTTTCTGGGCTGAGATGGGGAACCGCTGAATTTTGGACTCGGCTGGTGACAAAATGTTCCAAACACACCCCATGCACAACTCCACCGGGGAAGGTGCCAGAAAGGAATTCTGTTGGTAGTTTTTACAGTACCCCGGTAGGCAGCTGAAAGGCACCACAAAAGATGTTCTACCTGCTTTCTGGGCTGAGATGGGGAAGCGCTGAATTTTGGACTCGGCTGGTGACAAAATATTCCAAACACACCCCATGCACAACTCCACCGGGGAAGGTGCCAGAAAGGAGTTCTCTTGGTAGTTTTTGCACTGCCCCGGTAGGCAGCTGAAAGGTGCCACAAAACTTGTTCTACCTGCTTTCTGGGCTGAGATGGGGAACCGCTGAATTTTGGACTCGGCTGGTGACAAAATGTTCCAAACACACCCCATGCACAACTCCACCGGGGAAGGTGCCAGAAAGGAGTTCTCTTGGTAGTTTTTACAGTACCCCGGTAGGCAGCTGAAAGATGCCACAAAACTTGTTCTACCTGCTTTCTGGGCTGAGACGGGGAACCGCTGAATTTTGGACTCGGCTGGTGACAAAATGTTCCAAACACACCCCATGCACAACTCCACCGGGGAAGGTGCCAGAAAGGAATTCTGTTGGTAGTTTTTACAGTACCCCGGTAGGCAGCTGAAAGGCACCACAAAAGATGTTCTACCTGCTTTCTGGGCTGAGATGGGGAAGCGCTGAATTTTGGACTCGGCTGGTGACAAAATGTTCCAAACACACCCCATGCACAACTCCACCGGGGAAGGTGCCAGAAAGGAGTTCTCTTGGTAGTTTTTACAGTACCCCGGTAGGCAGCTGAAAGGCGCCACAAAAGTTGTTCTACCTGCTTTCTGGGCTGAGATGGGGAACCGCTGAATTTTGGACTCGGCTGGTGACAAAATGTTCCAAACACACCCCATGCACAACTCCACCGGGGAAGGTGCCAGAAAGGAGTTCTCTTGGTAGTTTTTACACTACCCCGGTAGGCAGCTGAAAGGCGCCACAAAACTTGTTCTACCTGCTTTCTGGGCTGAGATGGGGAAGCGCTGAATTTTGGACTCGGCTGGTGACAAAATGTTCCAAACACACCCCATGCACAACTGCACCGGGGAAGGTGCCAGCAAGGAGTTCTCTTGGTAGTTTTTACAGTACCCCGGTAGGCAGCTGAAAGGCGCCACAAAACTTGTTCTACCTGCTTTCTGGGCTGAGATGGGGAAGCGCTGAATTTTGGACTCGGCTGGTGACAAAATGTTCCAAACACACCCCATGCAGAACTCCACTGGGGAAGGTGCCAGAAAGGAGTTCTCTTGGTAGTTTTTACAGTACCCCGGTAGGCAGCTGAAAGGCGCCACAAAAGATGTTCTACCTGCTTTCTGGGCTGAGATGGGGAAGCGCTGAATTTTGGACTCGGCTGGTGACAAAATGTTCCAAACACACCCCATGCACAATTCCACCGGGGAAGGTGCCAGAAAGGAATTCTGTTGGTAGTTTTTACAGTACCCCGGTAGGCAGCTGAAAGGCACCACAAAACTTGTTCTACCTGCTTTCTGGGCTGAGATGGGGAAGCGCTGAATTTTGGACTCGGCTGGTGACAAAATGTTCCAAACACACCCCATGCACAACTCCACCGGGGAAGGTGCCAGAAAGGAGTTCTCTTGGTAGTTTTTACAGTACCCTGGTAGGCAGCTGAAAGGCGCCACAAAACTAGTTCTACCTGCTTTCTGGGCTGAGATGGGGAAGCGCTGAATTTGGACTCGGCTGGTGACAAAATGTTCCAAACACACCCCATGCACAACTCCACCGGGGAAGGTGCCAGAAAGGAGTTCTCTTGGTAGTTTTTACAGTACCCCGGTAGGCAGCTGAAAGGCACCACAAAAGTTGTTCTACCTGCTTTCTGGGCTGAGATGGGGAACCGCTGAATTTTGGACTCGGCTGGTGACAAAATGTTCCAAACACACCATATGCACAACTCCACCGGGGAAGGTGCCAGAAAGGAGTTCTCTTGGTAGTTTTTACAGTACCCCGGTAGGCAGCTGAAAGGCGCCACAAAAGATGTTCTACCTGCTTTCTGGGCTGAGATGGGGAACCGCTGAATTTTGGACTCGGCCGGTGACAAAATTGTCCAAACACACCATATGCACAACTCCACCGGGGAAGGTGCCAGAAAGGAGTTCTGTTGGTAGTTTTTAAACTACCCCGGTAGGCAGCTGAAAGGCGCCACAAAACTTGTTCTACCTGCTTTCTGGGCTGAGATGGGGAACCGTTGACTTTTGGACTCGGCTGGTGACAAAATGTTCCAAACACACCCCATGCACAACTCCACCGGGGAAGGTGCCAGAAAGGAATTCTCTTGGTAGTTTTTACAGTACCGCGGTAGGCAGCTGAAAGGCGCCACAAAACTTGTTCTACCTGCTTTCTGGGCTGAGATGGGGAAGCGCTGAATTTTGGACTCGGCTGGTGACAAAATGTTCCAAACACACCCCATGCACAACTCCACCGGGGAAGGTGCCAGAAAGGAATTCTCTTGGTAGTTTTTACAGTGCCCCGGTAGGCAGCTGAAAGGCACCACAAAAGTTGTTCTACCTGCTTTCTGGGCTGAGATGGGGAAGCGCTGAATTTTGGACTCGGCTGGTGACAAAATGTTCCAAACACACCCCATGCACAACTGCACCGGGGAAGGTGCCAGCAAGGAGTTCTCTTGGTAGTTTTTACAGTACCCCGGTAGGCAGCTGAAAGGTGCCACAAAACTTGTTCTACTTGCTTTCTGGGCTGAGATGGGGAAGCGCTGAATTTTGGACTCGGCTGGTGACAAAATGTTCCAAACACACCCCATGCACAACTCCACCGGGGAAGGTGCCAGAAAGGAATTCTCTTGGTAGTTTTTACAGTACCCCGGTAGGCAGCTGAAAGGCGCCACAAAAGTTGTTCTACCTGCTTTCTGGGCTGAGATGGGAAGCGCATAATTTTGGACTCGGCTGGTGACAAAATGTTCCAAACACACCCCATGCACAACTCCACCGGGGAAGGTGCCAGAAAGGAGTTCTCTTGGTAGTTTTTACAGTACCCCGGTAGGCAGCTGAAAGGCACCACAAAACTTGTTCTACCTGCTTTCTGGGCTGAGATGGGGAAGCGCTGAATTTTGGACTCGGCTGGTGACAAAATGTTCCAAACACACCCCATGCACAACTCCACCGGGGAAGGTGCCAGAAAGGAATTCTCTTGGTAGTTTTTACAGTGCCCCGGTAGGCAGCTGAAAGGCACCACAAAAGTTGTTCTACCTGCTTTCTGGGCTGAGATGGGGAAGCGCTGAATTTTGGACTCGGCTGGTGACAAAATGTTCCAAACACACCCCATGCACAACTCCACCGGGGAAGGTGCCAGAAAGGAGTTCTCTTGGTAGTTTTTGCACTGCCCCTGTAGGCAGCTGAAAGGCGCCACAAAACTTGTTCTACCTGCTTTCTGGGCTGAGATGGGGAAGCGCTGAATTTTGGACTCGGCTGGTGGCAAAATGTTCCAAACACACCCCATGCACAACTCCACCGGGGAAGGTGCCAGAAAGGAATTCTGTTGGTAGTTTTTACAGTACCCCGGTAGGCAGCTGAAAGGCACCACAAAAGATGTTCTACCTGCTTTCTGGGCTGAGCTGGGGAACCGCTGAATTTTGGACTCGGCTGGTGACAAAATGTTCCAAACACACCCCATGCACAACTCCACCGGGGAAGGTGCCAGAAAGGAGTTCTCTTGGTAGTTTTTACAGTACCCCGGTAGGCAGCTGAAAGGCGCCACAAAAGTTGTTCTACCTGCTTTCTGGGCTGAGATGGGGAAGCGCTGAATTTTGGACTCGGCTGGTGACAAAATGTTCCAAACACACCCCATGCACAACTCCACCGGGGAAGGTGCCAGAAAGGAATTCTCTTGGTAGTTTTTACAGTACCCCGGTAGGCAGCTGAAAGGCGCCACAAAAGTTGTTCTACCTGCTTTCTGGGCTGAGATGGGGAAGCGCTGAATTTTGGACTCGGCTGGTGACAAAATGTTCCAAACACACCCCATGCACAACTCCACCGGGGAAGGTGCCAGAAAGGAATTCTGTTGGTAGCTTTTACAGTACCCCGGTAGGCAGCTGAAAGGCGCCACAAAAGTTGTTCTACCTGCTTTCTGGGCTGAGATGGGGAACCGCTGAATTTTGGACTCGGCTGGTGACAAAATGTTCCAAACACACCCCATGCACAACTCCACCGGGGAAGGTGCCAGAAAGGAGTTCTGTTGGTAGTTTTTACAGTGCCCCGGTAGGCAGCTGAAAGGCGCCACAAAACTTGTTCTACCTGCTTTCTGGGCTGAGATGGGGAAGCGCTGAATTTTGGACTCGGCTGGTGACAAAATGTTCCAAACACACCCCATGCACAACTCCACCGGGGAAGGTGCCAGAAAGGAGTTCTCTTGGTAGTTTTTGCACTGCCCCGGTAGGCAGCTGAAAGGCGCCACAAAACTTGTTCTACCTGCTTTCTGGGCTGAGATGGGGAAGCGCTGAATTTTGGACTCGGCTGGTGACAAAATGTTCCAAACACACCCCATGCACAACTCCACCGGGGAAGGTGCCAGAAAGGAGTTCTCTTGGTAGTTTTTACAGTACCCCGGTAGGCAGCTGAAAGATGCCACAAAACTTGTTCTACCTGCTTTCTGGGCTGAGACGGGGAACCGCTGAATTTTGGACTCGGCTGGTGACAAAATGTTCCAAACACACCCCATGCACAACTCCACCGGGGAAGGTGCCAGAAAGGAATTCTGTTGGTAGTTTTTACAGTACCCCGGTAGGCAGCTGAAAGGCACCACAAAAGATGTTCTACCTGCTTTCTGGGCTGAGATGGGGAAGCGCTGAATTTTGGACTCGGCTGGTGACAAAATGTTCCAAACACACCCCATGCACAACTCCACCGGGGAAGGTGCCAGAAAGGAGTTCTCTTGGTAGTTTTTACACTACCCCGGTAGGCAGCTGAAAGGCGCCACAAAACTTGTTCTACCTGCTTTCTGGGCTGAGATGGGGAAGCGCTGAATTTTGGACTCGGCTGGAGACAAAATCTTCCAAACACACCCCATGCACAACTCCACCGGGGAAGGTGCCAGAAAGGAGTTCTCTTGGTAGTTTTTACAGTGCCCCGGTAGGCAGCTGAACGGCACCACAAAAGTTGTTCTACCTGCTTTCTGGGCTGAGATGGGGAAGCGCTGAATTTTGGACTCGGCTGGTGACAAAATGTTCCAAACACACCCCATGCACAACTCCACCGGGGAAGGTGCCAGAAAGGAATTCTGTTGGTAGTTTTTACAGTACCCCGGTAGGCAGCTGAAAGGCACCACAAAAGATGTTCTACCTGCTTTCTGGGCTGAGATGGGGAAGCGCTGAATTTTGGACTCGGCTGGTGACAAAATGTTCCAAACACACCCCATGCACAACTCCACCGGGGAAGGTGCCAGAAGGAGTTCTCTTGGTAGTTTTTACAGTACCCCGGTAGGCAGCTGAAAGGCGCCACAAAACTTGTTCTACCTGCTTTCTGGGCTGAGATGGGGAAGCGCTGAATTTTGGACTCGGCTGGTGACAAAATGTTCCAAACACACCCCATGCACAACTCCACCGGGGAAGGTGCCAGAAAGGAATTCTCTTGGTAGTTTTTACAGTACCCCGGTAGGCAGCTGAAAGGCACCACAAAAGATGTTCTACCTGCTTTCTGGGCTGAGATGGGGAAGCGCTGAATTTTGGACTCGGCTGGTGACAAAATGTTCCAAACACACCCCATGCACAACTCCACCGGGGAAGGTGCCAGAAGGAGTTCTCTTGGTAGTTTTTACAGTACCCCGGTAGGCAGCTGAAAGGCGCCACAAAACTTGTTCTACCTGCTTTCTGGGCTGAGATGGGGAAGCGCTGAATTTTGGACTCGGCTGGTGACAAAATGTTCCAAACACACCCCATGCACAACTCCACCGGGGAAGGTGCCAGAAAGGAATTCTGATGGTAGTTTTTACACTACCCCGGTAGGCAGCTGAAAGGTGCCACAAAACTTGTTCTACCTGCTTTCTGGGCTGAGATGGGGAACCGCTGAATTTGGACTCGGCTGGTGACAAAATGTTCCAAACACACCCCATGCACAACTCCACCGGGGAAGGTGCCAGAAAGGAGTTCTCTTGGTAGTTTTCACAGTGCCCCGGTAGGCAGCTGAACGGCGCCACAAAACTCGTTCTACCTGCTTTCTGGGCTAAGATGGGGAAGCGCTGAATTTTGGACTCGGCTGGTGACAAAATGTTCCAAACACACCCCATGCACAACTCCACCGGGGAAGGTGCCAGAAAGGAGTTTTCTTGGTAGTTTTTACAGTACCCCGGTAGGCAGCTGAAAGGCGCCACAAAAGTTGTTCTACCTGCTTTCTGGGCTGAAACGGGGAACCGCTGAATTTTGGACTCGGCTGGTGACAAAATGTTCCAAACACACCCCATGCACAACTCCACCAGGGAAGGTGCCAGAAAGGAGTTCTGTTGGTAGTTTTTACAGTGCCCCGGTAGGCAGCTGAAAGGCGCCACAAAACTTGTTCTACCTGCTTTCTGGGCTGAGATGGGGAAGCGCTGAATTTTGGACTCGGCTGGTGACAAAATGTTCCAAACACACCCCATGCACAACTCCACCGGGGAAGGTGCCAGAAAGGAATTCTCTTGGTAGTTTTTACAGTACCCCGGTAGGCAGCTGAAAGGCACCACAAAACTTGTTCTACCTGCTTTCTGGGCTGAGATGGGGAACCGCTGAATTTGGACTCGGCTGGTGACAAAATGTTCCAAACACACCCCATGCACAACTCCACCGGGGAAGGTGCCAGAAAGGAGTTCTCTTGGTAGTTTTTACAGTACCCCGGTAGGCAGCTGAAAGGCGCCACAAAACTTGTTCTACCTGCTTTCTGGGCTGAGATGGGGAAGCGCTGAATTTTGGACTCGGCTGGTGACAAAATGTTCCAAACACAGCCCATGCACAACTCCACCGGGGAAGGTGCCAGAAAGGAGTTCTCTTGGTAGTTTTTACAGTGCCCCGGTAGGCAGCTGAACGGCGCCACAAAACTCGTTCTACCTGCTTTCTGGGCTGAGATGGGGAAGCGCTGAATTTTGGACTCGGCTGGTGACAAAATGTTCCAAACACACCCCATGCACAACTCCACCGGGGAAGGTGCCAGAAAGGAGTTCTCTTTTTAGTTTTTACAGTACCCCGGTAGGCAGCTGAAAGGCGCCACAAAACTTGTTCTACCTGCTTTCTGGGCTGAGATGGGGAAGCGCATAATTTTGGACTCGGCTGGTGACAAAATGTTCCAAACACACCCCATGCACAACTCCACCGGGGAAGGTGCCAGAAAGGAGTTCTCTTGGTAGTTTTTACAGTACCCCGGTAGGCAGCTGAAAGGCACCACAAAACTTGTTCTACCTGCTTTCTGGGCTGAGATGGGGAAGCGCTGAATTTTGGACTCGGCTGGTGACAAAATGTTCCAAACACACCCCATGCACAACTCCACCGGGGAAGGTGCCAGAAAGGAATTCTCTTGGTAGTTTTTACAGTACCCCGGTAGGCAGCTGAAAGGCACCACAAAAGATATTCTACCTGCTTTCTGGGCTGAGATGGGGAACCGCTGAATTTGGACTCGGCTGGTGACAAAATGTTCCAAACACACCCCATGAACAACTCCACCGGGGAAGGTGCCAGAAAGGAGTTCTGTTGGTAGTTTTTACAGTACCCCGGTAGGCAGCTGAAAGGCACCACAAAAGATGTTCTACCTGCTTTCTGGGCTGAGATGGGGAAGCGCTGAATTTTGGACTCGGCTGGTGACAAAATGTTCCAAACACACCCCATGCACAACTCCACCGGGGAAGGTGCCAGAAAGGAATTCTGTTGGTAGTTTTTACAGTACCCCGGTAGGCAGCTGAAAGGCACCACAAAAGATGTTCTACCTGCTTTCTGGGCTGAGATGGGGAAGCGCTGAATTTTGGACTCGGCTGGTGACAAAATGTTCCAAACACCCCCCATGCACAACTCCACCAGGGAAGGTGCCAGAAAGGAGTTCTCTTGGTAGTTTTTACAGTACCCCGGTAGGTAGCTGAAAGGCGCCACAAAACTTGTTCTACCTGCTTTCTGGGCTGAGATGGGGAACCGCTGAATTTTGGACTCGGCTGGTGACAAAATGTTCCAAACACAGCCCATGCACAACTCCACCGGGGAAGGTGCCAGAAAGGAGTTCTCTTGGTAGTTTTTACAGTGCCCCGGTAGGCAGCTGAAAGGCGCCACAAAACTCGTTCTACCTGCTTTCTGGGCTGAGATGGGGAAGCGCTGAATTTTGGACTCGGCTGGTGACAAAATGTTCCAAACACACCCCATGCACAACTCCACCGGGGAAGGTGCCAGAAAGGAATTCTCTTGGTAGTTTTTACAGTACCCCGGTAGGCAGCTGAAAGGCACCACAAAAGATGTTCTACCTGCTTTCTGGGCTGAGATGGGGAAGCGCTGAATTTTGGACTCGGCTGGTGACAAAATGTTCCAAACACACCCCATGCACAACTCCACCGGGGAAGGTGCCAGAAAGGAATTCTCTTGGTAGTTTTTACAGTACCCCGGTAGGCAGCTGAAAGGCACCACAAAAGATGTTCTACCTGCTTTCTGGGCTGAGATGGGGAAGCGCTGAATTTTGGACTCGGCTGGTGACAAAATGTTCCAAACACACCCCATGCACAACTCCACCGGGGAAGGTGCCAGAAAGGAGTTCTGTTGGTAGTTTTTACACTACCCCGGTAGGCAGCTGAAAGGCACCACAAAACTTTTTCTACCTGCTTTCTGGGCTGAGATGGGGAAGCGCTGAATTTTGGACTCGGCTGGTGACAAAATGTTCCAAACACACCCCATGCACAACTCCACCGGGGAAGGTGCCAGAAAGGAATTCTCTTGGTAGTTTTTACAGTGCCCCGGTAGGCAGCTGAACGGCGCCACAAAACTCGTTCTACCTGCTTTCTGGGCTGAGATGGGGAAGCGCTGAATTTTGGACTCGGCTGGTGACAAAATGTTCCAAACACACCCCATGCACAACTCCACCGGGGAAGGTGCCAGAAAGGAGTTCTCTTGGTAGTTTTTACAGTACCCCGGTAGGCAGCTGAAAGGCACCACAAAATTTGTTCTACCTGCTTTCTGGGCTGAGACGGGGAACCGCTGAATTTTGGACTCGGCTGGTGACAAAATGTTCAAAACACACCCCATGCACAACTCCACCGGGGAAGGTGCCAGAAAGGAATTCTGTTGGTAGTTTTTACAGTACCCCGGTAGGCAGCTGAAAGGCACCACAAAAGATGTTCTACCTGCTTTCTGGGCTGAGACGGGGAACCGCTGAATTTGGACTCGGCTGGTGACAAAATGTTCCAAACACACCCCATGAACAACTCCACCGGGGAAGGTGCCAGAAAGGAGTTCTGTTGGTAGTTTTTACAGTGCCCCGGTAGGCAGCTGAAAGGCACCACAAAAGATGTTCTACCTGCTTTCTGGGCTGAGATGGGGAAGCGCTGAATTTTGGACTCGGCTGGTGACAAAATGTTCCAAACACACCCCATGCACAACTCCACCGGGGAAGGTGCCAGAAAGGAATTCTGTTGGTAGTTTTTACAGTACCCCGGTAGGCAGCTGAAAGGCACCACAAAAGATGTTCTACCTGCTTTCTGGGCTGAGATGGGGAAGCGCTGAATTTTGGACTCGGCTGGTGACAAAATGTTCCAAACACCCCCCATGCACAACTCCACCGGGGAAGGTGCCAGAAAGGAGTTCTCTTGGTAGTTTTTACAGTACCCCGGTAGGCAGCTGAAAGGCGCCACAAAACTTGTTCTACCTGCTTTCTGGGCTGAGATGGGGAACCGCTGAATTTTGGACTCGGCTGGTGACAAAATGTTCCAAACACAGCCCATGCACAACTCCACTGGGGAAGGTGCCAGAAAGGAGTTCTGTTGGTAGTATTTACAGTGCCCCGGTAGGCAGCTGAAAGGCGCCACAAAACTCGTTCTACCTGCTTTCTGGGCTGAGATGGGGAAGCGCTGAATTTTGGACTCGGCTGGTGACAAAATGTTCCAAACACACCCCATGCACAACTCCACCGGGGAAGGTGCCAGAAAGGAATTCTGTTGGTAGTTTTTACAGTACCCAGGTAGGCAGCTGAAAGGCACCACAAAAGATGTTCTACCTGCTTTCTGGGCTGAGATGGGGAAGCGCTGAATTTTGGACTCGGCTGGTGACAAAATGTTCCAAACACACCCCATGCACAACTCCACCGGGGAAGGTGCCAGAAAGGAATTCTCTTGGTAGTTTTTACAGTACCCCGGTAGGCAGCTGAAAGGCACCACAAAAGATGTTCTACCTGCTTTCTGGGCTGAGATGGGGAAGCGCTGAATTTTGGACTCGGCTGGTGACAAAATGTTCCAAACACACCCCATGCACAACTCCACCGGGGAAGGTGCCAGAAAGGAGTTCTGTTGGTAGTTTTTACACTACCCCGGTAGGCAGCTGAAAGGCACCACAAAACTTTTTCTACCTGCTTTCTGGGCTGAGATGGGGAACCGCTGAATTTTGGACTCGGCTGGTGACAAAATGTTCCAAACACACCCCATGCACAACTCCACCGGGGAAGGTGCCAGAAAGGAGTTCTCTTGGTAGTTTTTACAGTGCCCCGGTAGGCAGCTGAAAGGCGCCACAAAACTCGTTCTACCTGCTTTCTGGGCTGAGATGGGGAAGCGCTGAATTTTGGACTCGGCTGGTGACAAAATGTTCCAAACACACCCCATGCACAACTCCACCGGGGAAGGTGCCAGAAAGGAGTTCTCTTGGTAGTTTTTACAGTACCCCGGTAGGCAGCTGAAAGGCACCACAAAATTTGTTCTACCTGCTTTCTGGGCTGAGACGGGGAACCGCTGAATTTTGGACTCGGCTGGTGACAAAATGTTCAAAACACACCCCATGCACAACTCCACCGGGGAAGGTGCCAGAAAGGAATTCTGTTGGTAGTTTTTACAGTACCCCGGTAGGCAGCTGAAAGGCACCACAAAAGATGTTCTACCTGCTTTCTGGGCTGAGACGGGGAAGCGCTGAATTTTGGACTCGGCTGGTGACAAAATGTTCCAAACACACCCCATGCACAACTCCACCGGGGAAGGTGCCAGAAAGGAGTTCTCTTGGTAGTTTTTGCACTGCCCCGGTAGGCAGCTGAAAGGCGCCACAAAACTTGTTCTACCTGCTTTCTGGGCTGAGATGGGGAAGCGCTGAATTTTGGACTCGGCTGGTGACAAAATGTTCCAAACACACCCCATGCACAACTCCACCGGGGAAGGTGCCAGAAAGGAATTCTCTTGGTAGTTCTTACAGTACCCCGGTAGGCAGCTGAAAGATGCCACAAAACTTGTTCTACCTGCTTTCTGGGCTGAGACGGGGAACCGCTGAATTTTGGACTCGGCTGGTGACAAAATGTTCCAAACACACCCCATGCACAACTCCACCGGGGAAGGTGCCAGAAAGGAATTCTGTTGGTAGTTTTTACAGTACCCCGGTAGGCAGCTGAAAGGCACCACAAAAGATGTTCTACCTGCTTTCTGGGCTGAGATGGGGAAGCGCTGAATTTTGGACTCGGCTGGTGACAAAATGTTCCAAACACACCCCATGCACAACTCCACCGGGGAAGGTGCCAGAAAGGAGTTCTCTTGGTAGTTTTTACACTACCCCGGTAGGCAGCTGAAAGGCGCCACAAAACTTGTTCTACCTGCTTTCTGGGCTGAGATGGGGAAGCGCTGAATTTTGGACTCGGCTGGAGACAAAATCTTCCAAACACACCCCATGCACAACTCCACCGGGGAAGGTGCCAGAAAGGAGTTCTCTTGGTAGTTTTTACAGTGCCCCGGTAGGCAGCTGAACGGCACCACAAAAGTTGTTCTACCTGCTTTCTGGGCTGAGATGGGGAAGCGCTGAATTTTGGACTCGGCTGGTGACAAAATGTTCCAAACACACCCCATGCACAACTCCACCGGGGAAGGTGCCAGAAAGGAATTCTGTTGGTAGTTTTTACAGTACCCCGGTAGGCAGCTGAAAGGCACCACAAAAGATGTTCTACCTGCTTTCTGGGCTGAGATGGGGAAGCGCTGAATTTTGGACTCGGCTGGTGACAAAATGTTCCAAACACACCCCATGCACAACTCCACCGGGGAAGGTGCCAGAAGGAGTTCTCTTGGTAGTTTTTACAGTACCCCGGTAGGCAGCTGAAAGGCGCCACAAAACTTGTTCTACCTGCTTTCTGGGCTGAGATGGGGAAGCGCTGAATTTTGGACTCGGCTGGTGACAAAATGTTCCAAACACACCCCATGCACAACTCCACCGGGGAAGGTGCCAGAAAGGAATTCTCTTGGTAGTTTTTACAGTACCCCGGTAGGCAGCTGAAAGGCACCACAAAAGATGTTCTACCTGCTTTCTGGGCTGAGATGGGGAAGCGCTGAATTTTGGACTCGGCTGGTGACAAAATGTTCCAAACACACCCCATGCACAACTCCACCGGGGAAGGTGCCAGAAGGAGTTCTCTTGGTAGTTTTTACAGTACCCCGGTAGGCAGCTGAAAGGCGCCACAAAACTTGTTCTACCTGCTTTCTGGGCTGAGATGGGGAAGCGCTGAATTTTGGACTCGGCTGGTGACAAAATGTTCCAAACACACCCCATGCACAACTCCACCGGGGAAGGTGCCAGAAAGGAATTCTGATGGTAGTTTTTACACTACCCCGGTAGGCAGCTGAAAGGCGCCACAAAACTTGTTCTACCTGCTTTCTGGGCTGAGATGGGGAAGCGCTGAATTTTGGACTCGGCTGGTGACAAAATGTTCCAAACACACCCCATGCACAACTCCACAGGGGAAGGTGCCAGAAAGAAATTCTGTTGGTAGTTTTTACAGTACCCCGGTAGGCAGCTGAAAGGCACCACAAAAGATGTTCTACCTGCTTTCTGGGCTGAGATGGGGAACCGCTGAATTTGGACTCGGCTGGTGACAAAATGTTCCAAACACACCCCATGCACAACTCCACCGGGGAAGGTGCCAGAAAGGAGTTCTGTTGGTAGTTTTTACAGTGCCCCGGTAGGCAGCTGAAAGGCACCACAAAACTTGTTCTACCTGCTTTCTGGGCTGAGATGGGGAAGCGCTGAATTTTGGACTCGGCTGGTGACAAAATGTTCCAAACACACCCCATGCACAACTCCACCGGGGAAGGTGCCAGAAAGGAATTCTGTTGGTAGTTTTTACAGTACCCCGGTAGGCAGCTGAAAGGCACCACAAAAGATGTTCTACCTGCTTTCTGGGCTGAGATGGGGAAGCACTGAATTTTGGACTCGGCTGGTGACAAAATGTTCCAAACACACCCCATGCACAACTCCACCGGGGAAGGTGCCAGAAAGGAATTCTGTTGGTAGTTTTTACAGTACCCCGGTAGGCAGCTGAAAGGCACCACAAAAGATGTTCTACCTGCTTTCTGGGCTGAGATGGGAACCGCTGAATTTTGGACTCGGCTGGTGACAAAATGTTCCAAACACACCCCATGCACAACTCCACCGGGGAAGGTGCCAGAAGGAGTTCTCTTGGTAGTTTTTACAGTACCCCGGTAGGCAGCTGAAAGGCACCACAAAATTTGTTCTACCTGCTTTCTGGGCTGAGACGGGGAACCGCTGAATTTTGGACTCGGCTGGTGACAAAATGTTCCAAACACACCCCATGCACAACTCCACCGGGGAAGGTGCCAGAAAGGAATTCTGTTGGTAGTTTTTACAGTACCCCGGTAGGCAGCTGAAAGGCACCACAAAAGATGTTCTACCTGCTTTCTGGGCTGAGATGGGGAAGCGCTGAATTTTGGACTCGGCTGGTGACAAAATGTTCCAAACACACCCCATGCACAACTCCACCGGGGAAGGTGCCAGAAAGGAGTTCTGTTGGTAGTTTTTACACTACCCCGGTAGGCAGCTGAAAGGCACCACAAAACTTTTTCTACCTGCTTTCTGGGCTGAGATGGGGAAGCGCTGAATTTTGGACTCGGCTGGTGACAAAATGTTCCAAACACACCCCATGCACAACTCCACCGGGGAAGGTGCCAGAAGGAGTTCTCTTGGTAGTTTTTACAGTACCCCGGTAGGCAGCTGAAAGGCGCCACAAAATTTGCTCTGCCTGCTTTCTGGGCTGAGATGGGGAAGCGCTGAATTTTGGACTCAGCTGGTGACAAAATGTTCCAAACACACCCCATGCACAACTCCACCGGGGAAGGTGCCAGAAAGGAGTTCTGTTGGTAGTTTTTACACTACCCCGGTAGGCAGCTGAAAGGCGCCACAAAACTTTTTCTACCTGCTTTCTGGGCTGAGATGGGGAAGCGCTGAATTTTGGACTCGGCTGGTGACAAAATGTTCCAAACACACCCCATGCACAACTCCACCGGGGAAGGTGCCAGAAAGGAGTTTTCTTGGTAGTTTTTACAGTACCCCGGTAGGCAGCTGAAAGGCGCCACAAAAGTTGTTCTACCTGCTTTCTGGGCTGAGACGGGGAAGCGCTGAATTTTGGACTCGGCTGGTGACAAAATGTTCCAAACACACCCCATGCACAACTCCACCAGGGAAGGTGCCAGCAAGGAGTTTTCTTGGTAGTTTTTACAGTACCCCGGTAGGCAGCTGAAAGGCGCCACAAAAGTTGTTCTACCTGCTTTCTGGGCTGAGACGGGGAACAGCTGAATTTTGGACTCGGCTGGTGACAAAATGTTCCAAACACACCCCATGCACAACTCCACCGGGGAAGGTGCCAGAAAGGAGTTCTGTTGGTAGTTTTTACAGTACCCCGGTAGGCAGCTGAAAGGCACCACAAAAGATGTTCTACCTGCTTTCTGGGCTGAGATGGGGAACCGCTGAATTTGGACTCGGCTGGTGACAAAATGTTCCAAACACACCCCATGCACAACTCCACCGGGGAAGGTGCCAGAAAGGAGTTTTCTTGGTAGTTTTTACAGTGCCCCGGTAGGCAGCTGAAAGGCGCCACAAAACTTGTTCTACCTGCTTTCTGGGCTGAGATGGGGAAGCGCTGAATTTTGGACTCGGCTGGTGACAAAATGTTCCAAACACACCCCATGCACAACTCCACCGGGGAAGGTGCCAGAAAGGAATTCTGTTGGTAGTTTTTACAGTACCCCGGTAGGCAGCTGAAAGGCACCACAAAAGATGTTCTACCTGCTTTCTGGGCTGAGATGGGGAAGCGCTGAATTTTGGGCTCGGCTGGTGACAAAATGTTCCAAACACACCCCATGCACAACTCCACCGGGGAAGGTGCCAGAAAGGAATTCTGTTGGTAGTTTTTACAGTACCCCGGTAGGCAGCTGAAAGGCACCACAAAAGATGTTCTACCTGCTTTCTGGGCTGAGATGGGGAAGCGCTGAATTTTGGACTCGGCTGGTGACAAAATGTTCCAAACACACCCCATGCACAACTCCACCGGGGAAGGGGCCAGAAGGAGTTCTCTTGGTAGTTTTTACAGTACCCCGGTAGGCAGCTGAAAGGCACCACAAAACTTGTTCTACCTGCTTTCTGGGCTGAGACGGGGAACCACTGAATTTTGGACTCAGCTGGTGACAAAATGTTCCAAACACACCCCATGCACAACTCCACCGGGGAAGGTGCCAGAAAGGAGTTTTCTTGGTAGTTTTTACAGTACCCCGGTAGGCAGCTGAAAGGCGCGACAAAAGTTGTTCTACCTGCTTTCTGGGCTGAGATGGGGAAGCCCTGAATTTTGGACTCGGCTGGTGACAAAATGTTCCAAACACACCCCATGCACAACTCCACCGGGGAAGGTGCCAGAAAGGAGTTCTGTTGGTAGTTTTTACAGTGCCCCGGTAGGCAGCTGAAAGGCGCCACAAAAGTTGTTCTAC
Source organism: Falco cherrug (assembly GCF_023634085.1). Taxonomy (NCBI): domain Eukaryota; kingdom Metazoa; phylum Chordata; class Aves; order Falconiformes; family Falconidae; genus Falco; species Falco cherrug. The sequence continues at coordinate 12,499,603 of NC_073719.1, read as the reverse complement.
CTGCTTTCTGGGCTGAGATGGGGAACCGCTGAATTTGGACTCGGCTGGCGACAAAATGTTCCAAACACACCCCATGCACAACTCCACTGGGGAAGGTGCCAGAAAGGAGTTCTCTTGGTAGTTTTTACAGTGCCCCGGTAGGCAGCTGAAAGGCGCCACAAAACTTGTTCTACCTGCTTTCTGGGCTGAGACGGGGAACCGCTGAATTTTGGACTCAGCTGGTGACAAAATGTTCCAAACACACCCCATGCACAACTCCACCGGGGAAGGTGCCAGAAAGGAATTCTGTTGGTAGTTTTTACAGTACCCCGGTAGGCAGCTGAAAGGCACCACAAAACTTGTTCTACCTGCTTTCTGGGCTGAGATGGGGAAGCGCTGAATTTTGGACTCGGCTGGTGACAAAATGTTCCAAACACACCCCATGCACAACTCCACCGGGGAAGGTGCCAGAAAGGAGTTCTGTTGGTAGTTTTTACACTACCCCGGTAGGCAGCTGAAAGGCGCCACAAAAGTTGTTCTACCTGCTTTCTGGGCTGAGATGGGGAAGCGCAGAATTTTGGACTCGTCTGGTGACAAAATGTTCCAAACACACCCCATGCACAACTCCACCGGGGAAGGTGCCAGAAAGGAGTTTTCTTGGTAGTTTTTACAGTACCCCGGTAGGCAGCTGAAAGGCGCCACAAAACTTGTTCTACCTGCTTTCTGGGCTGAGACGGGGAACCGCTGAATTTTGGACTCGGCTGGTGACAAAATGTTCCAAACACACCCCATGCACAACTCCACCGGGGAAGGTGCCAGAAAGGAGTTCTGTTGGTAGTTTTTACACTACCCCGGTAGGCAGCTGAAAGGCACCACAAAACTTTTTCTACCTGCTTTCTGGGCTGAGATGGGGAAGCGCTGAATTTTGGACTCGGCTGGTGACAAAATGTTCCAAACACACCCCATGCACAACTCCACCGGGGAAGGTGCCAGAAAGGAATTTTCTTGGTAGTTTTTACAGTACCCCGGTAGGCAGCTGAAAGGCGCCACAAAAGTTGTTCTACCTGCTTTCTGGGCTGAGACGGGGAACCGCTGAATTTTGGACTCGGCTGGTGACAAAATGTTCCAAACACACCCCATGCACAACTCCACCGGGGAAGGTGCCAGAAGGAGTTCTCTTGGTAGTTTTTACAGTACCCCGGTAGGCAGCTGAAAGGCGCCACAAAATTTGCTCTGCCTGCTTTCTGGGCTGAGATGGGGAAGCGCTGAATTTTGGACTCAGCTGGTGACAAAATGTTCCAAACACACCCCATGCACAACTCCACCGGGGAAGGTGCCAGAAAGGAGTTCTGTTGGTAGTTTTTACACTACCCCGGTAGGCAGCTGAAAGGCGCCACAAAACTTTTTCTACCTGCTTTCTGGGCTGAGATGGGGAAGCGCTGAATTTTGGACTCGGCTGGTGACAAAATGTTCCAAACACACCCCATGCACAACTCCACCGGGGAAGGTGCCAGAAAGGAGTTTTCTTGGTAGTTTTTACAGTGCCCCGGTAGGCAGCTGAAAGGCACCACAAAAGATGTTCTACCTGCTTTCTGGGCTGAGATGGGGAAGCGCTGAATTTTGGACTCGGCTGGTGACAAAATGTTCCAAACACACCCCATGCACAACTCCACCGGGGAAGGTGCCAGAAAGGAATTCTGTTGGTAGTTTTTACAGTACCCCGGTAGGCAGCTGAAAGGCACCACAAAAGATGTTCTACCTGCTTTCTGGGCTGAGATGGGGAAGCGCTGAATTTTGGACTCGGCTGGTGACAAAATGTTCCAAACACACCCCATGCACAACTCCACCGGGGAAGGGGCCAGAAGGAGTTCTCTTGGTAGTTTTTACAGTACCCCGGTAGGCAGCTGAAAGGCACCACAAAACTTGTTCTACCTGCTTTCTGGGCTGAGACGGGGAACCACTGAATTTTGGACTCAGCTGGTGACAAAATGTTCCAAACACACCCCATGCACAACTCCACCGGGGAAGGTGCCAGAAAGGAGTTTTCTTGGTAGTTTTTACAGTACCCCGGTAGGCAGCTGAAAGGCGCGACAAAAGTTGTTCTACCTGCTTTCTGGGCTGAGATGGGGAAGCCCTGAATTTTGGACTCGGCTGGTGACAAAATGTTCCAAACACACCCCATGCACAACTCCACCGGGGAAGGTGCCAGAAAGGAGTTCTGTTGGTAGTTTTTACAGTGCCCCGGTAGGCAGCTGAAAGGCGCCACAAAAGTTGTTCTACCTGCTTTCTGGGCTGAGATGGGGAACCGCTGAATTTGGACTCGGCTGGTGACAAAATGTTCCAAACACACCCCATGCACAACTCCACTGGGGAAGGTGCCAGAAAGGAGTTCTCTTGGTAGTTTTTACAGTGCCCCGGTAGGCAGCTGAAAGGCGCCACAAAACTTGTTCTACCTGCTTTCTGGGCTGAGACGGGGAACCGCTGAATTTTGGACTCAGCTGGTGACAAAATGTTCCAAACACACCCCATGCACAACTCCACCGGGGAAGGTGCCAGAAAGGAATTCTGTTGGTAGTTTTTACAGTACCCCGGTAGGCAGCTGAAAGGCACCACAAAACTTGTTCTACCTGCTTTCTGGGCTGAGATGGGGAAGCGCTGAATTTTGGACTCGGCTGGTGACAAAATGTTCCAAACACACCCCATGCACAACTCCACCGGGGAAGGTGCCAGAAAGGAATTTTCTTGGTAGTTTTTACAGTACCCCGGTAGGCAGCTGAAAGGCGCCACAAAAGTTGTTCTACCTGCTTTCTGGGCTGAGACGGGGAACCGCTGAATTTTGGACTCGGCTGGTGACAAAATGTTCCAAACACACCCCATGCACAACTCCACCGGGGAAGGTGCCAGAAAGGAGTTCTCTTGGTAGTTTTTACCAGTACCCTGGTAGGCAGCTGAAAGGCGCCACAAAACTTGTTCTACCTGCTTTCTGGGCTGAGATGGGGAAGCGCTGAATTTTGGACTCGGCTGGTGACAAAATGTTCCAAACACACCCCATGCACAACTCCACCGGGGAAGGTGCCAGAAAGGAATTCTGTGGGTAGTTTTTACAGTACCCCGGTAGGCAGCTGAAAGGCACCACAAAACTTTTTCTACCTGCTTTCTGGGCTGAGATGGGGAACCGCTGAATTTTGGACTCGGCTGGTGACAAAATGTTCCAAACACACCCCATGCACAACTCCACCGGGGAAGGTGCCAGAAAGGAGTTTTCTTGGTAGTTTTTACAGTACCCCGGTAGGCAGCTGAAAGGCGCCACAAAACTTGTTCTACCTGCTTTCTGGGCTGAGACGGGGAACAGCTGAATTTTGGACTCGGCTGGTGACAAAATGTTCCAAACACACCCCATGCACAACTCCACCGGGGAAGGTGCCAGAAAGGAATTCTGTTGGTAGTTTTTACAGTACCCCGGTAGGCAGCTGAAAGGCACCACAAAAGATGTTCTACCTGCTTTCTGGGCTGAGATGGGGAACCGCTGAATTTGGACTCGGCTGGTGGCAAAATGTTCCAAACACACCCCATGCACAACTCCACCGGGGAAGGTGCCAGAAAGGAGTTTTCTTGGTAGTTTTTACAGTGCCCCGGTAGGCAGCTGAAAGGCGCCACAAAACTTGTTCTACCTGCTTTCTGGGCTGAGATGGGGAAGCGCTGAATTTGGACTCGGCTGGTGACAAAATGTTCCAAACACACCCCATGCACAACTCCACTGGGGAAGGTGCCAGAAAGGAGTTCTCTTGGTAGTTTTTACAGTGCCCCGGTAGGCAGCTGAAAGGCGCCACAAAAGTTGTTCTACCTGCTTTCTGGGCTGAGACGGGGAACCGCTGAATTTTGGACTCAGCTGGTGACAAAATGTTCCAAACACACCCCATGCACAACTCCACCGGGGAAGGTGCCAGAAAGGAATTCTGTTGGTAGTTTTTACAGTACCCCGGTAGGCAGCTGAAAGGCACCACAAAACTTGTTCTACCTGCTTTCTGGGCTGAGATGGGGAAGCGCTGAATTTTGGACTCGGCTGGTGACAAAATGTTCCAAACACACCCCATGCACAACTCCACCGGGGAAGGTGCCAGAAAGGAGTTCTGTTGGTAGTTTTTACACTACCCCGGTAGGCAGCTGAAAGGCACCACAAAACTTGTTCTACCTGCTTTCTGGGCTGAGATGGGGAAGCGCAGAATTTTGGACTCGTCTGGTGACAAAATGTTCCAAACACACCCCATGCACAACTCCACCGGGGAAGGTGCCAGAAAGGAGTTTTCTTGGTAGTTTTTACAGTACCCCGGTAGGCAGCTGAAAGGCGCCACAAAACTTGTTCTACCTGCTTTCTGGGCTGAGACGGGGAACCGCTGAATTTTGGACTCGGCTGGTGACAAAATGTTCCAAACACACCCCATGCACAACTCCACCGGGGAAGGTGCCAGAAAGGAGTTCTGTTGGTAGTTTTTACACTACCCCGGTAGGCAGCTGAAAGGCACCACAAAACTTTTTCTACCTGCTTTCTGGGCTGAGATGGGGAAGCGCTGAATTTTGGACTCGGCTGGTGACAAAATGTTCCAAACACACCCCATGCACAACTCCACCGGGGAAGGTGCCAGAAAGGAATTTTCTTGGTAGTTTTTACAGTACCCCGGTAGGCAGCTGAAAGGCGCCACAAAAGTTGTTCTACCTGCTTTCTGGGCTGAGACGGGGAACCGCTGAATTTTGGACTCGGCTGGTGACAAAATGTTCCAAACACACCCCATGCACAACTCCACCGGGGAAGGTGCCAGAAAGGAGTTCTCTTGGTAGTTTTTACCAGTACCCTGGTAGGCAGCTGAAAGGCGCCACAAAACTTGTTCTACCTGCTTTCTGGGCTGAGATGGGGAAGCGCTGAATTTTGGACTCGGCTGGTGACAAAATGTTCCAAACACACCCCATGCACAACTCCACCGGGGAAGGTGCCAGAAAGGAATTCTGTGGGTAGTTTTTACAGTACCCCGGTAGGCAGCTGAAAGGCACCACAAAACTTTTTCTACCTGCTTTCTGGGCTGAGATGGGGAACCGCTGAATTTTGGACTCGGCTGGTGACAAAATGTTCCAAACACACCCCATGCACAACTCCACCGGGGAAGGTGCCAGAAAGGAGTTTTCTTGGTAGTTTTTACAGTACCCCGGTAGGCAGCTGAAAGGCGCCACAAAACTTGTTCTACCTGCTTTCTGGGCTGAGACGGGGAACAGCTGAATTTTGGACTCGGCTGGTGACAAAATGTTCCAAACACACCCCATGCACAACTCCACCGGGGAAGGTGCCAGAAAGGAATTCTGTTGGTAGTTTTTACAGTACCCCGGTAGGCAGCTGAAAGGCACCACAAAAGATGTTCTACCTGCTTTCTGGGCTGAGATGGGGAACCGCTGAATTTGGACTCGGCTGGTGGCAAAATGTTCCAAACACACCCCATGCACAACTCCACCGGGGAAGGTGCCAGAAAGGAGTTTTCTTGGTAGTTTTTACAGTGCCCCGGTAGGCAGCTGAAAGGCGCCACAAAACTTGTTCTACCTGCTTTCTGGGCTGAGATGGGGAAGCGCTGAATTTTGGACTCGGCTGGTGACAAAATGTTCCAAACACACCCCATGCACAACTCCACCGGGGAAGGTGCCAGAAGGAGTTCTCTTGGTAGTTTTTACAGTACCCCGGTAGGCAGCTGAAAGGCGCCACAAAAGTTGTTCTACCTGCTTTCTGGGCTGAGACGGGGAACCGCTGAATTTTGGACTCAGCTGGTGATAAAATGTTCCAAACACACCCCATGCACAACTCCACCGGGGAAGGTGCCAGAAAGGAATTCTGTTGGTAGTTTTTACAGTACCCCGGTAGGCAGCTGAAAGGCGCCACAAAAGTTGTTCTACCTGCTTTCTGGGCTGAGACGGGGAACCTCTGAATTTTGGACTCGGCTGGTGACAAAATGTTCCAAACACACCCCATGCACAACTCCACCGGGGAAGGTGCCAGAAAGGAGTTCTGTTGGTAGTTTTTACAGTGCCCCGGTAGGCAGCTGAAAGGCGCCACAAAAGTTGTTCTACCTGCTTTCTGGGCTGAGATGGGGAACCGCTGAATTTGGACTAGGCTGGTGACAAAATGTTCCAAACACACCCCATGCACAACTCCACTGGGGAAGGTGCCAGAAAGGAGTTCTCTTGGTAGTTTTTACAGTGCCCCGGTAGGCAGCTGAAAGGCGCCACAAAACTTCTTCTACCTGCTTTCTGGGCTGAGATGGGGAAGCGCTGAATTTTGGACTCGGCTGGTGACAAAATGTTCCAAACACACCCCATGCACAACTCCACCGGGGAAGGTGCCAGAAAGGAATTCTGTTGGTAGTTTTTACAGTACCCCGGTAGGCACCTGAAAGGCACCACAAAAGATGTTCTACCTGCTTTCTGGGCTGAGATGGGGAAGCTCTGAATTTTGGGCTCGGCTGGTGACAAAATGTTCCAAACACACCCCATGCACAACTCCACCGGGGAAGGTGCCAGAAAGGAATTCTGTTGGTAGTTTTTACAGTGCCCCGGTAGGCAGCTGAAAGGCGCCACAAAAGATGTTCTACCTGCTTTCTGGGCTGAGATGGCGAACCGCTGAATTTGGACTCGGCTGGTGACAAAATGTTCCAAACACACCCCATGCACAACTCCACCGGGGAAGGTGCCAGAAAGGAGTTCTCTTGGTAGTTTTTACAGTACCCCGGTAGGCAGCTGAAAGGCACCACAAAATTTGTTCTACCTGCTTTCTGGGCTGAGACGGGGAACCGCTGAATTTTGGACTCGGCTGGTGACAAAATGTTCAAAACACACCCCATGCACAACTCCACCGGGGAAGGTGCCAGAAAGGAATTCTGTTGGTAGTTTTTACAGTACCCCGGTAGGCAGCTGAAAGGCGCCACAAAACTTGTTCTACCTGCTTTCTGGGCTGAGACGGGGAAGCGCTGAATTTTGGACTCGGCTGGTGACAAAATGTTCCAAACACACCCCATGCACAACTCCACCGGGGAAGGTGCCAGAAAGGAATTCTGTTGGTAGTTTTTACAGTGCCCCGGTAGGCAGCTGAACGGCGTCACAAAACTCGTTCTACCTGCTTTCTGGGCTGAGATGGGGAAGCGCTGAATTTTGGACTCGGCTGGTGACAAAATGTTCCAAACACACCCCATGCACAACTCCACCGGGGAAGGTGCCAGAAAGGAGTTCTCTTGGTAGTTTTTACAGTAACCCGGTAGGCAGCTGGAAGGCGCCACAAAACTTGTTCTACCTGCTTTCTGGGCTGAGATGGGGAAGCGCTGAATTTTGGACTCGGCTGGTGACAAAATGTTCCAAACACACCCCATGCACAACTCCACCGGGGAAGGTGCCAGAAAGGAGTTCTCTTGGTAGTTTTTACAGTACCCCAGTAGGCAGCTGAAAGGCGCCACAAAACTTGTTCTACCTGCTTTCTGGGCTGAGATGGGGAACCGGTGAATTTTGGACTCGGCTGGTGAACAAAATGTTCCAAACACACCCCATGCACAACTCCACCGGGGAAGGTGCCAGAAAGGAGTTTTCTTGGTAGTTTTTACAGTACCCCGGTAGGCAGCTGAAAGACGCCACAAAAGTTGTTCTACCTGCTTTCTGGGCTGAGACGGGGAACCGCTGAATTTTGGACTTGGCTGGTGACAAAATGTTCCAAACACACCCCATGCACAACTCCACCGGGGAAGGTGCCAGCAAGGAGTTCTCTTGGTAGTTTTTACAGTACCCCGGTAGGCAGCTGAAAGGCGCCACAAAACTTTTTCTACCTGCTTTCTGGGCTGAGATGGGGAAGCGCTGAATTTTGGACTCGGCTGGTGACAAAATGTTCCAAACACACCCCATGCACAACTCCACCGGGGAAGGTGCCAGAAAGGAGTTCTCTTGGTAGTTTTTACAGTACCCCAGTAGTCAGCTGAAAGGCGCCACAAAACTTGTTCTACCTGCTTTCTGGGCTGAGATGGGGAACCGCTGAATTTTGGACTCGGCTGGTGAACAAAATGTTCCAAACACACCCCATGCACAACTCCACCGGGGAAGGTGCCAGAAAGGAGTTTTCTTGGTAGTTTTTACAGTACCCCGGTAGGCAGCTGAAAGACGCCACAAAAGTTGTTCTACCTGCTTTCTGGGCTGAGACGGGGAACCGCTGAATTTTGGACTTGGCTGGTGACAAAATGTTCCAAACACACCCCATGCACAACTCCACCGGGGAAGGTGCCAGCAAGGAGTTCTCTTGGTAGTTTTTACAGTACCCCGGTAGGCAGCTGAAAGGCGCCACAAAACTTGTTCTACCTGCTTTCTGGGCTGAGATGGGGAACCGCTGAATTTGGACTCTGCTGGTGACAAAATGTTCCAAACACACCCCATGCACAACTCCACCGGGGAAGGTGCCAGAAAGGAGTTCTGTTGGTAGTTTTTACAGTGCCCCGGTAGGCAGCTGAAAGGCGCCACAAAACTTTTTCTACCTGCTTTCTGGGCTGAGATGGGGAAGCGCTGAATTTTGGACTCGGCTGGTGACAAAATGTTCCAAACACACCCAATGCACAACTCTACCGGGGAAGGTGCCAGAAAGGAATTCTGTTGGTAGTTTTTACAGTACCCCGGTAGGCAGCTGAAAGGCACCACAAAAGATGTTCTACCTGCTTTCTGGGCTGAGATGGGGAAGCGCTGAATTTTGGACTCGGCTGGTGACAAAATGTTCCAAACACACCCCATGCACAACTCCACCGGGGAAGGTGCCAGAAAGGAGTTCTCTTGGTAGTTTTTACAGTACCCCGGTAGGCAGCTGAAAGGCGCCACAAAACTTGTTCTACCTGCTTTCTGGGCTGAGATGGGGAACCGCTGAATTTTGGACTCGGCTGGTGACAAAATGTTCCAAACACACCCCATGCACAACTCCACCGGGGAAGGTGCCAGAAAGGAGTTCTCTTGGTAGTTTTTACAGTGCCCCGGTAGGCAGCTGAAAGGCACCACAAAACTTTTTCTACCTGCTTTCTGGGCTGAGATGGGGAAGCGCTGAATTTTGGACTCGGCTGGTGACAAAATGTTCCAAACACACCCCATGCACAACTCCACCGGGGAAGGTGCCAGAAAGAAATTCTGTTGGTAGTTTTTACAGTACCCCGGTAGGCAGCTGAAAGGCATCACAAAAAGATGTTCTACCTGCTTTCTGGGCTGAGATGGGGAACCGCTTAATTTGGACTCGGCTGGTGACAAAATGTTCCAAACACACCCCATGCACAACTCCACCGGGGAAGGTGCCAGAAAGGAGTTCTGTTGGTAGTTTTTACAGTGCCCCGGTAGGCAGCTGAAAGGCGCCACAAAACTTGTTCTACCTGCTTTCTGGGCTGAGATGGGGAAGCGCTGAATTTTGGACTCGGCTGGTGACAAAATGTTCCAAACACACCCCATGCACAACTCCACCGGGGAAGGTGCCAGAAAGGAATTCTGTTGGTAGTTTTTACACTACCCCGGTAGGCAGCTGAAAGGCACCACAAAAGATGTTCTACCTGCTTTCTGGGCTGAGATGGGGAAGCGCTGAATTTTGGACTCGGCTGGTGACAAAATGTTCCAAACACCCCCCATGCACAACTCCACCGGGGAAGGTGCCAGAAAGGAATTCTGTTGGTAGTTTTTACAGTACCCCGGTAGGCAGCTGAAAGGCACCACAAAAGATGTTCTACCTGCTTTCTGGGCTGAGATGGGAAGCGCTGAATTTTGGACTCGGCTGGTGACAAAATGTTCCAAACACACCCCATGCACAACTCCACCGGGGAAGGTGCCAGAAGGAGTTCTCTTGGTAGTTTTTACAGTACCCCGGTAGGCAGCTGAAAGGCGCCACAAAATTTGTTCTACCTGCTTTCTGGGCTGAGACGGGGAACCGCTGAATTTTGGACTCGGCTGGTGACAAAATGTTCCAAACACACCCCATGCACAACTCCACCGGGGAAGGTGCCAGAAAGGAATTCTCTTGGTAGTTTTTACAGTACCCCGGTAGGCAGCTGAAAGGCACCACAAAAGATGTTCTACCTGCTTTCTGGGCTGAGATGGGGAAGCGCTGAATTTTGGACTCGGCTGGTGACAAAATGTTCCAAACACACCCCATGCACAACTCCACCGGGGAAGGTGCCAGAAAGGAGTTCTGTTGGTAGTTTTTACACTACCCCGGTAGGCAGCTGAAAGGCACCACAAAACTTTTTCTACCTGCTTTCTGGGCTGAGATGGGGAAGCGCTGAATTTTGGACTCGGCTGGTGACAAAATGTTCCAAACACACCCCATGCACAACTCCACCGGGGAAGGTGCCAGAAGGAGTTCTCTTGGTAGTTTTTACAGTACCCCGGTAGGCAGCTGAAAGGCGCCACAAAATTTGCTCTGCCTGCTTTCTGGGCTGAGATGGGGAACCGCTGAATTTTGGACTCAGCTGGTGACAAAATGTTCCAAACACACCCCATGCACAACTCCACCGGGGAAGGTGCCAGAAAGGAGTTCTGTTGGTAGTTTTTACAGTACCCCGGTAGGCAGCTGAAAGGCACCACAAAACTTGTTCTACCTGCTTTCTGGGCTGAGATGGGGAAGCGCTGAATTTTGGACTCGGCTGGTGACAAAATGTTCCAAACACACCCCATGCACAACTCCACCGGGGAAGGTGCCAGAAAGGAGTTCTGTTGGTAGTTTTTACAGTACCCCGGTAGGCAGCTGAAAGGCGCCACAAAAGTTGTTCTACCTGCTTTCTGGGCTGAGACGGGGAAGCGCTGAATTTTGGACTCGGCTGGTGACAAAATGTTCCAAACACACCCCATGCACAACTCCACCGAGGAAGGTGCCAGAAAGGAGTTTTCTTGGTAGTTTTTACAGTACCCCGGTAGGCAGCTGAAAGGCGCCACAAAAGTTGTTCTACCTGCTTTCTGGGCTGAGACGGGGAACAGCTGAATTTTGGAATCGGCTGGTGACAAAATGTTCCAAACACACCCCATGCACAACTCCACCGGGGAAGGTGCCAGAAAGGAGTTTTCTTGGTAGTTTTTACAGTGCCCCGGTAGGCAGCTGAAAGGCGCCACAAAACTTGTTCTACCTGCTTTCTGGGCTGAGATGGGGAAGCACTGAATTTTGGACTCGGCTGGTGACAAAATGTTCCAAACACACCCCATGCACAACTCCACCGGGGAAGGTGCCAGAAAGGAATTCTGTTGGTAGTTTTTACAGTACCCCGGTAGGCAGCTGAAAGGCACCACAAAAGATGTTCTACCTGCTTTCTGGGCTGAGATGGGGAAGCGCTGAATTTTGGACTCGGCTGGTGACAAAATGTTCCAAACACACCCCATGCACAACTCCACCGGGGAAGGTGCCAGAAAGGAGTTCTGTTGGTAGTTTTTACAGTGCCCCGGTAGGCAGCTGAAAGGCGCCACAAAAGTTGTTCTACCTGCTTTCTGGGCTGAGATGGGGAACCGCTGAATTTGGACTCGGCTGGTGACAAAATGTTCCAAACACACCCCATGCACAACTCCACCGGGGAAGGTGCCAGAAAGGAATTCTCTTGGTAGTTTTTACAGTACCCCGGTAGGCAGCTGAAAGGCACCACAAAAGATGTTCTACCTGCTTTCTGGGCTGAGATGGGGAAGCGCTGAATTTTGGACTCGGCTGGTGACAAAATGTTCCAAACACACCCCATGCACAACTCCACCGGGGAAGGTGCCAGAAAGGAGTTCTGTTGGTAGTTTTTACACTACCCCGGTAGGCAGCTGAAAGGCACCACAAAACTTTTTCTACCTGCTTTCTGGGCTGAGATGGGGAAGCGCTGAATTTTGGACTCGGCTGGTGACAAAATGTTCCAAACACACCCCATGCACAACTCCACCGGGGAAGGTGCCAGAAAGGAATTCTGTTGGTAGTTTTTACAGTGCCCCGGTAGGCAGCTGAACGGCGCCACAAAACTCGTTCTACCTGCTTTCTGGGCTGAGATGGGGAAGCGCTGAATTTTGGACTCGGCTGGTGACAAAATGTTCCAAACACACCCCATGCACAACTCCACCGGGGAAGGTGCCAGAAAGGAGTTCTCTTGGTAGTTTTTACAGTAACCCGGTAGGCAGCTGGAAGGCGCCACAAAACTCGTTCTACCTGCTTTCTGGGCTGAGATGGGGAAGCGCTGAATTTTGGACTCGGCTGGTGACAAAATGTTCCAAACACACCCGATGCACAACTCCACCGGGGAAGGTGCCAGAAAGGAGTTTTCTTGGTAGTTTTTACAGTACCCCAGTAGGCAGCTGAAAGGCGCCACAAAACTTGTTCTACCTGCTTTCTGGGCTGAGATGGGGAACCGCTGAATTTTGGACTCGGCTGGTGAACAAAATGTTCCAAACACACCCCATGCACAACTCCACCGGGGAAGGTGCCAGAAAGGAGTTTTCTTGGTAGTTTTTACAGTACCCCGGTAGGCAGCTGAAAGACGCCACAAAAGTTGTTCTACCTGCTTTCTGGGCTGAGACGGGGAACCGCTGAATTTTGGACTTGGCTGGTGACAAAATGTTCCAAACACACCCCATGCACAACTCCACCGGGGAAGGTGCCAGCAAGGAGTTCTCTTGGTAGTTTTTACAGTACCCCGGTAGGCAGCTGAAAGGCGCCACAAAACTTGTTCTACCTGCTTTCTGGGCTGAGATGGGGAACCGCTGAATTTGGACTCTGCTGGTGACAAAATGTTCCAAACACACCCCATGCACAACTCCACCGGGGAAGGTGCCAGAAAGGAGTTCTGTTGGTAGTTTTTACAGTGCCCCGGTAGGCAGCTGAAAGGCGCCACAAAACTTTTTCTACCTGCTTTCTGGGCTGAGATGGGGAAGCGCTGAATTTTGGACTCGGCTGGTGACAAAATGTTCCAAACACACCCAATGCACAACTCTACCGGGGAAGGTGCCAGAAAGGAATTCTGTTGGTAGTTTTTACAGTACCCCGGTAGGCAGCTGAAAGGCACCACAAAAGATGTTCTACCTGCTTTCTGGGCTGAGATGGGGAAGCGCTGAATTTTGGACTCGGCTGGTGACAAAATGTTCCAAACACACCCCATGCACAACTCCACCGGGGAAGGTGCCAGAAAGGAGTTCTCTTGGTAGTTTTTACAGTACCCCGGTAGGCAGCTGAAAGGCGCCACAAAACTTGTTCTACCTGCTTTCTGGGCTGAGATGGGGAACCGCTGAATTTTGGACTCGGCTGGTGACAAAATGTTCCAAACACACCCCATGCACAACTCCACCGGGGAAGGTGCCAGAAAGGAGTTCTCTTGGTAGTTTTTACAGTGCCCCGGTAGGCAGCTGAAAGGCACCACAAAACTTTTTCTACCTGCTTTCTGGGCTGAGATGGGGAAGCGCTGAATTTTGGACTCGGCTGGTGACAAAATGTTCCAAACACACCCCATGCACAACTCCACCGGGGAAGGTGCCAGAAAGAAATTCTGTTGGTAGTTTTTACAGTACCCCGGTAGGCAGCTGAAAGGCATCACAAAAAGATGTTCTACCTGCTTTCTGGGCTGAGATGGGGAACCGCTTAATTTGGACTCGGCTGGTGACAAAATGTTCCAAACACACCCCATGCACAACTCCACCGGGGAAGGTGCCAGAAAGGAGTTCTGTTGGTAGTTTTTACAGTGCCCCGGTAGGCAGCTGAAAGGCGCCACAAAACTTGTTCTACCTGCTTTCTGGGCTGAGATGGGGAAGCGCTGAATTTTGGACTCGGCTGGTGACAAAATGTTCCAAACACACCCCATGCACAACTCCACCGGGGAAGGTGCCAGAAAGGAATTCTGTTGGTAGTTTTTACACTACCCCGGTAGGCAGCTGAAAGGCACCACAAAAGATGTTCTACCTGCTTTCTGGGCTGAGATGGGGAAGCGCTGAATTTTGGACTCGGCTGGTGACAAAATGTTCCAAACACCCCCCATGCACAACTCCACCGGGGAAGGTGCCAGAAAGGAGTTCTCTTGGTAGTTTTTACAGTACCCCGGTAGGCAGCTGAAAGGCGCCACAAAACTTGTTCTACCTGCTTTCTGGGCTGAGATGGGGAAGCGCTGAATTTTGGACTCGGCTGGTGACAAAATGTTCCAAACACACCCCATGCACAACTCCACCGGGGAAGGTGCCAGAAAGGAATTCTGTTGGTAGTTTTTACAGTACCCCGGTAGGCAGCTGAAAGGCACCACAAAAGATGTTCTACCTGCTTTCTGGGCTGAGATGGGAAGCGCTGAATTTTGGACTCGGCTGGTGACAAAATGTTCCAAACACACCCCATGCACAACTCCACCGGGGAAGGTGCCAGAAGGAGTTCTCTTGGTAGTTTTTACAGTACCCCGGTAGGCAGCTGAAAGGCGCCACAAAATTTGTTCTACCTGCTTTCTGGGCTGAGACGGGGAACCGCTGAATTTTGGACTCGGCTGGTGACAAAATGTTCCAAACACACCCCATGCACAACTCCACCGGGGAAGGTGCCAGAAAGGAATTCTCTTGGTAGTTTTTACAGTACCCCGGTAGGCAGCTGAAAGGCACCACAAAAGATGTTCTACCTGCTTTCTGGGCTGAGATGGGGAAGCGCTGAATTTTGGACTCGGCTGGTGACAAAATGTTCCAAACACACCCCATGCACAACTCCACCGGGGAAGGTGCCAGAAAGGAGTTCTGTTGGTAGTTTTTACACTACCCCGGTAGGCAGCTGAAAGGCACCACAAAACTTTTTCTACCTGCTTTCTGGGCTGAGATGGGGAAGCGCTGAATTTTGGACTCGGCTGGTGACAAAATGTTCCAAACACACCCCATGCACAACTCCACCGGGGAAGGTGCCAGAAGGAGTTCTCTTGGTAGTTTTTACAGTACCCCGGTAGGCAGCTGAAAGGCGCCACAAAACTTGTTCTACCTGCTTTCTGGGCTGAGATGGGGAAGCGCTGAATTTTGGACTCGGCTGGTGACAAAATGTTCCAAACACCCCCCATGCACAACTCCACCGGGGAAGGTGCCAGAAAGGAGTTCTGTTGGTAGTTTTTACAGTACCCCGGTAGGCAGCTGAAAGGCGCCACAAAAGTTGTTCTACCTGCTTTCTGGGCTGAGACGGGGAAGCGCTGAATTTTGGACTCGGCTGGTGACAAAATGTTCCAAACACACCCCATGCACAACTCCACCGGGGAAGGTGCCAGAAAGGAGTTTTCTTGGTAGTTTTTACAGTACCCCGGTAGGCAGCTGAAAGGCGCCACAAAAGTTGTTCTACCTGCTTTCTGGGCTGAGACGGGGAACAGCTGAATTTTGGAATCGGCTGGTGACAAAATGTTCCAAACACACCCCATGCACAACTCCACCGGGGAAGGTGCCAGAAAGGAGTTTTCTTGGTAGTTTTTACAGTGCCCCGGTAGGCAGCTGAAAGGCGCCACAAAACTTGTTCTACCTGCTTTCTGGGCTGAGATGGGGAAGCACTGAATTTTGGACTCGGCTGGTGACAAAATGTTCCAAACACACCCCATGCACAACTCCACCGGGGAAGGTGCCAGAAAGGAATTCTGTTGGTAGTTTTTACAGTACCCCGGTAGGCAGCTGAAAGGCACCACAAAAGATGTTCTACCTGCTTTCTGGGCTGAGATGGGGAAGCGCTGAATTTTGGACTCGGCTGGTGACAAAATGTTCCAAACACACCCCATGCACAACTCCACCGGGGAAGGTGCCAGAAAGGAATTGTGTTGGTAGTTTTTACAGTACCCCGGTAGGCAGCTGAAAGGCACCACAAAAGATGTTCTACCTGCTTTCTGGGCTGAGATGGGGAAGCGCTGAATTTTGGACTCGGCTGGTGACAAAATGTTCCAAACACACCCCATGCACAACTCCACCGGGGAAGGGGCCAGAAGGAGTTCTCTTGGTAGTTTTTACAGTACCCCGGTAGGCAGCTGAAAGGCACCACAAAACTTGTTCTACCTGCTCTCTGGGCTGAGACGGGGAACCACTGAATTTTGGACTCAGCTGGTGACAAAATGTTCCAAACACACCCCATGCACAACTCCACCGGGGAAGGTGCCAGAAAGGAGTTTTCTTGGTAGTTTTTACAGTACCCCGGTAGGCAGCTGAAAGGCGCGACAAAAGTTGTTCTACCTGCTTTCTGGGCTGAGATGGGGAAGCCCTGAATTTTGGACTCGGCTGGTGACAAAATGTTCCAAACACACCCCATGCACAACTCCACCGGGGAAGGTGCCAGAAAGGAGTTCTGTTGGTAGTTTTTACAGTGCCCCGGTAGGCAGCTGAAAGGCGCCACAAAAGTTGTTCTACCTGCTTTCTGGGCTGAGATGGGGAACCGCTGAATTTGGACTCGGCTGGTGACAAAATGTTCCAAACACACCCCATGCACAACTCCACTGGGGAAGGTGCCAGAAAGGAGTTCTCTTGGTAGTTTTTACAGTGCCCCGGTAGGCAGCTGAAAGGCGCCACAAAACTTGTTCTACCTGCTTTCTGGGCTGAGACGGGGAACCGCTGAATTTTGGACTCAGCTTGTGACAAAATGTTCCAAACACACCCCATGCACAACTCCACCGGGGAAGGTGCCAGAAAGGAATTCTGTTGGTAGTTTTTACAGTGCCCCGGTAGGCAGCTGAAAGGCACCACAAAACTTGTTCTACCTGCTTTCTGGGCTGAGATGGGGAAGCGCTGAATTTTGGACTCGGCTGGTGACAAAATGTTCCAAACACACCCCATGCACAACTCCACCGGGGAAGGTGCCAGAAAGGAGTTCTGTTGGTAGTTTTTACACTACCCCGGTAGGCAGCTGAAAGGCACCACAAAACTTGTTCTACCTGCTTTCTGGGCTGAGATGGGGAAGCGCTGAATTTTGGACTCGGCTGGTGACAAAATGTTCCAAACACACCCCATGCACAACTCCACCGGGGAAGGTGCCAGAAAGGAGTTTTCTTGGTAGTTTTTACAGTATCCCGGTAGGCAGCTGAAAGGCGCCACAAAACTTGTTCTACCTGCTTTCTGGGCTGAGACGGGGAACCGCTGAATTTTGGACTCGGCTGGTGACAAAATGTTCCAAACACACCCCATGCACAACTCCACCGGGGAAGGTGCCAGAAAGGAGTTCTGTTGGTAGTTTTTACAGTACCCCGGTAGGCAGCTGAAAGGCACCACAAAACTTGTTCTACCTGCTTTCTGGGCTGAGATGGGGAAGCGCTGAATTTTGGACTCGGCTGGTGACAAAATGTTCCAAACACACCCCATGCACAACTCCACCGGGGAAGGTGCCAGAAAGGAGTTCTGTTGGTAGTTTTTACAGTACCCCGGTAGGCAGCTGAAAGGCGCCACAAAAGTTGTTCTACCTGCTTTCTGGGCTGAGACGGGGAAGCGCTGAATTTTGGACTCGGCTGGTGACAAAATGTTCCAAACACACCCCATGCACAACTCCACCGGGGAAGGTGCCAGAAAGGAGTTTTCTTGGTAGTTTTTACAGTACCCCGGTAGGCAGCTGAAAGGCGCCACAAAAGTTGTTCTACCTGCTTTCTGGGCTGAGACGGGGAACAGCTGAATTTTGGAATCGGCTGGTGACAAAATGTTCCAAACACACCCCATGCACAACTCCACCGGGGAAGGTGCCAGAAAGGAGTTTTCTTGGTAGTTTTTACAGTGCCCCGGTAGGCAGCTGAAAGGCGCCACAAAACTTGTTCTACCTGCTTTCTGGGCTGAGATGGGGAAGCACTGAATTTTGGACTCGGCTGGTGACAAAATGTTCCAAACACACCCCATGCACAACTCCACCGGGGAAGGTGCCAGAAAGGAATTCTGTTGGTAGTTTTTACAGTACCCCGGTAGGCAGCTGAAAGGCACCACAAAAGATGTTCTACCTGCTTTCTGGGCTGAGATGGGGAAGCGCTGAATTTTGGACTCGGCTGGTGACACAATGTTCCAAACACACCCCATGCACAACTCCACCGGGGAAGGTGCCAGAAAGGAATTGTGTTGGTAGTTTTTACAGTACCCCGGTAGGCAGCTGAAAGGCACCACAAAAGATGTTCTACCTGCTTTCTGGGCTGAGATGGGGAAGCGCTGAATTTTGGACTCGGCTGGTGACAAAATGTTCCAAACACACCCCATGCACAACTCCACCGGGGAAGGGGCCAGAAGGAGTTCTCTTGGTAGTTTTTACAGTACCCCGGTAGGCAGCTGAAAGGCACCACAAAACTTGTTCTACCTGCTCTCTGGGCTGAGACGGGGAACCACTGAATTTTGGACTCAGCTGGTGACAAAATGTTCCAAACACACCCCATGCACAACTCCACCGGGGAAGGTGCCAGAAAGGAGTTTTCTTGGTAGTTTTTACAGTACCCCGGTAGGCAGCTGAAAGGCGCGACAAAAGTTGTTCTACCTGCTTTCTGGGCTGAGATGGGGAAGCCCTGAATTTTGGACTCGGCTGGTGACAAAATGTTCCAAACACACCCCATGCACAACTCCACCGGGGAAGGTGCCAGAAAGGAGTTCTGTTGGTAGTTTTTACAGTGCCCCGGTAGGCAGCTGAAAGGCGCCACAAAAGTTGTTCTACCTGCTTTCTGGGCTGAGATGGGGAACCGCTGAATTTGGACTCGGCTGGTGACAAAATGTTCCAAACACACCCCATGCACAACTCCACTGGGGAAGGTGCCAGAAAGGAGTTCTCTTGGTAGTTTTTACAGTGCCCCGGTAGGCAGCTGAAAGGCGCCACAAAACTTGTTCTACCTGCTTTCTGGGCTGAGACGGGGAACCGCTGAATTTTGGACTCAGCTTGTGACAAAATGTTCCAAACACACCCCATGCACAACTCCACCGGGGAAGGTGCCAGAAAGGAATTCTGTTGGTAGTTTTTACAGTACCCCGGTAGGCAGCTGAAAGGCACCACAAAACTTGTTCTACCTGCTTTCTGGGCTGAGATGGGGAAGCGCTGAATTTTGGACTCGGCTGGTGACAAAATGTTCCAAACACACCCCATGCACAACTCCACCGGGGAAGGTGCCAGAAAGGAGTTCTGTTGGTAGTTTTTACACTACCCCGGTAGGCAGCTGAAAGGCACCACAAAACTTGTTCTACCTGCTTTCTGGGCTGAGATGGGGAAGCGCTGAATTTTGGACTCGGCTGGTGACAAAATGTTCCAAACACACCCCATGCACAACTCCACCGGGGAAGGTGCCAGAAAGGAGTTTTCTTGGTAGTTTTTACAGTACCCCGGTAGGCAGCTGAAAGGCGCCACAAAACTTTTTCTACCTGCTTTCTGGGCTGAGACGGGGAACCGCTGAATTTTGGACTCGGCTGGTGACAAAATGTTCCAAACACACCCCATGCACAACTCCACCGGGGAAGGTGCCAGAAAGGAGTTCTGTTGGTAGTTTTTACACTACCCCGGTAGGCAGCTGAAAGGCACCACAAAACTTTTTCTACCTGCTTTCTGGGCTGAGATGGGGAAGCGCTGAATTTTGGACTCGGCTGGTGACAAAATGTTCCAAACACACCCCATGCACAACTCCACCGGGGAAGGTGCCAGAAAGGAGTTCTGTTGGTAGTTTTTACAGTACCCCGGTAGGCAGCTGAAAGGCGCCACAAAAGTTGTTCTACCTGCTTTCTGGGCTGAGACGGGGAACCGCTGAATTTTGGACTCGGCTGGTGACAAAATGTTCCAAACACACCCCATGCACAACTCCACCGGGGAAGGTGCCAGAAAGGAGTTCTCTTGGTAGTTTTTACAGTATCCCGGTAGGCAGCTGAACGGCGCCACAAAACTTGTTCTACCTGCTTTCTGGGCTGAGATGGGGAAGCGCTGAATTTTGGACTCGGCTGGTGACAAAATGTTCCAAACACACCCCATGCACAACTCCACCGGGGAAGGTGCCAGAAAGGAATTCTGTGGGTAGTTTTTACAGTACCCCGGTAGGCAGCTGAAAGGCACCACAAAACTTTTTCTACCTGCTTTCTGGGCTGAGATGGGGAAGCGCTGAATTTTGGACTCGGCTGGTGACAAAATGTTCCAAACACACCCGATGCACAACTCCACCGGGGAAGGTGCCAGAAAGGAGTTTTCTTGGTAGTTTTTACAGTACCCCGGTAGGCAGCTGAAAGGCGCCACAAAAGTTGTTCTACCTGCTTTCTGGGCTGAGACGGGGAACAGCTGAATTTTGGACTCGGATGGTGACAAAATGTTCCAAACACACCCCATGCACAACTCCACCGGGGAAGGTGCCAGAAAGGAATTCTGTTGGTAGTTTTTACAGTACCCCGGTAGGCAGCTGAAAGGCACCACAAAAGATGTTCTACCTGCTTTCTGGGCTGAGATGGGGAACCGCTGAATTTGGACTCGGCTGGTGGCAAAATGTTCCAAACACACCCCATGCACAACTCCACCGGGGAAGGTGCCAGAAAGGAGTTCTGTTGGTAGTTTTTACAGTGCCCCGGTAGGCAGCTGAAAGGCGCCACAAAACTTGTTCTACCTGCTTTCTGGGCTGAGATGGGGAAGCGCTGAATTTTGGACTCGGCTGGTGACAAAATGTTCCAAACACACCCCATGCACAACTCCACCGGGGAAGGTGCCAGAAGGAGTTCTCTTGGTAGTTTTTACAGTACCCCGGTAGGCAGCTGAAAGGCGCCACAAAAGTTGTTCTACCTGCTTTCTGGGCTGAGACGGGGAACCGCTGAATTTTGGACTCAGCTGGTGACAAAATGTTCCAAACACACCCCATGCACAACTCCACTGGGGAAGGTGCCAGAAAGGAATTCTGTTGGTAGTTTTTACAGTACCCCGGTAGGCAGCTGAAAGGCACCACAAAACTTGTTCTACCTGCTTTCTGGGCTGAGATGGGGAAGCGCTGAATTTTGGACTCGGCTGGTGACAAAATGTTCCAAACACACCCCATGCACAACTCCACCGGGGAAGGTGCCAGAAAGGAGTTCTGATGGTAGTTTTTACACTACCCCGGTAGGCAGCTGAAAGGCACCACAAAACTTTTTCTACCTGCTTTCTGGGCTGAGATGGGGAAGCGCTGAATTTTGGACTCGGCTGGTGACAAAATGTTCCAAACACACCCCATGCACAACTCCACCGGGGAAGGTGCCAGAAAGGAGTTTTCTTGGTAGTTTTTACAGTACCCTGGTAGGCAGCTGAAAGGCGCCACAAAAGTTGTTCTACCTGCTTTCTGGGCTGAGATGGGGAACCTCTGAATTTTGGACTCGGCTGGTGACAAAATGTTCCAAACACACCCCATGCACAACTTCACCGGGGAAGGTGCCAGAAAGGAGTTCTGTTGGTAGTTTTTACAGTGCCCCGGTAGGCAGCTGAAAGGCGCCACAAAAGTTGTTCTACCTGCTTTCTGGGCTGAGATGGGGAACCGCTGAATTTGGACTAGGCTGGTGACAAAATGTTCCAAACACACCCCATGCACAACTCCACTGGGGAAGGTGCCAGAAAGGAGTTCTCTTGGTAGTTTTTACAGTGCCCCGGTAGGCAGCTGAAAGGCGCCACAAAACTTCTTCTACCTGCTTTCTGGGCTGAGATGGGGAACCGCTGAATTTTGGACTCGGCTGGTGACAAAATGTTCCAAACACACCCCATGCACAACTCCACCGGAGAATGTGCCAGAAAGGAATTCTGTTGGTAGTTTTTACAGTACCCCGGTAGGCAGCTGAAAGGCACCACAAAACTTTTTCTACCTGCTTTCTGGGCTGAGATGGGGAACAGCTGAATTTTGGACTCGGCTGGTGACAAAATGTTCCAAACACACCCCATGCACAACTCCACCGGGGAAGGTGCCAGAAAGGAATTCTGTTGGTAGTTTTTACAGTACCCCGGTAGGCAGCTGAAAGGCACCACAAAAGATGTTCTACCTGCTTTCTGGGCTGAGATGGGGAACCGCTGAATTTGGACTCGGCTGGTGACAAAATGTTCCAAACACACCCCATGCACAACTCCACCGGGGAAGGTGCCAGAAAGGAGTTCTCTTGGTAGTTTTTACAGTGCCCCGGTAGGCAGCTGAAAGGCGCCACAAAAGATGATCTACCTGCTTTCTGGGCTGAGATGGGGAACCGCTGAATTTGGACTCGGCTGGTGACAAAATGTTCCAAACACACCCCATGCACAACTCCACCGGGGAAGGTGCCAGAAAGGAATTCTGTTGGTAGTTTTTACAGTGCCCCGGTAGGCAGCTGAAAGGCGCCACAAAAGTTGTTCTACCTGCTTTCTGGGCTGAGACGGGGAACCGCTTAATTTTGGACTCGGCTGGTGACAAAATGTTCCAAACACACCCCATGCACAACTCCACCGGGGAAGGTGCCAGAAAGGAGTTCTCTTGGTAGTTTTTACAGTACCCCGGTAGGCAGCTGAACGGCGCCACAAAACTTGTTCTACCTGCTTTCTGGGCTGAGATGGGGAAGCGCTGAATTTTGGACTCGGCTGGTGACAAAATGTTCCAAACACACCCCATGCACAACTCCACCGGGGAAGGTGCCAGAAAGGAATTCTGTGGGTAGTTTTTACAGTACCCCGGTAGGCAGCTGAAAGGCACCACAAAACTTTTTCTACCTGCTTTCTGGGCTGAGATGGGGAACAGCTGAATTTTGGACTCGGCTGGTGACAAAATGTTCCAAACACACCCCATGCACAACTCCACCGGGGAAGGTGCCAGAAAGGAGTTTTCTTGGTAGTTTTTACAGTACCCTGGTAGGCAGCTGAAAGGAGCCACAAAAGTTGTTCTACCTGCTTTCTGGGCTGAGACGGGGAAGCGCTGAATTTTGGACTCGGCTGGTGACAAAACGTTCCAAACACACCCCATGCACAACTCCACCGGGGAAGGTGCCAGAAAGGAATTCTGTTGGTAGTTTTTACAGTACCCCGGTAGGCAGCTGAAAGGCACCACAAAACTTGTTCTACCTGCTTTCTGGGCTGAGATGGGGAAGCGCTGAATTTTGGACTCGGCTGGTGACAAAATGTTCCAAACACACCCCATGCACAACTCCACCGGGGAAGGTGCCAGAAAGGAGTTCTGTTGGTAGTTTTTACACTACCCCGGTAGGCAGCTGAAAGGCACCACAAAACTTTTTCTACCTGCTTTCTGGGCTGAGATGGGGAAGCGCTGAATTTTGGACTCGGCTGGTGACAAAATGTTCCAAACACACCCCATGCACAACTCCACCGGGGAAGGTGCCAGAAAGGAGTTTTCTTGGTAGTTTTTACAGTACCCCGGTAGGCAGCTGAAAGGCGCCACAAAAGTTGTTCTACCTGCTTTCTGGGCTGAGACGGGGAACCGCTGAATTTTGGACTCAGCTGGTGACAAAATGTTCCAAACACACCCCATGCACAACTCCACTGGGGAAGGTGCCAGAAAGGAATTCTGTTGGTAGTTTTTACAGTACCCCGGTAGGCAGCTGAAAGGCACCACAAAACTTGTTCTACCTGCTTTCTGGGCTGAGATGGGGAAGCGCTGAATTTTGGACTCGGCTGGTGACAAAATGTTCCAAACACACCCCATGCACAACTCCACCGGGGAAGGTGCCAGAAAGGAGTTCTGATGGTAGTTTTTACACTACCCCGGTAGGCAGCTGAAAGGCACCACAAAACTTTTTCTACCTGCTTTCTGGGCTGAGATGGGGAAGCGCTGAATTTTGGACTCGGCTGGTGACAAAATGTTCCAAACACACCCCATGCACAACTCCACCGGGGAAGGTGCCAGAAAGGAGTTTTCTTGGTAGTTTTTACAGTACCCTGGTAGGCAGCTGAAAGGCGCCACAAAAGTTGTTCTACCTGCTTTCTGGGCTGAGATGGGGAACCTCTGAATTTTGGACTCGGCTGGTGACAAAATGTTCCAAACACACCCCATGCACAACTTCACCGGGGAAGGTGCCAGAAAGGAGTTCTGTTGGTAGTTTTTACAGTGCCCCGGTAGGCAGCTGAAAGGCGCCACAAAACTTGTTCTACCTGCTTTCTGGGCTGAGATGGGGAACCGCTGAATTTGGACTAGGCTGGTGACAAAATGTTCCAAACACACCCCATGCACAACTCCACTGGGGAAGGTGCCAGAAAGGAGTTCTCTTGGTAGTTTTTACAGTGCCCCGGTAGGCAGCTGAAAGGCGCCACAAAACTTCTTCTACCTGCTTTCTGGGCTGAGATGGGGAACCGCTGAATTTTGGACTCGGCTGGTGACAAAATGTTCCAAACACACCCCATGCACAACTCCACCGGAGAATGTGCCAGAAAGGAATTCTGTTGGTAGTTTTTACAGTACCCCGGTAGGCAGCTGAAAGGCACCACAAAACTTTTTCTACCTGCTTTCTGGGCTGAGATGGGGAACAGCTGAATTTTGGACTCGGCTGGTGACAAAATGTTCCAAACACACCCCATGCACAACTCCACCGGGGAAGGTGCCAGAAAGGAATTCTGTTGGTAGTTTTTACAGTACCCCGGTAGGCAGCTGAAAGGCACCACAAAAGATGTTCTACCTGCTTTCTGGGCTGAGATGGGGAACCGCTGAATTTGGACTCGGCTGGTGACAAAATGTTCCAAACACACCCCATGCACAACTCCACCGGGGAAGGTGCCAGAAAGGAGTTCTCTTGGTAGTTTTTACAGTGCCCCGGTAGGCAGCTGAAAGGCGCCACAAAAGATGATCTACCTGCTTTCTGGGCTGAGATGGGGAACCGCTGAATTTGGACTCGGCTGGTGACAAAATGTTCCAAACACACCCCATGCACAACTCCACCGGGGAAGGTGCCAGAAAGGAATTCTGTTGGTAGTTTTTACAGTGCCCCGGTAGGCAGCTGAAAGGCGCCACAAAAGTTGTTCTACCTGCTTTCTGGGCTGAGACGGGGAACCGCTTAATTTTGGACTCGGCTGGTGACAAAATGTTCCAAACACACCCCATGCACAACTCCACCGGGGAAGGTGCCAGAAAGGAGTTCTCTTGGTAGTTTTTACAGTACCCCGGTAGGCAGCTGAACGGCGCCACAAAACTTGTTCTACCTGCTTTCTGGGCTGAGATGGGGAAGCGCTGAATTTTGGACTCGGCTGGTGACAAAATGTTCCAAACACACCCCATGCACAACTCCACCGGGGAAGGTGCCAGAAAGGAATTCTGTGGGTAGTTTTTACAGTACCCCGGTAGGCAGCTGAAAGGCACCACAAAACTTTTTCTACCTGCTTTCTGGGCTGAGATGGGGAACAGCTGAATTTTGGACTCGGCTGGTGACAAAATGTTCCAAACACACCCCATGCACAACTCCACCGGGGAAGGTGCCAGAAAGGAGTTTTCTTGGTAGTTTTTACAGTACCCTGGTAGGCAGCTGAAAGGAGCCACAAAAGTTGTTCTACCTGCTTTCTGGGCTGAGACGGGGAAGCGCTGAATTTTGGACTCGGCTGGTGACAAAACGTTCCAAACACACCCCATGCACAACTCCACCGGGGAAGGTGCCAGAAAGGAATTCTGTTGGTAGTTTTTACAGTACCCCGGTAGGCAGCTGAAAGGCACCACAAAACTTGTTCTACCTGCTTTCTGGGCTGAGATGGGGAAGCGCTGAATTTTGGACTCGGCTGGTGACAAAATGTTCCAAACACACCCCATGCACAACTCCACCGGGGAAGGTGCCAGAAAGGAGTTCTGTTGGTAGTTTTTACACTACCCCGGTAGGCAGCTGAAAGGCACCACAAAACTTTTTCTACCTGCTTTCTGGGCTGAGATGGGGAAGCGCTGAATTTTGGACTCGGCTGGTGACAAAATGTTCCAAACACACCCCATGCACAACTCCACCGGGGAAGGTGCCAGAAAGGAGTTTTCTTGGTAGTTTTTACAGTACCCTGGTAGGCAGCTGAAAGGCGCCACAAAAGTTGTTCTACCTGCTTTCTGGGCTGAGATGGGGAACCGCTGAATTTGGACTAGGCTGGTGACAAAATGTTCCAAACACACCCCATGCACAACTCCACTGGGGAAGGTGCCAGAAAGGAGTTCTCTTGGTAGTTTTTACAGTGCCCCGGTAGGCAGCTGAAAGGCGCCACAAAACTTCTTCTACCTGCTTTCTGGGCTGAGATGGGGAACCGCTGAATTTTGGACTCGGCTGGTGACAAAATGTTCCAAACACACCCCATGCACAACTCCACCGGAGAATGTGCCAGAAAGGAATTCTGTTGGTAGTTTTTACAGTACCCCGGTAGGCAGCTGAAAGGCACCACAAAACTTTTTCTACCTGCTTTCTGGGCTGAGATGGGGAACAGCTGAATTTTGGACTCGGCTGGTGACAAAATGTTCCAAACACACCCCATGCACAACTCCACCGGGGAAGGTGCCAGAAAGGAATTCTGTGGGTAGTTTTTACAGTACCCCGGTAGGCAGCTGAAAGGCACCACAAAACTTTTTCTACCTGCTTTCTGGGCTGAGATGGGGAACAGCTGAATTTTGGACTCGGCTGGTGACAAAATGTTCCAAACACACCCCATGCACAACTCCACCGGGGAAGGTGCCAGAAAGGAGTTTTCTTGGTAGTTTTTACAGTACCCTGGTAGGCAGCTGAAAGGCGCCACAAAAGTTGTTCTACCTGCTTTCTGGGCTGAGACGGGGAAGCGCTGAATTTTGGACTCGGCTGGTGACAAAATGTTCCAAACACACCCCATGCACAACTCCACCGGGGAAGGTGCCAGAAAGGAATTCTGTTGGTAGTTTTTACAGTACCCCGGTAGGCAGCTGAAAGGCACCACAAAAGATGTTCTACCTGCTTTCTGGGCTGAGATGGGGAACCGCTGAATTTGGACTCGGCTGGTGACAAAATGTTCCAAACACACCCCATGCACAACTCCACCGGGGAAGGTGCCAGAAAGGAGTTCTGTTGGTAGTTTTTACAGTGCCCCGGTAGGCAGCTGAAAGGCGCCACAAAACTTGTTCTACCTGCTTTCTGGGCTGAGATGGGGAAGCGCTGAATTTTGGACTCGGCTGGTGACAAAATGTTCCAAACACACCCCATGCACAACTCCACCGGGGAAGGTGCCAGAAAGGAATTCTGTTGGTAGTTTTTACAGTACCCCGGTAGGCAGCTGAAAGGCACCACAAAAGATGTTCTACCTGCTTTCTGGGCTGAGATGGGGAACCGCTGAATTTGGACTCGGCTGGTGACAAAATGTTCCAAACACACCCCATGCACAACTCCACCGGGGAAGGTGCCAGAAAGGAGTTCTCTTGGTAGTTTTTACAGTACCCCGGTAGGCAGCTGAAAGGCGCCACAAAACTTGTTCTACCTGCTTTCTGGGCTGAGACGGGGAACCGCTGAATTTTGGACTCAGCTGGTGACAAAATGTTCCAAACACACCCCATGCACAACTCCACCGGGGAAGGTGCCAGAAAGGAATTCTGTTGGTAGTTTTTACAGTACCCCGGTAGGCAGCTGAAAGGCACCACAAAACTTGTTCTACCTGCTTTCTGGGCTGAGATGGGGAAGCGCTGAATTTTGGACTCGGCTGGTGACAAAATGTTCCAAACACACCCCATGCACAACTCCACCGGGGAAGGTGCCAGAAAGGAGTTCTGTTGGTAGTTTTTACACTACCCCGGTAGGCAGCTGAAAGGCACCACAAAACTTTTTCTACCTGCTTTCTGGGCTGAGATGGGGAAGCGCTGAATTTTGGACTCGGCTGGTGACAAAATGTTCCAAACACACCCCATGCACAACTCCACCGGGGAAGGTGCCAGAAAGGAATTTTCTTGGTATTTTTTACAGTACCCTGGTAGGCAGCTGAAAGGCGCCACAAAAGTTGTTCTACCTGCTTTCTGGGCTGAGACGGGGAACCGCTGAATTTTGGACTCGGCTGGTGACAAAATGTTCCAAACACACCCCATGCACAACTCCACCGGGGAAGGTGCCAGAAAGGAGGTCTCTTGGTAGTTTTTACAGTACCCCGGTAGGCAGCTGAAAGGTGCCACAAAACTTTTTCTACCTGCTTTCTGGGCTGAGATGGGGAAGCGCTGAATTTTGGACTCGGCTGGTGACATAATGTTCCAAACACACCCCATGCACAACTCCACCGGGGAAGGTGCCAGAAAGGAATTCTCTTGGTAGTTTTTACAGTACCCCGGTAGGCAGCTGAAAGGCGCCACAAAAGATGTTCTACCTGCTTTCTGGGCTGAGATGGGGAAGCGCTGAATTTTGGACTCGGCTGGTGACAAAATGTTCCAAACACACCCCATGCACAACTCCACCGGGGAAGGTGCCAGAAAGGAGTTCTCTTGGTAGTTTTTACAGTACCCCGGTAGGCAGCTGAAAGGCACCACAAAAGATGTTCTACCTGCTTTCTGGGCTGAGATGGGGAAGCGCTGAATTTTGGACTCGGCTGGTGCCAAAATTGTCCAAACACACCCCATGCACAACTCCACCGGGGAAGGTGCCAGAAAGGAGTTCTGTTGGTAGTTTTTACAGTACCCCGGTAGGCAGCTGAAAGGCACCACAAAAGATGTTCTACCTGCTTTCTGGGCTGAGACGCGGAAGCGCTGAATTTTGGACTCGGCTGGTGACAAAATGTTCCAAACACACCCCATGCACAATTCCACCGGGGAAGGTGCCAGAAAGGAGTTCTGTTGGTAGTTTTTACAGTACCCCGGTAGGCAGCTGAAAGGCGCCACAAAACTTGTTCTACCTGTTTTCAGGGCTGAGATGGGGAAGCGCTGAATTTTGGACTCGGCTGGTGACAAAATGTTCCAAACACACCCCATGCACAACTCCACCGGGGAAGGTGCCAGAAAGGAGTTCTCTTGGTAGTTTTTACAGTGCCCCGGTAGGCAGCTGAAAGGCGCCACAAAAGTTGTTCTCCCTGCTTTCTGGGCTGAGACGGGGAAGCGCTGAATTTTGGACTCGGCTGGTGACAAAATGTTCCAAACACACCCCATGCACAACTCCACCGGGGAAGGTGCCAGAAAGGAGTTCTGTTGGTAGTTTTTACAGTACCCCGGTAGGCAGCTGAAAGGCACCACAAAAGATGTTCTACCTGCTTTCTGGGCTGAGACGCGGAAGCGCTGAATTTTGGACTCGGCTGGTGACAAAATGTTCCAAACACACCCCATGCACAACTCCACCGGGGAAGGTGCCAGAAAGGAGTTCTCTTGGTAGTTTTTACAGTACCCCGGTAGGCAGCTGAAAGGCGCCACAAAACTTGTTCTACCTGCTTTCTGGGCTGAGATGGGGAAGCGCTGAATTTTGGACTCGGCTGGTGACAAAATGTTCCAAACACACCCCATGCACAACTCCACCGGGGAAGGTGCCAGAAAGGAATTCTGTTGGTAGTTTTTACAGTACCCCGGTAGGCAGCTGAAAGGCGCCACAAAAGTTGTTCTACCTGCTTTCTGGGCTGAGATGGGGAACCGCTGAATTTTGGACTCGGCTGGTGACAAAATGTTCCAAACACACCCCATGCACAACTCCACCGGGGAAGGTGCCAGAAAGGAGTTCTCTTGGTAGTTTTTACAGTGCCCCGGTAGGCAGCTGAAAGGCGCCACAAAAGTTGTTCTACCTGCTTTCTGGGCTGAGACGGGGAACCGCTGAATTTTGGACTCGGCTGGTGACAAAATATTCCAAACACACCCCATGCACAACTCCACCGGGGAAGGTGCCAGCAAGGAGTTCTGTTGGTAGTTTTTACCCTACCCCGGTAGGCAGCTGAAAGGCACCACAAAACTTGTTCTACCTGCTTTCTGGGCTGAGATGGGGAAGCGCTGAATTTTGGACTCGGCTGGTGACAAAATGTTCCAAACACACCCCATGCACAACTCCACCGGGGAAGGTGCCAGAAAGGAGTTCTCTTGGTAGTTTTTACAGTACCCCGGTAGGCAGCTGAAAGGCACCACAAAACTTGTTCTACCTGCTTTCTGGGCTGAGACGGGGAAGCGCTGAATTTTGGACTCGGCTGGTGACAAAATGTTCCAAACACACCCCATGCACAACTCCACCGGGGAAGGTGCCAGAAAGGAGTTCTCTTGGTAGTTTTTACAGTACCCCGGTAGGCAGCTGAAAGGCGCCACAAAAGTTGTTCTACCTGCTTTCTGGGCTGAGATGGGGAAGCGCTGAATTTTGGACTCGGCTGGTGACAAATTGTTCCAAACACACCCCATGCACAACTCCACCGGGGAAGGTGCCAGAAAGGAGTTCTCTTGGTAGTTTTTACAGTGCCCCGGTAGGCAGCTGAACGGCGCCACAAAACTTGTTCTACCTGCTTTCTGGGCTGAGATGGGGAAGCGCTGAATTTTGGACTCGGCTGGTGACAAAATGTTCCAAACACACCCCATGCACAACTCCACCGGGGAAGGTGCCAGAAAGGAGTTCTCTTGGTAGTTTTTACAGTAACCCGGTAGGCAGCTGAAAGGCGCCACAAAACTTGTTCTACCTGCTTTCTGGGCTGAGACGGGGAACCGCTGAATTTTGGACTCGGCTGGTGACAAAATGTTCCAAACACACCCCATGCACAACTCCACCGGGGAAGGTGCCAGAAAGGAGTTCTCTTGGTAGTTTTTACAGTACCCCGGTAGGCAGCTGAAAGGCGCCACAAAACTTGTTCTACCTGCTTTCTGGGCTGAGATGGGGAAGCACTGAATTTTGGACTCGGCTGGTGACAAAATGTTCCAAACACACCCCATGCACAACTCCACCGGGGAAGGTGCCAGAAAGGAATTCTGTTGGTAGTTTTTACAGTACCCCGGTAGGCAGCTGAAAGGCGCCACAAAACTTGTTCTACCTGCTTTCTGGGCTGAGATGGGGAAGCACTGAATTTTGGACTCGGCTGGTGGCAAAATGTTCCAAACACACCCCATGCACAACTCCACCGGGGAAGGTGCCAGAAAGGAATTCTGTTGGTAGTTTTTACAGTACCCCGGTAGGCAGCTGAAAGGCACCACAAAAGATGTTCTACCTGCTTTCTGGGCTGAGATGGGGAACCGCTGAATTTTGGACTCGGCTGGTGACAAAATGTTCCAAACACACCCCATGCACAACTCCACCAGGGAAGGTGCCAGAAAGGAGTTCTGTTGGTAGTTTTTACAGTGCCCCGGTAGGCAGCTGAAAGGCACCACAAAACTTGTTCTACCTGTTTTCAGGGCTGAGATGGGGAAGCGCTGAATTTTGGACTCGGCTGGTGACAAAATGTTCCAAACACACCCCATGCACAACTCCACCGGGGAAGGTGCCAGAAAGGAGTTCTCTTGGTAGTTTTTACAGTACCCCGGTAGGCAGCTGAAAGGCGCCACAAAACTTGTTCTACCTGCTTTCTGGGCTGAGATGGGGAAGCGCTGAATTTTGGACTCGGCTGGTGACAAAATGTTCCAAACACACCCCATGCACAACTCCACCGGGGAAGGTGCCAGAAAGGAATTCTGTTGGTAGTTTTTACAGTACCCCGGTAGGCAGCTGAAAGGCGCCACAAAACTTGTTCTACCTGCTTCCTGGGCTGAGACGGGGAAGCGCTGAATTTTGGACACGGCTGGTGACAAAATATTCCAAACACACCCCATGCACAACTCCACCGGGGAAGGTGCCAGAAAGGAGTTCTATTGGTAGTTTTTACAGGACCCCGGTAGGCAGCTGAAAGGCGCCACAAAAGTTGTTCTACCTGCTTTCTGGGCTGAGATGGGGAAGCGCTGAATTTTGGACTCGGCTGGTGACATAATGTTCCAAACACACCCCATGCACAACTCCACCGAGGAAGGTGCCAGAAAGGAATTCTGTTGGTAGTTTTTACAGTACCCCGGTAGGCAGCTGAAAGGCACCACAAAAGATGTTCTACCTGCTTTCTGGGCTGAGATGGGGAAGCGCTGAATTTTGGACTCGGCTGGTGACAAAATGTTCCAAACACACCCCATGCACAACTCCACCGGGGAAGGTGCCAGAAAGGAGTTCTCTTCCTAGTTTTTACAGTACCCCGGTAGGCAGCTGAAAGGCGCCCCAAACCTGTTCTACCTGCTTTCTGGGCTGAGACGGGGAACCGCTGAATTTTGGACTCGGCTGGTGACAAAATGTTCCAAACACACCCCATGCACAACTCCACCGGGGAAGGTGCCAGAAAGGAGTTCTGTTGGTAGTTTTTACAGTGCCCCGGTAGGCAGCTGAAAGGCGCCACAAAAGATGTTCTACTTGTTTTCTGGGCTGAGACGGGGAAGTGCTGAATTTTGGACTCGGCTGGTGACAAAATGTTCCAAACACACCCCATGCACAACTCCACCGGGGAAGGTGCCAGAAAGGAGTTCTCTTGGTAGTTTTTACAGTACCCCAGTAGGCAGCTGAAAGGTGCCACAAAAGTTGTTCTACCTGCTTTCAGGCTGATATGGGGAAGCGCTGAATTTTGGACTCGGCTTGGTGACATAATGTTCCAAACACACCCCATGCACAACTCCACCGGGGAAGGTGCCAGAAAGGAATTCTCTTGGTAGTTTTTACTAGTACCCCAGTAGGCAGCTGAAAGGCGCCACAAAAGTTGTTCTACCTGCTTTCTGGGCTGAGATGGGGAAGCGCTGAATTTTGGACTCGGCTGGTGACATAATGTTCCAAACACACCCCATGCACAACTCCATCGGGGAAGGTGCCAGAAAGGAATTCTCTTGGTAGTTTTTACAGTACCCCGGTAGGCAGCTGAAAGGCACCACAAAAGATGTTCTACCTGCTTTCTGGGCTGAGATGGGGAAGCGCTGAATTTTGGACTCGGCTGGTGACAAAATGTTCCAAACACACCCCATGCACAACTCCACCGGGGAAGGTGCCAGAAAGGAGTTCTCTTCCTAGTTTTTACAGTACCCCGGTAGGCAGCTGAAAGGCGCCACAAAACTTGTTCTACCTGCTTTCTGGGCTGAGACGGGGAACCGCTGAATTTTGGACTCGGCTGGTGACAAAATGTTCCAAACACACCCCATGCACAACTCCACCGGGGAAGGTGCCAGAAAGGAGTTCTCTTGGTAGTTTTTACAGTACCCCGGTAGGCAGCTGAAAGGCGCCACAAAACTTGTTCTACCTGCTTTCTGGGCTGAGATGGGGAAGCGCTGAATTTTGGACTCGGCTGGTGGCAAAATGTTCCAAACACACCCCATGCACAACTCCACCGGGGAAGGTGCCAGAAAGGAATTCTCTTGGTAGTTTTTACAGTACCCCGGTAGGCAGCTGAAAGGCGCCACAAAACTTGTTCTACCTGCTTTCTGGGCTGAGATGGGGAAGCGCTGAATTTTGGACTCGGCTGGTGACAAAATGTTCCAAACACAGCCCATGCACAACTCCACCGGGGAAGGTGCCAGAAAGGAGTTCTGTTGGTAGTTTTTACAGTGCCCCGGTAGGCAGCTGAAAGGCGCCACAAAACTTGTTCTACTTGTTTTCTGGGCTGAGACGGGGAAGTGCTGAATTTTGGACTCGGCTGGTGACAAAATGTTCCAAACACACCCCATGCACAACTCCACCGGGGAAGGTGCCAGAAAGGAGTTCTCTTGGTAGTTTTTACAGTACCCCGGTAGGCAGCTGAAAGGCGCCACAAAAGTTGTTCTACCTGCTTTCTGGGCTAAGATGGGGAAGCGCTGAATTTTGGACTCGGCTTGGTGACATAATGTTCCAAACACACCCCATGCACAACTCCACCGGGGAAGGTGCCAGAAAGGAATTCTCTTGGTAGTTTTTACTAGTACCCCAGTAGGCAGCTGAAAGGCGCCACAAAACTTGTTCTACCTGCTTTCTGGGCTGAGATGGGGAAGCGCTGAATTTTGGACTCGGCTGGTGACAAAATGTTCCAAACACACCCCATGCACAACTCCACCGGGGAAGGTGCCAGAAAGGAGTTCTCTTGGTAGTTTTTACAGTACCCCGGTAGGCAGCTGAAAGGCGCCACAAAAGTTGTTCTACCTGCTTTCTGGGCTGAGATGGGGAAGCGCTGAATTTTGGACTCGGCTGGTGACATAATGTTCCAAACACACCCCATGCACAACTCCACCGAGGAAGGTGCCAGAAAGGAATTCTGTTGGTAGTTTTTACAGTACCCCGGTAGGCAGCTGAAAGGCACCACAAAAGATGTTCTACCTGCTTTCTGGGCTGAGATGGGGAACCGCTGAATTTTGGACTCGGCTGGTGACAAAATGTTCCAAACACACCCCATGCACAACTCCACCGGGGAAGGTGCCAGAAAGGAGTTCTCTTCCTAGTTTTTACAGTACCCCGGTAGGCAGCTGAAAGGCGCCACAAAACTTGTTCTACCTGCTTTCTGGGCTGAGATGGGGAACCGCTGAATTTTGGACTCGGCTGGTGACAAAATGTTCCAAACACACCCCATGCACAACTCCACCGGGGAAGGTGCCAGAAAGGAGTTCTCTTGGTAGTTTTTACAGTACCCCGGTAGGCAGCTGAAAGGCGCCACAAAACTTGTTCTACCTGCTTTCTGGGCTGAGATGGGGAAGCGCTGAATTTTGGACTCGGCTGGTGACAAAATGTTCCAAACACACCCCATGCACAACTCCACCGGGGAAGGTGCCAGAAAGGAATTCTCTTGGTAGTTTTTACTGTACCCCGGTAGGCAGCTGAAAGGCGCCACAAAACTTGTTCTACCTGCTTTCTGGGCTGAGATGGGGAAGCGCTGAATTTTGGACTCGGCTGGTGACAAAATGTTCCAAACACACCCCATGCACAACTCCACCGGGGAAGGTGCCAGAAAGGAGTTCTCTCGGTAGTTTTTACAGTACCCCGGTAGGCAGCTGAAAGGCACCACAAAAGATGTTCTACCTGCTTTCTGGGCTGAGATGGGGAAGCGCAGAATTTTGGACTCGTCTGGTGACAAAATGTTCCAAACACACCCCATGCACAACTCCACCGGGGAAGGTGCCAGAAAGGAGTTCTCTTGGTAGTTTTTACAGTACCCCGGTAGGCAGCTGAAAGGCGCCACAAAACTTGTTCTACCTGCTTTCTGGGCTGAGATGGGGAAGCACTGAATTTTGGACTCGGCTGGTGGCAAAATGTTCCAAACACACCCCATGCACAACTCCACCGGGGAAGGTGCCAGAAAGGAATTCTGTTGGTAGTTTTTACAGTACCCCGGTAGGCAGCTGAAAGGCACCACAAAAGATGTTCTACCTGCTTTCTGGGCTGAGATGGGGAACCGCTGAATTTTGGACTCGGCTGGTGACAAAATGTTCCAAACACACCCCATGCACAACTCCACCAGGGAAGGTGCCAGAAAGGAGTTCTGTTGGTAGTTTTTACAGTGCCCCGGTAGGCAGCTGAAAGGCGCCACAAAACTTGTTCTACCTGTTTTCAGGGCTGAGATGGGGAAGCGCTGAATTTTGGACTCGGCTGGTGACAAAATGTTCCAAACACACCCCATGCACAACTCCACCGGGGAAGGTGCCAGAAAGGAGTTCTCTTGGTAGTTTTTACAGTACCCCGGTAGGCAGCTGAAAGGCGCCACAAAACTTGTTCTACCTGCTTTCTGGGCTGAGATGGGGAAGCGCTGAATTTTGGACTCGGCTGGTGACAAAATGTTCCAAACACACCCCATGCACAACTCCACCGGGGAAGGTGCCAGAAAGGAATTCTGTGGGTAGTTTTTACAGTACCCCGGTAGGCAGCTGAAAGGCGCCACAAAACTTGTTCTACCTGCTTCCTGGGCTGAGACGGGGAAGCGCTGAATTTTGGACTCGGCTGGTGACAAAATATTCCAAACACACCCCATGCACAACTCCACCGGGGAAGGTGCCAGAAAGGAGTTCTATTGGTAGTTTTTACAGGACCCCGGTAGGCAGCTGAAAGGCGCCACAAAAGTTGTTCTACCTGCTTTCTGGGCTGAGATGGGGAAGCGCTGAATTTTGGACTCGGCTGGTGACATAATGTTCCAAACACACCCCATGCACAACTCCACCGAGGAAGGTGCCAGAAAGGAATTCTGTTGGTAGTTTTTACAGTACCCCGGTAGGCAGCTGAAAGGCACCACAAAAGATGTTCTACCTGCTTTCTGGGCTGAGATGGGGAAGCGCTGAATTTTGGACTCGGCTGGTGACAAAATGTTCCAAACACACCCCATGCACAACTCCACCGGGGAAGGTGCCAGAAAGGAATTATCTTCCTAGTTTTTACAGTACCCCGGTAGGCAGCTGAAAGGCGCCCCAAACCTGTTCTACCTGCTTTCTGGGCTGAGACGGGGAACCGCTGAATTTTGGACTCGGCTGGTGACAAAATGTTCCAAACACACCCCATGCACAACTCCACCGGGGAAGGTGCCAGAAAGGAGTTCTCTTGGTAGTTTTTACACTACCCCGGTAGGCAGCTGAAAGGCGCCACAAAACTTGTTCTACCTGCTTTCTGGGCTGAGATGGGGAAGCGCTGAATTTTGGACTCGGCTGGTGACAAAATGTTCCAAACACAGCCCATGCACAACTCCACCGGGGAAGGTGCCAGAAAGGAGTTCTGTTGGTAGTTTTTACAGTGCCCCGGTAGGCAGCTGAAAGGCGCCACAAAAGATGTTCTACCTGCTTTCTGGGCTGAGATGGGGAAGCGCTGAATTTTGGACTCGGCTGGTGACAAAATGTTCCAAACACACCCCATGCACAACTCCACCGGGGAAGGTGCCAGAAAGGAGTTCTCTTGGTAGTTTTTACAGTACCCCGGTAGGCAGCTGAAAGGTGCCACAAAAGTTGTTCTACCTGCTTTCTGGGCTGATATGGGGAAGCGCTGAATTTTGGACTCGGCTTGGTGACATAATGTTCCAAACACACCCCATGCACAACTCCACCGGGGAAGGTGCCAGAAAGGAGTTCTCTTCCTAGTTTTTACAGTACCCCGGTAGGCAGTTGAAAGGCGCCACAAAACTTGTTCTACCTGCTTTCTGGGCTGAGACGGGGAACCGCTGAATTTTGGACTCGGCTGGTGACAAAATGTTCCAAACACACCCCATGCACAACTCCACCGGGGAAGGTGCCAGAAAGGAGTTCTCTTGGTAGTTTTTACAGTACCCCGGTAGGCAGCTGAAAGGCGCCACAAAACTTGTTCTACCTGCTTTCTGGGCTGAGATGGGGAAGCGCTGAATTTTGGACTCGGCTGGTGGCAAAATGTTCCAAACACACCCCATGCACAACTCCACCGGGGAAGGTGCCAGAAAGGAATTCTCTTGGTAGTTTTTACAGTACCCCGGTAGGCAGCTGAAAGGCGCCACAAAACTTGTTCTACCTGCTTTCTGGGCTGAGATGGGGAAGCGCTGAATTTTGGACTCGGCTGGTGACAAAAAGTTCCAAACACAGCCCATGCACAACTCCACCGGGGAAGGTGCCAGAAAGGAATTCTGTTGGTAGTTTTTACAGTACCCCGGTAGGCAGCTGAAAGGCACCACAAAAGATGTTCTACCTGCTTTCTGGGCTGAGATGGGGAACCGCTGAATTTTGGACTCGGCTGGTGACAAAATGTTCCAAACACACCCCATGCACAACTCCACCGGGGAAGGTGCCAGAAAGGAGTTCTCTTGGTAGTTTTTACAGTACCCCGGTAGGCAGCTGAAAGGCGCCACAAAACTTGTTCTACCTGCTTTCTGGGCTGAGACGGGGAACCGCTGAATTTTGGACTCGGCTGGTGACAAAATGTTCCAAACACACCCCATGCACAACTCCACCGGGGAAGGTGCCAGAAAGGAGTTCTCTTGGTAGTTTTTACAGTACCCCGGTAGGCAGCTGAAAGGCGCCACAAAAGTTGTTCTACCTGCTTTCTGGGCTGAGATGGGGAAGCGCTGAATTTTGGACTCGGCTGGTGACAAAATGTTCCAAACACACCCCATGCACAACTCCACCGGGGAAGGTGCCAGAAAGGAATTCTCTTGGTAGTTTTTACAGTACCCCGGTAGGCAGCTGAAAGGCGCCACAAAACTTGTTCTACCTGCTTTCTGGGCTGAGATGGGGAAGCGCTGAATTTTGGACTCGGCTGGTGACAAAATGTTCCAAACACACCCCATGCACAACTCCACCGGGGAAGGTGCCAGAAGGGAATTCTGTTGGTAGTTTTTACAGTGCCCCGGTAGGCAGCTGAAAGGCGCCACAAAACTTGTTCTACCTGCTTTCTGGGCTGAGATGGGGAAGCGCTGAATTTTGGACTCGGCTGGTGACAAAATGTTCCAAACACACCCCATGCACAACTCCACCGGGGAAGGTGCCAGAAAGGAGTTCTCTCGGTAGTTTTTACAGTACCCCGGTAGGCAGCTGAAAGGCACCACAAAAGATGTTCTACCTGCTTTCTGGGCTGAGATGGGGAAGCGCAGAATTTTGGACTCGTCTGGTGACAAAATGTTCCAAACACACCCCATGCACAACTCCACCGGGGAAGGTGCCAGAAAGGAGTTCTCTTGGTAGTTTTTACAGTACCCCGGTAGGCAGCTGAAAGGCGCCACAAAACTTGTTCTACCTGCTTTCTGGGCTGAGATGGGGAAGCGCTGAATTTTGGACTCGGCTGGTGACAAAATGTTCCAAACACACCCCATGCGCAACTCCACCGGGGAAGGTGCCAGAAAGGAGTTCTCTTGGTAGTTTTTACAGTACCCCGGTAGGCAGCTGAAAGGCACCACAAAAGATGTTCTACCTGCTTTCTGGGCTGAGATGGGGAACCGCTGAATTTTGGACTCGGCTGGTGACAAAATGTTCCAAACACACCCCATGCACAACTCCACCGGGGAAGGTGCCAGAAAGGAGTTCTCTTGGTAGTTTTTACAGTACCCCGGTAGGCAGCTGAAAGGCACCACAAAACTTGTTCTACCTGCTTTCTGGGCTGAGATGGGGAAGCGCTGAATTTTGGACTCGGCTGGTGACAAAATGTTCCAAACACACCCCATGCACAACTCCACCGGGGAAGGTGCCAGAAAGGAGTTCTCTTGGTAGTTTTTACAGTACCCCGGTAGGCAGCTGAAAGGCGCCACAAAACTTGTTCTACCTGCTTTCTGGGCTGAGATGGGGAACCGCTGAATTTTGGACTCGGCTGGTGGCAAAATGTTCCAAACACACCCCATGCACAACTCCACCGGGGAAGGTGCCAGAAAGGAGTTCTCTTGGTAGATTTACAGTACCCCGGTAGGCAGCTGAAAGGCGCCACAAAACTTGTTCTACCTGCTTTCTGGGCTGAGATGGGGAACCGCTGAATTTTGGACTCGGCTGGTGACAAAATGTTCCAAACACACCCCATGCACAACTCCACCGGGGAAGGTGCCAGAAAGGAGTTCTCTTGGTAGTTTTTACAGTGCCCCGGTAGGCAGCTGAAAGGCGCCACAAAAGTTGTTCTACCTGCTTTCTGGGCTGAGATGGGGAAGCGCTGAATTTTGGACTCGGCTGGTGGCAAAATGTTCCAAACACACCCCATGCACAACTCCACCGGGGAAGGTGCCAGAAAGGAATTCTCTTGGTAGTTTTTACAGTACCCCGGTAGGCAGCTGAAAGGCACCACAAAAGATGTTCTACCTGCTTTCTGGGCTGAGATGGGGAACCGCTGAATTTTGGACTCGGCTGGTGGCAAAATGTTCCAAACACACCCCATGCACAACTCCACCGGGGAAGGTGCCAGAAAGGAGTTCTCTTGGTAGTTTTTACAGTACCCCGGTAGGCAGCTTAAAGGCACCACAAAAGATGTTCTACCTGCTTTCTGGGCTGAGATGGGGAACCGCTGAATTTTGGACTCGGCTGGTGACAAAATGTTCCAAACACACCCCATGCACAACTCCACCGGGGAAGGTGCCAGAAAGGAGTTCTCTTGGTAGTTTTTGCACTGCCCCTGTAGGCAGCTGAAAGGCGCCACAAAACTTGTTCTACCTGCTTTCTGGGCTGAGATGGGGAAGCGCTGAATTTTGGACTCGGCTGGTGGCAAAATGTTCCAAACACACCCCA
Source organism: Falco cherrug (assembly GCF_023634085.1). Taxonomy (NCBI): domain Eukaryota; kingdom Metazoa; phylum Chordata; class Aves; order Falconiformes; family Falconidae; genus Falco; species Falco cherrug. The sequence continues at coordinate 12,459,710 of NC_073719.1, read as the reverse complement.
TGCACAACTCCACCGGGGAAGGTGCCAGAAAGGAATTCTGTTGGTAGTTTTTACAGTACCCCGGTAGGCAGCTGAAAGGCACCACAAAAGATGTTCTACCTGCTTTCTGGGCTGAGCTGGGGAACCGCTGAATTTTGGACTCGGCTGGTGACAAAATGTTCCAAACACACCCCATGCACAACTCCACCGGGGAAGGTGCCAGAAAGGAATTCTGTTGGTAGTTTTTACAGTACCCCGGTAGGCAGCTGAAAGGCACCACAAAAGATGTTCTACCTGCTTTCTGGGCTGAGCTGGGGAACCGCTGAATTTTGGACTCGGCTGGTGACAAAATGTTCCAAACACACCCCATGCACAACTCCACCGGGGAAGGTGCCAGAAAGGAGTTCTCTTGGTAGTTTTTATAGTACCCCGGTAGGCAGCTGAAAGGCGCCACAAAAGTTGTTCTACCTGCTTTCTGGGCTGAGATGGGGAAGCGCTGAATTTTGGACTCGGCTGGTGACAAAATGTTCCAAACACACCCCATGCACAACTCCACCGGGGAAGGTGCCAGAAAGGAATTCTGTTGGTAGTTTTTACAGTACCCCGGTAGGCAGCTGAAAGGCGCCACAAAAGTTGTTCTACCTGCTTTCTGGGCTGAGATGGGGAACCGCTGAATTTTGGACTCGGCTGGTGACAAAATGTTCCAAACACACCCCATGCACAACTCCACCGGGGAAGGTGCCAGAAAGGAATTCTGTTGGTAGTTTTTACAGTACCCCGGTAGGCAGCTGAAAGGCACCACAAAACTTGTTCTACCTGCTTTCTGGGCTGAGATGGGGAAGCGCTGAATTTTGGACTCGGCTGGTGACAAAATGTTCCAAACACACCCCATGCACAACTCCACCGGGGAAGGTGCCAGAAAGGAGTTCTCTTGGTAGTTTTTACAGTACCCCGGTAGGCAGCTGAAAGGCGCCACAAAAGTTGTTCTACCTGCTTTCTGGGCTGAGATGGGGAAGCGCTGAATTTTGGACTCGGCTGGTGACAAAATGTTCCAAACACACCCCATGCACAACTCCACCGGGGAAGGTGCCAGAAAGGAATTCTGTTGGTAGTTTTTACAGTACCCCGGTAGGCAGCTGAAAGGCACCACAAAAGATGTTCTACCTGCTTTCTGGGCTGAGATGGGGAACCGCTGAATTTTGGACTCGGCTGGTGACAAAATGTTCCAAACACACCCCATGCACAACTCCACCGGGGAAGGTGCCAGAAAGGAGTTCTCTTGGTAGTTTTTACAGTACCCCGGTAGGCAGCTGAAAGGCGCCACAAAACTTGTTCTACCTGCTTTCTGGGCTGAGACGGGGAACCGCTGAATTTTGGACTCGGCTGGTGACAAAATGTTCCAAACACACCCCATGCACAACTCCACCGGGGAAGGTGCCAGAAAGGAGTTCTCTTGGTAGTTTTTACAGTACCCCGGTAGGCAGCTGAAAGGCGCCACAAAAGTTGTTCTACCTGCTTTCTGGGCTGAGATGGGGAAGCGCTGAATTTTGGACTCGGCTGGTGACAAAATGTTCCAAACACACCCCATGCACAACTCCACCGGGGAAGGTGCCAGAAAGGAATTCTCTTGGTAGTTTTTACAGTACCCCGGTAGGCAGCTGAAAGGCGCCACAAAACTTGTTCTACCTGCTTTCTGGGCTGAGATGGGGAAGCGCTGAATTTTGGACTCGGCTGGTGACAAAATGTTCCAAACACACCCCATGCACAACTCCACCGGGGAAGGTGCCAGAAGGGAATTCTGTTGGTAGTTTTTACAGTGCCCCGGTAGGCAGCTGAAAGGCGCCACAAAACTTGTTCTACCTGCTTTCTGGGCTGAGATGGGGAAGCGCTGAATTTTGGACTCGGCTGGTGACAAAATGTTCCAAACACACCCCATGCACAACTCCACCGGGGAAGGTGCCAGAAAGGAGTTCTCTCGGTAGTTTTTACAGTACCCCGGTAGGCAGCTGAAAGGCACCACAAAAGATGTTCTACCTGCTTTCTGGGCTGAGATGGGGAAGCGCAGAATTTTGGACTCGTCTGGTGACAAAATGTTCCAAACACAGCCCATGCACAACTCCACCGGGGAAGGTGCCAGAAAGGAGTTCTCTTGGTAGTTTTTACAGTACCCCGGTAGGCAGCTGAAAGGCGCCACAAAACTTGTTCTACCTGCTTTCTGGGCTGAGATGGGGAACCGCTGAATTTTGGACTCGGCTGGTGACAAAATGTTCCAAACACACCCCATGCGCAACTCCACCGGGGAAGGTGCCAGAAAGGAGTTCTCTTGGTAGTTTTTACAGTACCCCGGTAGGCAGCTGAAAGGCACCACAAAAGATGTTCTACCTGCTTTCTGGGCTGAGATGGGGAACCGCTGAATTTTGGACTCGGCTGGTGACAAAATGTTCCAAACACACCCCATGCACAACTCCACCGGGGAAGGTGCCAGAAAGGAGTTCTCTTGGTAGTTTTTACAGTACCCCGGTAGGCAGCTGAAAGGCACCACAAAACTTGTTCTACCTGCTTTCTGGGCTGAGATGGGGAAGCGCTGAATTTTGGACTCGGCTGGTGACAAAATGTTCCAAACACACCCCATGCACAACTCCACCGGGGAAGGTGCCAGAAAGGAGTTCTCTTGGTAGTTTTTACAGTACCCCGGTAGGCAGCTGAAAGGCGCCACAAAACTTGTTCTACCTGCTTTCTGGGCTGAGATGGGGAACCGCTGAATTTTGGACTCGGCTGGTGGCAAAATGTTCCAAACACACCCCATGCACAACTCCACCGGGGAAGGTGCCAGAAAGGAGTTCTCTTGGTAGATTTACAGTACCCCGGTAGGCAGCTGAAAGGCGCCACAAAACTTGTTCTACCTGCTTTCTGGGCTGAGATGGGGAACCGCTGAATTTTGGACTCGGCTGGTGACAAAATGTTCCAAACACACCCCATGCACAACTCCACCGGGGAAGGTGCCAGAAAGGAGTTCTCTTGGTAGTTTTTACAGTGCCCCGGTAGGCAGCTGAAAGGCGCCACAAAAGTTGTTCTACCTGCTTTCTGGGCTGAGATGGGGAAGCGCTGAATTTTGGACTCGGCTGGTGGCAAAATGTTCCAAACACACCCCATGCACAACTCCACCGGGGAAGGTGCCAGAAAGGAATTCTCTTGGTAGTTTTTACAGTACCCCGGTAGGCAGCTGAAAGGCACCACAAAAGATGTTCTACCTGCTTTCTGGGCTGAGATGGGGAACCGCTGAATTTTGGACTCGGCTGGTGGCAAAATGTTCCAAACACACCCCATGCACAACTCCACCGGGGAAGGTGCCAGAAAGGAGTTCTCTTGGTAGTTTTTACAGTACCCCGGTAGGCAGCTTAAAGGCACCACAAAAGATGTTCTACCTGCTTTCTGGGCTGAGATGGGGAACCGCTGAATTTTGGACTCGGCTGGTGACAAAATGTTCCAAACACACCCCATGCACAACTCCACCGGGGAAGGTGCCAGAAAGGAGTTCTCTTGGTAGTTTTTGCACTGCCCCTGTAGGCAGCTGAAAGGCGCCACAAAACTTGTTCTACCTGCTTTCTGGGCTGAGATGGGGAACCGCTGAATTTTGGACTCGGCTGGTGGCAAAATGTTCCAAACACACCCCATGCACAACTCCACCGGGGAAGGTGCCAGAAAGGAGTTCTCTTGGTAGTTTTTGCACTGCCCCTGTAGGCAGCTGAAAGGCGCCACAAAACTTGTTCTACCTGCTTTCTGGGCTGAGATGGGGAAGCGCTGAATTTTGGACTCGGCTGGTGGCAAAATGTTCCAAACACACCCCATGCACAACTCCACCGGGGAAGGTGCCAGAAAGGAATTCTGTTGGTAGTTTTTACAGTACCCCGGTAGGCAGCTGAAAGGCACCACAAAAGATGTTCTACCTGCTTTCTGGGCTGAGCTGGGGAACCGCTGAATTTTGGACTCGGCTGGTGACAAAATGTTCCAAACACACCCCATGCACAACTCCACCGGGGAAGGTGCCAGAAAGGAATTCTGTTGGTAGTTTTTACAGTACCCCGGTAGGCAGCTGAAAGGCACCACAAAAGATGTTCTACCTGCTTTCTGGGCTGAGCTGGGGAACCGCTGAATTTTGGACTCGGCTGGTGACAAAATGTTCCAAACACACCCCATGCACAACTCCACCGGGGAAGGTGCCAGAAAGGAGTTCTCTTGGTAGTTTTTACAGTACCCCGGTAGGCAGCTGAAAGGCGCCACAAAAGTTGTTCTACCTGCTTTCTGGGCTGAGATGGGGAAGCGCTGAATTTTGGACTCGGCTGGTGACAAAATGTTCCAAACACACCCCATGCACAACTCCACCGGGGAAGGTGCCAGAAAGGAATTCTGTTGGTAGTTTTTACAGTACCCCGGTAGGCAGCTGAAAGGCGCCACAAAACTTGTTCTACCTGCTTTCTGGGCTGAGATGGGGAACCGCTGAATTTTGGACTCGGCTGGTGACAAAATGTTCCAAACACACCCCATGCACAACTCCACCGGGGAAGGTGCCAGAAAGGAATTCTGTTGGTAGTTTTTACAGTACCCCGGTAGGCAGCTGAAAGGCACCACAAAAGATGTTCTACCTGCTTTCTGGGCTGAGCTGGGGAACCGCTGAATTTTGGACTCGGCTGGTGACAAAATGTTCCAAACACACCCCATGCACAACTCCACCGGGGAAGGTGCCAGAAAGGAGTTCTCTTGGTAGTTTTTACAGTACCCCGGTAGGCAGCTGAAAGGCGCCACAAAAGATGTTCTACCTGCTTTCTGGGCTGAGATGGGGAAGCGCTGAATTTTGGACTCGGCTGGTGACAAAATGTTCCAAACACACCCCATGCACAACTCCACCGGGGAAGGTGCCAGAAAGGAATTCTGTTGGTAGTTTTTACAGTACCCCGGTAGGCAGCTGAAAGGCGCCACAAAAGTTGTTCTACCTGCTTTCTGGGCTGAGATGGGGAACCGCTGAATTTTGGACTCGGCTGGTGACAAAATGTTCCAAACACACCCCATGCACAACTCCACCGGGGAAGGTGCCAGAAAGGAATTCTGTTGGTAGTTTTTACAGTACCCCGGTAGGCAGCTGAAAGGCACCACAAAAGATGTTCTACCTGCTTTCTGGGCTGAGCTGGGGAACCGCTGAATTTTGGACTCGGCTGGTGACAAAATGTTCCAAACACACCCCATGCACAACTCCACCGGGGAAGGTGCCAGAAAGGAGTTCTCTTGGTAGTTTTTACAGTACCCCGGTAGGCAGCTGAAAGGCGCCACAAAAGTTGTTCTACCTGCTTTCTGGGCTGAGATGGGGAAGCGCTGAATTTTGGACTCGGCTGGTGACAAAATGTTCCAAACACACCCCATGCACAACTCCACCGGGGAAGGTGCCAGAAAGGAATTCTGTTGGTAGTTTTTACAGTACCCCGGTAGGCAGCTGAAAGGCACCACAAAAGATGTTCTACCTGCTTTCTGGGCTGAGATGGGGAACCGCTGAATTTTGGACTCGGCTGGTGACAAAATGTTCCAAACACACCCCATGCACAACTCCACCGGGGAAGGTGCCAGAAAGGAGTTCTCTTGGTAGTTTTTACAGTACCCCGGTAGGCAGCTGAAAGGCGCCACAAAACTTGTTCTACCTGCTTTCTGGGCTGAGACGGGGAACCGCTGAATTTTGGACTCGGCTGGTGACAAAATGTTCCAAACACACCCCATGCACAACTCCACCGGGGAAGGTGCCAGAAAGGAGTTCTCTTGGTAGTTTTTACAGTACCCCGGTAGGCAGCTGAAAGGCGCCACAAAAGTTGTTCTACCTGCTTTCTGGGCTGAGATGGGGAAGCGCTGAATTTTGGACTCGGCTGGTGACAAAATGTTCCAAACACACCCCATGCACAACTCCACCGGGGAAGGTGCCAGAAAGGAATTCTCTTGGTAGTTTTTACAGTACCCCGGTAGGCAGCTGAAAGGCGCCACAAAACTTGTTCTACCTGCTTTCTGGGCTGAGATGGGGAAGCGCTGAATTTTGGACTCGGCTGGTGACAAAATGTTCCAAACACACCCCATGCACAACTCCACCGGGGAAGGTGCCAGAAGGGAATTCTGTTGGTAGTTTTTACAGTGCCCCGGTAGGCAGCTGAAAGGCGCCACAAAACTTGTTCTACCTGCTTTCTGGGCTGAGATGGGGAAGCGCTGAATTTTGGACTCGGCTGGTGACAAAATGTTCCAAACACACCCCATGCACAACTCCACCGGGGAAGGTGCCAGAAAGGAGTTCTCTCGGTAGTTTTTACAGTACCCCGGTAGGCAGCTGAAAGGCACCACAAAAGATGTTCTACCTGCTTTCTGGGCTGAGATGGGGAAGCGCAGAATTTTGGACTCGTCTGGTGACAAAATGTTCCAAACACACCCCATGCACAACTCCACCGGGGAAGGTGCCAGAAAGGAGTTCTCTTGGTAGTTTTTACAGTACCCCGGTAGGCAGCTGAAAGGCGCCACAAAACTTGTTCTACCTGCTTTCTGGGCTGAGATGGGGAACCGCTGAATTTTGGACTCGGCTGGTGACAAAATGTTCCAAACACACCCCATGCGCAACTCCACCGGGGAAGGTGCCAGAAAGGAGTTCTCTTGGTAGTTTTTACAGTACCCCGGTAGGCAGCTGAAAGGCACCACAAAAGATGTTCTACCTGCTTTCTGGGCTGAGATGGGGAACCGCTGAATTTTGGACTCGGCTGGTGACAAAATGTTCCAAACACACCCCATGCACAACTCCACCGGGGAAGGTGCCAGAAAGGAGTTCTCTTGGTAGTTTTTACAGTACCCCGGTAGGCAGCTGAAAGGCACCACAAAACTTGTTCTACCTGCTTTCTGGGCTGAGATGGGGAAGCGCTGAATTTTGGACTCGGCTGGTGACAAAATGTTCCAAACACACCCCATGCACAACTCCACCGGGGAAGGTGCCAGAAAGGAGTTCTCTTGGTAGTTTTTACAGTACCCCGGTAGGCAGCTGAAAGGCGCCACAAAACTTGTTCTACCTGCTTTCTGGGCTGAGATGGGGAACCGCTGAATTTTGGACTCGGCTGGTGGCAAAATGTTCCAAACACACCCCATGCACAACTCCACCGGGGAAGGTGCCAGAAAGGAGTTCTCTTGGTAGATTTACAGTACCCCGGTAGGCAGCTGAAAGGCGCCACAAAACTTGTTCTACCTGCTTTCTGGGCTGAGATGGGGAACCGCTGAATTTTGGACTCGGCTGGTGACAAAATGTTCCAAACACACCCCATGCACAACTCCACCGGGGAAGGTGCCAGAAAGGAGTTCTCTTGGTAGTTTTTACAGTGCCCCGGTAGGCAGCTGAAAGGCGCCACAAAAGTTGTTCTACCTGCTTTCTGGGCTGAGATGGGGAAGCGCTGAATTTTGGACTCGGCTGGTGGCAAAATGTTCCAAACACACCCCATGCACAACTCCACCGGGGAAGGTGCCAGAAAGGAATTCTCTTGGTAGTTTTTACAGTACCCCGGTAGGCAGCTGAAAGGCACCACAAAAGATGTTCTACCTGCTTTCTGGGCTGAGATGGGGAACCGCTGAATTTTGGACTCGGCTGGTGGCAAAATGTTCCAAACACACCCCATGCACAACTCCACCGGGGAAGGTGCCAGAAAGGAGTTCTCTTGGTAGTTTTTACAGTACCCCGGTAGGCAGCTTAAAGGCACCACAAAAGATGTTCTACCTGCTTTCTGGGCTGAGATGGGGAACCGCTGAATTTTGGACTCGGCTGGTGACAAAATGTTCCAAACACACCCCATGCACAACTCCACCGGGGAAGGTGCCAGAAAGGAGTTCTCTTGGTAGTTTTTGCACTGCCCCTGTAGGCAGCTGAAAGGCGCCACAAAACTTGTTCTACCTGCTTTCTGGGCTGAGATGGGGAACCGCTGAATTTTGGACTCGGCTGGTGGCAAAATGTTCCAAACACACCCCATGCACAACTCCACCGGGGAAGGTGCCAGAAAGGAGTTCTCTTGGTAGTTTTTGCACTGCTCCTGTAGGCAGCTGAAAGGCGCCACAAAACTTGTTCTACCTGCTTTCTGGGCTGAGATGGGGAAGCGCTGAATTTTGGACTCGGCTGGTGGCAAAATGTTCCAAACACACCCCATGCACAACTCCACCGGGGAAGGTGCCAGAAAGGAATTCTGTTGGTAGTTTTTACAGTACCCCGGTAGGCAGCTGAAAGGCACCACAAAAGATGTTCTACCTGCTTTCTGGGCTGAGCTGGGGAACCGCTGAATTTTGGACTCGGCTGGTGACAAAATGTTCCAAACACACCCCATGCACAACTCCACCGGGGAAGGTGCCAGAAAGGAATTCTGTTGGTAGTTTTTACAGTACCCCGGTAGGCAGCTGAAAGGCACCACAAAAGATGTTCTACCTGCTTTCTGGGCTGAGCTGGGGAACCGCTGAATTTTGGACTCGGCTGGTGACAAAATGTTCCAAACACACCCCATGCACAACTCCACCGGGGAAGGTGCCAGAAAGGAGTTCTCTTGGTAGTTTTTACAGTACCCCGGTAGGCAGCTGAAAGGCGCCACAAAAGTTGTTCTACCTGCTTTCTGGGCTGAGATGGGGAAGCGCTGAATTTTGGACTCGGCTGGTGACAAAATGTTCCAAACACACCCCATGCACAACTCCACCGGGGAAGGTGCCAGAAAGGAATTCTGTTGGTAGTTTTTACAGTACCCCGGTAGGCAGCTGAAAGGCGCCACAAAACTTGTTCTACCTGCTTTCTGGGCTGAGATGGGGAACCGCTGAATTTTGGACTCGGCTGGTGACAAAATGTTCCAAACACACCCCATGCACAACTCCACCGGGGAAGGTGCCAGAAAGGAATTCTGTTGGTAGTTTTTACAGTACCCCGGTAGGCAGCTGAAAGGCACCACAAAAGATGTTCTACCTGCTTTCTGGGCTGAGCTGGGGAACCGCTGAATTTTGGACTCGGCTGGTGACAAAATGTTCCAAACACACCCCATGCACAACTCCACCGGGGAAGGTGCCAGAAAGGAGTTCTCTTGGTAGTTTTTACAGTACCCCGGTAGGCAGCTGAAAGGCGCCACAAAAGTTGTTCTACCTGCTTTCTGGGCTGAGATGGGGAAGCGCTGAATTTTGGACTCGGCTGGTGACAAAATGTTCCAAACACACCCCATGCACAACTCCACCGGGGAAGGTGCCAGAAAGGAGTTCTCTTGGTAGTTTTTACAGTACCCCGGTAGGCAGCTGAAAGGCGCCACAAAACTTGTTCTACCTGCTTTCTGGGCTGAGATGGGGAAGCACTGAATTTTGGACTCGGCTGGTGACAAAATGTTCCAAACACACCCCATGCACAACTCCACCGGGGAAGGTGCCAGAAAGGCGTTCTGTTGGTAGTTTTTACAGTACACCGGTAGGCAGCTGAAAGGCACCACAAAAGATGTTCTACCTGCTTTCTGGGCTGAGATGGGGAAGCGCTGAATTTTGGACTCGGCTGGTGACAAAATGTTCCAAACACACCCCATGCACAACTCCACCGGGGAAGGTGCCAGAAAGGAGTTCTCTTGGTAGTTTTTACAGTACCCCGGTAGGCAGCTGAAAGGCGCCACAAAACTTGTTCTACCTGCTTTCTGGGCTGAGATGGGGAAGCGCTGAATTTTGGACTCGGCTGGTGACAAAATGTTCCAAACACACCCCATGCACAACTCCACCGGGGAAGGTGCCAGAAAGGAGTTCTCTTGGTAGTTTTTACAGTACCCCGGTAGGCAGCTGAAAGGCGCCACAAAAGTTGTTCTACCTGCTTTCTGGGCTGAGATGGGGAAGCGCTGAATTTTGGACTCGGCTGGTGACAAAATGTTCCAAACACACCCCATGCACAACTCCACCGGGGAAGGTGCCAGAAAGGAATTCTGTTGGTAGTTTTTACAGTACCCCGGTAGGCAGCTGAAAGGCACCACAAAAGATGTTCTACCTGCTTTCTGGGCTGAGATGGGGAACCGCTGAATTTTGGACTCGGCTGGTGACAAAATGTTCCAAACACACCCCATGCACAACTCCACCGGGGAAGGTGCCAGAAAGGAGTTCTCTTGGTAGTTTTTACAGTACCCCGGTAGGCAGCTGAAAGGCACCACAAAAGATGTTCTACCTGCTTTCTGGGCTGAGCTGGGGAACCGCTGAATTTTGGACTCGGCTGGTGACAAAATGTTCCAAACACACCCCATGCACAACTCCACCGGGGAAGGTGCCAGAAAGGAGTTCTCTTGGTAGTTTTTACAGTACCCCGGTAGGCAGCTGAAAGGCGCCACAAAAGTTGTTCTACCTGCTTTCTGGGCTGAGATGGGGAAGCGCTGAATTTTGGACTCGGCTGGTGACAAAATGTTCCAAACACACCCCATGCACAACTCCACCGGGGAAGGTGCCAGAAAGGAATTCTCTTGGTAGTTTTTACAGTACCCCGGTAGGCAGCTGAAAGGCGCCACAAAACTTGTTCTACCTGCTTTCTGGGCTGAGATGGGGAACCGCTGAATTTTGGACTCGGCTGGTGACAAAATGTTCCAAACACACCCCATGCACAACTCCACCGGGGAAGGTGCCAGAAAGGAATTCTGTTGGTAGTTTTTACAGTACCCCGGTAGGCAGCTGAAAGGCACCACAAAAGATGTTCTACCTGCTTTCTGGGCTGAGCTGGGGAACCGCTGAATTTTGGACTCGGCTGGTGACAAAATGTTCCAAACACACCCCATGCACAACTCCACCGGGGAAGGTGCCAGAAAGGAGTTCTCTTGGTAGTTTTTACAGTACCCCGGTAGGCAGCTGAAAGGCGCCACAAAAGTTGTTCTACCTGCTTTCTGGGCTGAGATGGGGAAGCGCTGAATTTTGGACTCGGCTGGTGACAAAATGTTCCAAACACACCCCATGCACAACTCCACCGGGGAAGGTGCCAGAAAGGAATTCTGTTGGTAGTTTTTACAGTACCCCGGTAGGCAGCTGAAAGGCGCCACAAAACTTGTTCTACCTGCTTTCTGGGCTGAGATGGGGAACCGCTGAATTTTGGACTCGGCTGGTGACAAATTGTTCCAAACACACCCCATGCACAACTCCACCGGGGAAGGTGCCAGAAAGGAATTCTGTGGGTAGTTTTTACAGTACCCCGGTAGGCAGCTGAAAGGCACCACAAAAGATGTTCTACCTGCTTTCTGGGCTGAGATGGGGAAGCGCTGAATTTTGGACTCGGCTGGTGACAAAATGTTCCAAACACACCCCATGCACAACTCCACCGGGGAAGGTGCCAGAAAGGAGTTCTCTTGGTAGTTTTTACAGTACCCCGGTAGGCAGCTGAAAGGCACCACAAAACTTGTTCTACCTGCTTTCTGGGCTGAGATGGGGAAGCGCTGAATTTTGGACTCGGCTGGTGACAAAATGTTCCAAACACACCCCATGCACAACTCCACCGGGGAAGGTGCCAGAAAGGAGTTCTCTTGGTAGATTTACAGTACCCCGGTAGGCAGCTGAAAGGCGCCACAAAACTTGTTCTACCTGCTTTCTGGGATGAGATGGGGAACCGCTGAATTTTGGACTCGGCTGGTGACAAAATGTTCCAAACACACCCCATGCACAACTCCACCGGGGAAGGTGCCAGAAAGGAATTCTGTTGGTAGTTTTTACAGTACCCCGGTAGGCAGCTGAAAGGCGCCACAAAAGTTGTTCTACCTGCTTTCTGGGCTGAGATGGGGAAGCGCTGAATTTTGGACTCGGCTGGTGACAAAATGTTCCAAACACACCCCATGCACAACTCCACCGGGGAAGGTGCCAGAAAGGAATTCTGTTGGTAGTTTTTACAGTACCCCGGTAGGCAGCTGAAAGGCGCCACAAAACTTGTTCTACCTGCTTTCTGGGCTGAGATGGGGAACCGCTGAATTTTGGACTCGGCTGGTGACAAAATGTTCCAAACACACCCCATGCACAACTCCACCGGGGAAGGTGCCAGAAAGGAATTCTGTCGGTAGTTTTTACAGTACCCCGGTAGGCAGCTGAAAGGCACCACAAAAGATGTTCTACCTGCTTTCTGGGCTGAGATGGGGAAGCGCTGAATTTTGGACTCGGCTGGTGACAAAATGTTCCAAACACACCCCATGCACAACTCCACCGGGGAAGGTGCCAGAAAGGAGTTCTCTTGGTAGTTTTTACAGTACCCCGGTAGGCAGCTGAAAGGCACCACAAAACTTGTTCTACCTGCTTTCTGGGCTGAGATGGGGAAGCGCTGAATTTTGGACTCGGCTGGTGACAAAATGTTCCAAACACACCCCATGCACAACTCCACCGGGGAAGGTGCCAGAAAGGAGTTCTCTTGGTAGATTTACAGTACCCCGGTAGGCAGCTGAAAGGCGCCACAAAACTTGTTCTACCTGCTTTCTGGGCTGAGATGGGGAACCGCTGAATTTTGGACTCGGCTGGTGACAAAATGTTCCAAACACACCCCATGCACAACTCCACCGGGGAAGGTGCCAGAAAGGAATTCTGTTGGTAGTTTTTACAGTACCCCGGTAGGCAGCTGAAAGGCACCACAAAAGATGTTCTACCTGCTTTCTGGGCTGTGATGGGGAAGCGCTGAATTTTGGACTCGGCTGGTGACAAAATGTTCCAAACACACCCCATGCACAACTCCACCGGGGAAGGTGCCAGAAAGGAGTTCTCTTGGTAGTTTTTACAGTACCCCGGTAGGCAGCTGAAAGGCTCCACAAAACTTGTTCTACCTGCTTTCTGGGCTGAGATGGGGAACCGCTGAATTTTGGACTCGGCTGGTGACAAAATGTTCCAAACACACCCCATGCACAACTCCACCGGGGAAGGTGCCAGAAAGGAGTTCTCTTGGTAGTTTTTACAGTACCCCGGTAGGCAGCTGAAAGGCGCCACAAAAGATGTTCTACCTGCTTTCTGGGCTGAGATGGGGAAGCGCTGAATTTTGGACTCGGCTGGTGACAAAATGTTCCAAACACACCCCATGCACAACTCCACCGGGGAAGGTGCCAGAAAGGAATTCTGTTGGTAGTTTTTACAGTACCCCGGTAGGCAGCTGAAAGGCACCACAAAAGATGTTCTACCTGCTTTCTGGGCTGAGATGGGGAAGCGCTGAATTTTGGACTCGGCTGGTGACAAAATGTTCCAAACACACCCCATGCACAATTCCACCGGGGAAGGTGCCAGAAAGGAGTTCTCTTGGTAGTTTTTACAGTGCCCCGGTAGGCAGCTGAAAGGCGCCACAAAACTTGTTCTACCTGCTTTCTGGGCTGAGATGGGGAAGCGCTGAATTTTGGACTCGGCTGGTGACAAAATTGTCCAAACATACCCCATGCACAACTCCACCGGGGAAGGTGCCAGAAAGGAATTCTGTTGGTAGTTTTTACAGTACCCCGGTAGGCAGCTGAAAGGCGCCACAAAAGTTGTTCTACCTGCTTTCTGGGCTGAGATGGGGAAGCGCTGAATTTTGGACTCGGCTGGTGACAAAATGTTCCAAACACACCCAATGCACAACTCCACTGGGGAAGGTGCCAGAAAGGAGTTCTCTTGGTAGTTTTTACAGTACCCCGGTAGGCAGCTGAAAGGCGCCACAAAAGATGTTCTACCTGCTTTCTGGGCTGAGATGGGGAAGCGCTGAATTTTGGACTCGGCTGGTGACAAAATGTTCCAAACACACCCCATGCACAACTCCACCGGGGAAGGTGCCAGAAAGGAGTTCTCTTGGTAGTTTTTACAGTACCCCGGTAGGCAGCTGAAAGGCGCCACAAAACTTGTTCTACCTGCTTTCTGGGATGAGATGGGGAACCGCTGAATTTTGGACTCGGCTGGTGACAAAATGTTCCAAACACACCCCATGCACAACTCCACCGGGGAAGGTGCCAGAAAGGAATTCTCTTGGTAGTTTTTACAGTACCCCGGTAGGCAGCTGAAAGGCACCACAAAAGATGTTCTACCTGCTTTCTGGGCTGAGATGGGGAACCGCTGAATTTTGGACTCGGCTGGTGACAAAATGTTCCAAACACACCCCATGCACAACTCCACCGGGGAAGGTGCCAGAAAGGAGTTCTCTTGGTAGTTTTTACAGTGCCCCGGTAGGCAGCTGAAAGGCGCCACAAAACTTGTTCTACCTGCTTTCTGGGCTGAGATGGGGAAGCGCTGAATTTTGGACTCGGCTGGTGACAAAATGTTCCAAACACACCCCATGCACAACTCCACCGGGGAAGGTGCCAGAAAGGAGTTCTCTTGGTAGTTTTTACAGTACCCCGGTAGGCAGCTGAAAGGCGCCACAAAACTTGTTCTACCTGCTTTCTGGGCTGAGATGGGGAAGCACTGAATTTTGGACTCGGCTGGTGACAAAATGTTCCAAACACACCCCATGCACAACTCCACCGGGGAAGGTGCCAGAAACGAGTTCTGTAGGTAGTTTTTGCAGTGCCCCGGTAGGCAGCTGAAAGGCGCCACAAAAGTTGTTCTACCTGCTTTCTGGGCTGAGATGGGGAAGCGCTGAATTTTGGACTCGGCTGGTGACAAAATGTTCCAAACACACGCCATGCACAACTCCACCGGGGAAGGTGCCAGAAAGGAGTTCTCTTGGTAGTTTTTACAGTGCCCCGGTAGGCAGCTGAAAGGCGCCACAAAACTTGTTCTACCTGCTTTCTAGCTGAGATGGGGAAGCGCTGAATTTTGGACTCGGCTGGTGACAAAATGTTCCAAACACACCCCATGCACAACTCCACCGGGGAAGGTGCCAGAAAGGAGTTCTCTTGGTAGTTTTTACAGTACCCCGGTAGGCAGCTGAAAGGCGCCACAAAAGATGTTCTACCTGCTTTCTGGGCTGAGATGGGGAAGCGCTGAATTTTGGACTCGGCTGGTGACAAAATGTTCCAAACACACCCCATGCACAACTCCACCGGGGAAGGTGCCAGAAGGAGTTCTCTTGGTAGTTTTTACAGTACCCCGGTAGGCAGCTGAAAGGCACCACAAAACTTGTTCTACCTGCTTTCTGGGCTGAGATGGGGAAGCGCTGAATTTTGGACTCGGCTGGTGACAAAATGTTCCAAACACACCCCATGCACAACTCCACCGGGGAAGGTGCCAGAAAGGAATTCTGTTGGTAGTTTTTACAGTACCCCGGTAGGCAGCTGAAAGGCACCACAAAAGATGTTCTACCTGCTTTCTGGGCTGAGATGGGGAAGCGCTGAATTTTGGACTCGGCTGGTGACAAAATGTTCCAAACACACCCCATGCACAACTCCACCGGGGAAGGTGCCAGAAAGGAATTCTCTTGGTAGTTTTTACAGTACCCCGGTAGGCAGCTGAAAGGCACCACAAAAGATGTTCTACCTGCTTTCTGGGCTGAGATGGGGAAGCGCTGAATTTTGGACTCGGCTGGTGACAAAATGTTCCAAACACACCCCATGCACAACTCCACCGGGGAAGGTGCCAGAAAGGAATTCTGTTGGTAGTTTTTACAGTACCCCGGTAGGCAGCTGAAAGGCACCACAAAAGATGTTCTACCTGCTTTCTGGGCTGAGATGGGGAAGCGCTGAATTTTGGACTCGGCTGGTGACAAAATGTTCCAAACACACCCCATGCACAACTCCACCGGGGAAGTTGCCAGAAAGGAGTTCTCTTGGTAGTTTTTACAGTACCCCGGTAGGCAGCTGAACGGCGCCACAAAACTTGTTCTACCTGCTTTCTGGGCTGAGATGGGGAAGCGCTGAATTTTGGACTCGGCTGGTGACAAAATGTTCCAAACACACCATATGCACAACTCCACCGGGGAAGGTGCCAGAAAGGAGTTCTCTTGGTAGTTTTTACAGTACCCCGGTAGGCAGCTGAAAGATGCCACAAAACTTGTTCTACCTGCTTTCTGGGCTGAGACGGGGAACCGCTGAATTTTGGACTCGGCTGGTGACAAAATGTTCCAAACACACCCCATGCACAACTCCACCGGGGAAGGTGCCAGAAAGGAGTTCTGTTGGTAGTTTTTACAGTACCCCGGTAGGCAGCTGAAAGGCACCACAAAAGATGTTCTACCTGCTTTCTGGGCTGAGATGGGGAACCGCTGAATTTTGGACTCGGCTGGTGACAAAATGTTCCAAACACCCCCCATGCACAACTCCACCGGGGAAGGTGCCAGAAAGGAGTTCTCTTGGTAGTTTTTTACAGTACCCCGGTAGGCAGCTGAAAGGCGCCACAAAAATTGTTCTACCTGCTTTCTGGGCTGAGATGGGGAACCGCTGAATTTTGGACTCGGCTGGTGACAAAATGTTCCAAACACAGCCCATGCACAACTCCACCGGGGAAGGTGCCAGAAAGGAGTTCTCTTGGTAGTTTTTACAGTGCCCCGGTAGGCAGCTGAAAGGCGCCACAAAACTTGTTCTACCTGCTTTCTGGGCTGAGATGGGGAAGCGCTGAATTTTGGACTCGGCTGGTGACAAAATGTTCCAAACACACCCCATGCACAACTCCACCGGGGAAGGTGCCAGAAAGGAATTCTGTTGGTAGTTTTTACAGTACCCCGGTAGGCAGCTGAAAGGCACCACAAAAGATGTTCTACCTGCTTTCTGGGCTGAGATGGGGAAGCGCTGAATTTTGGACTCGGCTGGTGACAAAATGTTCCAAACACACCCCATGCACAACTCCACCGGGGAAGGTGCCAGAAAGGAGTTCTCTTGGTAGTTTTTTACAGTACCCCGGTAGGCAGCTGAAAGGCACCACAAAATTTGTTCTACCTGCTTTCTGGGCTGAGACGGGGAACCGCTGAATTTTGGACTCGGCTGGTGACAAAATGTTCAAAACACACCCCATGCACAACTCCACCGGGGAAGGTGCCAGAAAGGAATTCTGTTGGTAGTTTTTACAGTACCCCGGTAGGCAGCTGAAAGGCACCACAAAAGATGTTCTACCTGCTTTCTGGGCTGAGACGGGGAAGCGCTGAATTTTGGACTCGGCTGGTGACAAAATGTTCCAAACACACCCCATGCACAACTCCACCGGGGAAGGTGCCAGAAAGGAGTTCTCTCGGTAGTTTTTACAGTACCCCGGTAGGCAGCTGAAAGGCACCACAAAACTTTTTCTACCTGCTTTCTAGCTGAGATGGGGAAGCGCTGAATTTTGGACTCGGCTGGTGACAAAATGTTCCAAACACACCCCATGCACAACTCCACCGGGGAAGGTGCCAGAAACGAGTTCTGTAGGTAGTTTTTGCAGTGCCCCGGTAGGCAGCTGAAAGGCGCCACAAAAGTTGTTCTACCTGCTTTCTGGGCTGAGATGGGGAAGCGCTGAATTTTGGACTCGGCTGGTGACAAAATGTTCCAAACACACCCCATGCACAACTCCACCGGGGAAGGTGCCAGAAACGAGTTCTGTAGGTAGTTTTTGCAGTGCCCCGGTAGGCAGCTGAAAGGCGCCACAAAAGTTGTTCTACCTGCTTTCTGGGCTGAGATGGGGAAGCGCTGAATTTTGGACTCGGCTGGTGACAAAATGTTCCAAACACACCCCATGCACAACTCCACCGGGGAAGGTGCCAGAAACGAGTTCTGTAGGTAGTTTTTGCAGTGCCCCGGTAGGCAGCTGAAAGGCGCCACAAAAGTTGTTCTACCTGCTTTCTGGGCTGAGATGGGGAAGCGCTGAATTTTGGACTCGGCTGGTGACAAAATGTTCCAAACACACGCCATGCACAACTCCACCGGGGAAGGTGCCAGAAAGGAGTTCTCTTGGTAGTTTTTACAGTGCCCCGGTAGGCAGCTGAAAGGCGCCACAAAACTTGTTCTACCTGCTTTCTAGCTGAGATGGGGAAGCGCTGAATTTTGGACTCGGCTGGTGACAAAATGTTCCAAACACACCCCATGCACAACTCCACCGGGGAAGGTGCCAGAAAGGAGTTCTCTTGGTAGTTTTTACAGTACCCCGGTAGGCAGCTGAAAGGCGCCACAAAAGATGTTCTACCTGCTTTCTGGGCTGAGATGGGGAAGCGCTGAATTTTGGACTCGGCTGGTGACAAAATGTTCCAAACACACCCCATGCACAACTCCACCGGGGAAGGTGCCAGAAAGGAGTTCTCTTGGTAGTTTTTACAGTACCCCGGTAGGCAGCTGAAAGGCACCACAAAACTTGTTCTACCTGCTTTCTGGGCTGAGATGGGGAAGCGCTGAATTTTGGACTCGGCTGGTGACAAAATGTTCCAAACACACCCCATGCACAACTCCACCGGGGAAGGTGCCAGAAAGGAATTCTGTTGGTAGTTTTTACAGTACCCCGGTAGGCAGCTGAAAGGCACCACAAAAGATGTTCTACCTGCTTTCTGGGCTGAGATGGGGAAGCGCTGAATTTTGGACTCGGCTGGTGACAAAATGTTCCAAACACACCCCATGCACAACTCCACCGGGGAAGGTGCCAGAAAGGAATTCTCTTGGTAGTTTTTACAGTACCCCGGTAGGCAGCTGAAAGGCACCACAAAAGATGTTCTACCTGCTTTCTGGGCTGAGATGGGGAAGCGCTGAATTTTGGACTCGGCTGGTGACAAAATGTTCCAAACACACCCCATGCACAACTCCACCGGGGAAGGTGCCAGAAAGGAATTCTGTTGGTAGTTTTTACAGTACCCCGGTAGGCAGCTGAAAGGCACCACAAAAGATGTTCTACCTGCTTTCTGGGCTGAGATGGGGAAGCGCTGAATTTTGGACTCGGCTGGTGACAATTCCAAACACACCCCATGCACAACTCCACCGGGGAAGGTGCCAGAAAGGAGTTCTCTTGGTAGTTTTTACAGTACCCCGGTAGGCAGCTGAAAGGCACCACAAAGGATGTTCTACCTGCTTTCTGGGCTGAGCTGGGGAACCGCTGAATTTTGGACTCGGCTGGTGGCAAAATGTTCCAAACACACCCCATGCACAACTCCACCGGGGAAGGTGCCAGAAAGGAGTTCTGTTGGTAGTTTTTACAGTACCCCGGTAGGCAGCTGAAAGGCGCCACAAAAGTTGTTCTACCTGCTTTCTGGGCTGAGATGGGGAAGCGCTGACTTTTGGACTCGGCTGGTGACAAAATGTTCCAAACACACCCCATGCACAACTCCACCGGGGAAGGTGCCAGAAAGGAATTCTGTTGGTAGTTTTTACAGTGCCCCGGTAGGCAGCTGAAAGGCACCACAAAAGATGTTCTACCTGCTTTCTGGGCTGAGATGGGGAACCGCTGAATTTTGGACTCGGCTGGTGACAAAATGTTCCAAACACACCCCATGCACAACTCCACCGGGGAAGGTGCCAGAAAGGAGTTCTCTTGGTAGTTTTTACAGTACCCCGGTAGGCAGCTGAAAGGCACCACAAAACTTGTTCTACCTGCTTTCTGGGCTGAGATGGGGAAGCGCTGAATTTTGGACTCGGCTGGTGACAAAATGTTCCAAACACACCCCATGCACAACTCCACCGGGGAAGGTGCCAGAAAGGAGTTCTGTTGGTAGTTTTTACAGTACCCCGGTAGGCAGCTGATAGGCGCCACAAAAGATGTTCTACCTGCTTTCTGGGCTGAGATGGGGAAGCACTGAATTTTGGACTCGGCTGGTGACAAAATGTTCCAAACACACCCCATGCACAACTCCACCGGGGAAGGTGCCAGAAAGGAGTTCTGTTGGTAGTTTTTACTGTGCCCCGGTAGGCAGCTGAAAGGCGCCACAAAAGTTGTTCTACCTGCTTTCTGGGCTGAGATGGGGAACCGCTGAATTTTGGACTCGGCTGGTGACAAAATGTTCCAAACACACCCCATGCACAACTCCACCGGGGAAGGTGCCAGAAAGGAATTCTCTTGGTAGTTTTTACACTACCCCGGTAGGCAGCTGAAAGGCGCCACAACAGTTGTTCTACCTGCTTTCTGGGCTGAGATGGGGAACCGCTGAATTTTGGACTCGGCTGGTGACAAAATGTTCCAAACACACCCCATGCACAACTCCACCGGGGAAGGTGCCAGAAAGGAGTTCTGTTGGTAGTTTTTACAGTACCCCGGTAGGCAGCTGAAAGGCGCCACAAAACTTGTTCTACCTGCTTTCTGGGCTGAGATGGGGAAGCGCTGAATTTTGGACTCGGCTGGTGACAAAATGTTCCAAACACACCCCATGCACAACTCCACCGGGGAAGGTGCCAGAAAGGAGTTCTCTTGGTAGTTTTTACTGTGCCCCGGTAGGCAGCTGAAAGGCGCCACAAAAGTTTTTCTACCTGCTTTCTGGGCTGAGATGGGGAAGCGCTGAATTTTGGACTCGGCTGGTGACAAAATGTTCCAAACACACCCCATGCACAACTCCACCGGGGAAGGTGCCAGAAAGGAGTTCTGTTGGTAGTTTTTACAGTACCCCGGTAGGCAGCTGAAAGGCGCCACAAAAGTTGTTCTACCTGCTTTCTGGGCTGAGATGGGGAACCGCTGAATTTTGGACTCGGCTGGTGACAAAATGTTCCAAACACACCCCATGCACAACTCCACCGGGGAAGGTGCCAGAAAGGAGTTCTCTTGGTAGTTTTTACAGTACCCCGGTAGGCAGCTGAAAGGCGCCACAAAAGTTGTTCTACCTGCTTTCTGGGCTGAGACGGGGAACCGCTGAATTTTGGACTCGGCTGGTGACAAAATGTTCCAAACACACCCCATGCACAACTCCACCGGGGAAGGTGCCAGAAAGGAATTCTCTTGGTAGGTTTTACACTACCCCGGTAGGCAGCTGAAAGGCGCCACAACAGTTGTTCTACCTGCTTTCTGGGCTGAGATGGGGAAGCGCTGAATTTTGGACTCGGCTGGTGACAAAATGTTCCAAACACACCCCATGCACAACTCCACCGGGGAAGGTGCCAGAAAGGAGTTCTGTTGGTAGTTTTTACAGTACCCCGGTAGGCAGCTGAAAGGCGCCACAAAACTTGTTCTACCTGCTTTCTGGGCTGAGATGGGGAAGCGCTGAATTTTGGACTCGGCTGGTGACAAAATGTTCCAAACACACCCCATGCACAACTCCACCGGGGAAGGTGCCAGAAAGGAGTTCTCTTGGTAGTTTTTACTGTGCCCCGGTAGGCAGCTGAAAGGCGCCACAAAAGTTTTTCTACCTGCTTTCTGGGCTGAGATGGGGAAGCGCTGAATTTTGGACTCGGCTGGTGACAAAATGTTCCAAACACACCCCATGCACAACTCCACCGGGGAAGGTGCCAGAAAGGAATTCTCTTGGTAGTTTTTACAGTACCCCGGTAGGCAGCTGAAAGGCGCCACAAAAGTTGTTCTACCTGCTTTCTGGGCTGAGATGGGGAAGCGCTGAATTTTGGACTCGGCTGGTGACAAAATGTTCCAAACACACCCCATGCACAACTCCACCGGGGAAGGTGCCAGAAAGGAGTTCTCTTGGTAGTTTTTACAGTACCCCGGTAGGCAGCTGAAAGGTGCCACAAAAGTTGTTCTACCTGCTTTCTGGGCTGAGACGGGGAACCGCTGAATTTTGGACTCGGCTGGTGACAAAATGTTCCAAACACACCCCATGCACAACTCCACCGGGGAAGGTGCCAGAAAGGAATTGTCTTGGTAGTTTTTACAGTACCCTGGTAGGCAGCTGAAAGGCGCCACAAAACTTGTTCTACCTGCTTTCTGGGCTGAGATGGGGAAACGCTGAATTTTGGACTCGGCTGGTGACAAAATGTTCCAAACACACCCCATGCACAACTCCACCGGGGAAGGTGCCAGAAAGGAGTTCTCTTGGTAGTTTTTACAGTACCCCGGTAGGCAGCTGAAAGGCACCACAAAGGATGTTCTACCTGCTTTCTGGGCTGAGCTGGGGAACCGCTGAATTTTGGACTCGGCTGGTGGCAAAATGTTCCAAACACACCCCATGCACAACTCCACCGGGGAAGGTGCCAGAAAGGAGTTCTCTTGGTAGTTTTTACAGTACCCCGGTAGGCAGCTGAAAGGCGCCACAAAAGTTGTTCTACCTGCTTTCTGGGCTGAGATGGGGAACCGCTGAATTTTGGACTCGGCTGGTGACAAAATGTTCCAAACACACCCCATGCACAACTCCACCGGGGAAGGTGCCAGAAAGGAGTTCTCTTGGTAGTTTTTACAGTACCCCGGTAGGCAGCTGAAAGGCACCACAAAACTTGTTCTACCTGCTTTCTGGGCTGAGATGGGGAAGCGCTGAATTTTGGACTCGGCTGGTGACAAAATGTTCCAAACACACCCCATGCACAACTCCACCGGGGAAGGTGCCAGAAAGGAATTCTCTTGGTAGTTTTTACACTACCCCGGTAGGCAGCTGAAAGGCACCACAAAAGATGTTCTACCTGCTTTCTGGGCTGAGATGGGGAACCGCTGAATTTTGGACTCGGCTGGTGACAAAATGTTCCAAACACACCCCATGCACAACTCCACCGGGGAAGGTGCCAGAAAGGAATTCTGTTGGTAGTTTTTACAGTACCCCGGTAGGCAGCTGAAAGGCGCCACAAAACTTTTTCTACCTGCTTTCTGGGCTGAGATGGGGAAGCGCTGAATTTTGGACTCGGCTGGTGACAAAATGTTCCAAACACACCCCATGCACAACTCCACCGGGGAAGGTGCCAGAAAGGAGTTCTCTTGGTAGTTTTTACAGTACCCCGGTAGGCAGCTGAAAGGCGCCACAAAAGATGTTCTACCTGCTTTCTGGGCTGAGATGGGGAAGCACTGAATTTTGGACTCGGCTGGTGACAAAATGTTCCAAACACACCCCATGCACAACTCCACCGGGGAAGGTGCCAGAAAGGAATTCTCTTGGTAGTTTTTACACTACCCCGGTAGGCAGCTGAAAGGCACCACAAAAGATGTTCTACCTGCTTTCTGGGCTGAGATGGGGAAGCGCTGAATTTTGGACTCGGCTGGTGACAAAATGTTCCAAACACACCCCATGCACAACTCCACCGGGGAAGGTGCCAGAAAGGAGTTCTCTTGGTAGTTTTTACTGTGCCCCGGTAGGCAGCTGAAAGGCGCCACAAAAGTTGTTCTACCTGCTTTCTGGGCTGAGATGGGGAACCGCTGAATTTTGGACTCGGCTGGTGACAAAATGTTCCAAACACACCCCATGCACAACTCCACCGGGGAAGGTGCCAGAAAGGAATTCTCTTGGTAGTTTTTACTGTACCCCGGTAGGCAGCTGAAAGGCGCCACAACAGTTGTTCTACCTGCTTTCTGGGCTGAGATGGGGAACCGCTGAATTTTGAACTCGGCTGGTGACAAAATGTTCCAAAGAGACCCCATGCACAACTCCACCGGTGAAGGTGCCAGAAAGGAGTTCTGTTGGTAGTTTTTACAGTACCCCGGTAGGCAGCTGAAAGGCGCCACAAAACTTGTTCTACCTGCTTTCTGGGCTGAGATGGGGAACCGCTGAATTTTGGACTCGGCTGGTGACAAAATGTTCCAAACACACCCCATGCACAACTCCACCGGGGAAGGTGCCAGAAAGGAGTTCTCTTGGTAGTTTTTACAGTACCCCGGTAGGCAGCTGAAAGGCACCACAAAACTTGTTCTACCTGCTTTCTGGGCTGAGATGGGGAAGCGCTGAATTTTGGACTCGGCTGGTGACAAAATGTTCCAAACACACCCCATGCACAACTCCACCGGGGAAGGTGCCAGAAAGGAATTCTGTTGGTAGTTTTTACAGTACCCCGGTAGGCAGCTGAAAGGCGCCACAAAAGTTGTTCTACCTGCTTTCTGGGCTGAGATGGGGAACCGCTGAATTTTGGACTCGGCTGGTGACAAAATGTTCCAAACACACCCCATGCACAACTCCACCGGGGAAGGTGCCAGAAAGGAATTCTCTTGGTAGTTTTTACACTACCCCGGTAGGCAGCTGAAAGGCACCACAAAAGATGTTCTACCTGCTTTCTGGGCTGAGATGGGGAAGCGCTGAATTTTGGACTCGGCTGGTGACAAAATTGTCCAAACACACCATATGCACAACTCCACCGGGGAAGGTGCCAGAAAGGAGTTCTCTTGGTAGTTTTTACAGTACCCCGGTAGGCAGCTGAAAGGCGCCACAAAAGATGTTCTACCTGCTTTCTGGGCTGAGATGGGGAAGCGCTGAATTTTGGACTCGGCTGGTGACAAAAAGTTCCAAACACACCCCAAGCACAACTCCACCGGGGAAGGTGCCAGAAAGGAGTTCTCTTGGTAGTTTTTACAGTACCCCGGTAGGCAGCTGAAAGGCGCCACAAAACTTGTTCTACCTGCTTTCTGGGCTGAGATGGGGAAGCGCTGAATTTTGGACTCAGCTGGTGGCAAAATGTTCCAAACACACCCCATGCACAACTCCACCGGGGAAGGTGCCAGAAAGGAATTCTGTTGGTAGTTTTTACTGTACCCCGGTAGGCAGCTGAAAGGCGCCACAACAGTTGTTCTACCTGCTTTCTGGGCTGAGATGGGGAACCGCTGAATTTTGGACTCGGCTGGTGACAAAATGTTCCAAACACACCCCATGCACAACTCCACCGAGGAAGGTGCCAGAAAGGAATTCTCTTGGTAGTTTTTACAGTACCCCGGTAGGCAGCTGAAAGGCGCCACAAAACTAGTTCTACCTGCTTTCTGGGCTGAGATGGGGAAGCGCTGAGTTTTGGATTCGGCTGGTGACAAAATGTTCCAAACACACCCCATGCACAACTCCACCGGGGAAGGTGCCAGAAAGGAATTCTCTTGGTAGTTTTTACACTACCCCGGTAGGCAGCTGAAAGGCACCACAAAAGATGTTCTACCTGCTTTCTGGGCTGAGATGGGGAAGCGCTGAATTTTGGACTCGGCTGGTGACAAAATTGTCCAAACACACCATATGCACAACTCCACCGGGAAAGGTGCCAGAAAGGAGTTCTCTTGGTAGTTTTTACAGTACCCCGGTAGGCAGCTGAAAGGCGCCACAAAAGATGTTCTACCTGCTTTCTGGGCTGAGATGGGGAAGCGCTGAATTTTGGACTCGGCTGGTGACAAAATGTTCCAAACACACCCCAAGCACAACTCCACCGGGGAAGGTGCCAGAAAGGAGTTCTCTTGGTAGTTTTTACAGTACCCCGGTAGGCAGCTGAAAGGCGCCACAAAACTTGTTCTACCTGCTTTCTGGGCTGAGATGGGGAAGCGCTGAATTTTGGACTCAGCTGGTGGCAAAATGTTCCAAACACACCCCATGCACAACTCCACCGGGGAAGGTGCCAGAAAGGAATTCTGTTGGTAGTTTTTACTGTACCCCGGTAGGCAGCTGAAAGGCGCCACAACAGTTGTTCTACCTGCTTTCTGGGCTGAGATGGGGAACCGCTGAATTTTGGACTCGGCTGGTGACAAAGTGTTCCAAACACACCCCATGCACAACTCCACCGGGGAAGGTGCCAGAAAGGAATTCTCTTGGTAGTTTTTACAGTACCCCGGTAGGCAGCTGAAAGGCGCCACAAAAGTTGTTCTACCTGCTTTCTGGGCTGAGATGGGGAAGCGCTGAATTTTGGACTCGGCTGGTGACAAAATGTTCCAAACACACCCCATGCACAACTCCACCGGGGAAGGTGCCAGAAAGGAGTTCTGTTGGTAGTTTTTACTGTACCCCGGTAGGCAGCTGAAAGGCGCCACAAAACTTGTTCTACCTGCTTTCTGGGCTGAGCTGGGGAACCGCTGAATTTTGGACTCGGCTGGTGACAAAATGTTCCAAACACACCCCATGCACAACTCCACCGGGGAAGGTGCCAGAAAGGAGTTCTCTTGGTAGTTTTTACAGTACCCCGGTAGGCAGCTGAAAGGCGCCACAAAACTTGTTCTACCTGCTTTCTGGGCTGAGATGGGGAAGCGCTGAATTTTGGACTCGGCTGGTGACAAAATGTTCCAAACACACCCCATGCACAACTCCACCGGGGAAGGTGCCAGAAAGGAATTCTCTTGGTAGTTTTTACAGTACCCCGGTAGGCAGCTGAAAGGCACCACAAAAGATGTTCTACCTGCTTTCTGGGCTAGAGATGGGGAACCGCTGAATTTTGGACTCGGCTGGTGACAAAATTGTCCAAACACACCATATGCACAACTCCACCGGGGAAGGTGCCAGAAAGGAGTTCTGTTGGTAGTTTTTACAGTACCCCGGTAGGCAGCTGAAAGGCGCCACAAAAGTTGTTCAACCTGCTTTCTGGGCTGAGATGGGGAAGCGCTGAATTTTGGACTCGGCTGGTGACAAAATGTTCTAAACACACCCCATGCACAACTCCACCGGGGAAGGTGCCAGAAAGGAATTCTCTTGGTAGTTTCTACAGTACCCCGGTAGGCAGCTGAAAGGCACCACAAAAGATGTTCTACCTGCTTTCTGGGCTGAGATGGGGAACCGCTGAATTTGGGACACGGCTGGTGGCAAAATGTTCCAAACACACCCCATGCACAACTCCACCGGGGAAGGTGCCAGAAAGGAATTCTGTTGGTAGTTTTCACAGTACCCCGGTAGGCAGCTGAAAGGCGCCACAAAAGTTGTTCTACCTGCTTTCTGGGCTGAGTTGGGCAACAGCTGAATTTTGGACTCGGCTGGTGACAAAATGTTCCAAACACACCCCATGCACAACTCCACCGGGGAAGGTGCCAGAAAGGAGTTCTCTTGGTAGTTTTTACAGTACCCCGGTAGGCAGCTGAAAGGCGCCACAAAACTTGTTCTACCTGCTTTCTGGGCTGAGATGGGGAAGCGCTGAATTTTGGACTCAGCTGGTGACAAAATGTTCCAAACACACCCCATGCACAACTCCACCGGGGAAGGTGCCAGAAAGGAATTCTGTTGGTAGTTTTTACTGTACCCCGGTAGGCAGCTGAAAGGCGCCACAACAGTTGTTCTACCTGCTTTCTGGGCTGAGATGGGGAACCGCTGAATTTTGGACTCGGCTGGTGACAAAGTGTTCCAAACACACCCCATGCACAACTCCACCGGGGAAGGTGCCAGAAAGGAGTTCTCTTGGTAGTTTTTACAGTACCCCGGTAGGCAGCTGAAAGGCGCCACAAAACTTGTTCTACCTGCTTTCTGGGCTGAGATGGGGAACCACTGAATTTTGGACTCGGCTGGTGACAAAATGTTCCAAACACACCCCATGCACAACTCCACCGGGGAAGGTGCCAGAAAGGAATTCTGTTGGTAGTTTTTACTGTACCCCGGTAGGCAGCTGAAAGGCGCCACAACAGTTGTTCTACCTGCTTTCTGGGCTGAGATGGGGAAGCGCTGAATTTTGGACTCGGCTGGTGACAAAATGTTCCAAACACACCCCATGCACAACTCCACCGGGGAAGGTGCCAGAAAGGAGTTCTCTTGGTAGTTTTTACAGTACCCCGGTAGGCAGCTGAAAGGCGCCACAAAACTTGTTCTACCTGCTTTCTGGGCTGAGATGGGGAAGCGCTGAATTTTGGACTCGGCTGGTGACAAAATGTTCCAAACACACCCCATGCACAACTCCACCGGGGAAGGTGCCAGAAAGGAATTCTCTTGGTAGTTTTTACAGTACCCCGGTAGGCAGCTGAAAGGCACCACAAAAGATGTTCTACCTGCTTTCTGGGCTAGAGATGGGGAACCGCTGAATTTTGGACTCGGCTGGTGACAAAATGTTCCAAACACACCCCATGCACAACTCCACCGGGGAAGGTGCCAGAAAGGAGTTCTCTTGGTAGTTTTTACAGTACCCCGGTAGGCAGCTGAAAGGCGCCACAAAAGTTGTTCTACCTGCTTTCTGGGCTGAGATGGGGAAGCGCTGAATTTTGGAGTCGGCTGGTGACAAAATGTTCTAAACACACCCCATGCACAACTCCACCGGGGAAGGTGCCAGAAAGGAATTCTCTTGGTAGTTTCTACAGTACCCCGGTAGGCAGCTGAAAGGCACCACAAAAGATGTTCTACCTGCTTTCTGGGCTGAGATGGGGAACCGCTGAATTTGGGACTCGGCTGGTGGCAAAATGTTCCAAACACACCCCATGCACAACTCCACCGGGGAAGGTGCCAGAAAGGAATTCTGTTGGTAGTTTTCACAGTACCCCGGTAGGCAGCTGAAAGGCGCCACAAAAGTTGTTCTACCTGCTTTCTGGGCTGAGTTGGGCAACAGCTGAATTTTGGACTCGGCTGGTGACAAAATGTTCCAAACACACCCCATGCACAACTCCACCGGGGAAGGTGCCAGAAAGGAGTTCTCTTGGTAGTTTTTACAGTACCCCGGTAGGCAGCTGAAAGGCACCACAAAACTTGTTCTACCTGCTTTCTGGGCTGAGATGGGGAAGCGCTGAATTTTGGACTCGGCTGGTGACAAAATGTTCCAAACACACCCCATGCACAACTCCACCGGGAAAGGTGCCAGAAAGGAGTTCTCTTGGTAGTTTTTACAGTACCCCGGTAGGCAGCTGAAAGGCGCCACAAAAGTTGTTCTACCTGCTTTCTGGGCTGAGATGGGGAACCGCTGAATTTTGGACTCGGCTGGTGACAAAATGTTCCAAACACACCCCATGCACAACTCCACCGGGGAAGGTGCCAGAAAGGAGTTCTCTTGGTAGTTTTTACAGTACCCCGGTAGGCAGCTGAAAGGCACCACAAAAGTTGTTCTACCTGCTTTCTGGGCTGAGATGGGGAACCGCTGAATTTTGGACTCGGCTGGTGACAAAATGTTCCAAACACACCCCATGCACAACACCACCGGGGAAGGTGCCAGAAAGGAATTCTCTTGGTAGTTTTTACACTACCCCGGTAGGCAGCTGAAAGGCACCACAAAAGATGTTCTACCTGCTTTCTGGGCTGAGATGGGGAAGCGCTGAATTTTGGACTCGGCTGGTGACAAAATGTTCCAAACACACCCCATGCACAACTCCACCGGGGAAGGTGCCAGAAAGGAATTCTCTTGGTAGTTTTTACTGTACCCCGGTAGGCAGCTGAAAGGCGCCACAAAACTTGTTCTACCTGCTTTCTGGGCTGAGATGGGGAAGCGCTGAATTTTGGACTCGGCTGGTGACAAAATGTTCTAAACACACCCCATACACAACTCCACCGGGGAAGGTGCCAGAAAGGAATTCTCTTGGTAGTTTTTACAGTACCCCGGTAGGCAGCTGAAAGGCACCACAAAAGATGTTCTACCTGCTTTCTGGGCTGAGATGGGGAAGCGCTGAATTTTGGACTCGGCTGGTGGCAAAATGTTCCAAACACACCCCATGCACAACTCCACCGGGGAAGGTGCCAGAAAGGAATTCTGTTGGTAGTTTTTACAGTACCCCGGTAGGCAGCTGAAAGGCGCCACAAAAGTTGTTCTACCTGCTTTCTGGGCTGAGCTGGGCAACAGCTGAATTTTGGACTCGGCTGGTGACAAAATGTTCCAAACACACCCCATGCACAACTCCACCGGGGAAGGTGCCAGAAAGGAGTTCTGTTGGTAGTTTTTACAGTGCCCCGGTAGGCAGCTGAAAGGCGCCACAAAACTTGTTCTACCTGCTTTCTGGGCTGAGACGGGGAATCGCTGAATTTTGGACTCGGCTGGTGACAAAATGTTCCAAACACACCCCATGCACAACTCCACCGGGGAAGGTGCCAGAAAGGAATTCTCTTGGTAGTTTTTACAGTACCCCGGTAGGCAGCTGAAAGGCACCACAAAAGATGTTCTACCTGCTTTCTGGGCTGAGCTGGGGAACCGCTGAATTTTGGACTCGGCTGGTGACAAAATGTTCCAAACACACCCCATGCACAACTCCACCGAGGAGGGTGCCAGAAAGGAGTTCTCTTGGTAGTTTTTACAGTACCCCGGTAGGCAGCTGAAAGGCGCCACAAAAGATGTTCTACCTGCTTTCTGGGCTGAGATGGGGAAGCGCTGAATTTTGGACTCGGCTGGTGACAAAATGTTCCAAACACACCCCATGCACAACTCCACCGGGGAAGGTGCCAGAAAGGAGTTCTCTTGGTAGTTTCTACAGTACCCCGGTAGGCAGCTGAAAGGCACCACAAAAGATGTTCTACCTGCTTTCTGGGCTGAGATGGGGAACCGCTGAATTTGGGACTCGGCTGGTGGCAAAATGTTCCAAACACACCCCATGCACAACTCCACCGGGGAAGGTGCCAGAAAGGAATTCTGTTGGTAGTTTTCACAGTACCCCGGTAGGCAGCTGAAAGGCGCCACAAAAGTTGTTCTACCTGCTTTCTGGGCTGAGTTGGGCAACAGCTGAATTTTGGACTCGGCTGGTGACAAAATGTTCCAAACACACCCCATGCACAACTCCACCGGGGAAGGTGCCAGAAAGGAGTTCTCTTGGTAGTTTTTACAGTACCCCGGTAGGCAGCTGAAAGGCACCACAAAAGATGTTCTACCTGCTTTCTGGGCTGAGATGGGGAAGCGCTGAATTTTGGACTCGGCTGGTGACAAAATGTTCCAAACACACCCCATGCACAACTCCACCGGGGAAGGTGCCAGAAAGGAGTTCTCTTGGTAGTTTTTACAGTACCCCGGTAGGCAGCTGAAAGGCACCACAAAAGATGTTCTACCTGCTTTCTGGGCTGAGATGGGGAACCGCTGAATTTTTACTCGGCTGGTGACAAAATGTTCCAAACACACCCCATGCACAACTCCACCTGGGAAGGTGCCAGAAAGGAATTCTCTTGGTAGTTTTTACTGTACCCCGGTAGGCAGCTGAAAGGCGCCACAACAGTTGTTCTACCTGCTTTCTGGGCTGAGATGGGGAAGCGCTGAATTTTGGACTCGGCTGGTGACAAAATTGTCCAAACACACCATATGCACAACTCCACCGGGGAAGGTGCCAGAAAGGAGTTCTCTTGGTAGTTTTTACAGTACCCCGGTAGGCAGCTGAAAGGCGCCACAAAAGTTGTTCTACCTGCTTTCTGGGCTGAGATGGGGAAGCGCTGAATTTTGGACTCGGCTGGTGACAAAATGTTCCAAACACACCCCATGCACAACTCCACCGGGGAAGGTGCCAGAAAGGAGTTCTCTTGGTAGTTTTTACAGTACCCCGGTAGGCAGCTGAAAGGCACCACAAAAGTTGTTCTACCTGCTTTCTGGGCTGAGATGGGGAACCGCTGAATTTTGGACTCGGCTGGTGACAAAATGTTCCAAACACACCCCATGCACAACACCACCGGGGAAGGTGCCAGAAAGGAATTCTGTTGGTAGTTTTTACACTACCCCGGTAGGCAGCTGAAAGGCACCACAAAAGATGTTCTACCTGCTTTCTGGGCTGAGATGGGGAAGCGCTGAATTTTGGACTCGGCTGGTGGCAAAATGTTCCAAACACACCCCATGCACAACTCCACCGGGGAAGGTGCAAGAAAGGAGTTCTCTTGGTAGTTTTTACAGTACCCCGGTAGGCAGCTGAAAGGCACCACAAAACTTGTTCTACCTGCTTTCTGGGCTGAGATGGGGAAGCGCTGAATTTTGGACTCGGCTGGTGACAAAATGTTCCAAACACACCCCATGCACAACTCCACCGGGAAAGGTGCCAGAAAGGAGTTCTGTTGGTAGTTTTTACAGTACCCCAGTAGGCAGCTGAAAGGCGCCACAAAAGTTGTTCTACCTGCTTTCTGGGCTGAGATGGGGAACCGCTGAATTTTGGACTCGGCTGGTGACAAAATGTTCCAAACACACCCCATGCACAACTCCACCGGGGAAGGTGCCAGAAAGGAGTTCTCTTGGTAGTTTTTACAGTACCCCGGTAGGCAGCTGAAAGGCACCACAAAAGTTGTTCTACCTGCTTTCTGGGCTGAGATGGGGAACCGCTGAATTTTGGACTCGGCTGGTGACAAAATGTTCCAAACACACCCCATGCACAACACCACCGGGGAAGGTGCCAGAAAGGAATTCTCTTGGTAGTTTTTACACTACCCCGGTAGGCAGCTGAAAGGCACCACAAAAGATGTTCTACCTGCTTTCTGGGCTGAGATGGGGAAGCGCTGAATTTTGGACTCGGCTGGTGACAAAATGTTCCAAACACACCCCATGCACAACTCCACCGGGGAAGGTGCCAGAAAGGAATTCTCTTGGTAGTTTTTACTGTACCCCGGTAGGCAGCTGAAAGGCGCCACAAAACTTGTTCTACCTGCTTTCTGGGCTGAGATGGGGAAGCGCTGAATTTTGGACTCGGCTGGTGACAAAATGTTCTAAACACACCCCATACACAACTCCACCGGGGAAGGTGCCAGAAAGGAATTCTCTTGGTAGTTTTTACAGTACCCCGGTAGGCAGCTGAAAGGCACCACAAAAGATGTTCTACCTGCTTTCTGGGCTGAGATGGGGAAGCGCTGAATTTTGGACTCGGCTGGTGGCAAAATGTTCCAAACACACCCCATGCACAACTCCACCGGGGAAGGTGCCAGAAAGGAATTCTGTTGGTAGTTTTTACAGTACCCCGGTAGGCAGCTGAAAGGCGCCACAAAAGTTGTTCTACCTGCTTTCTGGGCTGAGCTGGGCAACAGCTGAATTTTGGACTCGGCTGGTGACAAAATGTTCCAAACACACCCCATGCACAACTCCACCGGGGAAGGTGCCAGAAAGGAGTTCTGTTGGTAGTTTTTACAGTGCCCCGGTAGGCAGCTGAAAGGCGCCACAAAACTTGTTCTACCTGCTTTCTGGGCTGAGACGGGGAATCGCTGAATTTTGGACTCGGCTGGTGACAAAATTGTCCAAACACACCATATGCACAACTCCACCGGGGAAGGTGCCAGAAAGGAGTTCTCTTGGTAGTTTTTACAGTACCCCGGTAGGCAGCTGAAAGGCGCCACAAAAGATGTTCTACCTGCTTTCTGGGCTGAGATGGGGAAGCGCTGAATTTTGGACTCGGCTGGTGACAAAATGTTCCAAACACACCCCAAGCACAACTCCACCGGGGAAGGTGCCAGAAAGGAGTTCTCTTGGTAGTTTTTACAGTACCCCGGTAGGCAGCTGAAAGGCGCCACAAAACTTGTTCTACCTGCTTTCTGGGCTGAGATGGGGAAGCGCTGAATTTTGGACTCAGCTGGTGGCAAAATGTTCCAAACACACCCCATGCACAACTCCACCGGGGAAGGTGCCAGAAAGGAATTCTGTTGGTAGTTTTTACTGTACCCCGGTAGGCAGCTGAAAGGCGCCACAACAGTTGTTCTACCTGCTTTCTGGGCTGAGATGGGGAACCGCTGAATTTTGGACTCGGCTGGTGACAAAGTGTTCCAAACACACCCCATGCACAACTCCACCGGGGAAGGTGCCAGAAAGGAATTCTCTTGGTAGTTTTTACAGTACCCCGGTAGGCAGCTGAAAGGCGCCACAAAAGTTGTTCTACCTGCTTTCTGGGCTGAGATGGGGAAGCGCTGAATTTTGGACTCGGCTGGTGACAAAATGTTCCAAACACACCCCATGCACAACTCCACCGGGGAAGGTGCCAGAAAGGAGTTCTGTTGGTAGTTTTTACTGTACCCCGGTAGGCAGCTGAAAGGCGCCACAAAACTTGTTCTACCTGCTTTCTGGGCTGAGCTGGGGAACCGCTGAATTTTGGACTCGGCTGGTGACAAAATGTTCCAAACACACCCCATGCACAACTCCACCGGGGAAGGTGCCAGAAAGGAGTTCTCTTGGTAGTTTTTACAGTACCCCGGTAGGCAGCTGAAAGGCGCCACAAAACTTGTTCTACCTGCTTTCTGGGCTGAGATGGGGAAGCGCTGAATTTTGGACTCGGCTGGTGACAAAATGTTCCAAACACACCCCATGCACAACTCCACCGGGGAAGGTGCCAGAAAGGAATTCTCTTGGTAGTTTTTACAGTACCCCGGTAGGCAGCTGAAAGGCACCACAAAAGATGTTCTACCTGCTTTCTGGGCTAGAGATGGGGAACCGCTGAATTTTGGACTCGGCTGGTGACAAAATTGTCCAAACACACCATATGCACAACTCCACCGGGGAAGGTGCCAGAAAGGAGTTCTGTTGGTAGTTTTTACAGTACCCCGGTAGGCAGCTGAAAGGCGCCACAAAAGTTGTTCTACCTGCTTTCTGGGCTGAGATGGGGAAGCGCTGAATTTTGGACTCGGCTGGTGACAAAATGTTCTAAACACACCCCATGCACAACTCCACCGGGGAAGGTGCCAGAAAGGAATTCTGTTGGTAGTTTCTACAGTACCCCGGTAGGCAGCTGAAAGGCACCACAAAAGATGTTCTACCTGCTTTCTGGGCTGAGATGGGGAACCGCTGAATTTGGGACACGGCTGGTGGCAAAATGTTCCAAACACACCCCATGCACAACTCCACCGGGGAAGGTGCCAGAAAGGAATTCTGTTGGTAGTTTTCACAGTACCCCGGTAGGCAGCTGAAAGGCGCCACAAAAGTTGTTCTACCTGCTTTCTGGGCTGAGTTGGGCAACAGCTGAATTTTGGACTCGGCTGGTGACAAAATGTTCCAAACACACCCCATGCACAACTCCACCGGGGAAGGTGCCAGAAAGGAGTTCTCTTGGTAGTTTTTACAGTACCCCGGTAGGCAGCTGAAAGGCGCCACAAAACTTGTTCTACCTGCTTTCTGGGCTGAGATGGGGAAGCGCTGAATTTTGGACTCAGCTGGTGACAAAATGTTCCAAACACACCCCATGCACAACTCCACCGGGGAAGGTGCCAGAAAGGAATTCTGTTGGTAGTTTTTACTGTACCCCGGTAGGCAGCTGAAAGGCGCCACAACAGTTGTTCTACCTGCTTTCTGGGCTGAGATGGGGAACCGCTGAATTTTGGACTCGGCTGGTGACAAAGTGTTCCAAACACACCCCATGCACAACTCCACCGGGGAAGGTGCCAGAAAGGAGTTCTCTTGGTAGTTTTTACAGTACCCCGGTAGGCAGCTGAAAGGCGCCACAAAACTTGTTCTACCTGCTTTCTGGGCTGAGATGGGGAACCACTGAATTTTGGACTCGGCTGGTGACAAAATGTTCCAAACACACCCCATGCACAACTCCACCGGGGAAGGTGCCAGAAAGGAATTCTGTTGGTAGTTTTTACTGTACCCCGGTAGGCAGCTGAAAGGCGCCACAACAGTTGTTCTACCTGCTTTCTGGGCTGAGATGGGGAAGCGCTGAATTTTGGACTCGGCTGGTGACAAAATGTTCCAAACACACCCCATGCACAACTCCACCGGGGAAGGTGCCAGAAAGGAGTTCTCTTGGTAGTTTTTACAGTACCCCGGTAGGCAGCTGAAAGGCGCCACAAAACTTGTTCTACCTGCTTTCTGGGCTGAGATGGGGAAGCGCTGAATTTTGGACTCGGCTGGTGACAAAATGTTCCAAACACACCCCATGCACAACTCCACCGGGGAAGGTGCCAGAAAGGAATTCTCTTGGTAGTTTTTACAGTACCCCGGTAGGCAGCTGAAAGGCACCACAAAAGATGTTCTACCTGCTTTCTGGGCTAGAGATGGGGAACCGCTGAATTTTGGACTCGGCTGGTGACAAAATGTTCCAAACACACCCCATGCACAACTCCACCGGGGAAGGTGCCAGAAAGGAGTTCTCTTGGTAGTTTTTACAGTACCCCGGTAGGCAGCTGAAAGGCGCCACAAAAGTTGTTCTACCTGCTTTCTGGGCTGAGATGGGGAAGCGCTGAATTTTGGACTCGGCTGGTGACAAAATGTTCTAAACACACCCCATGCACAACTCCACCGGGGAAGGTGCCAGAAAGGAATTCTCTTGGTAGTTTCTACAGTACCCCGGTAGGCAGCTGAAAGGCACCACAAAAGATGTTCTACCTGCTTTCTGGGCTGAGATGGGGAACCGCTGAATTTGGGACTCGGCTGGTGGCAAAATGTTCCAAACACACCCCATGCACAACTCCACCGGGGAAGGTGCCAGAAAGGAATTCTGTTGGTAGTTTTCACAGTACCCCGGTAGGCAGCTGAAAGGCGCCACAAAAGTTGTTCTACCTGCTTTCTCGGCTGAGTTGGGCAACAGCTGAATTTTGGACTCGGCTGGTGACAAAATGTTCCAAACACACCCCATGCACAACTCCACCGGGGAAGGTGCCAGAAAGGAGTTCTCTTGGTAGTTTTTACAGTACCCCGGTAGGCAGCTGAAAGGCACCACAAAACTTGTTCTACCTGCTTTCTGGGCTGAGATGGGGAAGCGCTGAATTTTGGACTCGGCTGGTGACAAAATGTTCCAAACACACCCCATGCACAACTCCACCGGGAAAGGTGCCAGAAAGGAGTTCTCTTGGTAGTTTTTACAGTACCCCGGTAGGCAGCTGAAAGGCGCCACAAAAGTTGTTCTACCTGCTTTCTGGGCTGAGATGGGGAACCGCTGAATTTTGGACTCGGCTGGTGACAAAATGTTCCAAACACACCCCATGCACAACTCCACCGGGGAAGGTGCCAGAAAGGAGTTCTCTTGGTAGTTTTTACAGTACCCCGGTAGGCAGCTGAAAGGCACCACAAAAGTTGTTCTACCTGCTTTCTGGGCTGAGATGGGGAACCGCTGAATTTTGGACTCGGCTGGTGACAAAATGTTCCAAACACACCCCATGCACAACACCACCGGGGAAGGTGCCAGAAAGGAATTCTCTTGGTAGTTTTTACACTACCCCGGTAGGCAGCTGAAAGGCACCACAAAAGATGTTCTACCTGCTTTCTGGGCTGAGATGGGGAAGCGCTGAATTTTGGACTCGGCTGGTGACAAAATGTTCCAAACACACCCCATGCACAACTCCACCGGGGAAGGTGCCAGAAAGGAATTCTCTTGGTAGTTTTTACTGTACCCCGGTAGGCAGCTGAAAGGCGCCACAAAACTTGTTCTACCTGCTTTCTGGGCTGAGATGGGGAAGCGCTGAATTTTGGACTCGGCTGGTGACAAAATGTTCTAAACACACCCCATACACAACTCCACCGGGGAAGGTGCCAGAAAGGAATTCTCTTGGTAGTTTTTACAGTACCCCGGTAGGCAGCTGAAAGGCACCACAAAAGATGTTCTACCTGCTTTCTGGGCTGAGATGGGGAAGCGCTGAATTTTGGACTCGGCTGGTGGCAAAATGTTCCAAACACACCCCATGCACAACTCCACCGGGGAAGGTGCCAGAAAGGAATTCTGTTGGTAGTTTTTACAGTACCCCGGTAGGCAGCTGAAAGGCGCCACAAAAGTTGTTCTACCTGCTTTCTGGGCTGAGCTGGGCAACAGCTGAATTTTGGACTCGGCTGGTGACAAAATGTTCCAAACACACCCCATGCACAACTCCACCGGGGAAGGTGCCAGAAAGGAGTTCTGTTGGTAGTTTTTACAGTGCCCCGGTAGGCAGCTGAAAGGCGCCACAAAACTTGTTCTACCTGCTTTCTGGGCTGAGACGGGGAATCGCTGAATTTTGGACTCGGCTGGTGACAAAATGTTCCAAACACACCCCATGCACAACTCCACCGGGGAAGGTGCCAGAAAGGAATTCTCTTGGTAGTTTTTACAGTACCCCGGTAGGCAGCTGAAAGGCACCACAAAAGATGTTCTACCTGCTTTCTGGGCTGAGCTGGGGAACCGCTGAATTTTGGACTCG
This sequence comes from Falco cherrug, assembly GCF_023634085.1. Taxonomy (NCBI): domain Eukaryota; kingdom Metazoa; phylum Chordata; class Aves; order Falconiformes; family Falconidae; genus Falco; species Falco cherrug. Next base: position 12,422,164 of record NC_073719.1, on the reverse strand, counting down.
GCTGGTGACAAAATGTTCCAAACACACCCCATGCACAACTCCACCGAGGAGGGTGCCAGAAAGGAGTTCTCTTGGTAGTTTTTACAGTACCCCGGTAGGCAGCTGAAAGGCGCCACAAAAGATGTTCTACCTGCTTTCTGGGCTGAGATGGGGAAGCGCTGAATTTTGGACTCGGCTGGTGACAAAATGTTCCAAACACACCCCATGCACAACTCCACCGGGGAAGGTGCCAGAAAGGAGTTCTCTTGGTAGTTTCTACAGTACCCCGGTAGGCAGCTGAAAGGCACCACAAAAGATGTTCTACCTGCTTTCTGGGCTGAGATGGGGAACCGCTGAATTTGGGACTCGGCTGGTGGCAAAATGTTCCAAACACACCCCATGCACAACTCCACCGGGGAAGGTGCCAGAAAGGAATTCTGTTGGTAGTTTTCACAGTACCCCGGTAGGCAGCTGAAAGGCGCCACAAAAGTTGTTCTACCTGCTTTCTGGGCTGAGTTGGGCAACAGCTGAATTTTGGACTCGGCTGGTGACAAAATGTTCCAAACACACCCCATGCACAACTCCACCGGGGAAGGTGCCAGAAAGGAGTTCTCTTGGTAGTTTTTACAGTACCCCGGTAGGCAGCTGAAAGGCACCACAAAAGATGTTCTACCTGCTTTCTGGGCTGAGATGGGGAAGCGCTGAATTTTGGACTCGGCTGGTGACAAAATGTTCCAAACACACCCCATGCACAACTCCACCGGGGAAGGTGCCAGAAAGGAGTTCTCTTGGTAGTTTTTACAGTACCCCGGTAGGCAGCTGAAAGGCACCACAAAAGATGTTCTACCTGCTTTCTGGGCTGAGATGGGGAACCGCTGAATTTTTACTCGGCTGGTGACAAAATGTTCCAAACACACCCCATGCACAACTCCACCTGGGAAGGTGCCAGAAAGGAATTCTCTTGGTAGTTTTTACTGTACCCCGGTAGGCAGCTGAAAGGCGCCACAACAGTTGTTCTACCTGCTTTCTGGGCTGAGATGGGGAAGCGCTGAATTTTGGACTCGGCTGGTGACAAAATTGTCCAAACACACCATATGCACAACTCCACCGGGGAAGGTGCCAGAAAGGAGTTCTCTTGGTAGTTTTTACAGTACCCCGGTAGGCAGCTGAAAGGCGCCACAAAAGTTGTTCTACCTGCTTTCTGGGCTGAGATGGGGAAGCGCTGAATTTTGGACTCGGCTGGTGACAAAATGTTCCAAACACACCCCATGCACAACTCCACCGGGGAAGGTGCCAGAAAGGAGTTCTCTTGGTAGTTTTTACAGTACCCCGGTAGGCAGCTGAAAGGCACCACAAAAGTTGTTCTACCTGCTTTCTGGGCTGAGATGGGGAACCGCTGAATTTTGGACTCGGCTGGTGACAAAATGTTCCAAACACACCCCATGCACAACACCACCGGGGAAGGTGCCAGAAAGGAATTCTGTTGGTAGTTTTTACACTACCCCGGTAGGCAGCTGAAAGGCACCACAAAAGATGTTCTACCTGCTTTCTGGGCTGAGATGGGGAAGCGCTGAATTTTGGACTCGGCTGGTGACAAAATGTTCCAAACACACCCCATGCACAACTCCACCGGGGAAGGTGCAAGAAAGGAGTTCTCTTGGTAGTTTTTACAGTACCCCGGTAGGCAGCTGAAAGGCACCACAAAACTTGTTCTACCTGCTTTCTGGGCTGAGATGGGGAAGCGCTGAATTTTGGACTCGGCTGGTGACAAAATGTTCCAAACACACCCCATGCACAACTCCACCGGGAAAGGTGCCAGAAAGGAATTCTGTTGGTAGTTTTTACAGTACCCCGGTAGGCAGCTGAAAGGCGCCACAAAAGTTGTTCTACCTGCTTTCTGGGCTGAGATGGGGAACCGCTGAATTTTGGACTCGGCTGGTGACAAAATGTTCCAAACACACCCCATGCACAACTCCACCGGGGAAGGTGCCAGAAAGGAGTTCTCTTGGTAGTTTTTACAGTACCCCGGTAGGCAGCTGAAAGGCACCACAAAAGTTGTTCTACCTGCTTTCTGGGCTGAGATGGGGAACCGCTGAATTTTGGACTCGGCTGGTGACAAAATGTTCCAAACACACCCCATGCACAACACCACCGGGGAAGGTGCCAGAAAGGAATTCTCTTGGTAGTTTTTACACTACCCCGGTAGGCAGCTGAAAGGCACCACAAAAGATGTTCTACCTGCTTTCTGGGCTGAGATGGGGAAGCGCTGAATTTTGGACTCGGCTGGTGACAAAATGTTCCAAACACACCCCATGCACAACTCCACCGGGGAAGGTGCCAGAAAGGAATTCTCTTGGTAGTTTTTACTGTACCCCGGTAGGCAGCTGAAAGGCGCCACAAAACTTGTTCTACCTGCTTTCTGGGCTGAGATGGGGAAGCGCTGAATTTTGGACTCGGCTGGTGACAAAATGTTCTAAACACACCCCATACACAACTCCACCGGGGAAGGTGCCAGAAAGGAATTCTCTTGGTAGTTTTTACAGTACCCCGGTAGGCAGCTGAAAGGCACCACAAAAGATGTTCTACCTGCTTTCTGGGCTGAGATGGGGAAGCGCTGAATTTTGGACTCGGCTGGTGGCAAAATGTTCCAAACACACCCCATGCACAACTCCACCGGGGAAGGTGCCAGAAAGGAATTCTGTTGGTAGTTTTTACAGTACCCCGGTAGGCAGCTGAAAGGCGCCACAAAAGTTGTTCTACCTGCTTTCTGGGCTGAGCTGGGCAACAGCTGAATTTTGGACTCGGCTGGTGACAAAATGTTCCAAACACACCCCATGCACAACTCCACCGGGGAAGGTGCCAGAAAGGAGTTCTGTTGGTAGTTTTTACAGTGCCCCGGTAGGCAGCTGAAAGGCGCCACAAAACTTGTTCTACCTGCTTTCTGGGCTGAGACGGGGAATCGCTGAATTTTGGACTCGGCTGGTGACAAAATGTTCCAAACACACCCCATGCACAACTCCACCGGGGAAGGTGCCAGAAAGGAATTCTCTTGGTAGTTTTTACAGTACCCCGGTAGGCAGCTGAAAGGCACCACAAAAGATGTTCTACCTGCTTTCTGGGCTGAGCTGGGGAACCGCTGAATTTTGGACTCGGCTGGTGACAAAATGTTCCAAACACACCCCATGCACAACTCCACCGAGGAGGGTGCCAGAAAGGAGTTCTCTTGGTAGTTTTTACAGTACCCCGGTAGGCAGCTGAAAGGCGCCACAAAAGATGTTCTACCTGCTTTCTGGGCTGAGATGGGGAAGCGCTGAATTTTGGACTCGGCTGGTGACAAAATGTTCCAAACACACCCCATGCACAACTCCACCGGGGAAGGTGCCAGAAAGGAATTCTCTTGGTAGTTTTTACACTACCCCGGTAGGCAGCTGAAAGGCACCACAAAAGATGTTCTACCTGCTTTCTGGGCTGAGATGGGGAACTGCTGAATTTTGGACTCGGCTGGTGACAAAATGTTCCAAACACACCCCATGCACAACTCCACCGGGGAAGGTGCCAGAAAGGAGTTCTCTTGGTAGTTTTTACAGTACCCCGGTAGGCAGCTGAAAGGCGCCACAAAAGTTGTTCTACCTGCTTTCTGGGCTGAGATGGGGAAGCGCTGAATTTTGGACTCGGCTGGTGACAAAATGTTCCAAACACACCCCATGCACAACTCCACCGGGGAAGGTGCCAGAAAGGAATTCTCTTGGTAGTTTTTACAGTACCCCGGTAGGCAGCTGAAAGGCACCACAAAAGATGTTCTACCTGCTTTCTGGGCTGAGATGGGGAACCGCTGAATTTTGGACTCGGCTGGTGACAAAATGTTCCAAACACACCCCATGCACAACTCCACCGGGGAAGGTGCCAGAAAGGAGTTCTCTTGGTAGTTTTTACAGTACCCCGGTAGGCAGCTGAAAGGCGCCACAAAACTTGTTCTACCTGCTTTCTGGGCTGAGATGGGGAAGCGCTGAATTTTGGACTCGGCTGGTGACAAAATGTTCCAAACACACCCCATGCACAACTCCACCGGGGAAGGTGCCAGAAAGGAATTCTCTTGGTAGTTTTTACTGTACACCGGTAGGCAGCTGAAAGTCGCCACAAAACTAGTTCTACCTGCTTTCTGGGCTGAGATGGGGAACCGCTGAATTTTGGACTCGGCTGGTGACAAAATTGTCCAAACACACCATATGCACAACTCCACCGGGGAAGGTGCCAGAAAGGAGTTCTCTTGGTAGTTTTTACAGTACCCCGGTAGGCAGCTGAAAGGTGCCACAAAAGTTGTTCTACCTGCTTTCTGGGCTGAGATGGGAACTGCTGAATTTTGGACTCGGCTGGTGACAAAATGTTCCAAACACACCCCATGCACAACTCCACCGGGGAAGGTGCCAGAAAGGAATTCTCTTGGTAGTTTTTACAGTACCCCGGTAGGCAGCTGAAAGGCGCCACAAAACTTGTTCTACCTGCTTTCTGGGCTGAGCTGGGCAACAGCTGAATTTTGGACTCGGCTGGTGACAAAATGTTCCAAACACACTCCATGCACAACTCCACCGGGGAAGGTGCCAGAAAGGAGTTCTGTTGGTAGTTTTTACAGTGCCCCGGTAGGCAGCTGAAAGGCGCCACAAAACTTGTTCTACCTGCTTTCTGGGCTGAGACGGGGAATCGCTGAATTTTGGACTCGGCTGGTGACAAAATGTTCCAAACACACCCCATGCACAACTCCACCGGGGAAGGTGCCAGAAAGGAGTTCTCTTGGTAGTTTTTACAGTACCCCGGTAGGCAGCTGAAAGGCGCCACAAAACTTGTTCTACCTGCTTTCTGGGCTGAGATGGGGAAGCGCTGAATTTTGGACTCGGCTGGTGACAAAATGTTCCAAACACACCCCATGCACAACTCCACCGGGGAAGGTGCCAGAAAGGAATTCTCTTGGTAGTTTTTACAGTACCCCGGTAGGCAGCTGAAAGGCACCACAAAACTAGTTCTACCTGCTTTCTGGGCTGAGATGGGGAACCGCTGAATTTTGGACTCGGCTGGTGACAAAATGTTCCAAACACACCCCATGCACAACTCCACCGAGGAGGGTGCCAGAAAGGAGTTCTCTTGGTAGTTTTTACAGTACCCCGGTAGGCAGCTGAAAGGCACCATAAAAGTTGTTCTATCTGCTTTCTGGGCTGAGATGGGGAAGCGCTGAATTTTGGACTCGGCTGGTGACAAAATGTTCCAAACACACCCCATGCACAACTCCACCGGGGAAGGTGCCAGAAAGGAATTCTCTTGGTAGTTTCTACAGTACCCCGGTAGGCAGCTGAAAGGCACCACAAAAGATGTTCTACCTGCTTTCTGGGCTGAGCTGGGGAACCGCTGAATTTTGGACTCGGCTGGTGACAAAATGTTCCAAACACACCCCATGCACAACTCCACCGGGGAAGGTGCCAGAAAGGAGTTCTCTTGGTAGTTTTTACAGTACCCCGGTAGGCAGCTGAAAGGCGCCACAAAAGTTGTTCTACCTGCTTTCTGGGCTGAGATGGGGAAGCGCTGAATTTTGGACTCGGCTGGTGACAAAATGTTCCAAACACACCCCATGCACAACTCCACCGGGGAAGGTGCCAGAAAGGAATTCTCTTGGTAGTTTTTACTGTACACCGGTAGGCAGCTGAAAGGCGCCACAAAACTAGTTCTACCTGCTTTCTGGGCTGAGATGGGGAACCGCTGAATTTGGACTCAGCTGGTGACAAAATGTTCCAAACACACCCCATGCACAACTCCACCGGGGAAGGTGCCAGAAAGGAATTATCTTGGTAGTTTTTACTGTATCCCGGTAGGCAGCTGAAAGGCGCCACAAAAGTTGTTCTACCTGCTTTCTGGGCTGAGATGGGGAACCGCAGAATTTTGGACTCGGCTGGTGACAAAATGTTCCAAACACACCCCATGCACAACTCCACCGGGGAAGGTGCCAGAAAGGAATTCTGTTGGTAGTTTTTACAGTACCCCGGTAGGCAGCTGAAAGGCGCCACAAAAGATGTTCTACCTGCTTTCTGGGCTGAGATGGGGAAGCGCTGAATTTTGGACTCGGCTGGTGACAAAATGCTCCAAACACACCCCATGCACAACTCCACCGGGGAAGGTGCCAGAAAGGAGTTCTGTTGGTAGTTTTTACAGTACCCCGGTAGGCAGCTGAAAGGCACCAAAAAGATGTTCTACCTGCTTTCTGGGCTGAGCTGGGGAACCGCTGAATTTTGGACTCGGCTGGTGACAAAATGTTCCAAACACACCCCATGCACAACTCCACCGGGGAAGGTGCCAGAAAGGAATTCTCTTGGTAGTTTTTACTGTACCCCGGTAGGCAGCTGAAAGGCGCCACAACAGTTGTTCTACCTGCTTTCTGGGCTGAGATGGGGAAGCGCTGAATTTTGGACTCGGCTGGTGACAAAATTGTCCAAACACACCATATGCACAACTCCACCGGGGAAGGTGCCAGAAAGGAGTTCTCTTGGTAGTTTTTACAGTACCCCGGTAGGCAGCTGAAAGGTGCCACAAAAGTTGTTCTACCTGCTTTCTGGGCTGAGATGGGGAACTGCTGAATTTTGGACTCGGCTGGTGACAAAATGTTCCAAACACACCCCATGCACAACTCCACCGGGGAAGGTGCCAGAAAGGAATTCTCTTGGTAGTTTTTACAGTACCCCGGTAGGCAGCTGAAAGGCGCCACAAAAGATGTTCTACCTGCTTTCTGGGCTGAGCTGGGCAACAGCTGAATTTTGGACTCGGCTGGTGACAAAATGTTCCAAACACACTCCATGCACAACTCCACCGGGGAAGGTGCCAGAAAGGAGTTCTGTTGGTAGTTTTTACAGTGCCCCGGTAGGCAGCTGAAAGGCGCCACAAAACTTGTTCTACCTGCTTTCTGGGCTGAGACGGGGAATCGCTGAATTTTGGACTCGGCTGGTGACAAAATGTTCCAAACACACCCCATGCACAACTCCACCGGGGAAGGTGCCAGAAAGGAGTTCTCTTGGTAGTTTTTACAGTACCCTGGTAGGCAGCTGAAAGGCGCCACAAAACTTGTTCTACCTGCTTTCTGGGCTGAGATGGGGAAGCGCTGAATTTTGGACTCGGCTGGTGACAAAATGTTCCAAACACACCCCATGCACAACTCCACCGGGGAAGGTGCCAGAAAGGAATTCTCTTGGTAGTTTTTACAGTACCCCGGTAGGCAGCTGAAAGGCACCACAAAACTAGTTCTACCTGCTTTCTGGGCTGAGATGGGGAACCGCTGAATTTTGGACTCGGCTGGTGACAAAATGTTCCAAACACACCCCATGCACAACTCCACCGAGGAGGGTGCCAGAAAGGAGTTCTCTTGGTAGTTTTTACAGTACCCCGGTAGGCAGCTGAAAGGCACCATAAAAGCTGTTCTATCTGCTTTCTGGGCTGAGATGGGGAAGCGCTGAATTTTGGACTCGGCTGGTGACAAAATGTTCCAAACACACCCCATGCACAACTCCACCGGGGAAGGTGCCAGAAAGGAATTCTCTTGGTAGTTTCTACAGTACCCCGGTAGGCAGCTGAAAGGCACCACAAAAGATGTTCTACCTGCTTTCTGGGCTGAGCTGGGGAACCGCTGAATTTTGGACTCGGCTGGTGACAAAATGTTCCAAACACACCCCATGCACAACTCCACCGGGGAAGGTGCCAGAAAGGAGTTCTCTTGGTAGTTTTTACAGTACCCCGGTAGGCAGCTGAAAGGCGCCACAAAACTTTTTCTACCTGCTTTCTGGGCTGAGATGGGGAAGCGCTGAATTTTGGACTCGGCTGGTGACAAAATGTTCCAAACACACCCCATGCACAACTCCACCGGGGAAGGTGCCAGAAAGGAATTCTCTTGGTAGTTTTTACTGTACACCGGTAGGCAGCTGAAAGGCGCCACAAAACTAGTTCTACCTGCTTTCTGGGCTGAGATGGGGAACCGCTGAATTTGGACTCAGCTGGTGACAAAATGTTCCAAACACACCCCATGCACAACTCCACCGGGGAAGGTGCCAGAAAGGAATTCTCTTGGTAGTTTTTACTGTACCCCGGTAGGCAGCTGAAAGGCGCCACAAAAGTTGTTCTACCTGCTTTCTGGGCTGAGATGGGGAACCGCAGAATTTTGGACTCGGCTGGTGACAAAATGTTCCAAACACACCCCATGCACAACTCCACCGGGGAAGGTGCCAGAAAGGAATTCTGTTGGTAGTTTTTACAGTACCCCGGTAGGCAGCTGAAAGGCACCACAAAACTTGTTCTACCTGCTTTCTGGGCTGAGATGGGGAAGCGCTGAATTTTGGACTCGGCTGGTGACAAAATGTTCCAAACACACCCCATGCACAACTCCACCGGGGAAGGTGCCAGAAAGGAATTCTGTTGGTAGTTTTTACAGTACCCCGGTAGGCAGCTGAAAGGCACCACAAAAGATGTTCTACCTGCTTTCTGGGCTGAGATGGGGAACCGCTGAATTTTGGACTCGGCTGGTGGCAAAATGTTCCAAACACACCCCATGCACAACTCCACCGGGGAAGATGCCAGAAAGGAATTCTGTTGGTAGTTTTTACAGTACCCCGGTAGGCAGCTGAAAGGCACCACAAAAGATGTTCTACCTGCTTTCTGGGCTGAGACGGGGAACGGCTGAATTTTGGACTCGGCTGGTGACAAATTGTTCCAAACACACCCCATGCACAACTCCACCGGGGAAGGTGCCAGAAAGGAGTTCTGTTGGTAGTTTTTACAGTACCCCGGTAGGCAGCTGAAAGGCGCCACAAAACTTGTTCTACCTGCTTTCTGGGCTGAGACGGGGAACCGCTGAATTTTGGACTCGGCTGGTGACAAAATGTTCCAAACACACCCCATGCACAACTCCACCGGGGAAGGTGCCAGAAAGGAGTTCTCTTGGTAGTTTTTACAGTACCCCGGTAGGCAGCTGAAAGGCACCACAAAAGATGTTCTACCTGCTTTCTGGGCTGAGATGGGGAACCGCAGAATTTTGGACTCGGCTGGTGACAAAATGTTCCAAACACACCCCATGCACAACTCCACCGGGGAAGATGCCAGAAAGGAATTCTGTTGGTAGTTTTTACAGTACCCCGGTAGGCAGCTGAAAGGCACCACAAAAGATGTTCTACCTGCTTTCTGGGCTGAGATGGGGAAGCGCTGAATTTTGGACTCGGCTGGTGACAAAATGTTCCAAACACCCACCATGCACAACTCCACCGGGGAAGGTGCCAGAAAGGAGTTCTCTTGGTAGTTTTTACAGTACCCCGGTAGGCAGCTGAAAGGCGCCACAAAAGTTGTTCTACCTGCTTTCTGGGCTGAGATGGGGAAGAGCTGAATTTTGGACTCGGCTGGTGACAAAATGTTCCAAACACACCCCATGCACAACTCCACCGGGGAAGGTGCCAGAAAGGAATTCTGTTGGTAGTTTTTACAGTACCCCGGTAGGCAGCTGAAAGGCACCACAAAAGTTGTTCTACCTGCTTTCTGGGCTGAGCTGAGCAACAGCTGAATTTTGGACTCGGCTGGTGACAAAATGTTCCAAACACACCCCATGCACAACTCCACCGGGGAAGGTGCCAGAAAGGAGTTCTCTTGGTAGTTTTTACAGTGCCCCGGTAGGCAGCTGAAAGGCACCATAAAACTTGTTCTACCTGCTTTCTGGGCTGAGACGGGGAACGGCTGAATTTTGGACTCGGCTGGTGACAAATTGTTCCAAACACACCCCATGCACAACTCCACCGGGGAAGGTGCCAGAAAGGAGTTCTCTTGGTAGTTTTTACAGTGCCCCGGTAGGCAGCTGAACGGCGCCACAAAACTTGTTCTACCTGCTTTCTGGGCTGAGATGGGGAAGCGCTGAATTTTGGACTCGGCTGGTGACAAAATGTTCCAAAACACCCCATGCACAACTCCACCGGGGAAGGTGCCAGAAAGGAGTTCTGTTGGTAGTTTTTACAGTGCCCCGGTAGGCAGCTGAAAGGCGCCACAAAACTTGTTCTACCTGCTTTCTGGGCTGAGACGGGGAATCGCTGAATTTTGGACTCGGCTGGTGACAAAATGTTCCAAACACACCCCATGCACAACTCCACCGGGGAAGGTGCCAGAAAGGAGTTCTCTTGGTAGTTTTTACAGTACCCTGGTAGGCAGCTGAAAGGCGCCACAAAACTTGTTCTACCTGCTTTCTGGGCTGAGATGGGGAAGCGCTGAATTTTGGACTCGGCTGGTGACAAAATGTTCCAAACACACCCCATGCACAACTCCACCGGGGAAGGTGCCAGAAAGGAATTCTCTTGGTAGTTTTTACAGTACCCCGGTAGGCAGCTGAAAGGCACCACAAAACTAGTTCTACCTGCTTTCTGGGCTGAGATGGGGAACCGCTGAATTTTGGACTCGGCTGGTGACAAAATGTTCCAAACACACCCCATGCACAACTCCACCGAGGAGGGTGCCAGAAAGGAGTTCTCTTGGTAGTTTTTACAGTACCCCGGTAGGCAGCTGAAAGGCACCATAAAAGCTGTTCTATCTGCTTTCTGGGCTGAGATGGGGAAGCGCTGAATTTTGGACTCGGCTGGTGACAAAATGTTCCAAACACACCCCATGCACAACTCCACCGGGGAAGGTGCCAGAAAGGAATTCTCTTGGTAGTTTCTACAGTACCCCGGTAGGCAGCTGAAAGGCACCACAAAAGATGTTCTACCTGCTTTCTGGGCTGAGCTGGGGAACCGCTGAATTTTGGACTCGGCTGGTGACAAAATGTTCCAAACACACCCCATGCACAACTCCACCGGGGAAGGTGCCAGAAAGGAGTTCTCTTGGTAGTTTTTACAGTACCCCGGTAGGCAGCTGAAAGGCGCCACAAAACTTTTTCTACCTGCTTTCTGGGATGAGATGGGGAAGCGCTGAATTTTGGACTCGGCTGGTGACAAAATGTTCCAAACACACCCCATGCACAACTCCACCGGGGAAGGTGCCAGAAAGGAATTCTCTTGGTAGTTTTTACTGTACACCGGTAGGCAGCTGAAAGGCGCCACAAAACTAGTTCTACCTGCTTTCTGGGCTGAGATGGGGAACCGCTGAATTTGGACTCAGCTGGTGACAAAATGTTCCAAACACACCCCATGCACAACTCCACCGGGGAAGGTGCCAGAAAGGAATTCTCTTGGTAGTTTTTACTGTACCCCGGTAGGCAGCTGAAAGGCGCCACAAAAGTTGTTCTACCTGCTTTCTGGGCTGAGATGGGGAACCGCAGAATTTTGGACTCGGCTGGTGACAAAATGTTCCAAACACACCCCATGCACAACTCCACCGGGGAAGGTGCCAGAAAGGAATTCTGTTGGTAGTTTTTACAGTACCCCGGTAGGCAGCTGAAAGGCACCACAAAACTTGTTCTACCTGCTTTCTGGGCTGAGATGGGGAAGCGCTGAATTTTGGACTCGGCTGGTGACAAAATGTTCCAAACACACCCCATGCACAACTCCACCGGGGAAGGTGCCAGAAAGGAATTCTGTTGGTAGTTTTTACAGTACCCCGGTAGGCAGCTGAAAGGCACCACAAAAGATGTTCTACCTGCTTTCTGGGCTGAGATGGGGAACCGCTGAATTTTGGACTCGGCTGGTGGCAAAATGTTCCAAACACACCCCATGCACAACTCCACCGGGGAAGATGCCAGAAAGGAATTCTGTTGGTAGTTTTTACAGTACCCCGGTAGGCAGCTGAAAGGCACCACAAAAGATGTTCTACCTGCTTTCTGGGCTGAGACGGGGAACGGCTGAATTTTGGACTCGGCTGGTGACAAATTGTTCCAAACACACCCCATGCACAACTCCACCGGGGAAGGTGCCAGAAAGGAGTTCTGTTGGTAGTTTTTACAGTACCCCGGTAGGCAGCTGAAAGGCGCCACAAAACTTGTTCTACCTGCTTTCTGGGCTGAGACGGGGAACCGCTGAATTTTGGACTCGGCTGGTGACAAAATGTTCCAAACACACCCCATGCACAACTCCACCGGGGAAGGTGCCAGAAAGGAGTTCTCTTGGTAGTTTTTACAGTACCCCGGTAGGCAGCTGAAAGGCACCACAAAAGATGTTCTACCTGCTTTCTGGGCTGAGATGGGGAACCGCAGAATTTTGGACTCGGCTGGTGACAAAATGTTCCAAACACACCCCATGCACAACTCCACCGGGGAAGATGCCAGAAAGGAATTCTGTTGGTAGTTTTTACAGTACCCCGGTAGGCAGCTGAAAGGCACCACAAAAGATGTTCTACCTGCTTTCTGGGCTGAGATGGGGAAGCGCTGAATTTTGGACTCGGCTGGTGACAAAATGTTCCAAACACCCACCATGCACAACTCCACCGGGGAAGGTGCCAGAAAGGAGTTCTCTTGGTAGTTTTTACAGTACCCCGGTAGGCAGCTGAAAGGCGCCACAAAAGTTGTTCTACCTGCTTTCTGGGCTGAGATGGGGAAGAGCTGAATTTTGGACTCGGCTGGTGACAAAATGTTCCAAACACACCCCATGCACAACTCCACCGGGGAAGGTGCCAGAAAGGAATTCTGTTGGTAGTTTTTACAGTACCCCGGTAGGCAGCTGAAAGGCACCACAAAAGTTGTTCTACCTGCTTTCTGGGCTGAGCTGAGCAACAGCTGAATTTTGGACTCGGCTGGTGACAAAATGTTCCAAACACACCCCATGCACAACTCCACCGGGGAAGGTGCCAGAAAGGAGTTCTCTTGGTAGTTTTTACAGTGCCCCGGTAGGCAGCTGAAAGGCACCATAAAACTTGTTCTACCTGCTTTCTGGGCTGAGACGGGGAACGGCTGAATTTTGGACTCGGCTGGTGACAAATTGTTCCAAACACACCCCATGCACAACTCCACCGGGGAAGGTGCCAGAAAGGAGTTCTCTTGGTAGTTTTTACAGTGCCCCGGTAGGCAGCTGAACGGCGCCACAAAACTTGTTCTACCTGCTTTCTGGGCTGAGATGGGGAAGCGCTGAATTTTGGACTCGGCTGGTGACAAAATGTTCCAAAACACCCCATGCACAACTCCACCGGGGAAGGTGCCAGAAAGGAGTTCTCTTGGTAGTTTTTACAGTAACCCGGTAGGCAGCTGAAAGGCGCCACAAAACTTGTTCTACCTGCTTTCTGGGCTGAGACGGGGAACCGCTGAATTTTGGACTCGGCTGGTGACAAAATGTTCCAAACACACCCCATGCACAACTCCACCGGGGAAGGTGCCAGAAAGGAGTTCTGTTGGTAGTTTTTACAATACCCCGGAAGGCAGCTGAAAGGCGCCACAAAACTTGTTCTACCTGCTTTCTGGGCTGAGACGGGGAAGCGCTGAATTTTGGACTCAGCTGGTGACAAAATGTTCCAAACACACCCCATGCACAACTCCACCGGGGAAGGTGCCAGAAAGGAATTCTCTTGGTAGTTTTTACAGTACCCCGGTAGGCAGCTGAAAGGCGCCACAAAACTTGTTCTACCTGCTTTCTGGGCTGAGATGGGGAACCACTGAATTTGGACTCGGCTGGTGACAAAATGTTCCAAACACACCCCATGCACAACTCCACCGGGGAAGGTGCCAGAAAGGAATTCTGTTGGTAGTTTTTACAGTAACCCGGTAGGCAGCTGGAAGGCGCCACAAAAGTTGTTCTACCTGCTTTCTGGGCTGAGATGGGGAAGCGCTGAATTTTGGACTCGGCTGGTGACAAAATGTTCCAAACACACCCCATGCACAACTCCACCGGGGAAGGTGCCAGAAACGAGTTCTGTTGGTAGTTTTTACAGTAACCCGGTAGGCAGCTGAAAGGCGCCACAAAACTTGTTCTACCTGCTTTCTGGGCTGAGATGGGGAACCGCTGAATTTTGGACTCGGCTGGTGACAAAATGTTCCAAACACACCCCATGCACAACTCCACCGGGGAAGGTGCCAGAAAGGAATTTTGTTGGTAGTTTTTACAGTAACCCGGTAGGCAGCTGGAAGGCGCCACAAAAGTTGTTCTACCTGCTTTCTGGGCTGAGATGGGGAACGGCTGAATTTTGGACTCGGCTGGTGACAAAATGTTCCAAACACACCCCATGCACAACTCCACCGGGGAAGGTGCCAGAAAGGAATTCTGTTGGTAGTTTTTACAGTAACCCGGTAGGCAGCTGGAAGGCGCCACAAAACTTGTTCTACCTGCTTTCTGGGCTGAGATGGGGAACCGCTGAATTTTGGACTCGGCTGGTGACAAAATGTTCCAAACACACCCCATGCACAACTCCACCGGGGAAGGTGCCAGAAAGGAGTTCTCTTGGTAGTTTTTACAGTACCCCAGTAGGCAGCTGAAAGGCACCACAAAAGATGTTCTACCTGCTTTCTGGGCTGAGATGGGGAACTGCTGAATTTTGGACTCGGCTGGTGACAAAATGTTCCAAACACACCCCATGCACAACTCCACCGGGGAAGGTGCCAGAAAGGAATTCTCTTGGTAGTTTTTACTGTACCCCGGTAGGCAGCTGAAAGGCACCACAAAAGTTGTTCTACCTGCTTTCTGGGCTGAGATGGGGAACAGCTGAATTTTGGACTCGGCTGGTGACAAAATGTTCCAAACACACCCCATGCACAACTCCACCGGGGAAGGTGCCAGAAAGGAGTTCTCTTGGTAGTTTTTACAGTGCCCCGGTAGGCAGTTGAATGGCGCCACAAAACTTGTTCTACCTGCTTTCTGGGCTGAGATGGGGAAGCGCTGAATTTTGGACTCGGCTGGTGACAAAATTGTCCAAACACACCATATGCACAACTCCACCGGGGAAGGTGCCAAAAGGAGTTCTGTTGGTAGTTTTTACAGTACCCCGGTAGGCAGCTGAAAGACACCACAAAAGTTGTTCTACCTGCTTTCTGGGCTGAGATGAGGAACCGCAGAGTTTGGACTCGGCTGGTGACAAAATGTTCCAAACACACCCCATGCACAACTCCACCGGGGAAGGTGCCAGAAAGGAGTTCTGTTGGTAGTTTTTACAGTGCCCCGGTAGGCAGCTGAAAGGCACCACAAAAGATGTTCTACCTGCTTTCTGGGCTGAGATGGGGAAGCGCTGAATTTTGGACTCGGCTGGTGACAAAATGTTCCAATCACAGCCCATGCACAACTCCACCGGGGAAGGTGCCAGAAAGGAGTTCTCTTGGTAGTTTTTACAGTACCCCAGTAGGCAGCTGAAAGGCGCCACAAAAGTTGTTCTACCTGCTTTCTGGGCTGAGATGGGGAAGCGCTGAATTTTGGACTCGGCTGGTGACAAAATTGTCCAAACACACCCCATGCACAACTCCACCGGGGAAGGTGCCAGCAAGGAGTTTATATGGCAGTTTTTACAGTGCCCCGGTAGGCAGCTGAAAGGCACCACAAAAGATGTTCTACCTGCTTTCTGGGCTGAGATGGGGAAGCGCTGAATTTTGGACTCGGCTGGTGACAAAATTGTCCAAACACACCCCATGCACAACTCCACCGGGGAAGGTGCCAGCAAGGAGTTCTCTTGGTAGTTTTTACAGTACCCCGGTAGGCAGCTGAAAGGCGCCACAAAACTTGTTCTACCTGCTTTCTGGGCTGAGATGGGGAACCGCTGAATTTTGGACTCGGCTGGTGACAAAATGTTCCAAACACACCCCATGCACAACTCCACCGGGGAAGGTGCCAGAAAGGAGTTCTGTTGGTAGTTTTTACAGTACCCCGGTAGGCAGCTGAAAGGCGCCACAAAACTTGTTCTACCTGCTTTCTGGGCTGAGATGGGGAAGCGCTGAATTTTGGACTCGGCTGGTGACAAAATTGTCCAAACACACCCCATGCACAACTCCACCGGGGAAGGTGCCAGCAAGGGATTCCGTTGGCAGTTTTTACAGTGCCCCGATAGGCAGCTGAAAGGCGCCACAAAAGATGTTCTACCTGCTTTCTGGGCTGAGATGGGGAACCGCTGAATTTTGGACTCGGCTGGTGACAAAATGTTCCAAACACACCCCATGCACAACTCCACCGGGGAAGGTGCCAGAAAGGAATTCTGTTGGTAGTTTTTACAGTAGCCCGGTAGGCAGCTGAAAGGCGCCACAAAAGTTGTTCTACCTGCTTTCTGGGCTGAGATGGGGAACCGCTGAATTTTGGACTCGGCTGGAGACAAAATGTTCCAAACACACCCCATGCACAACTCCACCGGGGAAGGTGCCAGAAAGGGATTCCGTTGGTAGTTTTTACTGTACCCCGGTAGGCAGCTGAAAGGCGCCACAAAAGTTGTTCTACCTGCTTTCTGGGCTGAGATGGGGAAGCGCTGAATTTTGGACTCGGCTGGTGACAAAATGTTCCAAACACACCCCATGCACAACTCCACCGGGGAAGGTGCCAGAAAGGAATTCTCTTGGTAGTTTTTACAGTACCCTGGTAGGCAGCTGAAAGGCACCACAAAATATGTTCTACCTGCTTTCTGAGCTGAGATGGGGAAGCGCTGAATTTTGGACTCGGCTGGTGACAAAATGTTCCAAACACACCCCATGCACAACTCCACCGGGGAAGGTGCCAGAAAGGAATTCTGTTGGTAGTTTTTACAGTAATCCGGTAGGCAGCTGAAAGGCGCCACAAAAATTGTTCTACCTGCTTTCTGGGCTGAGATGGGGAAGCGCTGAATTTTGGACTCGGCTGGTGACAAAATGTTCCAAACACACCCCATGCACAACTCCACCGGGGAAGGTGCCAGAAAGGAGTTCTCTTGGTAGTTTTTACAGTACCCAGGTAGGCAGCTGAAAGGCGACACAAAAGATGTTCTACCTGCTTTCTGGGCTGAGATGGGGAAGCGCTGAATTTTGGACTCGGCTGCTGACAAAATGTTCCAAACACACCCCATGCACAACTCCACCGGGGAAGGTGCCAGAAAGGAGTTCTGTTGGTAGTTTTTACACTACCCCGGTAGGCAGCTGAAAGGCACCACAAAACTTGTTCTACCTGCTTTCTGGGCTGAGATGGGGAACCGCTGAATTTTGGACTCGGCTGGTGACAAAATGTTCCAAACACACCCCATGCACAACTCCACCGGGGAAGGTGCCAGAAAGGAATTCTCTTGGTAGTTTTTACAGTACCCTGGTAGGCAGCTGAAAGGCACCACAAAAGATGTTCTACCTGCTTTCTGGGCTGAGATGGGGAACCGCTGAATTTTGGACTCGGCTGGAGACAAAATGTTCCAAACACACCCCATGCACAACTCCATCGGGGAAGGTGCCAGAAAGGGATTCCGTTGGTAGTTTTTACAGTGCCCCAGTAGGCAGCTGAAAGGCACCACAAAAGATGTTCTACCTGCTTTCTGGGCTGAGATGGGGAACCGCTGAATTTTGGACTCGGCTGGTGACAAAATGTTCCAAACACACCCCATGCACAACTCCACCGGGGAAGGTGCCAGAAAGGAATTCTGTTGGTAGTTTTTACAGTACCCCGGTAGGCAGCTGAAAGGCGCCACAAAACTTGTTCTACCTGCTTTCTGGGCTGAGATGGGGAAGCGCTGAATTTTGGACTCGGCTGGTGACAAAATGTTCCAAACACACCCCATGCACAACTCCACCGGGGAAGGTGCCAGAAAGGAATTCTGTTGGTAGTTTTTACAGTGCCCCGGTAGGCAGCTGAAAGGCGCCACAAAAATTGTTCTACCTGCTTTCTGGGCTGAGATGGGGAAGCGCTGAATTTTGGACTCGGCTGGTGACAAAATGTTCCAAACACACCCCATGCACAACTCCACCGGGGAAGGTGCCAGAAAGGAGTTCTCTTGGTAGTTTTTACAGTACCCCGGTAGGCAGCTGAAAGGCGCCACAAAAGATGTTCTACCTGCTTTCTGGGCTGAGATGGGGAAGCGCTGAATTTTGGACTCGGCTGGTGACAAAATGTTCCAAACACACCCCATGCACAACTCCACCGGGGAAGGTGCCAGAAGGAGTTCTCTTGGTAGTTTTTACAGTACCCCGGTAGGCAGCTGAAAGGCGCCACAAAAGTTTTTCTACCTGCTTTCTGGGCTGAGATGGGGAAGCGCTGAATTTTGGACTCGGCTGGTGACAAAATGTTCCAAACACACCCCATGCACAACTCCACCGGGGAAGGTGCCAGAAAGGAGTTCTGTTGGTAGTTTTTACAGTGCCCCGGTAGGCAGCTGAACGGCGCCACAAAACTTGCTCTACCTGCTTTCTGGGCTGAGATGGGGAACGGCTGAATTTTGGACTCGGCTGGAGACAAAATGTTCCAAACACACCCCATGCACAACTCCATCGGGGAAGGTGCCAGAAAGGGATTCCGTTGGTAGTTTTTACAGTGCCCCAGTAGGCAGCTGAAAGGCACCACAAAAGACGTTCTACCTGCTTTCTGGGCTGAGATGGGGAACCGCTGAATTTTGGACTCAGCTGGTGACAAAATGTTCCAAACACACCCCATGCACAACTCCACCGGGGAAGGTGCCAGAAAGGAATTCTCTTGGTAGTTTTTACAGTACCCTGGTAGGCAGCTGAAAGGCGCCACAAAAGATGTTCTACCTGCTTTCTGGGCTGAGATGGGGAAGCGCTGAATTTTGGACTCGGCTGGTGACAAAATGTTCCAAACACACCCCATGCACAACTCCACCGGGGAAGGTGCCAGAAAGGAATTCTGTTGGTAGTTTTTACAGTAGCCCGGTAGGCAGCTGAAAGGCGCCACAAAAGTTGTTCTACCTGCTTTCTGGGCTGAGATGGGGAACCGCTGAATTTTGGACTCGGCTGGAGACAAAATGTTCCAAACACACCCCATGCACAACTCCACCGGGGAAGGTGCCAGAAAGGGATTCCGTTGGTAGTTTTTACTGTACCCCGGTAGGCAGCTGAAAGGCGCCACAAAAGTTGTTCTACCTGCTTTCTGGGCTGAGATGGGGAAGCGCTGAATTTTGGACTCGGCTGGTGACAAAATGTTCCAAACACACCCCATGCACAACTCCACCGGGGAAGGTGCCAGAAAGGAATTCTCTTGGTAGTTTTTACAGTACCCTGGTAGGCAGCTGAAAGGCACCACAAAATATGTTCTACCTGCTTTCTGAGCTGAGATGGGGAAGCGCTGAATTTTGGACTCGGCTGGTGACAAAATGTTCCAAACACACCCCATGCACAACTCCACCGGGGAAGGTGCCAGAAAGGAATTCTGTTGGTAGTTTTTACAGTAATCCGGTAGGCAGCTGAAAGGCGCCACAAAAATTGTTCTACCTGCTTTCTGGGCTGAGATGGGGAAGCGCTGAATTTTGGACTCGGCTGGTGACAAAATGTTCCAAACACACCCCATGCACAACTCCACCGGGGAAGGTGCCAGAAAGGAGTTCTCTTGGTAGTTTTTACAGTACCCAGGTAGGCAGCTGAAAGGCGACACAAAAGATGTTCTACCTGCTTTCTGGGCTGAGATGGGGAAGCGCTGAATTTTGGACTCGGCTGCTGACAAAATGTTCCAAACACACCCCATGCACAACTCCACCGGGGAAGGTGCCAGAAAGGAGTTCTGTTGGTAGTTTTTACACTACCCCGGTAGGCAGCTGAAAGGCACCACAAAACTTGTTCTACCTGCTTTCTGGGCTGAGATGGGGAACCGCTGAATTTTGGACTCGGCTGGTGACAAAATGTTCCAAACACACCCCATGCACAACTCCACCGGGGAAGGTGCCAGAAAGGAATTCTCTTGGTAGTTTTTACAGTACCCTGGTAGGCAGCTGAAAGGCACCACAAAAGATGTTCTACCTGCTTTCTGGGCTGAGATGGGGAACCGCTGAATTTTGGACTCGGCTGGAGACAAAATGTTCCAAACACACCCCATGCACAACTCCATCGGGGAAGGTGCCAGAAAGGGATTCCGTTGGTAGTTTTTACAGTGCCCCAGTAGGCAGCTGAAAGGCACCACAAAAGATGTTCTACCTGCTTTCTGGGCTGAGATGGGGAACCGCTGAATTTTGGACTCGGCTGGTGACAAAATGTTCCAAACACACCCCATGCACAACTCCACCGGGGAAGGTGCCAGAAAGGAATTCTGTTGGTAGTTTTTACAGTACCCCGGTAGGCAGCTGAAAGGCGCCACAAAACTTGTTCTACCTGCTTTCTGGGCTGAGATGGGGAAGCGCTGAATTTTGGACTCGGCTGGTGACAAAATGTTCCAAACACACCCCATGCACAACTCCACCGGGGAAGGTGCCAGAAAGGAATTCTGTTGGTAGTTTTTACAGTGCCCCGGTAGGCAGCTGAAAGGCGCCACAAAAATTGTTCTACCTGCTTTCTGGGCTGAGATGGGGAAGCGCTGAATTTTGGACTCGGCTGGTGACAAAATGTTCCAAACACACCCCATGCACAACTCCACCGGGGAAGGTGCCAGAAAGGAGTTCTCTTGGTAGTTTTTACAGTACCCCGGTAGGCAGCTGAAAGGCGCCACAAAAGATGTTCTACCTGCTTTCTGGGCTGAGATGGGGAAGCGCTGAATTTTGGACTCGGCTGGTGACAAAATGTTCCAAACACACCCCATGCACAACTCCACCGGGGAAGGTGCCAGAAGGAGTTCTCTTGGTAGTTTTTACAGTACCCCGGTAGGCAGCTGAAAGGCGCCACAAAAGTTGTTCTACCTGCTTTCTGGGCTGAGATGGGGAAGCGCTGAATTTTGGACTCGGCTGGTGACAAAATGTTCCAAACACACCCCATGCACAACTCCACCGGGGAAGGTGCCAGAAAGGAGTTCTGTTGGTAGTTTTTACAGTGCCCCGGTAGGCAGCTGAACGGCGCCACAAAACTTGCTCTACCTGCTTTCTGGGCTGAGATGGGGAACGGCTGAATTTTGGACTCGGCTGGAGACAAAATGTTCCAAACACACCCCATGCACAACTCCATCGGGGAAGGTGCCAGAAAGGGATTCCGTTGGTAGTTTTTACAGTGCCCCAGTAGGCAGCTGAAAGGCACCACAAAAGACGTTCTACCTGCTTTCTGGGCTGAGATGGGGAACCGCTGAATTTTGGACTCAGCTGGTGACAAAATGTTCCAAACACACCCCATGCACAACTCCACCGGGGAAGGTGCCAGAAAGGAATTCTCTTGGTAGTTTTTACAGTACCCTGGTAGGCAGCTGAAAGGCGCCACAAAAGATGTTCTACCTGCTTTCTGGGCTGAGATGGGGAAGCGCTGAATTTTGGACTCGGCTGGTGACAAAATGTTCCAAACACACCCCATGCACAACTCCACCGGGGAAGGTGCCAGAAAGGAATTCTCTTGGTAGTTTTTACAGTACCCTGGTAGGCAGCTGAAAGGCACCACAAAATATGTTCTACCTGCTTTCTGAGCTGAGATGGGGAAGCGCTGAATTTTGGACTCGGCTGGTGACAAAATGTTCCAAACACACCCCATGCACAACTCCACCGGGGAAGGTGCCAGAAAGGAATTCTGTTGGTAGTTTTTACAGTACCCCGGTAGGCAGCTGAAAGGCGCCACAAAAATTGTTCTACCTGCTTTCTGGGCTGAGATGGGGAAGCGCTGAATTTTGGACTCGGCTGGTGACAAAATGTTCCAAACACACCCCATGCACAACTCCACCGGGGAAGGTGCCAGAAAGGAGTTCTCTTGGTAGTTTTTACAGTACCCCGGTAGGCAGCTGAAAGGCGCCACAAAAGATGTTCTACCTGCTTTCTGGGCTGAGATGGGGAAGCGCTGAATTTTGGACTCGGCTGGTGACAAAATGTTCCAAACACACCCCATGCACAACTCCACCGGGGAAGGTGCCAGAAGGAGTTCTCTTGGTAGTTTTTACAGTACCCCGGTAGGCAGCTGAAAGGCGCCACAAAAGTTTTTCTACCTGCTTTCTGGGCTGAGATGGGGAAGCGCTGAATTTTGGACTCGGCTGGTGACAAAATGTTCCAAACACACCCCATGCACAACTCCACCGGGGAAGGTGCCAGAAAGGAGTTCTGTTGGTACTTTTTACACTACCCCGGTAGGCAGCTGAAAGGCACCACAAAACTTGTTCTACCTGCTTTCTGGGCTGAGATGGGGAACCGCTGAATTTTGGACTCGGCTGGTGACAAAATGTTCCAAACACACCCCATGCACAACTCCACCGGGGAAGGTGCCAGCAAGGAGTTCTTATGGCAGTTTTTACAGTGCCCCAGCAGGCAGCTGAAAGGCACCACAAAAGTTGTTCTACCTGCTTTCTGGGCTGAGATGGGGAACCGCTGAATTTTGGACTCGGCTGCTGACAAAATTGTCCAAAAACACCCCATGCACAACTCCACCGAGGAAGGTGCCAGAAAGGAGTTCTGTTGGTAGTTTTTACAGTGCCCTGGTAGGCAGCTGAAAGGCACCACAAAAGATGTTCTACCTGCTTTCTGGGCTGAGATGGGGAAGCGCTGAATTTTGGACTCGGCTGGTGACAAAATGTTCCAAACACACCGCATGCACAACTCCACCGGGGAAGGTGCCAGAAAGGAGTTCTCTTGGTAGTTTTTACAGTACCCCGGTAGGCAGCTGAAAGGCGCCACAAAAGATGTTCTACCTGCTTTCTGGGCTGAGATGGGGAAGCGCTGAATTTTGGACTCGGCTGGTGACAAAATGTTCCAAACACACCGCATGCACAACTCCACCGGGGAAGGTGCCAGAAAGGAGTTCTCTTGGTAGTTTTTACAGTACCCCGGTAGGCAGCTGAAAGGCGCCACAAAAGATGTTCTACCTGCTTTCTGGGCTGAGATGGGGAAGCCCTGAATTTTGGACTCGGCTGCTGACAAAATTGTCCAAAAACACCCCATGCACAACTCCACCGAGGAAGGTGCCAGAAAGGAGTTCTGTTGGTAGTTTTTACAGTGCCCCGGTAGGCAGCTGAACGGCGCCACAAAACTTGTTCTACCTGCTTTCTGGGCTGAGATGGGGAACCGCTGAATTTTGGACTCGGCTGGTGACAAAATGTTCCAAACACACCCCATGCACAACTCCACCGGGGAAGGTGCCAGAAAGGAGTTCTGTTGGTAGTTTTTACAGTACCCCAGTAGGCAGCTGAAAGGCGCCACAAAACTTGTTCTACCTGCTTTCTGGGCTGAGATGGGGAAGCGCTGAATTTTGGACTCGGCTGGTGACAAAATGTTCCAAACACACCCCATGCACAACTCCACCGGGGAAGGTGCCAGAAAGGAGTTCTCTTGGTAGTTTTTACAGTACCCCGGTAGGCAGCTGAATGGCGCCACAAAACTTGTTCTACCTGCTTTCTGGGCTGAGATGGGGAAGCGCTGAATTTTGGACTCGGCTGGTGACAAAATGTTCCAAACACACCCCATGCACAACTCCACCGGGGAAGGTGCCAGCAAGGAGTTCTTATGGCAGTTTTTACAGTGCCCCAGCAGGCAGCTGAAAGGCGCCACAAAAGATGTTCTACCTGCTTTCTGGGCTGAGATGGGGAACCGCTGAATTTTGGACTCGGCTGCTGACAAAATTGTCCAAAAACACCCCATGCACAACTCCACTGAGGAAGGTGCCAGAAAGGAGTTCTGTTGGTAGTTTTTACAGTGCCCCGGTAGGCAGCTGAACGGCGCCACAAAACTTGTTCTACCTGCTTTCTGGGGTGAGATGGGGAACCGCTGAATTTTGGACTCGGCTGGTGACAAAATGTTCCAAACACACCCCATGCACAACTCCACCGGGGAAGGTGCCAGAAAGGAGTTCTGTTGGTAGTTTTTACAGTACCCCGGTAGGCAGCTGAAAGGCGCCACAAAAGATGTTCTACCTGCTTTCTGGGCTGAGATGGGGAAGCGCTGAATTTTGGACTCGGCTGGTGACAAAATGTTCCAAACACACCCCATGCACAACTCCACCGGGGAAGGTGCCAGAAAGGAGTTCTCTTGGTAGTTTTTACAGTACCCCGGTAGGCAGCTGAAAGGCGCCACAAAACTTGTTCTACCTGCTTTCTGGGCTGAGATGGGGAAGCGCTGAATTTTGGACTCGGCTGGTGACAAAATGTTCCAAACACACCCCATGCACAACTCCACCGGGGAAGGTGCCAGAAAGGAGTTCTCTTGGTAGTTTTTACAGTACCCCGGTAGGCAGCTGAAAGGCACCACAAAAGATGTTCTACCTGCTTTCTGGGCTGAGATGGGGAAGCGCTGAATTTTGGACTCGGCTGGTGACAAAATGTTCCAAACACACCCCATGCTCAACTCCACCGGGGAAGGTGCCAGAAGGAGTTCTCTTGGTAGTTTTTACAGTACCCCGGTAGGCAGCTGAATGGCGCCACAAAACTTGTTCTACCTGCTTTCTGGGCTGAGATGGGGAACCGCTGAATTTTGGACTCGGCTGGTGACAAAATTGTCCAAACACACCCCATGCACAACTCCACCGGGGATGGTGCCAGCAAGGAGTTCTTATGGCAGTTTTTACAGTGCCCCAGCAGGCAGCTGAAAGGCACCACAAAAGATGTTCTACCTGCTTTCTGGGCTGAGATGGGGAACCGCTGAATTTTGGACTCGGCTGCTGACAAAATTGTCCAAAAACACCCCATGCACAACTCCACCGAGGAAGGTGCCAGAAAGGAGTTCTCTTGGTAGTTTTTACAGTGCCCCGGTAGGCAGCTGAACGGCGCCACAAAACTCGTTCTACCTGCTTTCTGGGCTGAGATGGGGAACCGCTGAATTTTGGACTCGGCTGGTGGCAAAATGTTCCAAAGACACCCCATGCACAACTCCACCGGGGAAGGTGCCAGAAAGGAATTCTCTTGGTAGTTTTTACAGTAACCCGGTAGGCAGCTGAAAGGCACCACAAAAGTTGTTCTACCTGCTTTCTGGGCTGAGATGGGGAAGCGCTGAATTTTGGACTCGGCTGGTGACAAAATGTTCCAAACACACCCCATGCACAACTCCACCGGGGAAGGTGCCAGAAAGGAGTTCTCTTGGTAGTTTTTACAGTGCCCCGGTAGGCAGCTGAACGGCGCCACAAAACTTGTTCTACCTGCTTTCTGGGCTGAGATGGGGAACCGCTGAATTTTGGACTCGGCTGGTGACAAAATTGTCCAAACACACGATATGCACAACTCCACCGGGGAAGGTGCCAGAAAGGAGTTCTGTTGGTAGTTTTTACACTACCCCGGTAGGCAGCTGAAAGGCACCACAAAAGTTGTTCTACCTGCTTTCTGGGCTGAGATGTGGAACCGCTGAGTTTGGACTCGGCTGGTGACAAAATGTTCCAAACACACCCCATGCACAACTCCACCGGGGAAGGTGCCAGAAAGGAGTTCTGTTGGTAGTTTTTACAGTGCCCCGGTAGGCAGCTGAAAGGCACCACAAAAGATGTTCTACCTGCTTTCTGGGCTGAGATGGGGAAGCGCTGAATTTTGGACTCGGCTGGTGACAAAATGTTCCAAACACACCCCATGCACAACTCCACCGGGGAAGGTGCCAGAAAGAAGTTCTCTTGGTAGTTTTTACAGTGCCCCGGTAGGAAGCTGAACGGCGCCACAAAACTTGTTCTACCTGCTTTCTGGGCTGAGATGGGGAACCGCTGAATTTTGGACTCAGCTGGTGACAAAATTGTCCAAACACACCACATGCACAACTCCACCGGGGAAGGTGCCAGAAAGGAATTCTGTTGGTAGTTTTTACAGTAACCCGGTAGGCAGCTGAAAGGCGCCACAAAAATTGTTCTACCTGCTTTCTGGGCTGAGATGGGGAACCGCTGAATTTTGGACTCGGCTGGTGACAAAATGTTCCAAACACACCCCATGCACAACTCCACCTGGGAAGGTGCCAGAAAGGAGTTCTCTTGGTAGTTTTTACAGTGCCCCAGTAGGCAGCTGAACGGCGCCACAAAACTTGTTCTACCTGCTTTCTGGGCTGAGATGGGGAACCGCTGAATTTTGGACTCAGCTGGTGACAAAATTGTCCAAACACACCATATGCACAACTCCACCGGGGAAGGTGCCAGAAAGGAGTTCTGTTGGTAGTTTTTACAGTGCCCCGGTAGGCAGCTGAAAGGCACCACAAAAGATGTTCTACCTGCTTTCTGGGCTGAGATGGGGAACCGCTGAATTTGGACTCGGCTGGTGACAAAATGTTCCAAACACACCCCATGCACAACTCCACCGGGGAAGGTGCCAGAAAGGAGTTCTGTTGGTAGTTTTTACAGTGCCCCGGTAGGCAGCTGAACGGCGCCACAAAACTTGTTCTACCTGCTTTCTGGGCTGAGATGGGGAACCGCTGAATTTTGGACTCGGCTGGTGACAAAATTGTCCAAACACACGATATGCACAACTCCACCGAGGAAGGTGCCAGAAAGGAGTTCTGTTGGTAATTTTTACACTACCCCGGTAGGCAGCTGAAAGGCACCACAAAAGTTGTTCTACCTGCTTTCTGGGCTGAGATGTGGAACCGCTGAGTTTGGACTCGGCTGGTGACAAAATGTTCCAAACACACCCCATGCACAACTCCACCGGGGAAGGTGCCAGAAAGGAATTATGTTGGTAGTTTTTACAGTGCCCCGGTAGGCAGCTGAAAGGTGCCACAAAAGTTGTTCTACCTGCTTTCTGGGCTGAGATGGGGAAGCGCTGAATTTTGGACTCGGCTGGTGACAAAATGTTCCAAACACACCCCATGCACAACTCCACCGGGGAAGGTGCCAGCAAGGAGTTCTTATGGCAGTTTTTACAGTGCCCCAGCAGGCAGCTGAAAGGCACCACAAAAGATGTTCTACCTGCTTTCTGGGCTGAGATGGGGAACCGCTGAATTTTGGACTCGGCTGCTGACAAAATTGTCCAAAAACACCCCATGCACAACTCCACCGAGGAAGGTGCCAGAAAGGAGTTCTGTTGGTAGTTTTTACAGTGCCCCGGTAGGCAGCTGAAAGGCACCACAAAAGATGTTCTACCTGCTTTCTGGGGTGAGATGGGGAACCGCTGAATTTTGGACTCGGCTGGTGACAAAATGTTCCAAACACACCCCATGCACAACTCCACCGGGGAAGGTGCCAGAAAGGAGTTCTGTTGGTAGTTTTTACAGTACCCCGGTAGGCAGCTGAAAGGCGCCACAAAAGATGTTCTACCTGCTTTCTGGGCTGAGATGGGGAAGCGCTGAATTTTGGACTCGGCTGGTGACAAAATGTTCCAAACACACCCCATGCACAACTCCACCGGGGAAGGTGCCAGAAAGGAGTTCTCTTGGTAGTTTTTACAGTACCCCGGTAGGCAGCTGAAAGGCGCCACAAAACTTGTTCTACCTGCTTTCTGGGCTGAGATGGGGAAGCGCTGAATTTTGGACTCGGCTGGTGACAAAATGTTCCAAACACACCCCATGCACAACTCCACCGGGGAAGGTGCCAGAAAGGAGTTCTCTTGGTAGTTTTTACAGTACCCCGGTAGGCAGCTGAAAGGCACCACAAAAGATGTTCTACCTGCTTTCTGGGCTGAGATGGGGAAGCGCTGAATTTTGGACTCGGCTGGTGACAAAATGTTCCAAACACACCCCATGCTCAACTCCACCGGGGAAGGTGCCAGAAGGAGTTCTCTTGGTAGTTTTTACAGTACCCCGGTAGGCAGCTGAATGGCGCCACAAAACTTGTTCTACCTGCTTTCTGGGCTGAGATGGGGAACCGCTGAATTTTGGACTCGGCTGGTGACAAAATTGTCCAAACACACCCCATGCACAACTCCACCGGGGATGGTGCCAGCAAGGAGTTCTTATGGCAGTTTTTACAGTGCCCCAGCAGGCAGCTGAAAGGCACCACAAAAGATGTTCTACCTGCTTTCTGGGCTGAGATGGGGAACCGCTGAATTTTGGACTCGGCTGCTGACAAAATTGTCCAAAAACACCCCATGCACAACTCCACCGAGGAAGGTGCCAGAAAGGAGTTCTCTTGGTAGTTTTTACAGTGCCCCGGTAGGCAGCTGAACGGCGCCACAAAACTCGTTCTACCTGCTTTCTGGGCTGAGATGGGGAACCGCTGAATTTTGGACTCGGCTGGTGACAAAATGTTCCAAACACACCCCATGCACAACTCCACCGGGGAAGGTGCCAGAAAGGAATTCTCTTGGTAGTTTTTACAGTAACCCGGTAGGCAGCTGAAAGGCACCACAAAAGTTGTTCTACCTGCTTTCTGGGCTGAGATGGGGAAGCGCTGAATTTTGGACTCGGCTGGTGACAAAATGTTCCAAACACACCCCATGCACAACTCCACCGGGGAAGGTGCCAGAAAGGAGTTCTCTTGGTAGTTTTTACAGTGCCCCGGTAGGCAGCTGAACGGCGCCACAAAACTTGTTCTACCTGCTTTCTGGGCTGAGATGGGGAACCGCTGAATTTTGGACTCGGCTGGTGACAAAATTGTCCAAACACACGATATGCACAACTCCACCGGGGAAGGTGCCAGAAAGGAGTTCTGTTGGTAGTTTTTACACTACCCCGGTAGGCAGCTGAAAGGCACCACAAAAGTTGTTCTACCTGCTTTCTGGGCTGAGATGTGGAACCGCTGAGTTTGGACTCGGCTGGTGACAAAATGTTCCAAACACACCCCATGCACAACTCCACCGGGGAAGGTGCCAGAAAGGAGTTCTGTTGGTAGTTTTTACAGTGCCCCGGTAGGCAGCTGAAAGGCACCACAAAAGATGTTCTACCTGCTTTCTGGGCTGAGATGGGGAAGCGCTGAATTTTGGACTCGGCTGGTGACAAAATGTTCCAAACACACCCCATGCACAACTCCACCGGGGAAGGTGCCAGAAAGAAGTTCTCTTGGTAGTTTTTACAGTGCCCCGGTAGGAAGCTGAAAGGCGCCACAAAACTTGTTCTACCTGCTTTCTGGGCTGAGATGGGGAACCGCTGAATTTTGGACTCAGCTGGTGACAAAATTGTCCAAACACACCACATGCACAACTCCACCGGGGAAGGTGCCAGAAAGGAATTCTGTTGGTAGTTTTTACAGTAACCCGGTAGGCAGCTGAAAGGCGCCACAAAAATTGTTCTACCTGCTTTCTGGGCTGAGATGGGGAACCGCTGAATTTTGGACTCGGCTGGTGACAAAATGTTCCAAACACACCCCATGCACAACTCCACCTGGGAAGGTGCCAGAAAGGAGTTCTCTTGGTAGTTTTTACAGTGCCCCGGTAGGCAGCTGAACGGCGCCACAAAACTTGTTCTACCTGCTTTCTGGGCTGAGATGGGGAACCGCTGAATTTTGGACTCAGCTGGTGACAAAATTGTCCAAACACACCATATGCACAACTCCACCGGGGAAGGTGCCAGAAAGGAGTTCTGTTGGTAGTTTTTACAGTGCCCCGGTAGGCAGCTGAAAGGCACCACAAAAGATGTTCTACCTGCTTTCTGGGCTGAGATGGGGAACCGCTGAATTTGGACTCGGCTGGTGACAAAATGTTCCAAACACACCCCATGCACAACTCCACCGGGGAAGGTGCCAGAAAGGAGTTCTGTTGGTAGTTTTTACAGTGCCCCGGTAGGCAGCTGAACGGCGCCACAAAACTTGTTCTACCTGCTTTCTGGGCTGAGATGGGGAACCGCTGAATTTTGGACTCGGCTGGTGACAAAATTGTCCAAACACACGATATGCACAACTCCACCGAGGAAGGTGCCAGAAAGGAGTTCTGTTGGTAATTTTTACACTACCCCGGTAGGCAGCTGAAAGGCACCACAAAAGTTGTTCTACCTGCTTTCTGGGCTGAGATGTGGAACCGCTGAGTTTGGACTCGGCTGGTGACAAAATGTTCCAAACACACCCCATGCACAACTCCACCAGGGAAGGTGCCAGAAAGGAATTATGTTGGTAGTTTTTACAGTGCCCCGGTAGGCAGCTGAAAGGTGCCACAAAAGTTGTTCTACCTGCTTTCTGGGCTGAGATGGGGAAGCGCTGAATTTTGGACTCGGCTGGTGACAAAATGTTCCAAACACACCCCATGCACAACTCCACCGGGGAAGGTGCCAGCAAGGAGTTCTTATGGCAGTTTTTACAGTGCCCCAGCAGGCAGCTGAAAGGCACCACAAAAGATGTTCTACCTGCTTTCTGGGCTGAGATGGGGAAGCGCTGAATTTTGGACTCGGCTGGTGACAAAATGTTCCAAACACACCCCATGCACAACTCCACCGGGGAAGGTGCCAGAAAGGAGTTCTCTTGGTAGTTTTTACAGTACCCCGGTAGGCAGCTGAAAGGCGCCACAAAACTTGTTCTACCTGCTTTCTGGGCTGAGATGGGGAAGCGCTGAATTTTGGACTCGGCTGGTGACAAAATGTTCCAAACACACCCCATGCACAACTCCACCGGGGAAGGTGCCAGAAAGGAGTTCTCTTGGTAGTTTTTACAGTGCCCCGGTAGGCAGCTGAAAGGCACCACAAAAGATGTTCTACCTGCTTTCTGGGCTGAGATGGGGAAGCGCTGAATTTTGGACTCGGCTGGTGACAAAATGTTCCAAACACACCCCATGCACAACTCCACCGGGGAAGGTGCCAGAAAGGAGTTCTCTTGGTAGTTTTTACAGTACCCCGGTAGGCAGCTGAATGGCGCCACAAAACTTGTTCTACCTGCTTTCTGGGCTGAGATGGGGAACCGCTGAATTTTGGACTCGGCTGGTGACAAAATTGTCCAAACACACCCCATGCACAACTCCACCGGGGATGGTGCCAGCAAGGAGTTCTTATGGCAGTTTTTACAGTGCCCCAGCAGGCAGCTGAAAGGCACCACAAAAGTTGTTCTACCTGCTTTCTGGGCTGAGATGTGGAACCGCTGAGTTTGGACTCGGCTGGTGACAAAATGTTCCAAACACACCCCATGCACAACTCCACCGGGGAAGGTGCCAGAAAGGAATTATGTTGGTAGTTTTTACAGTGCCCCGGTAGGCAGCTGAAAGGTGCCGCAAAAGTTGTTCTACCTGCTTTCTGGGCTGAGATGGGGAAGCGCTGAATTTTGGACTCGGCTGGTGACAAAATGTTCCAAACACACCCCATGCACAACTCCACCGGGGAAGGTGCCAGAAAGGAGTTCTGTTGGTAGTTTTTACAGTACCCCGGTAGGCAGCTGAACGGCGCCACAAAACTTGTTCTACCTGCTTTCTGGGCTGAGATGGGGAAGCGCTGAATTTTGGACTCGGCTGGTGACAAAATGTTCCAAACACACCCCATGCACAACTCCACCGGGGAAGGTGCCAGAAAGGAGTTCTCTTGGTAGTTTTTACAGTACCCCGGTAGGCAGCTGAATGGCGCCACAAAACTTGTTCTACCTGCTTTCTGGGCTGAGATGGGGAAGCGCTGAATTTTGGACTCGGCTGGTGACAAAATGTTCCAAACACACCCCATGCACAACTCCACCGGGGAAGGTGCGAGCAAGGAGTTCTTATGGCAGTTTTTACAGTGCCCCAGCAGGCAGCTGAAAGGCACCACAAAAGATGTTCTACCTGCTTTCTGGGCTGAGATGGGGAACCGCTGAATTTTGGACTCGGCTGGTGACAAAATTGTCCAAAAACACCCCATGCACAACTCCACCGAGGAAGGTGCCAGAAAGGAGTTCTGTTGGTAGTTTTTACAGTGCCCCGGTAGGCAGCTGAAAGGCACCACAAAAGATGTTCTACCTGCTTTCTGGGCTGAGATGGATAACCGCTGAATTTGGACTCGGCTGGTGACAAAATGTTCCAAACACACCCCATGCACAACTCCACCGGGGAAGGTGCCAGAAAGGAGTTCTGTTGGTAGTTTTTACAGTGCCCCGGTAGGCAGCTGAACGGCGCCACAAAACTTGTTCTACCTGCTTTCTGGGCTGAGATGGGGAACCGCTGAATTTTGGACTCGGCTGGTGACAAAATTGTCCAAACACACGATATGCACAACTCCACCGAGGAAGGTGCCAGAAAGGAGTTCTGTTGGTAATTTTTACACTACCCCGGTAGGCAGCTGAAAGGCACCACAAAAGTTGTTCTACCTGCTTTCTGGGCTGAGATGTGGAACCGCTGAGTTTGGACTCGGCTGGTGACAAAATGTTCCAAACACACCCCATGCACAACTCCACCGGGGAAGGTGCCAGAAAGGAATTATGTTGGTAGTTTTTACAGTGCCCCGGTAGGCAGCTGAAAGGTGCCACAAAAGTTGTTCTACCTGCTTTCTGGGCTGAGATGGGGAAGCGCTGAATTTTGGACTCGGCTGGTGACAAAATGTTCCAAACACACCCCATGCACAACTCCACCGGGGAAGGTGCCAGCAAGGAGTTCTTATGGCAGTTTTTACAGTGCCCCAGCAGGCAGCTGAAAGGCACCACAAAAGATGTTCTACCTGCTTTCTGGGCTGAGATGGGGAACCGCTGAATTTTGGACTCGGCTGCTGACAAAATTGTCCAAAAACACCCCATGCACAACTCCACCGAGGAAGGTGCCAGAAAGGAGTTCTGTTGGTAGTTTTTACAGTGCCCCGGTAGGCAGCTGAACGGCGCCACAAAACTTGTTCTACCTGCTTTCTGGGCTGAGATGGGGAACCGCTGAATTTTGGACTCGGCTGGTGACAAAATGTTCCAAACACACCCCATGCACAACTCCACCGGGGAAGGTGCCAGAAAGGAGTTCTGTTGGTAGTTTTTACAGTACCCCGGTAGGCAGCTGAAAGGCGCCACAAAAGATGTTCTACCTGCTTTCTGGGCTGAGATGGGGAAGCGCTGAATTTTGGACTCGGCTGGTGACAAAATGTTCCAAACACACCCCATGCACAACTCCACCGGGGAAGGTGCCAGAAAGGAGTTCTCTTGGTAGTTTTTACAGTACCCCGGTAGGCAGCTGAAAGGCGCCACAAAACTTGTTCTACCTGCTTTCTGGGCTGAGATGGGGAAGCGCTGAATTTTGGACTCGGCTGGTGACAAAATGTTCCAAACACACCCCATGCACAACTCCACCGGGGAAGGTGCCAGAAAGGAGTTCTCTTGGTAGTTTTTACAGTGCCCCGGTAGGCAGCTGAAAGGCACCACAAAAGATGTTCTACCTGCTTTCTGGGCTGAGATGGGGAAGCGCTGAATTTTGGACTCGGCTGGTGACAAAATGTTCCAAACACACCCCATGCACAACTCCACCGGGGAAGGTGCCAGAAGGAGTTCTCTTGGTAGTTTTTACAGTACCCCGGTAGGCAGCTGAATGGCGCCACAAAACTTGTTCTACCTGCTTTCTGGGCTGAGATGGGGAACCGCTGAATTTTGGACTCGGCTGGTGACAAAATTGTCCAAACACACCCCATGCACAACTCCACCGGGGATGGTGCCAGCAAGGAGTTCTTATGGCAGTTTTTACAGTGCCCCAGCAGGCAGCTGAAAGGCACCACAAAAGTTGTTCTACCTGCTTTCTGGGCTGAGATGTGGAACCGCTGAGTTTGGACTCGGCTGGTGACAAAATGTTCCAAACACACCCCATGCACAACTCCACCGGGGAAGGTGCCAGAAAGGAATTATGTTGGTAGTTTTTACAGTGCCCCGGTAGGCAGCTGAAAGGTGCCACAAAAGTTGTTCTACCTGCTTTCTGGGCTGAGATGGGGAAGCGCTGAATTTTGGACTCGGCTGGTGACAAAATGTTCCAAACACACCCCATGCACAACTCCACCGGGGAAGGTGCCAGAAAGGAGTTCTGTTGGTAGTTTTTACAGTACCCCGGTAGGCAGCTGAACGGCGCCACAAAACTTGTTCTACCTGCTTTCTGGGCTGAGATGGGGAAGCGCTGAATTTTGGACTCGGCTGGTGACAAAATGTTCCAAACACACCCCATGCACAACTCCACCGGGGAAGGTGCCAGCAAGGAGTTCTCTTGGTAGTTTTTACAGTACCCCGGTAGGCAGCTGAATGGCGCCACAAAACTTGTTCTACCTGCTTTCTGGGCTGAGATGGGGAAGCGCTGAATTTTGGACTCGGCTGGTGACAAAATGTTCCAAACACACCCCATGCACAACTCCACCGGGGAAGGTGCCAGCAAGGAGTTCTTATGGCAGTTTTTACAGTGCCCCAGCAGGCAGCTGAAAGGCACCACAAAAGATGTTCTACCTGCTTTCTGGGCTGAGATGGGGAACCGCTGAATTTTGGACTCGGCTGCTGACAAAATTGTCCAAAAACACCCCATGCACAACTCCACCGAGGAAGGTGCCAGAAAGGAGTTCTGTTGGTAGTTTTTACAGTGCCCCGGTAGGCAGCTGAACGGCGCCACAAAACTTGTTCTACCTGCTTTCTGGGCTGAGATGGGGAACCGCTGAATTTTGGACTCGGCTGGTGACAAAATGTTCCAAACACACCCCATGCACAACTCCACCGGGGAAGGTGCCAGAAAGGAGTTCTGTTGGTAGTTTTTACAGTTCCCCGGTAGGCAGCTGAAAGGCGCCACAAAAGATGTTCTACCTGCTTTCTGGGCTGAGATGGGGAAGCGCTGAATTTTGGACTCGGCTGGTGACAAAATGTTCCAAACACACCCCATGCACAACTCCACCGGGGAAGGTGCCAGAAAGGAGTTCTGTTGGTAGTTTTTACAGTACCCCGGTAGGCAGCTGAAAGGCGCCACAAAAGATGTTCTACCTGCTTTCTGGGCTGAGATGGGGAAGCGCTGAATTTTGGACTCGGCTGGTGACAAAATGTCCCAAACACACCCCATGCACAACTCCACCGGGGAAGGTGCCAGAAAGGAGTTCTCTTGGTAGTTTTTACAGTACCCCGGTAGGCAGCTGAAAGGCGCCACAAAACTTGTTCTACCTGCTTTCTGGGCTGAGATGGGGAAGCGCTGAATTTTGGACTCGGCTGGTGACAAAATTGTCCAAACACACCCCATGCACAACTCCACCGGGGATGGTGCCAGCAAGGAGTTCTTATGGCAGTTTTTACAGTGCCCCAGCAGGCAGCTGTAAGGCACCACAAAAGTTGTTCTACCTGCTTTCTGGGCTGAGATGTGGAACCGCTGAGTTTGGACTCGGCTGGTGACAAAATGTTCCAAACACACCCCATGCACAACTCCACCGGGGAAGGTGCCAGAAAGGAATTATGTTGGTAGTTTTTACAGTGCCCCGGTAGGCAGCTGAAAGGTGCCACAAAAGTTGTTCTACCTGCTTTCTGGGCTGAGATGGGGAAGCGCTGAATTTTGGACTCGGCTGGTGACAAAATGTTCCAAACACACCCCATGCACAACTCCACCGGGGAAGGTGCCAGAAAGGAGTTCTGTTGGTAGTTTTTACAGTACCCCGGTAGGCAGCTGAACGGCGCCACAAAACTTGTTCTACCTGCTTTCTGGGCTGAGATGGGGAAGCGCTGAATTTTGGACTCGGCTGGTGACAAAATGTTCCAAACACACCCCATGCACAACTCCACCGGGGAAGGTGCCAGAAAGGAGTTCTGTTGGTAGTTTTTACAGTGCCCCGGTAGGCAGCTGAATGGCGCCACAAAACTTGTTCTACCTGCTTTCTGGGCTGAGATGGGGAAGCGCTGAATTTTGGACTCGGCTGGTGACAAAATGTTCCAAACACACCCCATGCACAACTCCACCGGGGAAGGTGCCAGCAAGGAGTTCTTATGGCAGTTTTTACAGTGCCCCAGCAGGCAGCTGAAAGGCACCACAAAAGATGTTCTACCTGCTTTCTGGGCTGAGATGGGGAAGCGCTGAATTTTGGACTCGGCTGGTGACAAAATGTTCCAAACACACCCCATGCACAACTCCACCGAGGAAGGTGCCAGAAAGGAGTTCTGTTGGTAGTTTTTACAGTGCCCCGGTAGGCAGCTGAACGGCGCCACAAAACTTGTTCTACCTGCTTTCTGGGGTGAGATGGGGAACCGCTGAATTTTGGACTCGGCTGGTGACAAAATGTTCCAAACACACCCCATGCACAACTCCACCGGGGAAGGTGCCAGCAAGGAGTTCTGTTGGTAGTTTTTACAGTTCCCCGGTAGGCAGCTGAAAGGCGCCACAAAAGATGTTCTACCTGCTTTCTGGGCTGAGATGGGGAAGCGCTGAATTTTGGACTCGGCTGGTGACAAAATGTTCCAAACACACCCCATGCACAACTCCACCGGGGAAGGTGCCAGAAAGGAGTTCTGTTGGTAGTTTTTACAGTACCCCGGTAGGCAGCTGAAAGGCGCCACAAAAGATGTTCTACCTGCTTTCTGGGCTGAGATGGGGAAGCGCTGAATTTTGGACTCGGCTGGTGACAAAATGTTCCAAACACACCCCATGCACAACTCCACCGGGGAAGGTGCCAGAAAGGAGTTCTCTTGGTAGTTTTTACAGTACCCCGGTAGGCAGCTGAAAGGCGCCACAAAACTTGTTCTACCTGCTTTCTGGGCTGAGATGGGGAAGCGCTGAATTTTGGACTCGGTTGGTGACAAAATGTTCCAAACACACCCCATGCACAACTCCACCGGGGAAGGTGCCAGAAAGGAGTTCTCTTGGTAGTTTTTACAGTGCCCCGGTAGGCAGCTGAAAGGCACCACAAAAGATGTTCTACCTGCTTTCTGGGCTGAAATGGGGAAGCGCTGAATTTTGGACTCGGCTGGTGACAAAATGTTCCAAACACACCCCATGCACAACTCCACCGGGGAAGGTGCCAGAAGGAGTTCTCTTGGTAGTTTTTACAGTACCCCGGTAGGCAGCTGAATGGCGCCACAAAACTTGTTCTACCTGCTTTCTGGGCTGAGATGGGGAACCGCTGAATTTTGGACTCGGCTGGTGACAAAATTGTCCAAACACACCCCATGCACAACTCCACCGGGGATGGTGCCAGCAAGGAGTTCTTATGGCAGTTTTTACAGTGCCCCAGCAGGCAGCTGAAAGGCACCACAAAAGTTGTTCTACCTGCTTTCTGGGCTGAGATGTGGAACCGCTGAGTTTGGACTCGGCTGGTGACAAAATGTTCCAAACACACCCCATGCACAACTCCACCGGGGAAGGTGCCAGAAAGGAATTCTGTTGGTAGTTTTTACAGTGCCCCGGTAGGCAGCTGAAAGGTGCCACAAAAGTTGTTCTACCTGCTTTCTGGGCTGAGATGGGGAAGCGCTGAATTTTGGACTCGGCTGGTGACAAAATGTTCCAAACACACCCCATGCACAACTCCACCGGGGAAGGTGCCAGAAAGGAGTTCTGTTGGTAGTTTTTACAGTACCCCGGTAGGCAGCTGAACGGCGCCACAAAACTTGTTCTACCTGCTTTCTGGGCTGAGATGGGGAAGCGCTGAATTTTGGACTCGGCTGGTGACAAAATGTTCCAAACACACCCCATGCACAACTCCACCGGGGAAGGTGCCAGAAAGGAGTTCTCTTGGTAGTTTTTACAGTACCCCGGTAGGCAGCTGAATGGCGCCACAAAACTTGTTCTACCTGCTTTCTGGGCTGAGATGGGGAAGCGCTGAATTTTGGACTCGGCTGGTGACAAAATGTTCCAAACACACCCCATGCACAACTCCACCGGGGAAGGTGCCAGCAAGGAGTTCTTATGGCAGTTTTTACAGTGCCCCAGCAGGCAGCTGAAAGGCACCACAAAAGATGTTCTACCTGCTTTCTGGGCTGAGATGGGGAACCGCTGAATTTTGGACTCGGCTGCTGACAAAATTGTCCAAAAACACCCCATGCACAACTCCACCGAGGAAGGTGCCAGAAAGGAGTTCTGTTGGTAGTTTTTACAGTGCCCCGGTAGGCAGCTGAACGGCGCCACAAAACTTGTTCTACCTGCTTTCTGGGGTGAGATGGGGAACCGCTGAATTTTGGACTCGGCTGGTGACAAAATGTTCCAAACACACCCCATGCACAACTCCACCGGGGAAGGTGCCAGAAAGGAGTTCTGTTGGCAGTTTTTACAGTTCCCCGGTAGGCAGCTGAAAGGCGCCACAAAAGATGTTCTACCTGCTTTCTGGGCTGAGATGGGGAAGCGCTGAATTTTGGACTCGGCTGGTGACAAAATGTTCCAAACACACCCCATGCACAACTCCACCGGGGAAGGTGCCAGAAAGGAGTTCTCTTGGTAGTTTTTACAGTACCCCGGTAGGCAGCTGAAAGGCGCCACAAAACTTGTTCTACCTGCTTTCTGGGCTGAGATGGGGAAGCGCTGAATTTTGGACTCGGCTGGTGACAAAATGTTCCAAACACACCCCATGCACAACTCCACCGGGGAAGGTGCCAGAAAGGAGTTCTCTTGGTAGTTTTTACAGTGCCCCGGTAGGCAGCTGAAAGGCACCACAAAAGATGTTCTACCTGCTTTCTGAGCTGAGATGGGGAAGCGCTGAATTTTGGACTCGGCTGGTGACAAAATGTTCCAAACACACCCCATGCTCAACTCCACCGGGGAAGGTGCCAGAAGGAGTTCTCTTGGTAGTTTTTACAGTACCCCGGTAGGCAGCTGAATGGCGCCACAAAACTTGTTCTACCTGCTTTCTGGGCTGAGATGGGGAACCGCTGAATTTTGGACTCGGCTGGTGACAAAATTGTCCAAACACACCCCATGCACAACTCCACCGGGGATGGTGCCAGCAAGGAGTTCTTATGGCAGTTTTTACAGTGCCCCAGCAGGCAGCTGAAAGGCACCACAAAAGATGTTCTACCTGCTTTCTGGGCTGAGATGGGGAACCGCTGAATTTTGGACTCGGCTACTGAAAAATTGTCCAAAAACACCCCATGCACAACTCCACCGAGGAAGGTGCCAGAAAGGAGTTCTCTTGGTAGTTTTTACAGTGCCCTGGTAGGCAGCTGAACGGCACCACAAAACTAGTTCTACCTGCTTTCTGGGCTGAGATGGGGAACCGCTGAATTTTGGACTCGGCTGGTGACAAAATGTTCCAACACACCCCATGCACAACTCCACCGGGGAAGGTGCCAGAAAGGAATTCTCTTGGTAGTTTTTACAGTAACCCGGTAGGCAGCTGAAAGGCACCACAAAAGTTGTTCTACCTGCTTTCTGGGCTGAGATGGGGAACAGCTGAATTTTGGACTCGGCTGGTGACAAAATGTTCCAAACACACCCCATGCACAACTCCACCGGGGAAGGTGCCAGAAAGGAATTCTCTTGGTAGTTTTTACAGTACCCCGGTAGGCAGCTGAAAGGCGCCACAAAAGATGTTCTACCTGCTTTCTGGGCTGAGATGGGGAAGCGCTGAATTTTGGACTCGGCTGGTGACAAAATGTTCCAAACACACCCCATGCACAACTCCACCGGGGAAGGTGCCAGAAAGGAGTTCTCTTGGTAGTTTTTACAGTGCCCCGGTAGGCAGCTGAACGGCGCCACAAAACTTGTTCTACCTGCTTTCTGGGCTGAGATGGGGAACCGCTGAATTTTGGACTCGGCTGGTGACAAAATTGTCCAAACACACGATATGCACAACTCCACCGGGGAAGGTGCCAGAAAGGAGTTCTGTTGGTAGTTTTTACACTACCCCGGTAGGCAGCTGAAAGGCACCACAAAAGTTGTTCTACCTGCTTTCTGGGCTGAGATGTGGAACCGCTGAGTTTGGACTCGGCTGGTGACAAAATGTTCCAAACACACCCCATGCACAACTCCACCGGGGAAGGTGCCAGAAAGGAGTTCTGTTGGTAGTTTTTACAGTGCCCCGGTAGGCAGCTGAAAGGCACCACAAAAGATGTTCTACCTGCTTTCTGGGCTGAGATGGGGAAGCGCTGAATTTTGGACTCGGCTGGTGACAAAATGTTCCAAACACACCCCATGCACAACTCCACCGGGGAAGGTGCCAGAAAGGAGTTCTCTTGGTAGTTTTTACAGTGCCCCGGTAGGCAGCTGAAAGGCACCACAAAACTTGTTCTACCTTCTTTCTGGGCTGAGATGGGGAACCGCTGAATTTTGGACTCAGCTGGTGAGAAAATTGTCCAAACACACCATATGCACAACTCCACCGGGGAAGGTGCCAGAAAGGAATTCTGTTGGTAGTTTTTACAGTAACCCGGTAGGCAGCTGAAAGGCGCCACAAAAATTGTTCTACCTGCTTTCTGGGCTGAGATGGGGAAGCGCTGAATTTTGGACTCGGCTGGTGACAAAATGTTCCAAACACACCCCATGCACAACTCCACCTGGGAAGGTGCCAGAAAGGAGTTCTCTTGGTAGTTTTTACAGTGCCCCGGTAGGCAGCTGAACGGCGCCACAAAACTTGTTCTACCTGCTTTCTGGGCTGAGATGGGGAACCGCTGAATTTTGGACTCAGCTGGTGACAAAATTGTCCAAACACACCATATGCACAACTGCACCGGGGAAGGTGCCAGAAAGGAGTTCTGTTGGTAGTTTTTACAGTGCCCCGGTAGGCAGCTGAAAGGCACCACAAAAGATGTTCTACCTGCTTTCTGGGCTGAGATGGGGAACCGCTGAATTTGGACTCGGCTGGTGACAAAATGTTCCAAACACACCCCATGCACAACTCCACCGGGGAAGGTGCCAGAAAGGAGTTCTGTTGGTAGTTTTTACAGTGCCCCGGTAGGCAGCTGAACGGCGCCACAAAACTTGTTCTACCTGCTTTCTGGGCTGAGATGGGGAACCGCTGAATTTTGGACTCGGCTGGTGACAAAATTGTCCAAACACACGATATGCACAACTCCACCGGGGAAGGTGCCAGAAAGGAGTTCTGTTGGTAATTTTTACACTACCCCGGTAGGCAGCTGAAAGGCACCACAAAAGTTGTTCTACCTGCTTTCTGGGCTGAGATGTGGAACCGCTGAGTTTGGACTCGGCTGGTGACAAAATGTTCCAAACACACCCCATGCACAACTCCACCGGGGAAGGTGCCAGAAAGGAATTCTGTTGGTAGTTTTTACAGTGCCCCGGTAGGCAGCTGAAAGATGCCACAAAAGTTGTTCTACCTGCTTTCTGGGCTGAGATGGGGAAGCGCTGAATTTTGGACTCGGCTGGTGACAAAATGTTCCAAACACACCCCATGCACAACTCC
Source organism: Falco cherrug (assembly GCF_023634085.1). NCBI lineage: Eukaryota > Metazoa > Chordata > Aves > Falconiformes > Falconidae > Falco > Falco cherrug. The sequence goes on along the minus strand of NC_073719.1, from coordinate 12,381,268 downwards.
ACCGGGGAAGGTGCCAGAAAGGAGTTCTCTTGGTAGTTTTTACAGTACCCCGGTAGGCAGCTGAACGGCGCCACAAAACTTGTTCTACCTGCTTTCTGGGCTGAGATGGGGAAGCGCTGAATTTTGGACTCGGCTGGTGACAAAATGTTCCAAACACACCCCATGCACAACTCCACCGGGGAAGGTGCCAGAAAGGAGTTCTGTTGGTAGTTTTTACAGTGCCCCGGTAGGCAGCTGAACGGCGCCACAAAACTTGTTCTACCTGCTTTCTGGGTTGAGATGGGGAACCGCTGAATTTTGGACTCGGCTGGTGACAAAATTGTCCAAACACACGATATGCACAACTCCACCGGGGAAGGTGCCAGAAAGGAGTTCTGTTGGTAATTTTTACACTACCCCGGTAGGCAGCTGAAAGGCACCACAAAAGTTGTTCTACCTGCTTTCTGGGCTGAGATGTGGAACCGCTGAGTTTGGACTCGGCTGGTGACAAAATGTTCCAAACACACCCCATGCACAACTCCACCGGGGAAGGTGCCAGAAAGGAATTCTGTTGGTAGTTTTTACAGTGCCCCGGTAGGCAGCTGAAAGGTGCCACAAAAGTTGTTCTACCTGCTTTCTGGGCTGAGATGGGGAAGCGCTGAATTTTGGACTCGGCTGGTGACAAAATGTTCCAAACACACCCCATGCACAACTCCACCGGGGAAGGTGCCAGAAAGGAGTTCTCTTGGTAGTTTTTACAGTACCCCGGTAGGCAGCTGAACGGCGCCACAAAACTTGTTCTACCTGCTTTCTGGGCTGAGATGGGGAAGCGCTGAATTTTGGACTCGGCTGGTGACAAAATGTTCCAAACACACCCCATGCACAACTCCACCGGGGAAGGTGCCAGAAAGGAGTTCTGTTGGTAGTTTTTACAGTACCCCGGTAGGCAGCTGAAAGGCGCCAAAAAATTTGTTCTACCTGCTTTCTGGGCTGAGATGGGGAAGTGCTGAATTTTGGACTCGGCTGGTGACAAAATGTTCCAAACACACCCCATGCACAACTCCACCGGGGAAGGTGCCAGAAAGGAGTTCTCTTGGTATTTTTTACAGTACCCTGGTAGGCAGCTGAAAGGCGCCACAAAAGTTGTTCTACCTGCTTTCTGGGCTGAGACGGGGAACCGCTGACTTTTGGACTCGGCTGGTGACAAAATGTTCCAAACACACCCCCTGCACAACTCCACCGGGGAAGGTGCCAGAAAGGAATTCTGTTGGTAGTTTTTACACTACCCCGGTAGGCAGCTGAAAGGCACCACAAAAGATGTTCTACCTGCTTTCTGGGCTGAGATGGGGAAGCGCTGAATTTTGGACTCGGCTGGTGACAAAATGTTCCAAACACACCCCATGCACAACTCCACCGGGGAAGGTGCCAGAAAGGAATTCTGTTGGTAGTTTTTACAGTAACCCGGTAGGCAGCTGGAAGGCGCCACAAAACTTGTTCTACCTGCTTTCTGGGCTGAGATGGGGAAGCGCTGAATTTTTGACTCGGCTGGTGACAAAATGTTCCAAACACACCCCATGCACAACTCCACCGGGGAAGGTGCCAGAAAGGAATTCTGTTGGTAGTTTTTACTGTAACCCGGTAGGCAGCTGGAAGGCGCCACAAAAATTGTTCTACCTGCTTTCTGGGCTGAGATGGGGAAGCGCTGAATTTTGGACTCGGCTGGTGACAAAATGTTCCAAACACACCCCATGCACAACTCCACCGGGGAAGGTGCCAGAAAGGAATTCTCTTGGTAGTTTTTACAGTACCCCGGTAGGCAGCTGAAAGGCGCCACAAAACTTGTTCTACCTGCTTTCTGGGCTGAGATGGGGTACCGCTGAATTTGGACTCGGCTGGTGACAAAATGTTCCAAACACACCCCATGCACAACTCCACCAGGGAAGGTGCCAGAAAGGAGTTCTCTTGGTAGTTTTTACAGTGCCCCGGTAGGCAGCTGAACGGCGCCACAAAACTTGTTCTACCTGCTTTCTGGGCTGAGATGGGGAAGCGCTGAATTTTGGACTCGGATGCTGACAAAATTGTCCAAAAACACCCCATGCACAACTCCACCGGGGAAGGTGCCAGAAAGGAGTTCTCTTGGTAGTTTTTACAGTACCCCGGTAGGCAGCTGAAAGGCGCCACAAAACCTGTTCTACCTGCTTTCTGGGCTGAGACGGGGAACCGCTGAATTTTGGACTCGGCTGGTGACAAAATGTTCCAAACACACCCCATGCACAACTCCACCGGGGAAGGTGCCAGAAAGGAGTTCTCTTGGTAGTTTTTACAGTACCCCGGTAGGCAGCTGAAAGGCGCCACAAAAGTTGTTCTACCTGCTTTCTGGGCTGAGACGGGGAACCGCTGAATTTTGGACTCGGCTGGTGACAAAATGTTCCAAACACACCCCATGCACAACTCCACCGGGGAAGGTGCCAGAAAGGAATTCTGTTGGTAGTTTTTACAGTAACCCGGTAGGCAGCTGAACGGCGCCACAAAACTTGTTCTACCTGCTTTCTGGGGTGAGATGGGGAACCGCTGAATTTTGGACTCGGCTGGTGACAAAATGTTCCAAACACACGCCATGCACAACTCCACCGGGGAAGGTGCCAGAAAGGAGTTCTGTTGGTAGTTTTTACAGTGCCCCGGTAGGCAGCTGAAAGGCGCCACAAAACTTGTTCTACCTGCTATCTGGGCTGAGATGGGGAAGTGCTGAATTTTGGACTTGGCTGGTGACAAAATGTTCCAAACACACCCCATGCACAACTCCACCGGGGAAGGTGCCAGAAAGGAATTCTCTTGGTAGTTTTTACAGTAACCCGGTAGGCAGCTGGAAGGCGCCACAAAACTTGTTCTACCTGCTTTCTGGGCTGAGATGGGGAAGCGCTGAATTTTGGACTCGGCTGGTGACAAAATGTTCCAAACACACCCCATGCACAACTCCACCGGGGAAGGTGCCAGAAAGGAATTCTCTTGGTAGTTTTTACAGTACCCCGGTAGGCAGCTGAACGGCGCCACAAAAGATGTTCTACCTGCTTTCTGGGCTGAGATGGGGAACCGCTGAATTTTGGACTCGGCTGGTGACAAAATGTCCAAACACACCATATGCACAACTCCACCGGGGAAGGTGCCAGAAAGGAGTTCTGTTGGTAGTTTTTACAGTACCCCGTTAGGCAGCTGAAAGGCACCACAAAACTTGTTCTACCTGCTTTCTGGGCTGAGACGGGGAACCGCTGAATTTGTACTCGGCTGGTGACAAAATGTTCCAAACACACGCCATGCACAACTCCACCGGGGAAGGTGCCAGAAAGGAGTTCTCTTGGTAGTTTTTACAGTACCCCGGTAGGCAGCTGAAAGGCGCCACAAAAGTTGTTCTACCTGCTTTCTGGGCTGAGATGGGGAAGCGCTGAATTTTGGACTCGGCTGGTGACAAAATGTTCCAAACACACCCCATGCACAACTCCACCGGGGAAGGTGCCAGAAAGGAGTTTTCTTGGTAGTTTTTACAGTACCCCGGTAGGCAGCTGAAAGGCGCCACAAAACTTGTTCTACCTGCTTTCTGGGCTGAGATGGGGAAGCGCTGAATTTTGGACTCGGCTGGTGACAAAATGTTCCAAACACACCCCATGCACAACTCCACCGGGGAAGGTGCCAGAAAGGAATTCTCTTGGTAGTTTTTACAGTACCCCGGTAGGCAGCTGAACGGCGCCACAAAACTTGTTCTACCTGCTTTCTGGGCTGAGATGGGGAAGCGCTGAATTTTGGACTCGGCTGGTGACAAAATGTTCCAAACACACCCCATGCACAACTCCACCGGGGAAGGTGCCAGAAAGGAGTTCTCTTGGTAGTTTTTACAGTAACCCGGTAGGCAGCTGAAAGGCACCACAAAAGATGTTCTACCTGCTTTCTGGGCTGAGATGGGGAAGCACTGAATTTTGGACTCGGCTGGTGACAAAATGTTCCAAACACACCCCATGCACAACTCCACCGGGGAAGGTGCCAGAAAGGAATTCTGTTGGTAGTTTTTACACTACCCCGGTAGGCAGCTGAAAGGCGCCACAAAACTTGTTCTACCTGCTTTCTGGGCTGAGATGGGGAAGCGCTGAATTTTGGAATCGGCTGGTGACAAAATGTTCCAAACACACCCCATGCACAACTCCACCGGGGAAGGTGCCAGAAAGGAATTCTCTTGGTAGTTTTTACAGTAACCCGGTAGGCAGCTGGAAGGTGCCACAAAAATTGTTCTACCTGCTTTCTGGGCTGAGATCGGGAACCGCTGAATTTTGGACTCGGCTGGTGACAAAATGTTCCAAACACACCCCATGCACAACTCCACCGGGGAAGGTGCCAGAAAGGAATTCTCTTGGTAGTTTTTACAGTGCCCCGGTAGGCAGCTGAAAGGCGCCACAAAACTTGTTCTACCTGCTTTCTGGGCTGAGATGGGGAACCGCTGAATTTGGACTCGGCTGGTGACAAAATGTTCCAAACACACCCCATGCACAACTCCACCGGGGAAGGTGCCAGAAAGGAGTTTTCTTGGTAGTTTTTACAGTACCCCGGTAGGCAGCTGAAAGGCGCCACAAAACTTGTTCTACCTGCTTTCTGGGCTGAGATGGGGAAGCGCTGAATTTTGGACTCGGCTGGTGACAAAATGTTCCAAACACACCCCATGCACAACTCCACCGGGGAAGGTGCCAGAAGGAGTTCTCTTGGTAGTTTTTACAGTACCCCGGTAGGCAGCTGAAAGGCACCACAAAACTTGTTCTACCTGCTTTCTGGGCTGAGATGGGGAACCGCTGAATTTGGACTCGGCTGGTGACAAAATGTTCCAAACACACCCCATGCACAACTCCACCGGGGAAGGTGCCAGAAAGGAGTTCTCTTGGTAGTTTTTACAGTGCCCCGGTAGGCAGCTGAACGGCGCCACAAAACTCGTTCTACCTGCTTTCTGGGCTGAGATGGGGAAGCGCTGAATTTTGGACTCGGCTGGTGACAAAATGTTCCAAACACACCCCATGCACAACTCCACCGGGGAAGGTGCCAGAAAGGAATTCTCTTGGTAGTTTTTACAGTACCCCGGTAGGCAGCTGAAAGGCACCACAAAAGATGTTCTACCTGCTTTCTGGGCTGAGATGGGGAAGCACTGAATTTTGGACTCGGCTGGTGACAAAATGTTCCAAACACACCCCATGCACAACTCCACCGGGGAAGGTGCCAGAAAGGAATTCTCTTGGTAGTTTTTACAGTACCCCGGCAGGCAGCTGAAAGGCACCACAAAAGATGTTCTACCTGCTTTCTGGGCTGAGATGGGGAAGCGCTGAATTTTGGACTCGGCTGGTGACAAAATGTTCCAAACACACCCCATGCACAACTCCACCGGGGAAGGTGCCAGAAAGGAATTCTCTTGGTAGTTTTTACAGTACCCCGGCAGGCAGCTGAAAGGCACCACAAAAGATGTTCTACCTGCTTTCTGGGCTGAGATGGGGAAGCGCTGAATTTTGGACTCGGCTGGTGACAAAATGTTCCAAACACACCCCATGCACAACTCCACCGGGGAAGGTGCCAGAAAGGAATTCTGTTGGTAGTTTTTACAGTACACCGGTAGGCAGCTGAAAGGCACCACAAAAGATGTTCTACCTGCTTTCTGGGCTGAGACGGGGAACCGCTGAATTTGGACTCGGCTGGTGACAAAATGTTCCAAACACACCCCATGCACAACTCCACCGGGGAAGGTGCCAGAAAGGAATTCTCTTGGTAGTTTTTACACTACCCCGGTAGGCAGCTGAAAGGCACCACAAAAGATGTTCTACCTGCTTTCTGGGCTGAGATGGGGAACCGCTGAATTTTGGACTCGGCTGGTGACAAAATGTTCCAAACACACCCCATGCACAACTCCACCGGGGAAGGTGCCAGAAAGGAGTTTTCTTGGTAGTTTTTACAGTGCCCCGGTAGGCAGCTGAAAGGCGCCACAAAACTTGTTCTACCTGCTTTCTGGGCTGAGATGGGGAACCGCTGAATTTGGACTCGGCTGGTGACAAAATGTTCCAAACACACCCCATGCACAACTCCACCGGGGAAGGTGCCAGAAAGGAGTTCTGTTGGTAGTTTTTACAGTGCCCCGGTAGGCAGCTGAAAGGCGCCACAAAACTTGTTCTACCTGCTTTCTGGGCTGAGATGGGGAAGCGCTGAATTTTGGACTCGGCTGGTGACAAAATGTTCCAAACACACCCCATGCACAAATCCACCGGGGAAGGTGCCAGAAAGGAGTTCTCTAGGTAGTTTTTACAGTACCCCGGTAGGCAGCTGAAAGGCGCCACAAAACTTGTTCTACCTGTTTTCTGGGCTGAGATGGGGAACCGCTGAATTTTGGACTCGGCTGGTGACAAAATGTTCCAAACACACCCCATGCACAACTCCACCGGGGAAGGTGCCAGAAAGGAGTTCTCTTGGTAGTTTTTACACTACCCCGGTAGGCAGCTGAAAGGCGCCACAAAACTTGTTCTACCTGCTTTCTGGGCTGAGATGGGGAAGCGCTGAATTTTGGACTCGGCTGGTGACAAAATGTTCCAAACACACCCCATGCACAACTCCACCGGGGAAGGTGCCAGAAAGGAATTCTCTTGGTAGTTTTTACACTACCCCGGTAGGCAGCTGAAAGGCGCCACAAAACTTGTTCTACCTGCTTTCAGGGCTGAGATGGGGAACCGCTGAATTTGGACTCGGCTGGTGACAAAATGTTCCAAACACACCCCATGCACAACTCCACCGGGGAAGGTGCCAGAAAGGAGTTCTGTTGGTAGTTTTTACAGTGCCCCGGTAGGCAGCTGAAAGGCGCCACAAAACTTGTTCTACCTGCTTTCTGGGCTGAGATGGGGAAGCGCTGAATTTTGGACTCGGCTGGTGACAAAATGTTCCAAACACACCCCATGCACAACTCCACCGGGGAAGGTGCCAGAAAGGAATTCTGTTGGTAGTTTTTACAGTACCCCGGTAGGCAGCTGAAAGGCACCACAAAAGATGTTCTACCTGCTTTCTGGGCTGAGATGGGGAAGCGCTGAATTTTGGACTCGGCTGGTGACAAAATGTTCCAAACACACCGCATGCACAACTCCACCGGGGAAGGTGCCAGAAAGGAGTTCTCTTGGTAGTTTTTACAGTACCCCGGTAGGCAGCTGAAAGGCGCCACAAAACTTGTTCTACCTGCTTTCTGGGCTGAGATGGGGAAGCGCTGAATTTTGGACTCGGCTGGTGACAAAATGTTCCAAACACACCCCATGCACAACTCCACCGGGGAAGGTGCCAGAAAGGAGTTCTCTTGGTAGTTTTAAAGTACCCCGGTAGGCAGCTGAAAGGCGCCACAAAAGATGTTCTACCTGCTTTCTGGGCTGAGATGGGGAAGCGCTGAATTTTGGACTCGGCTGGTGACAAAATGTTCCAAACACACCCCATGCACAACTCCACCGGGGAAGGTGCCAGAAAGGAATTCTCTTGGTAGTTTTTACAGTGCCCCGGTAGGCAGCTGAAAGGCACCACAAAAGATGTTCTACCTGCTTTCTGGGCTGAGATGGGGAAGCGCTGAATTTTGGACTCGGCTGGTGACAAAATGTACCAAACACACCGCATGCACAACTCCACCGGGGAAGGTGCCAGAAAGGAGTTCTCTTGGTAGTTTTTACAGTACCCCGGTAGGCAGCTGAAAGGCGCCACAAAAGTTGTTCTACCTGCTTTCTGGGCTGAGATGGGGAAGCGCTGAATTTTGGACTCGGCTGGTGACAAAATGTTCCAAACACACCCCATGCACAACTCCACCGGGGAAGGTGCCAGAAAGGAGTTCTCTTGGTAGTTTTTACAGTACCCCGGTAGGCAGCTGAAAGGCGCCACAAAACTAGTTCTACCTGCTTTCTGGGCTGAGACGGGGAACCGCTGAATTTTGGACTCGGCTGGCGACAAAATGTTCCAAACACACCCCATGCACAACTCCACCAGGGAAGGTGCCAGAAAGGAGTTCTCTTGGTAGTTTTTACACTACCCCGGTAGGCAGCTGAAAGGCGCCACAAAACTTGTTCTACCTGCTTTCTGGGCTGAGATGGGGAACCGCTGAATTTTGGACTCGGCTGGTGACAAAATGTTCCAAACACACCCCATGCACAACTCCACCGGGGAAGGTGCCAGAAAGGAGTTCTGTTGGTAGTTTTTACAGTACCCCGGTAGGCAGCTGAAAGGCGCCACAAAACTTGTTCTACCTGCTTTCTGGGCTGAGACGGGGAACCGCTGAATTTTGGACTCGGCTGGTGACAAAATGTTCCAAACACACCCCATGCACAACTCCACCAGGGAAGGTGCCAGAATGGAGTTCTCTTGGTAGTTTTTACAGTGCCCCGGTAGGCAGCTGAATGGCGCCAAAAAACACGTTCTACCTGCTTTCTGGGCTGAGATGGGGAAGCGCTGAATTTTGGACTCGGCTGGTGACAAAATGTTCCAAACACACCCCATGCACAACTCCACCGGGGAAGGTGCCAGAAAGGAATTCTCTTGGTAGTTTTTACAGTACCCCAGTAGGCAGCTTAAAGGCACCACAAAAGATGTTCTACCTGCTTTCTGGGCTGAGATGGGGAAGCGCTGAATTTTGGACTCGGCTGGTGACAAAATGTTCCAAACACACTCCATGCACAACTCCACCGGGGAAGGTGCCAGAAAGGAGTTCTGTTGGTAGTTTTTACAGTGCCCCGGTAGGCAGCTGAAAGGCGCCACAAAACTTGTTCTACCTGCTTTCTGGGCTGAGATGGGGAAGCGCTGAATTTTGGACTCTGCTGGTGACAAAATGTTCCAAACACACCCCATGCACAACTCCACCGGGGAAGGTGCCAGAAAGGAGTTTTCTTGGTAGTTTTTACAGTACCACGGTAGGCAGCTGAAAGGCGCCACAAAAGTTGTTCTACCTGCTTTCTGGGCTGAGATGGGGAAGCGCTGAATTTTGGACTCGGCTGGTGACAAAATGTTCCAAACACACCCCATGCACAACTCCACCGGGGAAGGTGCCAGAAAGGAATTCTGTTGGTAGTTTTTACAGTACCCCGGTAGGCAGCTGAAAGGCACCACAAAAGATGTTCTACCTGCTTTCTGGGCTGAGATGGGGAACCGCTGAATTTTGGACTCGGCTGGTGACAAAATGTTCCAAACACACCCCATGCACAACTCCACCGGGGAAGGTGCCCGAAAGGAATTCTGTTGGTAGTTTTTACAGTACCCCGGTAGGCAGCTGAAAGGCACCACAAAAGATGTTCTACCTGCTTTCTGGGCTGAGATGGGGAACCGCTGAATTTTGGACTCGGCTGGTGACAAAATGTTCCAAACACACCCCATGCACAACTCCACCGGGGAAGGTGCCAGAAGGAGTTCTCTTGGTAGTTTTTACAGTACCCCGGTAGGCAGCTGAATGGCGCCACAAAACTTGTTCTACCTGCTTTCTGGGCTGAGACGGGGAACCGCTGAATTTTGGACTCGGCTGGTGACAAAATGTTCCAAACACACCCCATGCACAACTCCACCGGGGAAGGTGCCAGAAAGGAGTTCTCTTGGTAGTTTTTACAGTACCCCGGTAGGCAGCTGAAAGGCGCCACAAAAGATGTTCTACCTGCTTTCTGGGCTGAGACGGGGAACCGCTGAATTTTGGACTCGGCTGGTGACAAAATGTTCCAAACACACCCCATGCACAACTCCACCGGGGAAGGTGCCAGAAAGGAGTTCTGTTGGTAGTTTTTACAGTGCCCCTGTAGGTAGCTGAAAGGCGCCACAAAACTTGTTCTACCTGCTTTCTGGGCTGAGATGGGGAACCGCGGAATTTGGACTCGGCTGGTGACAAAATGTTCCAAACACACCCCATGCACAACTCCACCGGGGAAGGTGCCAGAAAGGAATTCTCTTGGTAGTTTTTACAGTACCCCGGTAGGCAGCTGAAAGGCACCTCAAAAGATGTTCTACCTGCTTTCTGGGCTGAGATGGGGAACCGCTGAATTTGGACTCGGCTGGTGACAAAATGTTCCAAACACACCCCATGCACAACTCCACCGGGGAAGGTGCCAGAAAGGAGTTCTGTTGGTAGTTTTTACAGTGCCCCGGTAGGCAGCTGAAAGGCGCCACAAAACTTGTTCTACCTGCTTTCTGGGCTGAGATGGGGAAGCGCTGAATTTTGGACTTGGCTGGTGACAAAATGTTCCAAACACACCCCATGCACAACTCCACCGGGGAAGGTGCCAGAAAGGAATTCTCTTGGTAGTTTTTACAGTAACCCGGTAGGCAGCTGGAAGGTGCCACAAAAATTGTTCTACCTGCTTTCTGGGCTGAGATCGGGAACCGCTGAATTTTGGACTCGGCTGGTGACAAAATGTTCCAAACACACCCCATGCACAACTCCACCGGGGAAGGTGCCAGAAAGGAATTCTCTTGGTAGTTTTTACAGTGCCCCGGTAGGCAGCTGAAAGGCGCCACAAAACTTGTTCTACCTGCTTTCTGGGCTGAGATGGGGAACCGCTGAATTTGGACTCGGCTGGTGACAAAATGTTCCAAACACACCCCATGCACAACTCCACCGGGGAAGGTGCCAGAAAGGAGTTTTCTTGGTAGTTTTTACAGTACCCCGGTAGGCAGCTGAAAGGCACCACAAAACTTGTTCTACCTGCTTTCTGGGCTGAGATGGGGAAGCGCTGAATTTTGGACTCGGCTGGTGACAAAATGTTCCAAACACACCCCATGCACAACTCCACCGGGGAAGGTGCCAGAAAGGAATTCTCTTGGTAGTTTTTACAGTACCCCGGTAGGCAGCTGAACGGCGCCACAAAACTTGTTCTACCTGCTTTCTGGGCTGAGATGGGGAAGCGCTGAATTTTGGACTCGGCTGGTGACAAAATGTTCCAAACACACCCCATGCACAACTCCACCGGGGAAGGTGCCAGAAAGGAGTTCTCTTGGTAGTTTTTACAGTAACCCGGTAGGCAGCTGAAAGGCACCACAAAAGATGTTCTACCTGCTTTCTGGGCTGAGATGGGGAAGCACTGAATTTTGGACTCGGCTGGTGACAAAATGTTCCAAACACACCCCATGCACAACTCCACCGGGGAAGGTGCCAGAAAGGAATTCTGTTGGTAGTTTTTACACTACCCCGGTAGGCAGCTGAAAGGCGCCACAAAACTTGTTCTACCTGCTTTCTGGGCTGAGATGGGGAAGCGCTGAATTTTGGAATCGGCTGGTGACAAAATGTTCCAAACACACCCCATGCACAACTCCACCGGGGAAGGTGCCAGAAAGGAATTCTGTTGGTAGTTTTTACAGTACCCCGGTAGGCAGCTGAAAGGCACCACAAAAGATGTTCTACCTGCTTTCTGGGCTGAGATGGGGAAGCGCTGAATTTTGGACTCGGCTGGTGACAAAATGTTCCAAACACACCCCATGCACAACTCCACCGGGGAAGGTGCCAGAAAGGAGTTCTCTTGGTAGTTTTTACATTACCCCGGTAGGCAGCTGAAAGGCGCCACAAAAGTTGTTCTACCTGCTTTCTGGGCTGAGATGGGGAACCGCTGAATTTTGGACTCGGCTGGTGACAAAATTGTCCAAACACACCCCATGCACAACTCCACCGGGGAAGGTGCCAGAAAGGAATTCTCTTGGTAGTTTTTACAGTACCCCGGCAGGCAGCTGAAAGGCACCACAAAAGATGTTCTACCTGCTTTCTGGGCTGAGATGGGGAAGCGCTGAATTTTGGACTCGGCTGGTGACAAAATGTTCCAAACACACCCCATGCACAACTCCACCGGGGAAGGTGCCAGAAAGGAATTCTGTTGGTAGTTTTTACAGTACACCGGTAGGCAGCTGAAAGGCACCACAAAAGATGTTCTACCTGCTTTCTGGGCTGAGACGGGGAACCGCTGAATTTGGACTCGGCTGGTGACAAAATGTTCCAAACACACCCCATGCACAACTCCACCGGGGAAGGTGCCAGAAAGGAATTCTCTTGGTAGTTTTTACACTACCCCGGTAGGCAGCTGAAAGGCACCACAAAAGATGTTCTACCTGCTTTCTGGGCTGAGATGGGGAACCGCTGAATTTTGGACTCGGCTGGTGACAAAATGTTCCAAACACACCCCATGCACAACTCCACCGGGGAAGGTGCCAGAAAGGAGTTTTCTTGGTAGTTTTTACAGTGCCCCGGTAGGCAGCTGAAAGGCGCCACAAAACTTGTTCTACCTGCTTTCTGGGCTGAGATGGGGAACCGCTGAATTTGGACTCGGCTGGTGACAAAATGTTCCAAACACACCCCATGCACAACTCCACCGGGGAAGGTGCCAGAAAGGAGTTCTGTTGGTAGTTTTTACAGTGCCCCGGTAGGCAGCTGAAAGGCGCCACAAAACTTGTTCTACCTGCTTTCTGGGCTGAGATGGGGAAGCGCTGAATTTTGGACTCGGCTGGTGACAAAATGTTCCAAACACACCCCATGCACAAATCCACCGGGGAAGGTGCCAGAAAGGAGTTCTCTAGGTAGTTTTTACAGTACCCCGGTAGGCAGCTGAAAGGCGCCACAAAACTTGTTCTACCTGTTTTCTGGGCTGAGATGGGGAACCGCTGAATTTTGGACTCGGCTGGTGACAAAATGTTCCAAACACACCCCATGCACAACTCCACCGGGGAAGGTGCCAGAAAGGAGTTCTCTTGGTAGTTTTAAAGTACCCCGGTAGGCAGCTGAAAGGCGCCACAAAAGATGTTCTACCTGCTTTCTGGGCTGAGATGGGGAAGCGCTGAATTTTGGACTCGGCTGGTGACAAAATGTTCCAAACACACCCCATGCACAACTCCACCGGGGAAGGTGCCAGAAAGGAATTCTCTTGGTAGTTTTTACACTACCCCGGTAGGCAGCTGAAAGGCGCCACAAAACTTGTTCTACCTGCTTTCTGGGCTGAGATGGGGAACCGCTGAATTTGGACTCGGCTGGTGACAAAATGTTCCAAACACACCCCATGCACAACTCCACCGGGGAAGGTGCCAGAAAGGAGTTCTGTTGGTAGTTTTTACAGTGCCCCGGTAGGCAGCTGAAAGGCGCCACAAAACTTGTTCTACCTGCTTTCTGGGCTGAGATGGGGAAGCGCTGAATTTTGGACTCGGCTGGTGACAAAATGTTCCAAACACACCGCATGCACAACTCCACCGGGGAAGGTGCCAGAAAGGAGTTCTCTTGGTAGTTTTTACAGTACCCCGGTAGGCAGCTGAAAGGCGCCACAAAAGTTGTTCTACCTGCTTTCTGGGCTGAGATGGGGAAGCGCTGAATTTTGGACTCGGCTGGTGACAAAATGTTCCAAACACACCCCATGCACAACTCCACCGGGGAAGGTGCCAGAAAGGAGTTCTCTTGGTAGTTTTTACAGTGCCCCGTTAGGCAGCTGAAAGGCGCCACAAAACTTGTTCTACCTGCTTTCTGGGCTGAGATGGGGAACCGCTGAATTTGGACTCGGCTGGTGACAAAATGTTCCAAACACACCCCATGCACAACTCCACCGGGGAAGGTGCCAGAAAGGAGTTCTGTTGGTAGTTTTTACAGTGCCCCGGTAGGCAGCTGAAAGGCGCCACAAAACTTGTTCTACCTGCTTTCTGGGCTGAGATGGGGAAGCGCTGAATTTTGGACTCGGCTGGTGACAAAATGTTCCAAACACACCCCATGCACAAATCCACCGGGGAAGGTGCCAGAAAGGAGTTCTCTTGGTAGTTTTAAAGTACCCCGGTAGGCAGCTGAAAGGCGCCACAAAAGATGTTCTACCTGCTTTCTGGGCTGAGATGGGGAAGCGCTGAATTTTGGACTCGGCTGGTGACAAAATGTTCCAAACACACCCCATGCACAACTCCACCGGGGAAGGTGCCAGAAAGGAATTCTCTTGGTAGTTTTTACAGTACCCCGGTAGGCAGCTGAAAGGCACCACAAAAGATGTTCTACCTGCTTTCTGGGCTGAGATGGGGAAGCACTGAATTTTGGACTCGGCTGGTGACAAAATGTTCCAAACACACCCCATGCACAACTCCACCGGGGAAGGTGCCAGAAAGGAATTCTCTTGGTAGTTTTTACAGTACCCCGGCAGGCAGCTGAAAGGCGCCACAAAACTTGTTCTACCTGCTTTCTGGGCTGAGATGGGGAACCGCTGAATTTGGACTCGGCTGGTGACAAAATGTTCCAAACACACCCCATGCACAACTCCACCGGGGAAGGTGCCAGAAAGGAGTTCTGTTGGTAGTTTTTACAGTGCCCCGGTAGGCAGCTGAAAGGCGCCACAAAACTTGTTCTACCTGCTTTCTGGGCTGAGATTGGGGAAGCGCTGAATTTTGGACTCGGCTGGTGACAAAATGTTCCAAACACACCCCATGCACAAATCCACCGGGGAAGGTGCCAGAAAGGAGTTCTCTTGGTAGTTTTAAAGTACCCCGGTAGGCAGCTGAAAGGCGCCACAAAAGATGTTCTACCTGCTTTCTGGGCTGAGATGGGGAAGCGCTGAATTTTGGACTCGGCTGGTGACAAAATGTTCCAAACACACCCCATGCACAACTCCACCGGGGAAGGTGCCAGAAAGGAATTCTCTTGGTAGTTTTTACAGTACCCCGGTAGGCAGCTGAAAGGCACCACAAAAGATGTTCTACCTGCTTTCTGGGCTGAGATGGGGAAGCACTGAATTTTGGACTCGGCTGGTGACAAAATGTTCCAAACACACCCCATGCACAACTCCACCGGGGAAGGTGCCAGAAAGGAATTCTCTTGGTAGTTTTTACAGTACCCCGGCAGGCAGCTGAAAGGCACCACAAAAGATGTTCTACCTGCTTTCTGGGCTGAGATGGGGAAGCGCTGAATTTTGGACTCGGCTGGTGACAAAATGTTCCAAACACACCCCATGCACAACTCCACCGGGGAAGGTGCCAGAAAGGAATTCTCTTGGTAGTTTTTACAGTACCCCGGCAGGCAGCTGAAAGGCACCACAAAAGATGTTCTACCTGCTTTCGGGCTGAGATGGGGAAGCGCTGAATTTTGGACTCGGCTGGTGACAAAATGTTCCAAACACACCCCATGCACAACTCCACCGGGGAAGGTGCCAGAAAGGAATTCTGTTGGTAGTTTTTACAGTACACCGGTAGGCAGATGAAAGGCACCACAAAAGATGTTCTACCTGCTTTCTGGGCTGAGACGGGGAACCGCTGAATTTGGACTCGGCTGGTGACAAAATGTTCCAAACACACCCCATGCACAACTCCACCGGGGAAGGTGCCAGAAAGGAATTCTCTTGGTAGTTTTTACACTACCCCGGTAGGCAGCTGAAAGGCACCACAAAAGATGTTCTACCTGCTTTCTGGGCTGAGATGGGGAACCGCTGAATTTTGGACTCGGCTGGTGACAAAATGTTCCAAACACACCCCATGCACAACTCCACCGGGGAAGGTGCCAGAAAGGAGTTTTCTTGGTAGTTTTTACAGTGCCCCGGTAGGCAGCTGAAAGGCGCCACAAAACTTGTTCTACCTGCTTTCTGGGCTGAGATGGGGAACCGCTGAATTTGGACTCGGCTGGTGACAAAATGTTCCAAACACACCCCATGCACAACTCCACCGGGGAAGGTGCCAGAAAGGAGTTCTGTTGGTAGTTTTTACAGTGCCCCGGTAGGGCAGCTGAAAGGCGCCACAAAACTTGTTCTACCTGCTTTCTGGGCTGAGATGGGGAAGCGCTGAATTTTGGACTCGGCTGGTGACAAAATGTTCCAAACACACCCCATGCACAAATCCACCGGGGAAGGTGCCAGAAAGGAGTTCTCTAGGTAGTTTTTACAGTACCCCCGGTAGGCCAGCTGAAAGGCGCCACAAAAGTTGTTCTACCTGTTTTCTGGGGCTGAGATGGGGAACCGCTGAATTTTGGACTCGGCTGGTGACAAAATGTTCCAAACACACCCCCATGCACAACTCCACCGGGGAAGGTGCCAGAAAGGAGTTCTCTTGGTAGTTTTAAAGTACCCCCGGTAGGCAGCTGAAAGGCGCCACAAAAGATGTTCTACCTGCTTTCTGGGCTGAGATGGGGAAGCGCTGAATTTTGGACTCGGCTGGTGACAAAATGTTCCAAACACACCCCATGCACAACTCCACCGGGGAAGGTGCCAGAAAGGAATTCTCTTGGTAGTTTTTACACTACCCCGGTAGGCAGCTGAAAGGCGCCACAAAACTTGTTCTACCTGCTTTCTGGGCTGAGATGGGGAACCGCTGAATTTGGACTCGGCTGGTGACAAAATGTTCCAAAACACACCCCCATGCACAACTCCACCGGGGAAGGTGCCAGAAAGGAGTTCTGTTGGTAGTTTTTACAGTGCCCCGGTAGGCAGCTGAAAGGCGCCACAAAACTTGTTCTACCTGCTTTCTGGGCTGAGATGGGGGAAGCGCTGAATTTTGGACTCGGCTGGTGACAAAATGTTCCAAACACACCCCATGCACAACTCCACCGGGGAAGGTGCCAGAAAGGCGTTCTATTGGTAGTTTTTACAGTACCCCGGTAGGCAGCTGAAAGGCACCACAAAAGATGTTCTACCTGCTTTCTGGGCTGAGATGGGGAAGCGCTGAATTTTGGACTCGGCTGGTGACAAAATGTTCCAAACACACCGCATGCACAACTCCACCGGGGAAGGTGCCAGAAAGGAGTTCTCTTGGTAGTTTTTACAGTACCACCGGTAGGCAGCTGAAAGGCGCCACAAAAGTTGTTCTACCTGCTTTCTGGGCTGAGATGGGAAGCGCTGAATTTTGGACTCGGCTGGTGACAAAATGTTCCAAACACACCCCATGCACAACTCCACCGGGGAAGGTGCCAGAAAGGAGTTCTCTTGGTAGTTTTTACAGTGCCCCGGTAGGCAGCTGAAAGGCGCCACAAAACTTGTTCTACCTGCTTTCTGGGCTGAGATGGGGAACCGCTGAATTTGGACTCGGCTGGTGACAAAATGTTTCCAAACACACCCCATGCACAACTCCACCGGGGAAGGTGCCAGAAAGGAGTTCTGTTGGTAGTTTTTACAGTGCCCCGGTAGGCAGCTGAAAGGCGCCACAAAACTTGTTCTACCTGCTTTCTGGGCTGAGATGGGGAAGCGCTGAATTTTGGACTCGGCTGGTGACAAAATGTTCCAAAACACACCCCATGCACAAATCCACCGGGGAAGGTGCCAGAAAGGAGTTCTCTTGGTAGTTTTAAAGTACCCCGGTAGGCAGCTGAAAGGCGCCACAAAAGATGTTCTACCTGCTTTCTGGGCTGAGATGGGGAAGCGCTGAATTTTGGACTCGGCTGGTGACAAAATGTTCCAAACACACCCCATGCACAACTCCACCGGGGAAGGTGCCAGAAAGGAATTCTCTTGGTAGTTTTTACAGTACCCCGGTAGGCAGCTGAAAGGCACCACAAAAGATGTTCTACCTGCTTTCTGGGCTGAGATGGGGAAGCGCTGAATTTTGGACTCGGCTGGTGACAAAATGTACCAAACACACCGCATGCACAACTCCACCGGGGAAGGTGCCAGAAAGGAGTTCTCTTGGTAGTTTTTACAGTACCCCCGGTAGGCAGCTGAAAGGCGCCACAAAAGTTGTTCTACTGCTTTCTGGGCTGAGATGGGGAAGCGCTGAATTTTGGACTCGGCTGGTGACAAAATGTTCCAAACACACCCCATGCACAACTCCACCGGGGAAGGTGCCAGAAAGGAGTTCTCTTGGTAGTTTTTACAGTACCCCCGGTAGGCAGCTGAAAGGCGCCACAAAACTAGTTCTACCTGCTTTCTGGGCTGAGACGGGGAACCGCTGAATTTTGGACTCGGCTGGCGACAAAATGTTCCAAACACACCCCATGCACAACTCCACCAGGGAAGGTGCCAGAAAGGAGTTCTCTTGGTAGTTTTTACACTACCCCCGGTAGGCAGCTGAAAGGCGCCACAAAACTTGTTCTACCTGCTTTCTGGGCTGAGATGGGGAACCGCTGAATTTTGGACTCGGCTGGTGACAAAATGTTCCAAACACACCCCATGCACAACTCCACCGGGG
Organism: Falco cherrug; assembly: GCF_023634085.1. Classification (NCBI taxonomy): domain Eukaryota; kingdom Metazoa; phylum Chordata; class Aves; order Falconiformes; family Falconidae; genus Falco; species Falco cherrug. The sequence continues at coordinate 12,363,181 of NC_073719.1, read as the reverse complement.
AAGGTGCCAGAAAGGAGTTCTGTTGGTAGTTTTTACAGTACCCCGGTAGGCAGCTGAAAGGCGCCACAAAACTTGTTCTACCTGCTTTCTGGGCTGAGACGGGGAACCGCTGAATTTTGGACTCGGCTGGTGACAAAATGTTCCAAACACACCCCATGCACAACTCCACCAGGGAAGGTGCCAGAATGGAGTTCTCTTGGTAGTTTTTACAGTGCCCCGGTAGGCAGCTGAATGGCGCCAAAAAACACGTTCTACCTGCTTTCTGGGCTGAGATGGGGAAGCGCTGAATTTTGGACTCGGCTGGTGACAAAATGTTCCAAACACACCCCATGCACAACTCCACCTGGGGAAGGTGCCAGAAAGGAATTCTCTTGTAGTTTTTACAGTACCCCCAGTAGGCAGCTTAAAGGCACCACAAAAGATGTTCTACCTGCTTTCTGGGCTGAGATGGGGAAGCGCTGAATTTTGGACTCGGCTGGTGACAAAATGTTCCAAACACACTCCATGCACAACTCCACCGGGGAAGGTGCCAGAAAGGAGTTCTGTTGGTAGTTTTTACAGTGCCCCGGTAGGCAGCTGAAAGGCGCCACAAAACTTGTTCTACCTGCTTTCTGGGCTGAGATGGGGAAGCGCTGAATTTTGGACTCTGCTGGTGACAAAATGTTCCACCCCATGCACAACTCCACCGGGGAAGGTGCCAGAAAGGAGTTTTCTTGGTAGTTTTTACAGTACCCCGGTAGGCAGCTGAAAGGCGCCACAAAAGTTGTTCTACCTGCTTTCTGGGCTGAGACGGGGAACCGCTGAATTTTGGACTCGGCTGGTGACAAAATGTTCCAAACACACCCCATGCACAACTCCACCGGGGAAGGTGCCAGAAAGGAGTTCTCTTGGTAGTTTTTACAGTGCCCCGGTAGGCAGCTGAAAGGCGCCACAAAAGTTGTTCTACCTGCTTTCTGGGCTGAGATGGGGAAGCGCTGAATTTTGGACTCGGCTGGTGACAAAATGTTCCAAACACACCCCATGCACAACTCCACCGGGGAAGGTGCCAGAAAGGAGTTTTCTTGGTAGTTTTTACAGTACCCCGGTAGGCAGCTGAAAGGCGCCACAAAAGATGTTCTACCTGCTTTCTGGGCTGAGACGGGGAACCGCTGAATTTTGGACTCGGCTGGTGATAAAATGTTCCAAACACACCCCATGCACAACTCCACCGGGGAAGGTGCCAGAAAGGAGTTCTGTTGGTAGTTTTTACAGTGCCCCGGTAGGCAGCTGAAAGGCGCCACAAAACTTGTTCTACCTGCTTTCTGGGCTGAGATGGGGAACCGCGGAATTTGGACTCGGCTGGTGACAAAATGTTCCAAACACACCCCATGCACAACTCCACCGGGGAAGGTGCCAGAAAGGAATTCTGTTGGTAGTTTTTACAGTACCCGGGTAGGCAGCTGAAAGGCACCACAAAAGATGTTCTACCTGCTTTCTGGGCTGAGATGGGGAAGCGCTGAATTTTGGACTCGGCTGGTGACAAAATGTTCCAAACACACCCCATGCACAACTCCACCGGGGAAGGTGCCAGAAAGGAGTTCTCTTGGTAGTTTTTGCACTGCCCCGGTAGGCAGCTGAAAGGCGCCACAAAACTTGTTCTACCTGCTTTCTGGGCTGAGATGGGAAAGCGCTGAATTTTGGACTCGGCTGGTGACAAAATGTTCCAAACACACCCCATGCACAACTCCACCGGGGAAGGTGCCAGAAAGGAATTCTGTTGGTAGTTTTTACAGTACCCCAGTAGGCAGCTGAAAGGCGCCACAAAACTTGTTCTACCTGCTTTCTGGGCTGAGATGGGGAAGCGCTGAATTTTGGACTCGGCTGGTGACAAAATGTTCCAAACACACCCCATGCACAACTCCACCGGGGAAGGTGCCAGAAAGGAGTTCTCTTGGTAGTTTTTACAGTGCCCCGGTAGGCAGCTGAAAGGCACCACAAAACTTTTTCTACCTGCTTTCTGGGCTGAGATGGGGAAGCGCTGAATTTTGGACTCGGCTGGTGACAAAATGTTCCAAACACACCCCATGCACAACTCCACCGGGGAAGGTGCCAGAAAGGAGTTCTCTTGGTAGTTTTTACAGTACCCCGGTAGGCAGCTGAAAGGCGCCACAAAACTAGTTCTACCTGCTTTCTGGGCTGAGACGGGGAACCGCTGAATTTTGGACTCGGCTGGCGACAAAATGTTCCAAACACACCCCATGCACAACTCCACCAGGGAAGGTGCCAGAAAGGAGTTCTCTTGGTAGTTTTTACACTACCCCGGTAGGCAGCTGAAAGGCGCCACAAAACTTGTTCTACCTGCTTTCTGGGCTGAGATGGGGAACCGCTGAATTTTGGACTCGGCTGGTGACAAAATGTTCCAAACACACCCCATGCACAACTCCACCGGGGAAGGTGCCAGAAAGGAGTTCTGTTGGTAGTTTTTACAGTACCCCGGTAGGCAGCTGAAAGGCGCCACAAAACTTGTTCTACCTGCTTTCTGGGCTGAGACGGGGAACCGCTGAATTTTGGACTCGGCTGGTGACAAAATGTTCCAAACACACCCCATGCACAACTCCACCAGGGAAGGTGCCAGAATGGAGTTCTCTTGGTAGTTTTTACAGTGCCCCGGTAGGCAGCTGAATGGCGCCAAAAAACACGTTCTACCTGCTTTCTGGGCTGAGATGGGGAAGCGCTGAATTTTGGACTCAGCTGGTGACAAAATGTTCCAAACACACCCCAATGCACAACTCCACCGGGGAAGGTGCCAGAAAGGAATTCTCTTGGTAGTTTTTACAGTACCCCAGTAGGCAGCTTAAAGGCACCACAAAAGATGTTCTACCTGCTTTCTGGGCTGAGATGGGGAAGCGCTGAATTTTGGACTCGGCTGGTGACAAAATGTTCCAAACACACTCCATGCACAACTCCACCGGGGAAGGTGCCAGAAAGGAGTTCTGTTGGTAGTTTTTACAGTGCCCCGGTAGGCAGCTGAAAGGCGCCACAAAACTTGTTCTACCTGCTTTCTGGGCTGAGATGGGGAAGCGCTGAATTTTGGACTCTGCTGGTGACAAAATGTTCCAAACACACCCCATGCACAACTCCACCGGGGAAGGTGCCAGAAAGGAGTTTTCTTGGTAGTTTTTACAGTACCCCGGTAGGCAGCTGAAAGGCGCCACAAAAGTTGTTCTACCTGCTTTCTGGGCTGAGACGGGGAACCGCTGAATTTTGGACTCGGCTGGTGACAAAATGTTCCAAACACACCCCATGCACAACTCCACCGGGGAAGGTGCCAGAAAGGAGTTCTGTAGGTAGTTTTTACAGTGCCCCGGTAGGCAGCTGAAAGGCGCCACAAAAGTTGTTCTACCTGCTTTCTGGGCTGAGATGGGGAACCGCTGAATTTGACTTGGCTGGTGACAAAATGTTCCAAACACACCCCATGCACAACTCCACCGGGGAAGGTGCCAGAAAGGAGTTCTGTTGGTAGTTTTTACAGTGCCCCGGTAGGCAGCTGAAAGGCGCCACAAAAGTTGTTCTACCTGCTTTCTGGGCTGAGATGGGGAAGCGCTGAATTTTGGACTCGGCTGGTGACAAAATGTTCCAAACACACCCCATGCACAACTCCACCGGGGAAGGTGCCAGAAAGGAATTCTGTTGGTAGTTTTTACAGTACCCCGGTAGGCAGCTGAAAGGCACCACAAAAGATGTTCTACCTGCTTTCTGGGCTGAGATGGGGAACCGCTGAATTTTGGACTCGGCTGGTGACAAAATGTTCCAAACACACCCCATGCACAACTCCACCGGGGAAGGTGCCCGAAAGGAATTCTGTTGGTAGTTTTTACAGTACCCCGGTAGGCAGCTGAAAGGCACCACAAAAGATGTTCTACCTGCTTTCTGGGCTGAGATGGGGAACCGCTGAATTTTGGACTCGGCTGGTGACAAAATGTTCCAAACACACCCCATGCACAACTACACCGGGGAAGGTGCCAGAAGGAGTTCTCTTGGTAGTTTTTACAGTACCCCGGTAGGCAGCTGAATGGCGCCACAAAACTTGTTCTACCTGCTTTCTGGGCTGAGACGGGGAACCGCTGAATTTTGGACTCGGCTGGTGACAAAATGTTCCAAACACACCCCATGCACAACTCCACCGGGGAAGGTGCCAGAAAGGAGTTCTGTTGGTAGTTTTTACAGTGCCCCGGTAGGCAGCTGAAAGGCGCCACAAAACTTGTTCTACCTGCTTTCTGGGCTGAGATGGGGAACCGCGGAATTTGGACTCGGCTGGTGACAAAATGTTCCAAACACACCCCATGCACAACTCCACCGGGGAAGGTGCCAGAAAGGAATTCTGTTGGTAGTTTTTACAGTACCCGGGTAGGCAGCTGAAAGGCACCACAAAAGATGTTCTACCTGCTTTCTGGGCTGAGATGGGGAAGCGCTGAATTTTGGACTCGGCTGGTGACAAAATGTTCCAAACACACCCCATGCACAACTCCACCGGGGAAGGTGCCAGAAAGGAGTTCTCTTGGTAGTTTTTGCACTGCCCCGGTAGGCAGCTGAAAGGCGCCACAAAACTTGTTCTACCTGCTTTCTGGGCTGAGATGGGAAAGCGCTGAATTTTGGACTCGGCTGGTGACAAAATGTTCCAAACACACCCCATGCACAACTCCACCGGGGAAGGTGCCAGAAAGGAATTCTGTTGGTAGTTTTTACAGTACCCCAGTAGGCAGCTGAAAGGCGCCACAAAACTTGTTCTACCTGCTTTCTGGGCTGAGATGGGGAAGCGCTGAATTTTGGACTCGGCTGGTGACAAAATGTTCCAAACACACCCCATGCACAACTCCACCGGGGAAGGTGCCAGAAAGGAATTCTCTTGGTAGTTTTTACAGTACCCCGGTAGGCAGCTGAAAGGCTCCACAAAAGATGTTCTACCTGCTTTCTGGGCTGACATGGGGAAGCGCTGAATTTTGGACTCGGCTGGTGACAAAATGTTCCAAACACACCCCATGCACAACTCCACCGGGGAAGGTGCCAGAAAGGAGTTCTCTTGGTAGTTTTTAAAGTGCCCCGGTAGGCAGCTGAAAGGCACCACAAAACTTGTTCTACCTGCTTTCTGGGCTGAGATGGGGAAGCGCTGAATTTTGGACTCGGCTGGTGACAAAATGTTCCAAACACACCCCATGCACAACTCCACCGGGGAAGGTGCCAGAAAGGAGTTCTGTTGGTAGTTTTTACACTACCCCGGTAGGAAGCTAAAAGGCACCACAAAACTTGTTCTACCTGCTTTCTGGGCTGAGATGGGGAAGCGCTGAATTTTGGACTCGGCTGGTGACAAAATGTTCCAAACACACCCCATGCACAACTCCACCGGGGAAGGTGCCAGAAAGGAGTTCTCTTGGCAGTTTTTACACTACCCCGGTAGGGAGCTGAAAGGCACCACAAAAGATGTTCTACCTGCTTTCTGGGCTGAGATGGGGAAGCGCTGAATTTTGGACTCGGCTGGTGACAAAATGTTCCAAACACACCCCATGCACAACTCCACCGGGGAAGGTGCCAGAAAGGAGTTCTGTTGGTAGTTTTTACAGTACCCTGGTAGGCAGCTGAAAGGCACCACAAAAGTTTTTCTACCTGCTTTCTGGGCTGAGATGGGGAAGCGCTGAATTTTGGACTCGGCTGGTGACAAAATGTTCCAAACACACCCCATGCACAACTCCACCGGGGAAGCTGCCAGAAAGGAGTTTCTTGGTAGTTTTTACAGTACCCCGGTAGGCAGCTGAAAGGCGCCACAAAACTTGTTCTACCTGCTTTCTGGGCTGAGACGGGGAACCGCTGAATTTTGGACTCGGCTGGTGACAAAATGTTCCAAACACACCCCATGCACAACTCCACCGGGGAACGTGCCAGAAAGGAGTTCTGTTGGTAGTTTTTACAGTGCCCCGGTAGGCAGCTGAAAGGCGCCACAAAACTTGTTCTACCTGCTTTCTGGGCTGAGATGGGGAAGCGCTGAATTTTGGACTCGGCTGGTGACAAAATGTTCCAAACACACCCCATGCACAACTCCACCGGGGAAGGTGCCAGAAAGGAATTCTCTTGGTAGTTTTTACACTACCCCGGTAGGCAGCTGAAAGGCGCCACAAAACTTGTTCTACCTGCTTTCTGGGCTGAGATGGGGAACCGCTGAATTTGGACTCGGCTGGTGACAAAATGTTCCTAACACACCCCATGCACAACTCCACCGGGGAAGGTGCCAGAAAGGAGTTCTCTTGGTAGTTTTTACACTACCCCGGTAGGGAGCTGAAAGGCACCACAAAAGATGTTCTACCTGCTTTCTGGGCTGAGATGGGGAAGCGCTGAATTTTGGACTCGGCTGGTGACAAAATGTTCCAAACACACCCCATGCACAACTCCACCGGGGAAGGTGCCAGAAAGGAGTTCTGTTGGTAGTTTTTACAGTACCCTGGTAGGCAGCTGAAAGGCACCAAAAAAGTTTTTCTACCTGCTTTCTGGGCTGAGATGGGGAAGCATTGAATTTTGGACTCGGCTGGTGACAAAATGTTCCAAACACACCCCATGCACAACTCCACCGGGGAAGGTGCCAGAAAGGAGTTTTCTTGGTAGTTTTTACAGTACCCCGGTAGGCAGCTGAAAGGCGCCACAAAACTTGTTCTACCTGCTTTCTGGGCTGAGACGGGGAACCGCTGAATTTTGGACTCGGCTGGTGACAAAATGTTCCAAACACACCCCATGCACAACTCCACCGGGGAAGGTGCCAGAAAGGAGTTCTCTTGGTAGTTTTTACAGTGCCCCGGTAGGCAGCTGAAAGGTGCCACAAAACTTGTTCTACCTGCTTTCTGGGCTGAGATGGGGAAGCGCTGAATTTTGGACTCGGCTTGTGACAAAATGTTCCAAACACACCCCATGCACAACTCCACCGGGGAAGGTGCCAGAAAGGAGTTCTCTTGGTAGTTTTTACACTACCCCGGTAGGCAGATGAAAGGCGCCACAAAACTTGTTCTACCTGCTTTCTGGGCTGAGATGGGGAACCGCTGAATTTGGACTCGGCTGGTGACAAAATGTTCCAAACACACCCCACGCACAACTCCACCGGGGAAGGTGCCAGAAAGGAGTTCTGTTGGTAGTTTTTACAGTGCCCCGGTAGGCAGCTGAAAGGCGCCACAAAAGTTGTTCTACCTGCTTTCTGGGCTGAGACGGGGAACCGCTGAATTTTGGACTCGGCTGGTGACAAAATGTTCCAAACACACCCCATGCACAACTCCACCGGGGAAGGTGCCAGAAAGGAGTTCTCTTGGTAGTTTTTACAGTGCCCCGGTAGGCAGCTGAAAGGCGCCACAAAACTTGTTCTACCTGCTTTCTGGGCTGAGATGGGGAAGCGCTGAATTTTGGACTCGGCTGGTGACAAAATGTTCCAAACACACTCCATGCACAACTCCACCGAGGAAGGTGCCAGAAAGGAATTCTGTTGGTAGTTTTTACAGTACCCCGGTAGGCAGCTGAAAGGCACCACAAAAGATGTTCTACCTGCTTTCTGGGCTGAGATGGGGAAGCGCTGAATTTTGGACTCGGCTGGTGACAAAATGTTCCAAACACACCCCATGCACAACTCCACCGGGGAAGGTGCCAGAAAGGAATTCTCTTGGTAGTTTTTACAGTACCCCGGTAGGCAGCTGAAAGGCACCACAAAAGATGTTCTACCTGCTTTCTGGGCTGAGACGGGGAACCGCTGAATTTTGGACTCGGCTGGTGACAAAATGTTCCAAACACACCCCATGCACAACTCCACCGGGGAAGGTGCCAGAAAGGAGTTCTGTTGGTAGTTTTTACACTACCCCGGTAGGCAGCTGAAAGGCGCCACAAAAGATGTTCTACCTGCTTTCTGGGCTGAGACGGGGAACCGCTGAATTTTGGACTCGGCTGGTGACAAAATGTTCCAAACACACCCCATGCACAACTCCACCGGGGAAGGTGCCAGAAAGGAGTTCTGTTGGTAGTTTTTACAGTGCCCCGGTAGGCAGCTGAAAGGCGCCACAAAACTTGTTCTACCTGCTTTCTGGGCTGAGATGGGGAACCGCGGAATTTGGACTCGGCTGGTGACAAAATGTTCCAAACACACCCCATGCACAACTCCACCGGGGAAGGTGCCAGAAAGGAATTCTGTTGGTAGTTTTTACAGTACCCGGGTAGGCAGCTGAAAGGCACCACAAAAGATGTTCTACCTGCTTTCTGGGCTGAGATGGGGAAGCGCTGAATTTTGGACTCGGCTGGTGACAAAATGTTCCAAACACACCCCATGCACAACTCCACCGGGGAAGGTGCCAGAAAGGAGTTCTCTTGGTAGTTTTTGCACTGCCCCGGTAGGCAGCTGAAAGGCGCCACAAAACTTGTTCTACCTGCTTTCTGGGCTGAGATGGGAAAGCGCTGAATTTTGGACTCGGCTGGTGACAAAATGTTCCAAACACACCCCATGCACAACTCCACCGGGGAAGGTGCCAGAAAGGAATTCTGTTGGTAGTTTTTACAGTACCCCAGTAGGCAGCTGAAAGGCGCCACAAAACTTGTTCTACCTGCTTTCTGGGCTGAGATGGGGAAGCGCTGAATTTTGGACTCAGCTGGTGACAAAATGTTCCAAACACACCCCATGCACAACTCCACCGGGGAAGGTGCCAGAAAGGAATTCTCTTGGTAGTTTTTACAGTACCCCGGTAGGCAGCTGAAAGGCTCCACAAAAGATGTTCTACCTGCTTTCTGGGCTGACATGGGGAAGCGCTGAATTTTGGACTCGGCTGGTGACAAAATGTTCCAAACACACCCCATGCACAACTCCACCGGGGAAGGTGCCAGAAAGGAGTTCTCTTGGTAGTTTTTAAAGTGCCCCGGTAGGCAGCTGAAAGGCACCACAAAACTTGTTCTACCTGCTTTCTGGGCTGAGATGGGGAAGCGCTGAATTTTGGACTCGGCTGGTGACAAAATGTTCCAAACACACCCCATGCACAACTCCACCGGGGAAGGTGCCAGAAAGGAGTTCTGTTGGTAGTTTTTACACTACCCCGGTAGGAAGCTAAAAGGCACCACAAAACTTGTTCTACCTGCTTTCTGGGCTGAGATGGGGAACCGCTGAATTCGGACTCGGCTGGTGACAAAATGTTCCAAACACACCCCATGCACAACTCCACCGGGGAAGGTGCCAGAAAGGAGTTCTCTTGGTAGTTTTTACAGTGCCCCGGTAGGCAGCTGAAAGGCGCCACAAAACTTGTTCTACCTGCTTTCTGGGCTGAGATGGGGAAGCGCTGAATTTTGGACTCGGCTGGTGACAAAATGTTCCAAACACACCCCATGCACAACTCCACCGGGGAAGGTGCCAGAAAGGAGTTCTCTTGGTAGTTTTTACAGTACCCCGGTAGGCAGCTGAAAGGCGCCACAAAACTTGTTCTACCTGCTTTCTGGGCTGAGATGGGGAAGCGCTGAATTTTGGACTCGGCTGGTGACAAAATGTTCCAAACACACCCCATGCACAACTCCACCGGGGAAGGTGCCAGAAAGGAGTTTTCTTGGTAGTTTTTACAGTACCCCGGTAGGCAGCTGAAAGGCGCCACAAAAGTTTTTCTACCTGCTTTCTGGGCTGAGACGTGGAACCGCTGAATTTTGGACTCGGCTGGTGACAAAATGTTCCAAACACACCCCATGCACAACTCCACCGGGGAAGGTGGCAGAAAGGAGTTCTGTAGGTAGTTTTTACAGTGCATCGGTAGGCAGCTGAAAGGCGCCACAAAAGTTGTTCTACCTGCTTTCTGGGCTGAGATGGGGAACCGCTGAATTTGGACTCGGCTGGTGACAAAATGTTCCAAACACACCCCATGCACAACTCCACCGGGGAAGGTGCCAGAAAGGAGTTCTGTTGGTAGTTTTTACAGTGCCCCGGTAGGCAGCTGAAAGGCGCCACAAAAGTTGTTCTACCTGCTTTCTGGGCTGAGATGGGGAAGCGCTGAATTTTGGACTCGGCTGGTGACAAAATGTTCCAAACACACCCCATGCACAACTCCACCGGGGAAGGTGCCAGAAAGGAATTCTCTTGGTAGTTTTTACAGTACCCCAGTAGGCAGCTTAAAGGCACCACAAAAGATGTTCTACCTGCTTTCTGGGCTGAGATGGGGAAGCGCTGAATTTTGGACTCGGCTGGTGACAAAATGTTCCAAACACACTCCATGCACAACTCCACCGGGGAAGGTGCCAGAAAGGAGTTCTGTTGGTAGTTTTTACAGTGCCCCGGTAGGCAGCTGAAAGGCGCCACAAAACTTGTTCTACCTGCTTTCTGGGCTGAGATGGGGAAGCGCTGAATTTTGGACTCTGCTGGTGACAAAATGTTCCAAACACACCCCATGCACAACTCCACCGGGGAAGGTGCCAGAAAGGAGTTTTCTTGGTAGTTTTTACAGTACCCCGGTAGGCAGCTGAAAGGCGCCACAAAAGTTGTTCTACCTGCTTTCTGGGCTGAGACGGGGAACCGCTGAATTTTGGACTCGGCTGGTGACAAAATGTTCCAAACACACCCCATGCACAACTCCACCGGGGAAGGTGCCAGAAAGGAGTTCTGTAGGTAGTTTTTACAGTGCCCCGGTAGGCAGCTGAAAGGCGCCACAAAAGTTGTTCTACCTGCTTTCTGGGCTGAGATGGGGAACCGCTGAATTTGGACTCGGCTGGTGACAAAATGTTCCAAACACACCCCATGCACAACTCCACCAGGGAAGGTGCCAGAAAGGAGTTCTGTTGGTAGTTTTTACAGTGCCCCGGTAGGCAGCTGAAAGGCGCCACAAAAGTTGTTCTACCTGCTTTCTGGGCTGAGATGGGGAAGCGCTGAATTTTGGGCTCGGCTGGTGACAAAATGTTCCAAACACACCCCATGCACAACTCCACCGGGGAAGGTGCCAGAAAGGAATTCTGTTGGTAGTTTTTACAGTACCCCGGTAGGCAGCTGAAAGGCACCACAAAAGATGTTCTACCTGCTTTCTGGGCTGAGATGGGGAAGCGCTGAATTTTGGACTCGGCTGGTGACAAAATGTTCCAAACACACCCCATGCACAACTCCACCGGGGAAGGTGCCCGAAAGGAATTCTGTTGGTAGTTTTTACAGTACCCCGGTAGGCAGCTGAAAGGCACCACAAAAGATGTTCTACCTGCTTTCTGGGCTGAGATGGGGAACCGCTGAATTTTGGACTCGGCTGGTGACAAAATGTTCCAAACACACCCCATGCACAACTCCACCGGGGAAGGTGCCAGAAGGAGTTCTCTTGGTAGTTTTTACAGTACCCCGGTAGGCAGATGAATGGCGCCACAAAACTTGTTCTACCTGCTTTCTGGGCTGAGACGGGGAACCGCTGAATTTTGGACTCGGCTGGTGACAAAATGTTCCAAACACACCCCATGCACAACTCCACCGGGGAAGGTGCCAGAAAGGAGTTCTCTTGGTAGTTTTTACAGTACCCCGGTAGGCAGCTGAAAGGCGCCACAAAAGATGTTCTACCTGCTTTCTGGGCTGAGACGGGGAACCGCTGAATTTTGGACTCGGCTGGTGACAAAATGTTCCAAACACACCCCATGCACAACTCCACCGGGGAAGGTGCCAGAAAGGAGTTCTCTTGGTAGTTTTTGCACTGCCCCGGTAGGCAGCTGAAAGGCGCCACAAAACTTGTTCTACCTGCTTTCTGGGCTGAGATGGGAAAGCGCTGAATTTTGGACTCGGCTGGTGACAAAATGTTCCAAACACACCCCATGCACAACTCCACCGGGGAAGGTGCCAGAAAGGAATTCTGTTGGTAGTTTTTACAGTACCCCAGTAGGCAGCTGAAAGGCGCCACAAAACTTGTTCTACCTGCTTTCTGGGCTGAGATGGGGAAGCGCTGAATTTTGGACTCGGCTGGTGACAAAATGTTCCAAACACACCCCATGCACAACTCCACCGGGGAAGGTGCCAGAAAGGAATTCTCTTGGTAGTTTTTACAGTACCCCGGTAGGCAGCTGAAAGGCTCCACAAAAGATGTTCTACCTGCTTTCTGGGCTGACATGGGGAAGCGCTGAATTTTGGACTGGGCTGGTGACAAAATGTTCCAAACACACCCCATGCACAACTCCACCGGGGAAGGTGCCAGAAAGGAGTTCTCTTGGTAGTTTTTAAAGTGCCCCGGTAGGCAGCTGAAAGGCACCACAAAACTTGTTCTACCTGCTTTCTGGGCTGAGATGGGGAAGCGCTGAATTTTGGACTCGGCTGGTGACAAAATGTTCCAAACACACCCCATGCACAACTCCACCGGGGAAGGTGCCAGAAAGGAGTTCTGTTGGTAGTTTTTACACTACCCCGGTAGGAAGCTAAAAGGCACCACAAAACTTGTTCTACCTGCTTTCTGGGCTGAGATGGGGAACCGCTGAATTCGGACTCGGCTGGTGACAAAATGTTCCAAACACACCCCATGCACAACTCCACCGGGGAAGGTGCCAGAAAGGAGTTCTCTTGGTAGTTTTTACAGTGCCCCGGTAGGCAGCTGAAAGGCGCCACAAAACTTGTTCTACCTGCTTTCTGGGCTGAGATGGGGAAGCGCTGAATTTTGGACTCGGCTGGTGACAAAATGTTCCAAACACACCCCATGCACAACTCCACCGGGGAAGGTGCCAGAAAGGAGTTCTCTTGGTAGTTTTTACAGTACCCCGGTAGGCAGCTGAAAGGCACCACAAAAGATGTTCTACCTGCTTTCTGGGCTGAGATGGGGAAGCGCTGAATTTTGGACTCGGCTGGTGACAAAATGTTCCAAACACACCCCATGCACAACTCCACCGGGGAAGGTGCCAGAAAGGAGTTCCCTTGGTAGTTTTTACAGTGCCCTGGTAGGCAGCTGAAAGGCGCCACAAAACTTGTTCTACCTGCTTTCTGGGCTGAGATGGGGAAGCGCTGAATTTTGGACTCTGCTGGTGACAAAATGTTCCAAACACACCCCATGCACAACTCCACCGGGGAAGGTGCCAGAAAGGAGTTTTCTTGGTAGTTTTTACAGTACCCCGGTAGGCAGCTGAAAGGCGCCACAAAAGTTGTTCTACCTGCTTTCTGGGCTGAGACGGGGAACCGCTGAATTTTGGACTCGGCTGGTGACAAAATGTTCCAAACACACCCCATGCACAACTCCACCGGGGAAGGTGCCAGAAAGGAGTTCTGTAGGTAGTTTTTACAGTGCCCCGGTAGGCAGCTGAAAGGCGCCACAAAAGTTGTTCTACCTGCTTTCTGGGCTGAGATGGGGAACCGCTGAATTTGGACTCGGCTGGTGACAAAATGTTCCAAACACACCCCATGCACAACTCCACCAGGGAAGGTGCCAGAAAGGAGTTCTGTTGGTAGTTTTTACAGTGCCCCGGTAGGCAGCTGAAAGGCGCCACAAAAGTTGTTCTACCTGCTTTCTGGGCTGAGATGGGGAAGCGCTGAATTTTGGGCTCGGCTGGTGACAAAATGTTCCAAACACACCCCATGCACAACTCCACCGGGGAAGGTGCCAGAAAGGAATTCTGTTGGTAGTTTTTACAGTACCCCGGTAGGCAGCTGAAAGGCACCACAAAAGATGTTCTACCTGCTTTCTGGGCTGAGATGGGGAAGCGCTGAATTTTGGACTCGGCTGGTGACAAAATGTTCCAAACACACCCCATGCACAACTCCACCGGGGAAGGTGCCCGAAAGGAATTCTGTTGGTAGTTTTTACAGTACCCCGGTAGGCAGCTGAAAGGCACCACAAAAGATGTTCTACCTGCTTTCTGGGCTGAGATGGGGAACCGCTGAATTTTGGACTCGGCTGGTGACAAAATGTTCCAAACACACCCCATGCACAACTCCACCGGGGAAGGTGCCAGAAGGAGTTCTCTTGGTAGTTTTTACAGTACCCCGGTAGGCAGATGAATGGCGCCACAAAACTTGTTCTACCTGCTTTCTGGGCTGAGACGGGGAACCGCTGAATTTTGGACTCGGCTGGTGACAAAATGTTCCAAACACACCCCATGCACAACTCCACCGGGGAAGGTGCCAGAAAGGAGTTCTCTTGGTAGTTTTTGCACTGCCCCGGTAGGCAGCTGAAAGGCGCCACAAAACTTGTTCTACCTGCTTTCTGGGCTGAGATGGGAAAGCGCTGAATTTTGGACTCGGCTGGTGACAAAATGTTCCAAACACACCCCATGCACAACTCCACCGGGGAAGGTGCCAGAAAGGAATTCTGTTGGTAGTTTTTACAGTACCCCAGTAGGCAGCTGAAAGGCGCCACAAAACTTGTTCTACCTGCTTTCTGGGCTGAGATGGGGAAGCGCTGAATTTTGGACTCGGCTGGTGACAAAATGTTCCAAACACACCCCATGCACAACTCCACCGGGGAAGGTGCCAGAAAGGAATTCTCTTGGTAGTTTTTACAGTACCCCGGTAGGCAGCTGAAAGGCTCCACAAAAGATGTTCTACCTGCTTTCTGGGCTGACATGGGGAAGCGCTGAATTTTGGACTGGGCTGGTGACAAAATGTTCCAAACACACCCCATGCACAACTCCACCGGGGAAGGTGCCAGAAAGGAGTTCTCTTGGTAGTTTTTAAAGTGCCCCGGTAGGCAGCTGAAAGGCACCACAAAACTTGTTCTACCTGCTTTCTGGGCTGAGATGGGGAAGCGCTGAATTTTGGACTCGGCTGGTGACAAAATGTTCCAAACACACCCCATGCACAACTCCACCGGGGAAGGTGCCAGAAAGGAGTTCTGTTGGTAGTTTTTACACTACCCCGGTAGGAAGCTAAAAGGCACCACAAAACTTGTTCTACCTGCTTTCTGGGCTGAGATGGGGAACCGCTGAATTCGGACTCGGCTGGTGACAAAATGTTCCAAACACACCCCATGCACAACTCCACCGGGGAAGGTGCCAGAAAGGAGTTCTCTTGGTAGTTTTTACAGTGCCCCGGTAGGCAGCTGAAAGGCGCCACAAAACTTGTTCTACCTGCTTTCTGGGCTGAGATGGGGAAGCGCTGAATTTTGGACTCGGCTGGTGACAAAATGTTCCAAACACACCCCATGCACAACTCCACCGGGGAAGGTGCCAGAAAGGAGTTCTCTTGGTAGTTTTTACAGTACCCCGGTAGGCAGCTGAAAGGCACCACAAAAGATGTTCTACCTGCTTTCTGGGCTGAGATGGGGAAGCGCTGAATTTTGGACTCGGCTGGTGACAAAATGTTCCAAACACACCCCATGCACAACTCCACCGGGGAAGGTGCCAGAAAGGAGTTGTCTTGGTAGTTTTTACAGTACCCCGGTAGGCAGCTGAAAGGCGCCACAAAACTTGTTCTACCTGCTTTCTGGGCTGAGATGGGGAAGCGCTGAATTTTGGACTCGGCTGGTGACAAAATGTTCCAAACACACCCCATGCACAACTCCACCGGGGAAGGTGCCAGAAAGGAGTTCTCTTGGTAGTTTTTACAGTACCCCAGTAGGCAGCTGAAAGGCACCACAAAAGATGTTCTACCTGCTTTCTGGGCTGAGATGGGGAAGCGCTGAATTTTGGACTCGGCTGGTGACAAAATGTTCCAAACACACCCCATGCACAACTCCACCGGGGAAGGTGCCAGAAAGGAGTTCCCTTGGTAGTTTTTACAGTGCCCTGGTAGGCAGCTGAAAGGCGCCACAAAACTTGTTCTACCTGCTTTCTGGGCTGAGATGGGGAACCGCTAAATTTTGGACTCGGCTGGTGACAAAATGTTCCAAACACACCCCATGCACAACTCCACCGGGGAAGGTGCCAGAAAGGAATTCTCTTGGTAGTTTTTACAGTACCCCGGTAGGCAGCTGAAAGGCGCTACAAAACTTGTTCTACCTGCTTTCTGGGCTGAGATGGGGAACCGCTGAATTTTGGACTCGGCTGGTGACAAAATGTTCCAAACACACCCCATGCACAACTCCACCGGGGAAGGTGCCAGAAAGGAGTTCTCTTGGTAGTTTTTACAGTACCCCGGTAGGCAGCTGAAAGGCGCCACAAAACTTGTTCTACCTGCTTTCTGGGCTGAGATGGGGAACCGCTGAATTTTGGACTCGGCTGGTGACAAAATGTTCCAAACACACCCCATGCACAACTCCACCAGGGAAGGTGCCAGAAAGGCATTCTCTTGGTAGTTTTTACAGTACCCCGGTAGGCAGCTGAAAGGCACCACAAAAGATGTTCTACCTGCTTTCTGGGCTGAGATGGGGAACCGCTGAATTTTGGACTCGGCTGGTGGCAAAATGTTCCAAACACACCCCATGCACAACTCCACCGGGGAAGGTGCCAGAAAGGAGTTCTCTTGGTAGTTTTTACAGTACCCCGGTAGGCAGCTGAAAGGCACCACAAAAGATGTTCTACCTGCTTTCTGGGCTGAGCTGGGGAACCGCTGAATTTTGGACTCGGCTGGTGGCAAAATGTTCCAAACACACCCCATGCACAACTCCACCGGGGAAGGTGCCAGAAAGGAGTTCTGTTGGTAGTTTTTACAGTACCCCGGTAGGCAGCTGAAAGGCGCCACAAAAGTTGTTCTACCTGCTTTCTGGGCTGAGATGGGGAAGCGCTGAATTTTGGACTCGGCTGGTGACAAAATGTTCCAAACACACCCCATGCACAACTCCACCGGAGAAGGTGCCAGAAAGGAGTTCTCTTGGTAGTTTTTACAGTACCCCGGTAGGCAGCTGAAAGGCGCCACAAAAGTTGTTCTACCTGCTTTCTGGGCTGAGATGGGGAAGCGCTGAATTTTGGACTCGGCTGGTGACAAAATGTTCCAAACACACCCCATGCACAACTCCACCGGGGAAGGTGCCAGAAAGGAGTTCTCTTGGTAGTTTTTACACTACCCCGGTAGGCAGCTGAAAGGCGCCACAAAACTTGTTCTACCTGCTTTCTGGGCTGAGATGGGGAAGCGCTGAATTTTGGACTCGGCTGGTGACAAAATGTTCCAAACACACCCCATGCACAATTCCACCGGGGGAGGTGCCAGAAAGGAGTTCTCTTGGTAGTTTTTACAGTACCCCGGTAGGCAGCTGAAAGGCACCACAAAAGTTGTTCTACCTGCTTTCTGGGCTGAGACGGGGAACCGCTGAATTTTGGACTCGGCTGGTGACAAAATGTTCCAAACACACCCCATGCACAACTCCACCGGGGAAGGTGCCAGAAAGGAGTTCTCTTGGTAGTTTTTACAGTGCCCTGGTAGGCAGCTGAAAGGCGCCACAAAACTTGTTCTACCTGCTTTCTGGGCTGAGCTGGGGAACCGCTGAATTTTGGACTCGGCTGGTGACAAAAAGTTCCAAACACACCCCATGCACAACTCCACCGGGGAAGGTGCCAGAAAGGAGTTTTCTTGGTAGTTTTTACAGTGCCCCGGTAGGCAGCTGAAAGGCGCCACAAAACTTGTTCTACCTGCTTTCTGGGCTGAGACGGGGAACAGCTGAATTTTGGACTCGGCTGGTGACAAAATGTTCCAAACACACCCCATGCACAACTCCACCGGGGAAGGTGCCAGAAAGGAGTTCTCTTGGTAGTTTTTACAGTACCCCGGTAGGCAGCTGAAAGGCGCCACAAAAGTTGTTCTACCTGCTTTCTGGGCTGAGACGGGGAAGCGCTGAATTTTGGACTCGGCTGGTGACAAAATGTTCCAAACACACCCCATGCACAACTCCACCGGGGAAGGTGCCAGAAAGGAGTTCTCTTGGTAGTTTTTACAGTGCCCCGGTAGGCAGCTGAAAGGCGCCAGAAAAGTTGTTCTACCTGCTTTCTGGGCTGAGATGGGGAACCGCTGAATTTGGACTCGGCTGGTGACAAAATGTTCCAAACACACCCCATGCACAACTCCACCGGGGAAGGTGCCAGAAAGGAGTTCTCTTGGTAGTTTTTATAGTACCCCGGTAGGCAGCTGAAAGGCACCACAAAAGATGTTCTACCTGCTTTCTGGGCTGAGATGGGGAACCGCTGAATTTTGGACTCGGCTGGTGACAAAATGTTCCAAACACACCCCATGCACAATTCCACCGGGGAAGGTGCCAGAAAGGAATTCTGTTGGTAGTTTTTACACTACCCCGGTAGGCATCTGAAAGGCACCACAAAAGATGTTCTACCTGCTTTCTGGGCTGAGATGGGGAAGCGCTGAATTTTGGACTCGGCTGGTGACAAAATGTTCCAAACACACCCCATGCACAACTCCACCGGGGAAGGTGCCAGAAAGGAGTTCTCTTGGTAGTTTTTACAGTACCCCGGTAGGCAGCTGAAAGGCACCACAAAAGATGTTCTACCTGCTTTCTGGGCTGAGATGGGGAAGCGCTGAATTTTGGACTCGGCTGGTGACAAAATGTTCCAAACACACCCCATGCACAACTCCACCGGGGAAGGTGCCAGCAAGGAGTTCTGTTGGTAGTTTCTACAGTACCCCGGTAGGCAGCTGAAAGGCACCACAAAACTTTTTCTACCTGCTTTCTGGGCTGAGATGGGGAAGCGCTGAATTTTGGACTCGGCTGGTGACAAAATGTTCCAAACACACCCCATGCACAATTCCACCGGGGGAGGTGCCAGAAAGGAGTTTTCTTGGTAGTTTTTACAGTACCCCGGTAGGCAGCTGAAAGGCACCACAAATGTTGTTCTACCTGCTTTCTGGGCTGAGACGGGGAACCGCTGAATTTTGGACTCGGCTGGTGACAAAATGTTCCAAACACACCCCATGCACAACTCCACCGGGGAAGGTGCCAGAAAGGAGTTCTCTTGGTAGTTTTTACAGTGCCCTGGTAGGCAGCTGAAAGGCGCCACAAAACTTGTTCTACCTGCTTTCTGGGCTGAGATGGGGAACCGCTAAATTTTGGACTCGGCTGGTGACAAAATGTTCCAAACACACCCCATGCACAACTCCACCGGGGAAGGTGCCAGAAAGGAATTCTCTTGGTAGTTTTTACAGTACCCCGGTAGGCAGCTGAAAGGCACCACAAAAGATGTTCTACCTGCTTTCTGGGCTGAGATGGGGAACCGCTGAATTTTGGACTCGGCTGCGACAAAATTGTCCAAACACACCCCATGCACAACTCCACCGGGGAAGGTGCCAGAAAGGAGTTCTCTTGGTAGTTTTTACAGTACCCCGGTAGGCAGCTGAAAGGCGCCACAAAACTTGTTCTACCTGCTTTCTGGGCTGAGATGGGGAAGCGCTGAATTTTGGACTCGGCTGGTGACAAAATGTTCCAAACATACCCCATGCACAACTCCACCGGGGAAGGTGCCAGAAAGGAGTTCTCTTGGTATTTTTTACAGTACCCCGGTAGGCAGCTGAAAGGCACCACAAAAGATGTTCTACCTGCTTTCTGGGCTGAGATGGGGAAGCGCTGAATTTTGGACTCGGCTGGTGACAAAATGTTCCAAACACACCCCATGCACAACTCCACCGGGGAAGGTGCCAGAAAGGAGTTCTCTTGGTAGTTTTTACAGTACCCCGGTAGGCAGCTGAAAGGCGCCACAAAACTTGTTCTACCTGCTTTCTGGGCTGAGATGGGGAACTGCTGAATTTTGGACTCGGCTGGTGACAAAATGTTCCAAACACACCCCATGCACAACTCCACCGGGGAAGGTGCCAGAAAGGCATTCTCTTGGTAGTTTTTACAGTACCCCGGTAGGCAGCTGAAAGGCACCACAAAAGATGTTCTACCTGCTTTCTGGGCTGAGATGGGGAACCGCTGAATTTTGGACTCGGCTGGTGACAAAATGTTCCAAACACACCCCATGCACAACTCCACCGGGGAAGGTGCCAGAAAGGAGTTCTGTTGGTAGTTTTTACAGTGCCCCGGTAGGCAGCTGAAAGGCACCACAAAAGATGTTCTACCTGCTTTCTGGGCTGAGCTGGGGAAGCGCTGAATTTTGGACTCGGCTGGTGACAAAATGTTCCAAACACACCCCATGCACAACTCCACCGGGGAAGGTGCCAGAAAGGAGTTTTCTTGGTAGTTTTTACAGTGCCCCGGTAGGCAGCTGAAAGGCGCCACAAAACTTGTTCTACCTGCTTTCTGGGCTGAGCTGGGGAACCGCTGAATTTTGGACTCGGCTGGTGGCAAAATGTTCCAAACACACCCCATGCACAACTCCACCGGGGAAGGTGCCAGAAAGGAGTTCTGTTGGTAGTTTTTACAGTACCCCGGTAGGCAGCTGAAAGGCGCCACAAAAGTTGTTCTACCTGCTTTCTGGGCTGAGATGGGGAAGCGCTGAATTTTGGACTCGGCTGGTGACAAAATGTTCCAAACACACCCCATGCACAACTCCACCGGGGAAGGTGCCAGAAAGGAGTTCTCTTGGTAGTTTTTACAGTACCCCGGTAGGCAGCTGAAAGGCGCCACAAAAGTTGTTCTACCTGCTTTCTGGGCTGAGATGGGGAAGCGCTGAATTTTGGACTCGGCTGGTGACAAAATGTTCCAAACACACCCCATGCACAACTCCACCGGGGAAGGTGCCAGAAAGGAATTCTCTTGGTAGTTTTTACAGTACCCAGGTAGGCAGCTGAAAGGCGCCACAAAACTTGTTCTACCTGCTTTCTGGGCTGAGACGGGGAACAGCTGAATTTTGGACTCGGATGGTGACAAAATGTTCCAAACACACCCCATGCACAGCTCCACCGGGGAAGGTGCCAGAAAGGAGTTCTCTTGGTAGTTTTTACAGTACCCCGGTAGGCAGCTGAAAGGCACCACAAAAGATGTTCTACCTGCTTTCTGGGCTGAGCTGGGGAACCGTTGAATTTTGGACTCGGCTGGTGGCAAAATGTTCCAAACACACCCCATGCACAGCTCCACCGGGGAAGGTGCCAGAAAGGAGTTCTCTTGGTAGTTTTTACAGTACCCCGGTAGGCAGCTGAAAGGCACCACAAAAGATGTTCTACCTGCTTTCTGGGCTGAGCTGGGGAACCGCTGAATTTTGGACTCGGCTGGTGGCAAAATGTTCCAAACACACCCCATGCACAACTCCACCGGGGAAGGTGCCAGAAAGGAGTTCTGTTGGTAGTTTTTACAGTACCCCGGTAGGCAGCTGAAAGGCACCACAAAAGTTGTTCTACCTGCTTTCTGGGCTGAGATGGGGAAGCGCTGAATTTTGGACTCGGCTGGTGGCAAAATGTTCCAAACACACCCCATGCACAACTCCACCGGGGAAGGTGCCAGAAAGGAGTTCTCTTGGTAGTTTTTACAGTACCCCGGTAGGCAGCTGAAAGGCACCACAAAAGATGTTCTACCTGCTTTCTGGGCTGAGCTGGGGAACCGCTGAATTTTGGACTCGGCTGGTGGCAAAATGTTCCAAACACACCCCATGCACAACTCCACCGGGGAAGGTGCCAGAAAGGAGTTCTGTTGGTAGTTTTTACAGTACCCCGGTAGGCAGCTGAAAGGCGCCACAAAAGTTGTTCTACCTGCTTTCTGGGCTGAGATGGGGAAGCGCTGAATTTTGGACTCGGCTGGTGACAAAATGTTCCAAACACACCCCATGCACAACTCCACCGGGGAAGGTGCCAGAAAGGAGTTCTCTTGGTAGTTTTTACAGTACCCCGGTAGGCAGCTGAAAGGCGCCACAAAAGTTGTTCTACCTGCTTTCTGGGCTGAGATGGGGAAGCGCTGAATTTTGGACTCGGCTGGTGACAAAATGTTCCAAACACACCCCATGCACAACTCCACCGGGGAAGGTGCCAGAAAGGAGTTCTCTTGGTAGTTTTTACACTACCCCGGTAGGCAGCTGAAAGGCGCCACAAAACTTTTTCTACCTGCTTTCTGGGCTGAGATGGGGAAGCGCTGAATTTTGGACTCGGCTGGTGACAAAATGTTCCAAACACACCCCATGCACAATTCCACCGGGGGAGGTGCCAGAAAGGAGTTCTCTTGGTAGTTTTTACAGTACCCCGGTAGGCAGCTGAAAGGCACCACAAAAGTTGTTCTACCTGCTTTCTGGGCTGAGACGGGGAACCGCTGAATTTTGGACTCGGCTGGTGACAAAATGTTCCAAACACACCCCATGCACAACTCCACCGGGGAAGGTGCCAGAAAGGAATTCTCTTGGTAGTTTTTACAGTGCCCTGGTAGGAAGCTGAAAGGCGCCACAAAACTTGTACTACCTGCTTTCTGGGCTGAGCTGGGGAACCGCTGAATTTTGGACTCGGCTGGTGACAAAAAGTTCCAAACACACCCCATGCACAACTCCACCGGGGAAGGTGCCAGAAAGGAGTTTTCTTGGTAGTTTTTACAGTGCCCCGGTAGGCAGCTGAAAGGCGCCACAAAACTTGTTCTACCTGCTTTCTGGGCTGAGACGAGGAACAGCTGAATTTTGGACTCGGCTGGTGACAAAATGTTCCAAACACACCCCATGCACAGCTCCACCGGGGAAGGTGCCAGAAAGGAGTTCTCTTGGTAGTTTTTACAGTACCCCGGTAGGCAGCTGAAAGGCACCACAAAAGATGTTCTACCTTCTTTCTGGGCTGAGCTGGGGAACCGCTGAATTTTGGACTCGGCTGGTGGCAAAATGTTCCAAACACACCCCATGCACAACTCCACCGGGGAAGGTGCCAGAAAGGAGTTCTGTTGGTAGTTTTTACAGTACCCCGGTAGGCAGCTGAAAGGCGCCACAAAAGTTGTTCTACCTGCTTTCTGGGCTGAGATGGGGAAGCGCTGAATTTTGGACTCGGCTGGTGACAAAATGTTCCAAACACACCCCATGCACAACTCCACCGGGGAAGGTGCCAGAAAGGAGTTCTCTTGGTAGTTTTTACAGTACCCCGGTAGGCAGCTGAAAGGCGCCACAAAAGTTGTTCTACCTGCTTTCTGGGCTGAGATGGGGAAGTGCTGAATTTTGGACTCGGCTGGTGACAAAATGTTCCAAACACACCCCATGCACAACTCCACCGGGGAAGGTGCCAGAAAGGAATTCTCTTGGTAGTTTTTACAGTACCCAGGTAGGCAGCTGAAAGGCGCCACAAAACTTGTTCTACCTGCTTTCTGGGCTGAGACGGGGAACAGCTGAATTTTGGACTCGGATGGTGACAAAATGTTCCAAACACACCCCATGCACAGCTCCACCGGGGAAGGTGCCAGAAAGGAGTTCTCTTGGTAGTTTTTACAGTACCCCGGTAGGCAGCTGAAAGGCACCACAAAAGATGTTCTACCTGCTTTCTGGGCTGAGCTGGGGAACCGCTGAATTTTGGACTCGGCTGGTGGCAAAATGTTCCAAACACACCCCATGCACAACTCCACCGGGGAAGGTGCCAGAAAGGAGTTCTGTTGGTAGTTTTTACAGTACCCCGGTAGGCAGCTGAAAGGCGCCACAAAAGTTGTTCTACCTGCTTTCTGGGCTGAGATGGGGAAGCGCTGAATTTTGGACTCGGCTGGTGACAAAATGTTCCAAACACACCCCATGCACAACTCCACCGGGGAAGGTGCCAGAAAGGAGTTCTCCTGGTAGTTTTTACACTACCCCGGTAGGCAGCTGAAAGGCACCACAAAACTTGTTCTACCTGCTTTCTGGGCTGAGATGGGGAAGCGCTGAATTTTGGACTCGGCTGGTGACAAAATGTTCCAAACACACCCCATGCACAATTCCACCGGGGGATGTGCCAGTAAGGAGTTTTCTTGGTAGTTTTTACAGTACCCCGGTAGGCAGCTGAAAGGCGCCACAAAAGTTGTTCTACCTGCTTTCTGGGCTGAGACGGGGAACCGCTGAATTTTGGACTCGGCTGGTGACAAAATGTTCCAAACACACCCCATGCACAACTCCACCGGGGAAGGTGCCAGAAAGGAGTTCTCTTGGTAGTTTTTACAGTGCCCTGGTAGGCAGCTGAAAGGCGCCACAAAAGATGTTCTACCTGCTTTCTGGGCTGAGATGGGGAAGCGCTGAATTTTGGACTCGGCTGGTGACAAAATGTTCCAAACACACCCCATGCACAACTCCACCGGGGAAGGTGCCAGAAAGGAGTTTTCTTGGTAGTTTTTACAGTACCCCGGTAGGCAGCTGAAAGGCGCCACAAAAGTTGTTCTACCTGCTTTCTGGGCTGAGACGGGGAAGCGCTGAATTTTGGACTCGGCTGGTGACAAAATGTTCCAAACACACCCCATGCACAACTCCACCGGGGAAGGTGCCAGAAAGGAGTTCTCTTGGTAGTTTTTACAGTGCCCCGGTAGGCAGCTGAAAGGCGCCACAAAAGTTGTTCTACCTGCTTTCTGGGCTGAGATGGGGAACCGCTGAATTTGGACTCGGCTGGTGACAAAATGTTCCAAACACACCCCATGCACAACTCCACCGGGGAAGGTGCCAGAAAGGAGTTCTCTTGGTAGTTTTTACAGTACCCCGGTAGGCAGCTGAAAGGCACCACAAAAGATGTTCTACCTGCTTTCTGGGCTGAGATGGGGAAGCGCTGAATTTTGGACTCGGCTGGTGACAAAATGTTCCAAACACACCCCATGCACAACTCCACCGGGGAAGGTGCCAGAAAGGAGTTCTCCTGGTAGTTTTTACACTACCCCGGTAGGCAGCTGAAAGGCACCACAAAACTTGTTCTACCTGCTTTCTGGGCTGAGATGGGGAAGCGCTGAATTTTGGACTCGGCTGGTGACAAAATGTTCCAAACACACCCCATGCACAACTCCACCGGGGAAGGTGCCAGAAAGGAGTTTTCTTGGTAGTTTTTACAGTACCCCGGTAGGCAGCTGAAAGGCGCCACAAAAGTTGTTCTACCTGCTTTCTGGGCTGAGACGGGGAAGCGCTGAATTTTGGACTCGGCTGGTGACAAAATGTTCCAAACACACCCCATGCACAACTCCACCGGGGAAGGTGCCAGAAAGGAGTTCTCTTGGTAGTTTTTACAGTGCCCCGGTAGGCAGCTGAAAGGCGCCACAAAACTTGTTCTACCTGCTTTCTGGGCTGAGATGGGGAAGCGCTGAATTTTGGACTCGGCTGGTGACAAAAGGTTCCAAACACACCCCCTGCACAACTCCACCGGGGAAGGTGCCAGAAAGGAGTTCTCTTGGTAGTTTTTACAGTGCCCCGGTAGGCAGCTGAAAGGCACCACAAAAGACGTTCTACCTGCTTTCTGGGCTGAGATGGGGAAGCGCTGAATTTTGGACTCGGCTGGTGACAAAATGTTCCAAACACACCCCATGCACAACTCCACCGGGGAAGGTGCCAGAAAGGAATTCTTTTGGTAGTTTTTACAGTACCCCGGTAGGCAGCTGAAAGGCACCACAAAAGATGTTCTACCTGCTTTCTGGGCTGAGCTGGGGAACCGCTGAATTTTGGACTCGGCTGGTGACAAAATGTTCCAAACACACCCCATGCACAACTCCACCGGGGAAGGTGCCAGAAAGGAATTCTGTTGGTAGTTTTTACAGTACCCCGGTAGGCAGCTGAAAGGCACCACAAAACTTGTTCTACCTGCTTTCTGGGCTGAGATGGGGAAGCGCTGAATTTTGGACTCGGCCGGTGAAAAAATGTTCCAAACACACCCCATGCACAACTCCACCGGGGAAGGTGCCAGAAAGGAGTTCTCTTGGTAGTTTTTACAGTACCCCAGTAGGCAGCTGAAAGGCGCCACAAAACTTGTTCTACCTGCTTTCTGGGCTGAGATGGGGAACCGCTGAATTTTGGACTCGGCTGGTGACAAAATGTTCCAAACACACCCCATGCACAACTCCACCGGGGAAGGTGCCAGAAAGGAATTCTCTTGGTAGTTTTTACTGTACCCCGGTAGGCAGCTGAAAGGCGCCACAAAACTTGTTCTACCTGCTTTCTGGGCTGAGATGGGGAACCGCTGAATTTTGGACTCGGCTGGTGACAAAATGTTCCAAACACACCCCATGCACAACTCCACCGGGGAAGGTGCCAGCAAGGAGTTCTGTTGGTAGTTTTTACAGTACCCCGGTAGGCAGCTGAAAGGCACCACAAAACTTGTTCTACCTGCTTTCTGGGCTGAGATGGGGAAGCGCTGAATTTTGGACTCGGCTGGTGACAAAATGTTCCAAACACACCCCATGCACAACTCCACCGGGGAAGGTGCCAGAAAGGAGTTTTCTTGGTAGTTTTTACAGTACCCCGGTTGGCAGCTGAAAGGCGCCACAAAACTTGTTCTACCTGCTTTCTGGGCTGAGACGGGGAACCGCTGAATTTTGGACTCGGCTGGTGACAAAATGTTCCAAACACACCCCATGCACAACTCCACCGGGGAAGGTGCCAGAAAGGAGTTCTCTTGGTAATTTTTACAGTGCCCCGGTAGGCAGCTGAAAGGCGCCACAAAACTTGTTCTACCTGCTTTCTGGGCTGAGATGGGGAAGCGCTGAATTTTGGACTCGGCTGGTGACAAAAGGTTCCAAACACACCCCATGCACAACTCCACCGGGGAAGGTGCCAGAAAGGAGTTCTCTTGGTAGTTTTTACAGTACCCCGATAGGCAGCTGAAAGGCACCACAAAAGTTGTTCTACCTTCTTTCTGGGCTGAGATGGGGAACCGCTGAATTTTGGACTCGGCTGGTGACATAATGTTCCAAACACACCCCATGCACAACTCCACCGGGGAAGGTGCCAGAAAGGAATTCTCTTGGTAGTTTTTACAGTACCCCGGTAGGCAGCTGAAAGGCACCACAAAAGACGTTCTACCTGCTTTCTGGGCTGAGATGGGGAAGCGCTGAATTTTGGACTCGGCTGGTGACAAAATATTCCAAACACACCCCATGCACAACTCCACCGGGGAAGGTGCCAGAAAGGAATTCTGTTGGTAGTTTTTACAGTACCCCGGTAGGCAGCTGAAAGGCACCACAAAAGATGTTCTACCTGCTTTCTGGGCTGAGCTGGGGAACCGCTGAATTTTGGACTTGGCTGGTGGCAAAATGTTCCAAACACACCCCATGCACAACTCCACCGGGGAAGGTGCCAGAAAGGAATTCTGTTGGTAGTTTTTACAGTACCCCGGTAGGCAGCTGAAAGGCACCACAAAACTTGTTCTACCTGCTTTCTGGGCTGAGATGGGGAAGCGCTGAATTTTGGACTCGGCCGGTGAAAAAATGTTCCAAACACACCCCATGCACAACTCCACCGGGGAAGGTGCCAGAAAGGAGTTCTCTTGGTAGTTTCTATAGTACCCCGGTAGGCAGCTGAAAGGCACCACAAAACTTGTTCTACCTGCTTCTGGGCTGAGCTGGGGAACCGCTGAATTTTGGACTCGGCTGGTGGCAAAATGTTCCAAACACACCCCATGCACAACTCCACCGGGGAAGGTGCCAGAAAGGAGTTCTCTTGGTAGTTTTTACAGTACCCCAGTAGGCAGCTGAAAGGCGCCACAAAACTTGTTCTACCTGCTTTCTGGGCTGAGATGGGGAAGCGCTGAATTTTGGACTCGGCTGGTGACAAAATGTTCCAAACACACCCCATGCACAACTCCACCGGGGAAGGTGCCAGAAAGGAATTCTCTTGGTATTTTTTACAGTACCCCGGTAGGCAGCTGAAAGGCACCACAAAAGATGTTCTACCTGCTTTCTGGGCTGAGATGGGGAAGCGCTGAATTTTGGACTCGGCTGGTGACAAAATGTTCCAAACACAGCCCATGCACAACTCCACCGGGGAAGGTGCCAGAAAGGAGTTCTGTTGGTAGTTTTTACAGTACCCCGGTAGGCAGCTGAAAGGCGCCACAAAACTTGTTCTACCTGCTTTCTGGGCTGAGATGGGGAACCGCTGAATTTTGGACTCAGCTGGTGACAAAATGTTCCAAACACACCCCATGCACAACTCCACCGGGGAAGGTGCCAGAAAGGCGTTCTATTGGTAGTTTTTACAGTACCCCGGTAGGCAGCTGAAAGGCGCCACAAAAGTTGTTCTACCTGCTTTCTGGGCTGAGATGGGGAAGCGCTGAATTTTGGACTCGGCTGGTGACAAAATGTTCCAAACACACCCCATGCACAACTCCACCGGGGAAGGTGCCAGAAAGGAATTCTCTTGGTAGTTTTTACTGTACCCCGGTAGGCAGCTGAAAGGCGCCACAAAACTTGTTCTAACTGTTTTCTGGGCTGAGACAGGGAAGCGCTGAATTTTGGACTCGGCTGGTGACAAAATGTTCCAAACACACCCCATGCACAACTCCACCGGGGAAGGTGCCAGAAAGGAATTCTCTTGGTAGTTTTTACAGTACCCCGGTAGGCAGCTGAAAGGCACCACAAAAGATGTTCTACCTGCTTTCTGGGCTGAGATGGGGAAGCGCTGAATTTTGGACTCGGCTGCGACAAAATTGTCCAAACACACCATATGCACAACTCCACCGGGGAAGGTGCCAGAAAGGAATTCTCTTGGTAGTTTTTACTGTACCCCGGTAGGCAGCTGAAAGGCGCCACAAAACTTGTTCTACCTGCTTTCTGGGCTGAGATGGGGAAGCGCTGAATTTTGGACTCGGCTGGTGACAAAATGTTCCAAACACACCCCATGCACAACTCCACCAAGGAAGGTGCCAGAAAGGAGTTCTGTTGGTAGTTTTTACAGTGCCCCGGTAGGCAGCTGAAAGGCGCCACAAAACTTGTTCTAACTGTTTTCTGGGCTGAGACAGGGAAGCGCTGAATTTTGGACTCGGCTGGTGACAAAATGTTCCAAACACACCCCATGCACAACTCCACCGGGGAAGGTGCCAGAAAGGAGTTCTCTTGGTAGTTTTTACAGTGTCCCGGTAGGCAGCTGAAAGGCGCCACAAAACTTGTTCTACCTGCTTTCTGGGCTGAGACGGGGAAGCGCTGAATTTTGGACTCGGCTGGTGACAAAATGTTCCAAACACACCCCATGCACAACTCCACCGGGGAAGGTGCCAGAAAGGCGTTCTCTTGGTAGTTTTTACTGTACCCCGGTAGGCAGCTGAAAGGCGCCACAAAACTTGTTCTACCTGCTTTCTGGGCTGAGATGGGGAACCGCTGAATTTTGGACTCGGCTGGTGACAAAATGTTCCAAACACACCCCATGCACAACTCCACCGGGGAAGGTGCCAGAAAGGAGTTCTCTTGGTAGTTTTTACAGTACCCCGGTAGGCAGATGAAAGGCGCCACAAAACTTGTTCTACCTGCTTTCTGGGCTGAGATGGGGAAGCGCTGAATTTTGGACTCGGCTGGTGACAAAATGTTCCAAACACACCCCATGCACAACTCCACCGGGGAAGGTGCCAGAAAGGAGTTCTGTTGGTAGTTTTTACAGTACCCCGGTAGGCAGCTGAAAGGCGCCACAAAACTTGTTCTACCTGCTTTCTGGGCTGAGATGGGGAACCGCTGAATTTTGGACTCAGCTGGTGACAAAATGTTCCAAACACACCCCATGCACAACTCCACCGGGGAAGGTGCCAGAAAGGAGTTCTCTTGGTAGTTTTTACAGTACCCCGGTAGGCAGCTGAAAGGCGCCACAAAAGTTGTTCTACCTGCTTTCTGGGCTGAGATGGGGAAGCGCTGAATTTTGGACTCGGCTGGTGACAAAATGTTCCAAACACACCCCATGCACAACTCCACCGGGGAAGGTGCCAGAAAGGAATTCTCTTGGTAGTTTTTACTGTACCCCGGTAGGCAGCTGAAAGGCGCCACAAAACTTGTTCTAACTGTTTTCTGGGCTGAGACAGGGAAGCGCTGAATTTTGGACTCGGCTGGTGACAAAATGTTCCAAACACACCCCATGCACAACTCCACCGGGGAAGGTGCCAGAAAGGAATTCTCTTGGTAGTTTTTACAGTACCCCGGTAGGCAGCTGAAAGGCACCACAAAAGATGTTCTACCTGCTTTCTGGGCTGAGATGGGGAAGCGCTGAATTTTGGACTCGGCTGCGACAAAATTGTCCAAACACACCATATGCACAACTCCACCGGGGAAGGTGCCAGAAAGGAATTCTCTTGGTAGTTTTTACTGTACCCCGGTAGGCAGCTGAAAGGCGCCACAAAACTTGTTCTACCTGCTTTCTGGGCTGAGATGGGGAAGCGCTGAATTTTGGACTCGGCTGGTGACAAAATGTTCCAAACACACCCCATGCACAACTCCACCAAGGAAGGTGCCAGAAAGGAGTTCTGTTGGTAGTTTTTACAGTGCCCCGGTAGGCAGCTGAAAGGCGCCACAAAACTTGTTCTAACTGTTTTCTGGGCTGAGACAGGGAAGCGCTGAATTTTGGACTCGGCTGGTGACAAAATGTTCCAAACACACCCCATGCACAACTCCACCGGGGAAGGTGCCAGAAAGGAGTTCTCTTGGTAGTTTTTACAGTGTCCCGGTAGGCAGCTGAAAGGCGCCACAAAACTTGTTCTACCTGCTTTCTGGGCTGAGACGGGGAAGCGCTGAATTTTGGACTCGGCTGGTGACAAAATGTTCCAAACACACCCCATGCACAACTCCACCGGGGAAGGTGCCAGAAAGGCGTTCTCTTGGTAGTTTTTACTGTACCCCGGTAGGCAGCTGAAAGGCGCCACAAAACTTGTTCTACCTGCTTTCTGGGCTGAGATGGGGAACCGCTGAATTTTGGACTCGGCTGGTGACAAAATGTTCCAAACACACCCCATGCACAACTCCACCGGGGAAGGTGCCAGAAAGGAGTTCTCTTGGTAGTTTTTACAGTACCCCGGTAGGCAGATGAAAGGCGCCACAAAACTTGTTCTACCTGCTTTCTGGGCTGAGATGGGGAAGCGCTGAATTTTGGACTCGGCTGGTGACAAAATGTTCCAAACACACCCCATGCACAACTCCACCGGGGAAGGTGCCAGAAAGGCATTCTCTTGGTAGTTTTTACAGTACCCCGGTAGGCAGCTGAAAGGCACCACAAAAGATGTTCTACCTGCTTTCTGGGCTGAGATGGGGAAGCGCTGAATTTTGGACTCGGCTGGTGACAAAATGTTCCAAACACACCCCATGCACAACTCCACCGGGGAAGGTGCCAGAAAGGAGTTCTCTTGGTAGTTTTTACAGTGCCCCGGTAGGCAGCTGAAAGGCGCCACAAAACTTGTTCTACCTTCTTTCAGGGCTGAGACGGGGAACATCTGAATTTTGGACTCGGCTGGTGACAAAATGTTCCAAACACACCCCATGCACAACTCCACCGGGGAAGGTGCCAGAAAGGAGTTCTGTTGGTAGTTTTTACAGTACCCCGGTAGGCAGCTGAAAGGCGCCACAAAATTTGTTCTACCTGCTTTCTGGGCTGAGATGGGGAAGCGCTGAATTTTGGACTCGGCTGGTGACAAAATGTTCCAAACACACCCCATGCACAACTCCACCGGGGAAGGTGCCAGAAAGGAGTTCTCTTGGTAGTTTTTACAGTGCCCCGGTAGGCAGCTGAAAGGCGCCACAAAACTTGTTCTACCTGCTTTCTGGGCTGAGATGGGGAAGCGCTGAATTTTGGACTCGGCTGGTGACAAAATGTTCCAAACACACCCCATGCACAACTCCACCGGGGAAGGTGCCAGAAAGGCGTTCTATTGGTAGTTTTTACAGTACCCCGGTAGGCAGCTGAAAGGCGCCAAAAAGTTGTTCTACCTGCTTTCTGGGCTGAGATGGGGAACCGCTGAATTTTGGACTCGGCTGGTGACAAAATGTTCCAAACACACCCCATGCACAACTCCACCGGGGAAGGTGCCAGAAAGGAATTCTCTTGGTAGTTTTTACTGTACCCCGCTAGGCAGCTGAAAGGCGCCACAAAACTTGTTCTACCTGCTTTCTGGGCTGAGAGGGGGAACCGCTGAATTTTGGACTCGGCTGGTGACAAAATGTTCCAAACACACCCCATGCACAACTCCACCGGGGAAGGTGCCAGAAAGGAATTCTCTTGGTAGTTTTTACAGTACCCCGGTAGGCAGCTGAAAGGCACCACAAAAGATGTTCTACCTGCTTTCTGGGCTGAGATGGGGAACCGCTGAATTTTGGACTCGGCTGCGACAAAATTGTCCAAACACACCATATGCACAACTCCACCGGGGAAGGTGCCAGAAAGGAGTTCTCTTGGTAGTTTTTACAGTACCCCGGTAGGCAGCTGAAAGGCGCCACAAAAGTTGTTCTACCTGCTTTCTGGGCTGAGATGGGGAAGCGCTGAATTTTGGACTCGGCTGGTGACAAAATGTTCCAAACATACCCCATGCACAACTCCACCGGGGAAGGTGCCAGAAAGGAGTTCTCTTGGTAGTTTTTACAGTACCCCGGTAGGCAGCTGAAAGGCGCTACAAAACTTGTTCTACCTGCTTTCTGGGCTGAGATGGGGAAGCGCTGAATTTTGGACTCGGCTGGTGACAAAATGTTCCAAACACACCCCATGCACAACTCCACCGGGGAAGGTGCCAGAAAGGAGTTCTCTTGGTAGTTTTTACAGTACCCCGGTAGGCAGCTGAAAGGCGCCACAAAACTTGTTCTACCTGCTTTCTGGGCTGAGATGGGGAAGCGCTGAATTTTGGACTCGGCTGGTGACAAAATGTTCCAAACACACCCCATGCACAACTCCACCGGGGAAGGTGCCAGAAAGGCATTCTCTTGGTAGTTTTTACAGTACCCCGGTAGGCAGCTGAAAGGCACCACAAAAGATGTTCTACCTGCTTTCTGGGCTGAGATGGGGAAGCGCTGAATTTTGGACTCGGCTGGTGACAAAATGTTCCAAACACACCCCATGCACAACTCCACCGGGGAAGGTGCCAGAAAGGAGTTCTCTTGGTAGTTTTTACAGTGCCCCGGTAGGCAGCTGAAAGGCGCCACAAAACTTGTTCTACCTGCTTTCTGGGCTGAGCTGGGGAACCGCTGAATTTTGGACTCGGCTGGTGGCAAAATGTTCCAAACACACGCCATGCACAACTCCACCGGGGAAGGTGCCAGAAAGGAGTTCTCTTGGTAGTTTTTACAGTACCCCGGTAGGCAGCTGAAAGGCGCCACAAAAGTTGTTCTACCTGCTTTCTGGGCTGAGATGGGGAAGCGCTGAATTTTGGACTCGGCTGGTGACAAAATGTTCCAAACACACCCCATGCACAACTCCACCGGGGAAGGTGCCAGAAAGGAGTTCTCTTGGTAGTTTTTACAGTACCCCGGTAGGCAGCTGAAAGGCGCCACAAAAGTTGTTCTACCTGCTTTCTGGGCTGAGATGGGGAAGCGCTGAATTTTGGTCTCGGCTGGTGACAAAATGTTCCAAACACACCCCATGCACAACTCCACCGGAGAAGGTGCCAGAAAGGAATTCTCTTGGTAGTTTTTACAGTACCCAGGTAGGCAGCTGAAAGCCGCCACAAAACTTGTTCTACCTGCTTTCTGGGCCGAGATGGGGAACCGCTGAATTTTGGACTCGGCTGGTGACAAAATGTTCCAAACACACCCCATGCACAACTCCACCGGGGAAGGTGCCAGAAAGGAGTTCTGTTGGTAGTTTTTACAGTGCCCCGGTAGGCAGCTGAAAGGCGCCACAAAAGTTGTTCTACCTGCTTTCTGGGCTGAGATGGGGAAGCGCTGAATTTTGGACTCGGCTGGTGACAAAATGTTCCAAACACACCCCATGCACAACTCCACCGGGGAAGGTGCCAGAAAGGAGTTCTGTTGGTAGTTTTTACAGTACCCCGGTAGGCAGCTGAAAGGCACCACAAAAGATGTTCTACCTGCTTTCTGGGCTGAGATGGGGAAGCGCTGAATTTTGGACTCGGCTGGTGACAAAATGTTCCAAACACACCCCATGCACAACTCCACCGGGGAAGGTGCCAGAAAGGAGTTCTCTTGGTAGTTTTTACAGTGCCCCGGTAGGCAGCTGAAAGGCGCCACAAAACTAGTTCTACCTGCTTTCTGGGCGGAGATGGGGAAGCGCTGAATTTTGGACTCGGCTGGTGACAAAATGTTCCAAACACACCCCATGCACAACTCCACCGGGGAAGGTGCCAGAAAGGAGTTCTCTTGGTAGTTTTTACAGTACCCCAGTAGGCAGCTGAAAGGCGCCACAAAAGTTGTTCTACCTGCTTTCTGGGCTGAGATGGGGAAGCGCTGAATTTTGGACTCGGCTGGTGACAAATTGTTCCAAACACACCCCATGCACAACTCCACCGGGGAAGGTGCCAGAAAGGAGTTCTCTTGGTAGTTTTTACAGTACCCCAGTAGGCAGCTGAAAGGCACCACAAAATATTTTCTACCTGCTTTCTGGGCTGAGCTGGGGAACCGCTGAATTTTGGACTCGGCTGGTGACAAAATGTTCCAAACACACCATATGCACAACTCCACCGGGGAAGGTGCCAGAAAGGAGTTCTCTTGGTAGTTTTTACAGTACCCCGGTAGGCAGCTGAAAGGCGCCACAAAAGATGTTCTACCTGCTTTCTGGGCTGAGATGGGGAAGCGCTGAATTTTGGACTCGGCTGGTGATATAATGTTCCAAACACACCCCATGCACAACTCCACCGGGGAAGGTGCCAGAAAGGAGTTCTGTTGGTAGTTTTTACACTACCCCGGTAGGCAGCTGAAAGGCGCCACAAAACTAGTTCTACCTGCTTTCTGGGCTGAGATGGGGAAGCGCTGAATTTTGGACTCGGCTGGTGACAAAATGTTCCAAACACACCCCATGCACAACTCCACCGGGGAAGGTGCCAGAAAGGAGTTCTCTTGGTAGTTTTTACAGTACCCCGGTAGGCAGCTGAAAGGCACCACAAAAGATGTTCTACCTGCTTTCTGGGCTGAGATGGGGAAGCGCTGAATTTTGGACTCGGCTGGTGACAAAATGTTCCAAACACACCCCATGCACAACTCCACCGGGGAAGGTGCCAGAAAGGAGTTCTGTTGGTAGTTTTTACAGTGCCCCGGTAGGCAGCTGAAAGGCGCCACAAAACTTGTTCTACCTGCTTTCTGGGCTGAGACGGGGAACCGCTGAATTTTGGACTCGGCTGGTGACAAAATGTTCCAAACACACCCCATGCACAACTCCACCGGGGAAGGTGCCAGAAAGGAGTTCTCTTGGTAGTTTTTACAGTACCCCAGTAGGCAGCTGAAAGGCACCACAAAAGATGTTCTACCTGCTTTCTGGGCTGAGCTGGGGAACCGCTGAATTTTGGACTCGGCTGGTGACAAAATTTTCCAAACACACCATATGCACAACTCCACCGGGGAAGGTGCCAGAAAGGAGTTCTCTTGGTAGTTTTTACAGTACCCCGGTAGGCAGCTGAAAGGCGCCACAAAAGATGTTCTACCTGCTTTCTGGGCTGAGATGGGGAAGCGCTGAATTTTGGACTCGGCTGGTGACATAATGTTCCAAACACACCCCATGCACAACTCCACCGGGGAAGGTGCCAGAAAGGAGTTCTGTTGGTAGTTTTTACACTACCCCGGTAGGCAGCTGAAAGGCGCCACAAAAGTTGTTCTACCTGCTTTCTGGGCTGAGATGGGGAAGCGCTGAATTTTGGACTCGGCTGGTGACAAAATGTTCCAAACACACCCCATGCACAACTCCACCGGGGAAGGTGCCAGAAAGGAGTTCTCTTGGTAGTTTTTACAGTACCCCGGTAGGCAGCTGAAAGGCGCCACAAAAGTTGTTCTACCTGCTTTCTGGGCTGAGATGGGGAACCGCTGAATTTTGGACTCGGCTGGTGACAAAATGTTCCAAACACACCCCATGCACAACTCCACCGGGGAAGGTGCCAGAAAGGAGTTCTCTTGGTAGTTTTTACAGTACCCCGGTAGGCAGCTGAAAGGCACCACAAAACTTGTTCTACCTGCTTTCTGGGGTGAGATGGGGAAGCGCTGAATTTTGGACTCGGCTGGTGACAAAATGTTCCAAACACACCCCATGCACAACTCCACCGGGGAAGGGGCCAGAAAGGAATTCTGTTGGTAGTTTTTACAGTACCCCGGTAGGCAGCCTAAAGGAACCACAAAAGATGTTCTACCTGCTTTCTGGGCTGAGATGGGGAAGCGCTGAATTTTGGACTCGGCTGGTGACAAAATGTTCTAAACACACCCCATGCACAACTCCACCGGGGAAGGTGCCAGAAAGGAGTTCCCTTGGTAGTTTTTACAGTGCCCCGGTAGGCAGCTGAAAGGCGCCACAAAAGATGTTCTACCTGCTTTCTGGGCTGAGACGGGGAACCGCTGAATTTTGGACTCGGCTGGTGACAAAATGTTCCAAACACACCCCATGCACAACTCCACCGGGGAAGGTGCCAGAAAGGAGTTCTGTTGGCAGTTTTTACAGTACCCTGGTAGGCAGCTGAAAGGCGCCACAAAACTTGTTCTACCTGCTTTCTGGGCTGAGATGGGGAAGCGCTGAATTTTGGACTCGGCTGGTGACAAAATGTTCCAAACACACCCCATGCACAACTCCACCGGGGAAGGTGCCAGAAAGGAATTCTGTTGGTAGTTTTTACAGTACCCCGGTAGGCAGCTGAAAGGCGCCACAAAACTTGTTCTACCTGCTTTCTGGGCTAGAGATGGGGAAGCGCTGAATTTTGGACTCGGCTGGTGACAAAATGTTCCAAACACACCCCATGCACAACTCCACCGGGGAAGGCGCCAGAAAGGAATTCTGTTGGTAGTTTTTACAGTACCCCGGTAGGCAGCTGAAAGGCACCACAAAAGATGTTCTACCTGCTTTCTGGGCTGAGATGGGGAAGCGCTGAATTGTGGACTCGGCTGGTGACAAAATGTTCCAAACACACCCCATGCACAACTCCACCGGGGAAGGTGCCAGAAAGGAGTTCTGTTGGTAGTTTTTACAGTACCCCGGTAGGAAGCTGAAAGGCGCCACAAAAGTTGTTCTACCTGCTTTCTGGGCTGAGATGGGGAAGCGCTGAATTTTGGACTCGGCTGGAGACAAAATGTTCCAAACACACCCCATGCACAACTCCACCGGGGAAGGTGCCAGAAAGGAATTCTGTTGGTAGTTTTTACAGTACCCCGGTAGGCAGCTGAAAGGCACCACAAAAGATGTTCTACCTGCTTTCTGGGCTGAGATGGGGAAGCGCTGAATTTTGGACTCGGCTGGAGACAAAATGTTCCAAACACACCCCATGCACAACTCCACCGGGGAAGGTGCCAGAAAGGAATTCTGTTGGTAGTTTTTACAGTACCCCGGTAGGCAGCTGAAAGGCACCACAAAAGATGTTCTACCTGCTTTCTGGGCTGAGATGGGGAAGCGCTGAATTTTGGACTCGGCTGGAGACAAAATGTTCCAAACACACCCCATGCACAACTCCACCGGGGAAGGTGCCAGAAAGGAGTTCTGTTGGTAGTTTTTACAGTACCCCGGTAGGCAGCTGAAAGGCGCCACAAAACTTGTTCTACCTGCTTTCTGGGCTGAGATGGGGAACCGCTGAATTTTGGACTCGGCTGGTGACAAAATGTTCCAAACACACCCCATGCACAACTCCACCGGGGAAGGTGCCAGAAAGGCATTCTCTTGGTAGTTTTTACAGTACCCCGGTAGGCAGCTGAAAGGCACCACAAAACTTGTTCTACCTGCTTTCTGGGCTGAGATGGGGAAGCGCTGAATTTTGGACTCGGCTGGTGACAAAATGTTCCAAACACACCCCATGCACAACTCCACCGGGGAAGGTGCCAGAAAGGAGTTCTCTTGGTAGTTTTTACAGTACCCCGGTAGGCAGCTGAAAGGCGCCACAAAAGTTGTTCTACCTGCTTTCTGGGCTGAGATGGGGAACCGCTGAATTTTGGACTCGGCTGGAGACAAAATGTTCCAAACACACCCCATGCACAACTCCACCGGGGAAGGTGCCAGAAAGGAGTTCTGTTGGTAGTTTTTACACTACCCCGGTAGGCAGCTGAAAGGCACCACAAAACTTGTTCTACCTGCTTTCTGGGCTGAGATGGGGAACCGCTGAATTTTGGACTCGGCTGGTGACAAAATGTTCCAAACACACCCCATGCACAACTCCACCGGGGAAGGTGCCAGAAAGGAGTTCTCTTGGTAGTTTTTACAGTACCCCGGTAGGCAGCTGAAAGGCGCCACAAAACTTGTTCTACCTGCTTTCTGGGCTGAGATGGGGAAGCGCTGAATTTTGGACTCGGCTGGTGACAAAATGTTCCAAACACACCCCATGCACAACTCCACCGGGGAAGGTGCCAGAAAGGAATTCTGTTGGTAGTTTTTACAGTACCCCGGTAGGCAGCTGAACGGCGCCACAAAACTTGTTCTACCTGCTTTCTGGGCTGAGCTGGGGAAGCGCTGAATTTTGGACTCGGCTGGTGACAAAATGTTCCAAACACACCCCATGCACAACTCCACCGGGGAAGGTGCCAGAAAGGAGTTCTCTTGGTAGTTTTTACAGTACCCCGGTAGGCAGCTGAAAGGCGCCACAAAAGTTGTTCTACCTGCTTTCTGGGCTGAGATGGGGAAGCGCTGAATTTTGGACTCGGCTGGTGACAAAATCTTCCAAACACACCCCATGCACAACTCCACCGGGGAAGGTGCCAGAAAGGAATTCTCTTGGTAGTTTTTACAGTACCCCGGTAGGCAGCTGAAAGGCACCACAAAAGATGTTCTACCTGCTTTCTGGGCTGAGATGGGGAAGTGCTGAATTGTGGACTCGGCTGGTGACAAAATGTTCCAAACACACCCCATGCACAACTCCACCGGGGAAGGTGCCAGAAAGGAGTTCTGTTGGTAGTTTTTACAGTACCCCGGTAGGCAGCTGAAAGGCGCCACAAAAGTTGTTCTACCTGCTTTCTGGGCTGAGATGGGGAAGCGCTGAATTTTGGACTCGGCTGGAGACAAAATGTTCCAAACACACCCCATGCACAACTCCACCGGGGAAGGTGCCAGAAAGGAATTCTGTTGGTAGTTTTTACAGTACCCCGGTAGGCAGCTGAAAGGCACCACAAAAGATGTTCTACCTGCTTTCTGGGCTGAGATGGGGAAGCGCTGAATTTTGGACTCGGCTGGAGACAAAATGTTCCAAACACACCCCATGCACAACTCCACCGGGGAAGGTGCCAGAAAGGAATTCTGTTGGTAGTTTTTACAGTACCCCGGTAGGCAGCTGAAAGGCACCACAAAAGTTGTTCTACCTGCTTTCTGGGCTGAGATGGGGAAGCGCTGAATTTTGGACTCGGCTGGTGACAAAATGTTCCAAACACACCCCATGCACAACTCCACCGGGGAAGGTGCCAGAAAGGAATTCTGTTGGTAGTTTTTACACTACCCCGGTAGGCAGCTGAAAGGCACCACAAAAGATGTTCTACCTGCTTTCTGGGCTGAGATGGGGAACCGCTGAATTTTGGACTCGGCTGGTGACAAAATGTTCCAAACACACCCCATGCACAACTCCACCGGGGAAGGTGCCAGAAAGGAGTTCTCTTGGTAGTTTTTACAGTACCCCGGTAGGCAGCTGAAAGGCGCCACAAAAGTTGTTCTACCTGCTTTCTGGGCTGAGATGGGGAAGCGCTGAATTTTGGACTCGGCTGGAGACAAAATGTTCCAAACACACCCCATGCACAACTCCACCGGGGAAGGTGCCAGAAAGGAGTTCTGTTGGTAGTTTTTACAGTACCCCGGTAGGCAGCTGAAAGGCACCACAAAAGATGTTCTACCTGCTTTCTGGGCTGAGATGGGGAAGCGCTGAATTTTGGACTCGGCTGGTGACAAAATGTTCCAAACACACCCCATGCACAACTCCACCGGGGAAGGTGCCAGAAAGGAATTCTGTTGGTAGTTTTTACAGTACCCCGGTAGGCAGCTGAAAGGCACCACAAAAGATGTTCTACCTGCTTTCTGGGCTGAGATGGGGAAGCGCTGAATTTTGGACTCGGCTGGTGACAAAATGTTCCAAACACACCCCATGCACAACTCCACCGGGGAAGGTGCCAGAAAGGAGTTCTGTTGGTAGTTTTTACAGTACCCCGGTAGGCAGCTGAAAGGCACCACAAAACTTGTTCTACCTGCTTTCTGGGCTGAGATGGGGAAGCGCTGAATTTTGGACTCGGCTGGTGACAAAATGTTCCAAACACACCCCATGCACAACTCCACCGGGGAAGGTGCCAGAAAGGAGTTCTCTCGGTAGTTTTTACAGTACCCCAGTAGGCAGCTGAAAGGCGCCACAAAAGTTGTTCTACCTGCTTTCTGGGCTGAGATGGGGAACCGCTGAATTTTGGACTCGGCTGGTGACAAAATGTTCCAAACACACCCCATGCACAACTCCACCGGGGAAGGTGCCAGAAAGGAGTTCTGTTGGTAGTTTTTACAGTACCCCGGTAGGCAGCTGAAAGGCGCCACAAAACTTGTTCTACCTGGTTTCTGGGCTGAGACGGGGAAGCGCTGAGTTTTGGACTCGGCTGGTGACAAAATGTTCCAAACACACCCCATGCACAACTCCACCGGGGAAGGTGCCAGAAAGGAATTCTGTTGGTAGTTTTTACACTACCCCGGTAGGCAGCTGAAAGGCACCACAAAAGATGTTCTACCTGCTTTCTGGGCTGAGATGGGGAACCGCTGAATTTTGGACTCGGCTGGTGACAAAATGTTCCAAACACACCCCATGCACAACTCCACCGGGGAAGGTGCCAGAAAGGAATTCTGTTGGTAGTTTTTACAGTACCCCGGTAGGCAGCTGAAAGGCACCACAAAAGATGTTCTACCTGCTTTCTGGGCTGAGATGGGGAAGCGCTGAATTTTGGACTCGGCTGGTGACAAAATGTTCCAAACACACCCCATGCACAACTCCACCGGGGAAGGTGCCAGAAAGGAGTTCTCTTGGTAGTTTTTACAGTACCCCGGCAGGCAGCTGAAAGGCACCACAAAACTTGTTCTACCTGCTTTCTGGGCTGAGATGGGGAAGCGCTGAATGTTGGACTCGGCTGGTGACAAAATGTTCCAAACACACCCCATGCACAACTCCACCGGGGAAGGGGCCAGAAAGGAATTCTGTTGGTAGTTTTTACAGTACCCCGGTAGGCAGCTGAAAGGCACCACAAAAGATGTTCTACCTGCTTTCTGGGCTGAGATGGGGAAGCGCTGAATTTTGGACTCGGCTGGTGACAAAATGTTCCAAACACACCCCATGCACAACTCCACCGGGGAAGGTGCCAGAAAGGAATTCTGTCGGTAGTTTTTACAGTACCCCGGTAGGCAGCTGAAAGGCGCCACAAAAGATGTTCTACCTGCTTTCTGGGCTGAGATGGGGAAGCGCTGAATTTTGGACTCGGCTGGTGACAAAATGTTCCAAACACACCATATGCGCAACTCCACCGGGGAAGGTGCCAGAAAGGAGTTCTCTTGGTAGTTTTTACAGTACCCCGGTAGGCAGCTGAAAGGCGCCACAAAAGTTGTTCTACCTGCTTTCTGGGCTGAGATGGGGAAGCACGGAATTTTGGACTCGGCTGGTGACAAAAGGTTCCAAACACACCCCATGCACAACTCCACCGTGGAAGGTGCCAGAAAGGAATTCTCTTGGTAGTTTTTACAGTACCCCGGTAGGCAGCTGAAAGGCACCACAAAAGATGTTCTACCTGCTTTCTGGGCTGAGACGGGGAAGCGCTGAATTTTGGACTCGGCTGGTGACAAAATGTTCCAAACACACCCCATGCACAACTCCACCGGGGAAGGTGCCAGAAAGGAATTCTCTTGGTAGTTTTTACAGTACCCCGGTAGGCAGCTGAAAGGCACCACAAAAGATGTTCTACCTGCTTTCTGGGCTGAGATGGGGAAGCGCTGAATTTTGGACTCGGCTGGTGACAAAATGTTCCAAACACACCCCATGCACAACTCCACCGGGGAAGGTGCCAGAAAGGAGTTCAATGGTAGTTTTTACAGTACCCCGGTAGGCAGCTGAAAGGCGCCACAAAAGATGTTCTACCTGCTTTCTGGGCTGAGATGGGGAAGCGCTGAATTTTGGACTCGGCTGGTGACAAAATGTTCCAAACACACCCCATGCACAACTCCACCGGGGAAGGTGCCAGAAAGGAATTCTGTTGGTAGTTTTTACAGTACCCCGGTAGGCAGCTGAAAGGCGCCACAAAACTTGTTCTACCTGCTTTCTGGGCTGAGATGGGGAAGCGCTGAATTTTGGACTCGGCTGGTGACAAAATTGTCCAAACACACCATATGCACAACTCCACCGGGGAAGGTGCCAGAAAGGAGTTCTCTTGGTAGTTTTTACAGTACCCCGGTAGGCAGCTGAAAGGCGCCACAAAACTAGTTCTACCTGCTTTCTGGGCTGAGATGGGGAAGCGCTGAATTTTGGACTCGGCTGGTGACAAAATGTTCTAAACACACCCCATGCACAACTCCACCGGGGAAGGTGCCAGAAAGGAGTTCCCTTGGTAGTTTTTACAGTGCCCCGGTAGGCAGCTGAAAGGCGCCACAAAACTTGTTCTACCTGCTTTCTGGGCTGAGACGGGGAACCGCTGAATTTTGGACTCGGCTGGTGACAAAATGTTCCAAACACACCCCATGCACAACTCCACCGGGGAAGGTGCCAGAAAGGAGTTCTGTTGGCAGTTTTTACAGTACCCCGGTAGGCAGCTGAAAGGCGCCACAAAACTTGTTCTACCTGCTTTCTGGGCTGAGATGGGGAAGCACTGAATTTTGGACTCGGCTGGTGACAAAATGTTCCAAACACACCCCATGCACAACTCCACCGGGGAAGGTGCCAGAAAGGAGTTCTCTTGGTAGTTTTTACAGTACCCCGGTAGGCAGCTGAAAGGCGCCACAAAACTTGTTCTACCTGCTTTCTGGGCTGAGATGGGGAAGCGCTGAATTTTGGACTCGGCTGGAGACAAAATGTTCCAAACACACCCCATGCACAACTCCACCGGGGAAGGTGCCAGAAAGGAATTCTGTTGGTAGTTTTTACAGTACCCCGGTAGGCAGCTGAAAGGCACCACAAAAGATGTTCTACCTGCTTTCTGGGCTGAGATGGGGAAGCGCTGAATTTTGGACTCAGCTGGTGACAAAATGTTCCAAACACACCCCATGCACAACTCCACCGGGGAAGGTGCCAGAAAGGAGTTCTCTTGGTAGTTTTTACAGTACCCCGGTAGGCAGCTGAAAGGCGCCACAAAACTTGTTCTACCTGCTTTCTGGGCTGAGATGGGGAAGCGCTGAATTTTGGACTCGGCTGGTGACAAAATGTTCCAAACACACCCCATGCACAGCTCCACCGGGGAAGGGGCCAGAAAGGAATTCTGTTGGTAGTTTTTACAGTACCCCGGTAGGCAGCTGAAAGGCACCACAAAAGATGTTCTACCTGCTTTCTGGGCTGAGATGGGGAAGCGCTGAATTTTGGACTCGGCTGGTGACAAAATGTTCTAAACACACCCCATGCACAAATCCACCGGGGAAGGTGCCAGAAAGGCGTTCTATTGGTAGTTTTTACAGTACCCCGGTAGGCAGCTGAAAGGCGCCACAAAACTTGTTCTACCTGCTTTCTGGGCTGAGATGGGGAAGCGCTGAATTTTGGACTCGGCTGGTGACAAAATGTTCCAAACACACCCCATGCACAACTCCACCGGGGAAGGTGCCAGAAAGGAATTCTCTTGGTAGTTTTTACAGTACCCCGGTAGGCAGCTGAAAGGCACCACAAAAGATGTTCTACCTGCTTTCTGGGCTGAGATGGGGAAGCGCTGAATTTTGGACTCGGCTGGTGACAAAATGTTCCAAACACACCCCATGCACAACTCCACCGGGGAAGGTGCCAGAAAGGAGTTCTCTTGGTAGTTTTTACAGTACCCCGGTAGGCAGCTGAAAGGCGCCACAAAAGATGTTCTACCTGCTTTCTGGGCTGAGATGGGGAAGCGCTGAATTTTGGACTCGGCTGGTGACAAAATGTTCCAAACACACCCCATGCACAACTCCACCGGGGAAGGTGCCAGAAAGGAATTCTGTTGGTAGTTTTTACAGTACCCCGGTAGGCAGCTGAAAGGCGCCACAAAACTTGTTCTACCTGCTTTCTGGGCTGAGATGGGGAACCGCTGAATTTTGGACTCGGCTGGTGACAAAATGTTCCAAACACACCCCATGCACAACTCCACCGGGGAAGGTGCCAGAAAGGAGTTCTCTTGGTAGTTTTTACAGTACCCCGGTAGGCAGCTGAAAGGCGCCACAAAACTAGTTCTACCTGCTTTCTGGGCTGAGATGGGGAAGCGCTGAATTTTGGACTCGGCTGGTGACAAAATGTTCTAAACACACCCAATGCACAACTCCACCGGGGAAGGTGCCAGAAAGGAGTTCCCTTGGTAGTTTTTACAGTGCCCCGGTAGGCAGCTGAAAGGCGCCACAAAAGATGTTCTACCTGCTTTCTGGGCTGAGATGGGGAAGCGCTGAATTTTGGACTCGGCTGGTGACAAAATGTTCCAAACACACCCCATGCGCAACTCCACCGGGGAAGGTGCCAGAAAGGAATTCTGTTGGTAGTTTTTACAGTACCCCGGTAGGCAGCTGAAAGGCACCACAAAAGATGTTCTACCTGCTTTCTGGGCTGAGATGGGGAAGCGCTGAATTTTGGACTCGGCTGGTGACAAAATGTTCCAAACACACCCCATGCACAACTCCACCATGGAAGGTGCCAGAAAGGAGTTCTCTTGGTAGTTTTTACAGTACCCCGGTAGGCAGCTGAAAGGCGCCACAAAACTTGTTCTACCTGCTTTCTGGGCTGAGATGGGGAAGCGCTGAATTTTGGACTCGGCTGGTGACAAAATGTTCCAAACACACCCCATGCACAACTCCACCGGGGAAGGTGCCAGAAAGCAGTTCTCTTGGTAGTTTTTACAGTACCCCGGTAGGGAGCTGAAAGGCGCCACAAAACTTGTTCTACCTGCTTTCTGGGCTGAGATGGGGAAGCGCTGAATTTTGGACTCGGCTGGTGACAAAATGTTCCAAACACACCCCATGCACAACTCCACCGGGGAAGGTGCCAGAAAGGAATTCTCTTGGTAGTTTT
The DNA here is from genome assembly GCF_023634085.1 of Falco cherrug. Lineage (NCBI taxonomy): Eukaryota > Metazoa > Chordata > Aves > Falconiformes > Falconidae > Falco > Falco cherrug. The sequence continues at coordinate 12,318,285 of NC_073719.1, read as the reverse complement.
TACAGTACCCCGGTAGGCAGCTGAAAGGCACCACAAAAGATGTTCTACCTGCTTTCTGGGCTGAGATGGGGAAGCGCTGAATTTTGGACTCGGCTGGTGACAAAATGTTCCAAACACACCCCATGCACAACTCCACCGGGGAAGGTGCCAGAAAGGAGTTCTCTTGGTAGTTTTTACAGTACCCCGGTAGGCAGCTGAAAGGCGCCACAAAAGATGTTCTACCTGCTTTCTGGGCTGAGATGGGGAAGCGCTGAATTTTGGAATCGGCTGGTGACAAAATGTTCCAAACACACCCCATGCACAACTCCACCGGGGAAGGTGCCAGAAAGGAATTCTGTTGGTAGTTTTTACAGTACCCCGGTAGGCAGCTGAAAGGCGCCACAAAACTAGTTCTACCTGCTTTCTGGGCTGAGATGGGGAAGCGCTGAATTTTGGACTCGGCTGGTGACAAAATGTTCTAAACACACCCCATGCACAACTCCACCGGGGAAGGTGCCAGAAAGGAGTTCCCTTGGTAGTTTTTACAGTGCCCCGGTAGGCAGCTGAAAGGCGCCACAAAAGATGTTCTACCTGCTTTCTGGGCTGAGATGGGGAAGCGCTGAATTTTGGACTCGGCTGGTGACAAAATGTTCCAAACACACCCCATGCGCAACTCCACCGGGGAAGGTGCCAGAAAGGAATTCTGTTGGTAGTTTTTACAGTACCCCGGTAGGCAGCTGAAAGGCACCACAAAAGATGTTCTACCTGCTTTCTGGGCTGAGATGGGGAAGCGCTGAATTTTGGACTCGGCTGGTGACAAAATGTTCCAAACACACCCCATGCACAACTCCACCATGGAAGGTGCCAGAAAGGAGTTCTCTTGGTAGTTTTTACAGTACCCCGGTAGGCAGCTGAAAGGCGCCACAAAACTTGTTCTACCTGCTTTCTGGGCTGAGACGGGGAACCGCTGAATTTTGGACTCGGCTGGTGACAAAATGTTCCAAACACACCCCATGCACAACTCCACCGGGGAAGGTGCCAGAAAGGAGTTCTGTTGGCAGTTTTTACAGTACCCCGGTAGGCAGCTGAAAGGCGCCACAAAACTTGTTCTACCTGCTTTCTGGGCTGAGATGGGGAAGCGCTGAATTTTGGACTCGGCTGGTGACAAAATGTTCCAAACACACCCCATGCACAACTCCACCGGGGAAGGTGCCAGAAAGGAGTTCTCTTGGTAGTTTTTACAGTACCCCGGTAGGCAGCTGAAAGGCACCACAAAACTTGTTCTACCTGCTTTCTGGGCTGAGATGGGGAAGCGCTGAATTTTGGACTCGGCTGGAGACAAAATGTTCCAAACACACCCCATGCACAACTCCACCGGGGAAGGTGCCAGAAAGGAATTCTGTTGGTAGTTTTTACAGTACCCCGGTAGGCAGCTGAAAGGCACCACAAAAGATGTTCTACCTGCTTTCTGGGCTGAGATGGGGAAGCGCTGAATTTTGGACTCAGCTGGTGACAAAATGTTCCAAACACACCCCATGCACAACTCCACCGGGGAAGGTGCCAGAAAGGAGTTCTCTTGGTAGTTTTTACAGTACCCCGGTAGGCAGCTGAAAGGCGCCACAAAACTTGTTCTACCTGCTTTCTGGGCTGAGATGGGGAAGCGCTGAATTTTGGACTCGGCTGGTGACAAAATGTTCCAAACACACCCCATGCACAACTCCACCGGGGAAGGGGCCAGAAAGGAATTCTGTTGGTAGTTTTTACAGTACCCCGGTAGGCAGCTGAAAGGCACCACAAAAGATGTTCTACCTGCTTTCTGGGCTGAGATGGGGAAGCGCTGAATTTTGGACTCGGCTGGTGACAAAATGTTCTAAACACACCCCATGCACAACTCCACCGGGGAAGGTGCCAGAAAGGCGTTCTATTGGTAGTTTTTACAGTACCCCGGTAGGCAGCTGAAAGGCGCCACAAAACTTGTTCTACCTGATTTCTGGGCTGAGATGGGGAAGCGCTGAATTTTGGACTCGGCTGGTGACAAAATGTTCCAAACACACCCCATGCACAGCTCCACCGGGGAAGGTGCCAGAAAGGAGTTCTCTTGGTAGTTTTTACAGTACCCCGGTAGGCAGCTGAAAGGCGCCACAAAACTTGTTCTACCTGCTTTCTGGGCTGAGACGGGGAACCGCTGAATTTTGGACTCGGCTGGTGACAAAATGTTCCAAACACACCCCATGCACAACTCCACCGGGGAAGGTGCCAGAAAGGAGTTCTGTTGGCAGTTTTTACAGTACCCTGGTAGGCAGCTGAAAGGCGCCACAAAACTTCTTCTACCTGCTTTCTGGGCTGAGATGGGGAAGCGCTGAATTTTGGACTCGGCTGGTGACAAAATGTTCCAAACACACCCCATGCACAACTCCACCGGGGAAGGTGCCAGAAAGGAGTTCTGTTGGTAGTTTTTAGACTACCCCGGTAGGCAGCTGAAAGGCACCACAAAAGATGTTCTACCTGCTTTCTGGGCTGAGATGGGGAAGCGCTGAATTTTGGACTCGGCTGGTGGCAAAATGTTCCAAACACACCCCATGCACAACTCCACCGGGGAAGGTGCCAGAAAGGAATTCTCTTGGTAGTTTTTACAGTACCCCGGTAGGCAGCTGAAAGGCACCACAAAAGATGTTCTACCTGCTTTCTGGGCTGAGATGGGGAAGCGCTGAATTTTGGACTCGGCTGGTGACAAAATGTTCCAAACACACCCCATGCACAACTCCACCAGGGAAGGGGCCAGAAAGGAATTCTGTTGGTAGTTTTTACAGTACCCCGGTAGGCAGCTGAAAGGCGCCACAAAAGATGTTTTACCTGCTTTCTGGGCTGAGATGGGGAAGCGCTGAATTTTGGACTCGGCTGGTGACAAAATGTTCCAAACACACCCCATGCACAACTCCACCGGGGAAGGTGCCAGAAAGGAGTTCTCTTGGTAGTTTTTACAGTACCCCGGTAGGCAGCTGAAAGGCGCAACAAAACTTGTTCTACCTGCTTTCTGGGCTGAGACGGGGAACCGCTGAATTTTGAACTCGGCTGGTGACAAGATGTTCCAAACACACCCCATGCACAACTCCACCGGGGAAGGTGCCAGAAAGGAGTTCTGTTGGCAGTTTTTACAGTACCCTGGTAGGCAGCTGAAAGGCGCCACAAAACTTCTTCTACCTGCTTTCTGGGCTGAGATGGGGAAGCGCTGAATTTTGGACTCGGCTGGTGACAAAATGTTCCAAACACACCCCATGCACAACTCCACCGGGGAAGGTGCCAGAAAGGAGTTCTGTTGGTAGATTTTACACTACCCCGGTAGGCAGCTGAAAGGCGCCACAAAAGTTGTTCTACCTGCTTTCTGGGCTAGAGATGGGGAAGCGCTGAATTTTGGACTCGGCTGGTGACAAAATGTTCCAAACACACCCCATGCACAACTCCACCGGGGAAGGTGCCAGAAAGGAGTTCTGTTGGTAGTTTTTACAGTACCCCGGTAGGCAGCTGAAGGGCGCCACAAAAGTTGTTCTACCTGCTTTCTGGGCTGAGATGGGGAACCGCTGAATTTTGGACTCGGCTGGTGACATAATGTTCCAAACACACCCCATGCACAACTCCACCGGGGAAGGTGCCAGAAAGGAATTCTGTTGGTAGTTTTTACAGTACCCCGGTAGGCAGCTGAAAGGCACCACAAAAGATGTTCTACCTGCTTTCTGGGCTGAGATGGGGAAGCGCTGAATTTTGGACTCGGCTGGTGGCAAAATGTTCCAAACACACCCCATGCACAACTCCATCGGGGAAGGTGCCAGAAAGGAGTTCTCTTGGTAGTTTTTACAGTACCCCGGTAGGCAGCTGAAAGGCGCCACAAAAGTTGTTCTACCTTCTTTCTGGGCTGAGATGGGGAAGCGCTGAATTTTGGACTCGGCTGGTGACAAAATGTTCCAAACACACCCCATGCACAACTCCACCGGGGAAGGTGCCAGAAAGGAATTCTGTTGGTAGTTTTTACAGTACCCCGGTAGGCAGCTGAAAGGCACCACAAAAGATGTTCTACCTGCTTTCTGGGCTGAGATGGGGAAGCGCTGAATTTTGGACTCGGCTGGTGACAAAATGTTCCAAACACACCCCATGCACAACTCCACCGGGGAAGGTGCCAGAAAGGAGTTCTGTTGGTAGTTTTTACAGTGCCCCGGTAGGCAGCTGAAAGGCGCCACAAAACTTGTTCTACCTGCTTTCTGGGCTGAGACGGGGAACCGCTGAATTTTGGACTCGGCTGGTGACAAAATGTTCCAAACACACCCCATGCACAACTCCACCGGGGAAGGTGCCAGAAAGGAGTTCTCTTGGTAGTTTTTACAGTACCCCGGTAGGCAGCTGAAAGGCGCCACAAAACTTGTTCTACCTGCTTTCTGGGCTGAGACGGGGAACCGCTGAATTTTGGACTCGGCTGGTGACAAAATGTTCCAAACACACCCCATGCACAACTCCACCGGGGAAGGTGCCAGAAAGGAGTTCTGTTGGCAGTTTTTACAGTACCCTGGTAGGCAGCTGAAAGGCGCCACAAAACTTCTTCTACCTGCTTTCTGGGCTGAGATGGGGAAGCGCTGAATTTTGGACTCGGCTGGTGACAAAATGTTCCAAACACACCCCATGCACAACTCCACCAGGGAAGGTGCCAGAAAGGAGTTCTGTTGGTAGTTTTTAGACTACCCCGGTAGGCAGCTGAAAGGCGCCACAAAAGATGTTCTACCTGCTTTCTGGGCTGAGATGGGGAAGCGCTGAATTTTGGACTCGGCTGGTGACAAAATGTTCCAAACACACCCCATGCACAACTCCACCGGGGAAGGTGCCAGAAAGGAATTCTGTTGGTAGTTTTTACAGTACCCTGGTAGGCAGCTGAAAGGCGCCACAAAACTAGTTCTACCTGCTTTCTTGGCTAGAGATGGGGAAGCGCTGAATTTTGGACTCGGCTGGTGACAAAATGTTCCAAACACACCCCATGCACAACTCCACCGGGGAAGGTGCCAGAAAGGAATTCTGTTGGTAGTTTTTACAGTACCCCGGTAGGCAGCTGAAAGGCACCACAAAAGATGTTCTACCTGCTTTCTGGGCTGAGATGGGGAAGCGCTGAATTTTGGACTCGGCTGGTGACAAAATGTTCTAAACACACCCCATGCACAAATCCACCGGGGAAGGTGCCAGAAAGGCGTTCTATTGGTAGTTTTTACAGTACCCCGGTAGGCAGCTGAAAGGCGCCACAAAACTTGTTCTACCTGCTTTCTGGGCTGAGATGGGGAAGCGCTGAATTTTGGACTCGGCTGGTGACAAAATGTTCCAAACACACCCCATGCACAACTCCACCGGGGAAGGTGCCAGAAAGGAATTCTCTTGGTAGTTTTTACAGTACCCCGGTAGGCAGCTGAAAGGCACCACAAAAGATGTTCTACCTGCTTTCTGGGCTGAGATGGGGAAGCGCTGAATTTTGGACTCGGCTGGTGACAAAATGTTCCAAACACACCCCATGCACAACTCCACCGGGGAAGGTGCCAGAAAGGAGTTCTCTTGGTAGTTTTTACAGTACCCCGGTAGGCAGCTGAAAGGCGCCACAAAAGATGTTCTACCTGCTTTCTGGGCTGAGATGGGGAAGCGCTGAATTTTGGACTCGGCTGGTGACAAAATGTTCCAAACACACCCCATGCACAACTCCACCGGGGAAGGTGCCAGAAAGGAATTCTGTTGGTAGTTTTTACAGTACCCCGGTAGGCAGCTGAAAGGCGCCACAAAACTTGTTCTACCTGCTTTCTGGGCTGAGATGGGGAACCGCTGAATTTTGGACTCGGCTGGTGACAAAATGTTCCAAACACACCCCATGCACAACTCCACCGGGGAAGGTGCCAGAAAGGAGTTCTCTTGGTAGTTTTTACAGTACCCCGGTAGGCAGCTGAAAGGCGCCACAAAACTAGTTCTACCTGCTTTCTGGGCTGAGATGGGGAAGCGCTGAATTTTGGACTCGGCTGGTGACAAAATGTTCTAAACACACCCAATGCACAACTCCACCGGGGAAGGTGCCAGAAAGGAGTTCCCTTGGTAGTTTTTACAGTGCCCCGGTAGGCAGCTGAAAGGCGCCACAAAAGATGTTCTACCTGCTTTCTGGGCTGAGATGGGGAAGCGCTGAATTTTGGACTCGGCTGGTGACAAAATGTTCCAAACACACCCCATGCGCAACTCCACCGGGGAAGGTGCCAGAAAGGAATTCTGTTGGTAGTTTTTACAGTACCCCGGTAGGCAGCTGAAAGGCACCACAAAAGATGTTCTACCTGCTTTCTGGGCTGAGATGGGGAAGCGCTGAATTTTGGACTCGGCTGGTGACAAAATGTTCCAAACACACCCCATGCACAACTCCACCATGGAAGGTGCCAGAAAGGAGTTCTCTTGGTAGTTTTTACAGTACCCCGGTAGGCAGCTGAAAGGCGCCACAAAACTTGTTCTACCTGCTTTCTGGGCTGAGATGGGGAAGCGCTGAATTTTGGACTCGGCTGGTGACAAAATGTTCCAAACACACCCCATGCACAACTCCACCGGGGAAGGTGCCAGAAAGCAGTTCTCTTGGTAGTTTTTACAGTACCCCGGTAGGGAGCTGAAAGGCGCCACAAAACTTGTTCTACCTGCTTTCTGGGCTGAGATGGGGAAGCGCTGAATTTTGGACTCGGCTGGTGACAAAATGTTCCAAACACACCCCATGCACAACTCCACCGGGGAAGGTGCCAGAAAGGAATTCTCTTGGTAGTTTTTACAGTACCCCGGTAGGCAGCTGAAAGGCACCACAAAAGATGTTCTACCTGCTTTCTGGGCTGAGATGGGGAAGCGCTGAATTTTGGACTCGGCTGGTGACAAAATGTTCCAAACACACCCCATGCACAACTCCACCGGGGAAGGTGCCAGAAAGGAGTTCTCTTGGTAGTTTTTACAGTACCCCGGTAGGCAGCTGAAAGGCGCCACAAAAGATGTTCTACCTGCTTTCTGGGCTGAGATGGGGAAGCGCTGAATTTTGGAATCGGCTGGTGACAAAATGTTCCAAACACACCCCATGCACAACTCCACCGGGGAAGGTGCCAGAAAGGAATTCTGTTGGTAGTTTTTACAGTACCCCGGTAGGCAGCTGAAAGGCGCCACAAAACTAGTTCTACCTGCTTTCTGGGCTGAGATGGGGAAGCGCTGAATTTTGGACTCGGCTGGTGACAAAATGTTCTAAACACACCCCATGCACAACTCCACCGGGGAAGGTGCCAGAAAGGAGTTCCCTTGGTAGTTTTTACAGTGCCCCGGTAGGCAGCTGAAAGGCGCCACAAAAGATGTTCTACCTGCTTTCTGGGCTGAGATGGGGAAGCGCTGAATTTTGGACTCGGCTGGTGACAAAATGTTCCAAACACACCCCATGCGCAACTCCACCGGGGAAGGTGCCAGAAAGGAATTCTGTTGGTAGTTTTTACAGTACCCCGGTAGGCAGCTGAAAGGCACCACAAAAGATGTTCTACCTGCTTTCTGGGCTGAGATGGGGAAGCGCTGAATTTTGGACTCGGCTGGTGACAAAATGTTCCAAACACACCCCATGCACAACTCCACCATGGAAGGTGCCAGAAAGGAGTTCTCTTGGTAGTTTTTACAGTACCCCGGTAGGCAGCTGAAAGGCGCCACAAAACTTGTTCTACCTGCTTTCTGGGCTGAGACGGGGAACCGCTGAATTTTGGACTCGGCTGGTGACAAAATGTTCCAAACACACCCCATGCACAACTCCACCGGGGAAGGTGCCAGAAAGGAGTTCTGTTGGCAGTTTTTACAGTATCCCGGTAGGCAGCTGAAAGGCGCCACAAAACTTGTTCTACCTGCTTTCTGGGCTGAGATGGGGAAGCGCTGAATTTTGGACTCGGCTGGTGACAAAATGTTCCAAACACACCCCATGCACAACTCCACCGGGGAAGGTGCCAGAAAGGAGTTCTCTTGGTAGTTTTTACAGTACCCCGGTAGGCAGCTGAAAGGCACCACAAAACTTGTTCTACCTGCTTTCTGGGCTGAGATGGGGAAGCGCTGAATTTTGGACTCGGCTGGAGACAAAATGTTCCAAACACACCCCATGCACAACTCCACCGGGGAAGGTGCCAGAAAGGAATTCTGTTGGTAGTTTTTACAGTACCCCGGTAGGCAGCTGAAAGGCACCACAAAAGATGTTCTACCTGCTTTCTGGGCTGAGATGGGGAAGCGCTGAATTTTGGACTCAGCTGGTGACAAAATGTTCCAAACACACCCCATGCACAACTCCACCGGGGAAGGTGCCAGAAAGGAGTTCTCTTGGTAGTTTTTACAGTACCCCGGTAGGCAGCTGAAAGGCGCCACAAAACTTGTTCTACCTGCTTTCTGGGCTGAGATGGGGAAGCGCTGAATTTTGGACTCGGCTGGTGACAAAATGTTCCAAACACACCCCATGCACAACTCCACCGGGGAAGGGGCCAGAAAGGAATTCTGTTGGTAGTTTTTACAGTACCCCGGTAGGCAGCTGAAAGGCACCACAAAAGATGTTCTACCTGCTTTCTGGGCTGAGATGGGGAAGCGCTGAATTTTGGACTCGGCTGGTGACAAAATGTTCTAAACACACCCCATGCACAACTCCACCGGGGAAGGTGCCAGAAAGGCGTTCTATTGGTAGTTTTTACAGTACCCCGGTAGGCAGCTGAAAGGCGCCACAAAACTTGTTCTACCTGCTTTCTGGGCTGAGATGGGGAAGCGCTGAATTTTGGACTCGGCTGGTGACAAAATGTTCCAAACACACCCCATGCACAGCTCCACCGGGGAAGGTGCCAGAAAGGAGTTCTCTTGGTAGTTTTTACAGTACCCCGGTAGGCAGCTGAAAGGCGCCACAAAACTTGTTCTACCTGCTTTCTGGGCTGAGACGGGGAACCGCTGAATTTTGGACTCGGCTGGTGACAAAATGTTCCAAACACACCCCATGCACAACTCCACCGGGGAAGGTGCCAGAAAGGAGTTCTGTTGGCAGTTTTTACAGTACCCTGGTAGGCAGCTGAAAGGCGCCACAAAACTTCTTCTACCTGCTTTCTGGGCTGAGATGGGGAAGCGCTGAATTTTGGACTCGGCTGGTGACAAAATGTTCCAAACACACCCCATGCACAACTCCACCGGGGAAGGTGCCAGAAAGGAGTTCTGTTGGTAGTTTTTAGACTACCCCGGTAGGCAGCTGAAAGGCACCACAAAAGATGTTCTACCTGCTTTCTGGGCTGAGATGGGGAAGCGCTGAATTTTGGACTCGGCTGGTGGCAAAATGTTCCAAACACACCCCATGCACAACTCCACCGGGGAAGGTGCCAGAAAGGAATTCTCTTGGTAGTTTTTACAGTACCCCGGTAGGCAGCTGAAAGGCACCACAAAAGATGTTCTACCTGCTTTCTGGGCTGAGATGGGGAAGCGCTGAATTTTGGACTCGGCTGGTGACAAAATGTTCCAAACACACCCCATGCACAACTCCACCAGGGAAGGGGCCAGAAAGGAATTCTGTTGGTAGTTTTTACAGTACCCCGGTAGGCAGCTGAAAGGCGCCACAAAAGATGTTTTACCTGCTTTCTGGGCTGAGATGGGGAAGCGCTGAATTTTGGACTCGGCTGGTGACAAAATGTTCCAAACACACCCCATGCACAACTCCACCGGGGAAGGTGCCAGAAAGGAGTTCTCTTGGTAGTTTTTACAGTACCCCGGTAGGCAGCTGAAAGGCGCCACAAAACTTGTTCTACCTGCTTTCTGGGCTGAGACGGGGAACCGCTGAATTTTGAACTCGGCTGGTGACAAGATGTTCCAAACACACCCCATGCACAACTCCACCGGGGAAGGTGCCAGAAAGGAGTTCTGTTGGCAGTTTTTACAGTACCCTGGTAGGCAGCTGAAAGGCGCCACAAAACTTCTTCTACCTGCTTTCTGGGCTGAGATGGGGAAGCGCTGAATTTTGGACTCGGCTGGTGACAAAATGTTCCAAACACACCCCATGCACAACTCCACCGGGGAAGGTGCCAGAAAGGAGTTCTGTTGGTAGTTTTTACACTACCCCGGTAGGCAGCTGAAAGGCGCCACAAAAGTTGTTCTACCTGCTTTCTGGGCTAGAGATGGGGAAGCGCTGAATTTTGGACTCGGCTGGTGACAAAATGTTCCAAACACACCCCATGCACAACTCCACCGGGGAAGGTGCCAGAAAGGAGTTCTGTTGGTAGTTTTTACAGTACCCCGGTAGGCAGCTGAAAGGCGCCACAAAAGTTGTTCTACCTGCTTTCTGGGCTGAGATGGGGAACCGCTGAATTTTGGACTCGGCTGGTGACATAATGTTCCAAACACACCCCATGCACAACTCCACCGGGGAAGGTGCCAGAAAGGAATTCTGTTGGTAGTTTTTACAGTACCCCGGTAGGCAGCTGAAAGGCACCACAAAAGATGTTCTACCTGCTTTCTGGGCTGAGATGGGGAAGCGCTGAATTTTGGACTCGGCTGGTGGCAAAATGTTCCAAACACACCCCATGCACAACTCCATCGGGGAAGGTGCCAGAAAGGAGTTCTCTTGGTAGTTTTTACAGTACCCCGGTAGGCAGCTGAAAGGCGCCACAAAAGTTGTTCTACCTTCTTTCTGGGCTGAGATGGGGAAGCGCTGAATTTTGGACTCGGCTGGTGACAAAATGTTCCAAACACACCCCATGCACAACTCCACCGGGGAAGGTGCCAGAAAGGAATTCTGTTGGTAGTTTTTACAGTACCCCGGTAGGCAGCTGAAAGGCACCACAAAAGATGTTCTACCTGCTTTCTGGGCTGAGATGGGGAAGCGCTGAATTTTGGACTCGGCTGGTGACAAAATGTTCCAAACACACCCCATGCACAACTCCACCGGGGAAGGTGCCAGAAAGGAGTTCTGTTGGTAGTTTTTACAGTGCCCCGGTAGGCAGCTGAAAGGCGCCACAAAACTTGTTCTACCTGCTTTCTGGGCTGAGACGGGGAACCGCTGAATTTTGGACTCGGCTGGTGACAAAATGTTCCAAACACACCCCATGCACAACTCCACCGGGGAAGGTGCCAGAAAGGAGTTCTCTTGGTAGTTTTTACAGTACCCCGGTAGGCAGCTGAAAGGCGCCACAAAACTTGTTCTACCTGCTTTCTGGGCTGAGACGGGGAACCGCTGAATTTTGGACTCGGCTGGTGACAAAATGTTCCAAACACACCCCATGCACAACTCCACCGGGGAAGGTGCCAGAAAGGAGTTCTGTTGGCAGTTTTTACAGTACCCTGGTAGGCAGCTGAAAGGCGCCACAAAACTTCTTCTACCTGCTTTCTGGGCTGAGATGGGGAAGCGCTGAATTTTGGACTCGGCTGGTGACAAAATGTTCCAAACACACCCCATGCACAACTCCACCAGGGAAGGTGCCAGAAAGGAGTTCTGTTGGTAGTTTTTAGACTACCCCGGTAGGCAGCTGAAAGGCGCCACAAAAGATGTTCTACCTGCTTTCTGGGCTGAGATGGGGAAGCGCTGAATTTTGGACTCGGCTGGTGACAAAATGTTCCAAACACACCCCATGCACAACTCCACCGGGGAAGGTGCCAGAAAGGAATTCTGTTGGTAGTTTTTACAGTACCCTGGTAGGCAGCTGAAAGGCGCCACAAAACTAGTTCTACCTGCTTTCTTGGCTAGAGATGGGGAAGCGCTGAATTTTGGACTCGGCTGGTGACAAAATGTTCCAAACACACCCCATGCACAACTCCACCGGGGAAGGTGCCAGAAAGGAATTCTGTTGGTAGTTTTTACAGTACCCCGGTAGGCAGCTGAAAGGCACCACAAAAGATGTTCTACCTGCTTTCTGGGCTGAGATGGGGAAGCGCTGAATTTTGGACTCGGCTGGTGACAAAATGTTCCAAACACACCCCATGCACAACTCCACCGGGGAAGGTGCCAGAAAGGAGTTCTCTTGGTAGTTTTTACAGTACCCCGGTAGGCAGCTGAAAGGCGCCACAAAACTTGTTCTACCTGCTTTCTGGGCTGAGATGGGGAAGCGCTGAATTTTGGACTCGGCTGGAGACAAAATGTTCCAAACACACCCCATGCACAACTCCACCGGGGAAGGTGCCAGAAAGGAATTCTGTTGGTAGTTTTTACAGTACCCCGGTAGGCAGCTGAAAGGCACCACAAAAGATGTTCTACCTGCTTTCTGGGCTGAGATGGGGAAGCGCTGAATTTTGGACTCGGCTGGTGACAAAATGTTCCAAACACACCCCATGCACAACTCCACCAGGGAAGGGGCCAGAAAGGAATTCTGTTGGTAGTTTTTACAGTACCCCGGTAGGCAGCTGAAAGGCGCCACAAAAGATGTTTTACCTGCTTTCTGGGCTGAGATGGGGAAGCGCTGAATTTTGGACTCGGCTGGTGACAAAATGTTCCAAACACACCCCATGCACAACTACACCGGGGAAGGTGCCAGAAAGGAGTTCTCTTGGTAGTTTTTACAGTACCCCGGTAGGCAGCTGAAAGGCGCCACAAAACTTGTTCTACCTGCTTTCTGGGCTGAGATGGGGAAGCGCTGAATTTTGGACTCGGCTGGTGACAAAATGTTCCAAACACACCCCATGCACAACTCCACCGGGGAAGGTGCCAGAAAGGAATTCTGTTGGTAGTTTTTACAGTACCCCGGTAGGCAGCTGAAAGGCGCCACAAAAGATGTTCTACCTGCTTTCTGGGCTGAGATGGGGAAGCGCTGAATTTTGGACTCGGCTGGTGACAAAATGTTCCAAACACACCCCATGCACAACTCCACCGGGGAAGGTGCCAGAAAGGAGTTCTGTTGGTAGTTTTTACAGTGCCCCGGTAGGCAGCTGAAAGGCGCCACAAAACTTGTTCTACCTGCTTTCTGGGCTGAGACGGGGAACCGCTGAATTTTGGACTCGGCTGGTGACAAAATGTTCCAAACACACCCCATGCACAACTCCACCGGGGAAGGTGCCAGAAAGGAATTCTGTTGGTAGTTTTTACAGTACCCCGGTAGGCAGCTGAAAGGCACCACAAAAGATGTTCTACCTGCTTTCTGGGCTGAGACGGGGAACCGCTGAATTTTGGACTCGGCTGGTGACAAAATGTTCCAAACACACCCCATGCACAACTCCACCGGGGAAGGTGCCAGAAAGGAGTTCTGTTGGCAGTTTTTACAGTACCCTGGTAGGCAGCTGAAAGGCGCCACAAAACTTCTTCTACCTGCTTTCTGGGCTGAGATGGGGAAGCGCTGAATTTTGGACTCGGCTGGTGACAAAATGTTCCAAACACACCCCATGCACAACTCCACCAGGGAAGGTGCCAGAAAGGAGTTCTGTTGGTAGTTTTTAGACTACCCCGGTAGGCAGCTGAAAGGCGCCACAAAAGATGTTCTACCTGCTTTCTGGGCTGAGATGGGGAAGCGCTGAATTTTGGACTCGGCTGGTGACAAAATGTTCCAAACACACCCCATGCACAACTCCACCGGGGAAGGTGCCAGAAAGGAATTCTGTTGGTAGTTTTTACAGTACCCTGGTAGGCAGCTGAAAGGCGCCACAAAACTAGTTCTACCTGCTTTCTTGGCTAGAGATGGGGAAGCGCTGAATTTTGGACTCGGCTGGTGACAAAATGTTCCAAACACACCCCATGCACAACTCCACCGGGGAAGGTGCCAGAAAGGAATTCTGTTGGTAGTTTTTACAGTACCCCGGTAGGCAGCTGAAAGGCACCACAAAAGATGTTCTACCTGCTTTCTGGGCTGAGATGGGGAAGCGCTGAATTTTGGACTCGGCTGGTGACAAAATGTTCCAAACACACCCCATGCACAACTCCACCGGGGAAGGTGCCAGAAAGGAGTTCTCTTGGTAGTTTTTACAGTACCCCGGTAGGCAGCTGAAAGGCGCCACAAAACTTGTTCTACCTGCTTTCTGGGCTGAGATGGGGAAGCGCTGAATTTTGGACTCGGCTGGAGACAAAATGTTCCAAACACACCCCATGCACAACTCCACCGGGGAAGGTGCCAGAAAGGAATTCTGTTGGTAGTTTTTACAGTACCCCGGTAGGCAGCTGAAAGGCACCACAAAAGATGTTCTACCTGCTTTCTGGGCTGAGATGGGGAAGCGCTGAATTTTGGACTCGGCTGGTGACAAAATGTTCCAAACACACCCCATGCACAACTCCACCAGGGAAGGGGCCAGAAAGGAATTCTGTTGGTAGTTTTTACAGTACCCCGGTAGGCAGCTGAAAGGCGCCACAAAAGATGTTTTACCTGCTTTCTGGGCTGAGATGGGGAAGCGCTGAATTTTGGACTCGGCTGGTGACAAAATGTTCCAAACACACCCCATGCACAACTCCACCAGGGAAGGTGCCAGAAAGGAGTTCTGTTGGTAGTTTTTAGACTACCCCGGTAGGCAGCTGAAAGGCGCCACAAAAGATGTTCTACCTGCTTTCTGGGCTGAGATGGGGAAGCGCTGAATTTTGGACTCGGCTGGTGACAAAATGTTCCAAACACACCCCATGCACAACTCCACCGGGGAAGGTGCCAGAAAGGAATTCTGTTGGTAGTTTTTACAGTACCCTGGTAGGCAGCTGAAAGGCGCCACAAAACTAGTTCTACCTGCTTTCTTGGCTAGAGATGGGGAAGCGCTGAATTTTGGACTCGGCTGGTGACAAAATGTTCCAAACACACCCCATGCACAACTCCACCGGGGAAGGTGCCAGAAAGGAATTCTGTTGGTAGTTTTTACAGTACCCCGGTAGGCAGCTGAAAGGCACCACAAAAGATGTTCTACCTGCTTTCTGGGCTGAGATGGGGAAGCGCTGAATTTTGGACTCGGCTGGTGACAAAATGTTCCAAACACACCCCATGCACAACTCCACCGGGGAAGGTGCCAGAAAGGAGTTCTCTTGGTAGTTTTTACAGTACCCCGGTAGGCAGCTGAAAGGCGCCACAAAACTTGTTCTACCTGCTTTCTGGGCTGAGATGGGGAAGCGCTGAATTTTGGACTCGGCTGGAGACAAAATGTTCCAAACACACCCCATGCACAACTCCACCGGGGAAGGTGCCAGAAAGGAATTCTGTTGGTAGTTTTTACAGTACCCCGGTAGGCAGCTGAAAGGCACCACAAAAGATGTTCTACCTGCTTTCTGGGCTGAGATGGGGAAGCGCTGAATTTTGGACTCGGCTGGTGACAAAATGTTCCAAACACACCCCATGCACAACTCCACCAGGGAAGGGGCCAGAAAGGAATTCTGTTGGTAGTTTTTACAGTACCCCGGTAGGCAGCTGAAAGGCGCCACAAAAGATGTTTTACCTGCTTTCTGGGCTGAGATGGGGAAGCACTGAATTTTGGACTCGGCTGGTGACAAAATGTTCCAAACACACCCCATGCACAACTCCACCGGGGAAGGTGCCAGAAAGGAGTTCTCTTGGTAGTTTTTACAGTACCCCGGTAGGCAGCTGAAAGGCGCCACAAAAGTTGTTCTACCTGCTTTCTGGGCTGAGATGGGGAAGCGCTGAATTTTGGACTCGGCTGGTGACAAAATGTTCCAAACACACCCCATGCACAACTCCACCGGGGAAGGTGCCAGAAAGGAATTCTGTTGGTAGTTTTTACAGTACCCCGGTAGGCAGCTGAAAGGCGCCACAAAACTTGTTCTACCTGCTTTCTGGGCTAGAGATGGGGAACCGCTGAATTTTGGACTCGGCTGGTGACAAAATGTTCCAAACACACCCCATGCACAACTCCACCGGGGAAGGTGCCAGAAAGGAATTCTGTTGGTAGTTTTTACAGTACCCCGGTAGGCAGCTGAAAGGCACCACAAAAGATGTTCTACCTGCTTTCTGGGCTGAGATGGGGAAGCGCTGAATTTTGGACTCGGCTGGTGACAAAATGTTCCAAACACACCCCATGCACAACTCCACCGGGGAAGGTGCCAGAAAGGAGTTCTGTTGGTAGTTTTTACAGTACCCCGGTAGGCAGCTGAAAGGCACCACAAAACTTGTTCTACCTGCTTTCTGGGCTGAGATGGGGAAGCGCTGAATTTTGGACTCGGCTGGTGACAAAATGTTCCAAACACACCCCATGCACAACTCCACCGGGGAAGGTGCCAGAAAGGAGTTCTGTTGGTAGTTTTTACAGTGCCCCGGTAGGCAGCTGAAAGGCGCCACAAAACTTGTTCTACCTGCTTTCTGGGCTGAGACGGGGAACCGCTGAATTTTGGACTCGGCTGGTGACAAAATGTTCCAAACACACCCCATGCACAACTCCACCGGGGAAGGTGCCAGAAAGGAGTTCTCTTGGTAGTTTTTACAGTACCCCGGTAGGCAGCTGAAAGGCGCCACAAAACTTGTTCTACCTGCTTTCTGGGCTGAGACGGGGAACCGCTGAATTTTGGACTCGGCTGGTGACAAAATGTTCCAAACACACCCCATGCACAACTCCACCGGGGAAGGTGCCAGAAAGGAGTTCTGTTGGCAGTTTTTACAGTACCCTGGTAGGCAGCTGAAAGGCGCCACAAAACTTCTTCTACCTGCTTTCTGGGCTGAGATGGGGAAGCGCTGAATTTTGGACTCGGCTGGTGACAAAATGTTCCAAACACACCCCATGCACAACTCCACCAGGGAAGGTGCCAGAAAGGAGTTCTGTTGGTAGTTTTTAGACTACCCCGGTAGGCAGCTGAAAGGCGCCACAAAAGATGTTCTACCTGCTTTCTGGGCTGAGATGGGGAAGCGCTGAATTTTGGACTCGGCTGGTGACAAAATGTTCCAAACACACCCCATGCACAACTCCACCGGGGAAGGTGCCAGAAAGGAATTCTGTTGGTAGTTTTTACAGTACCCTGGTAGGCAGCTGAAAGGCGCCACAAAACTAGTTCTACCTGCTTTCTTGGCTAGAGATGGGGAAGCGCTGAATTTTGGACTCGGCTGGTGACAAAATGTTCCAAAGACACCCCATGCACAACTCCACCGGGGAAGGTGCCAGAAAGGAGTTCTGTTGGTAGTTTTTACAGTACCCCGGTAGGCAGCTGAAAGGCACCACAAAAGATGTTCTACCTGCTTTCTGGGCTGAGATGGGGAAGCGCTGAATTTTGGACTCGGCTGGTGACAAAATGTTCCAAACACACCCCATGCACAACTCCACCGGGGAAGGTGCCAGAAAGGAGTTCTCTTGGTAGTTTTTACAGTACCCCGGTAGGCAGCTGAAAGGCGCCACAAAACTTGTTCTACCTGCTTTCTGGGCTGAGATGGGGAAGCGCTGAATTTTGGACTCGGCTGGAGACAAAATGTTCCAAACACACCCCATGCACAACTCCACCGGGGAAGGTGCCAGAAAGGAATTCTGTTGGTAGTTTTTACAGTACCCCGGTAGGCAGCTGAAAGGCACCACAAAAGATGTTCTACCTGCTTTCTGGGCTGAGATGGGGAAGCGCTGAATTTTGGACTCAGCTGGTGACAAAATGTTCCAAACACACCCCATGCACAACTCCACCAGGGAAGGTGCCAGAAAGGAGTTCTCTTGGTAGTTTTTACAGTACCCCGGTAGGCAGCTGAAAGGCACCACAAAAGATGTTCTACCTGCTTTCTGGGCTGAGATGGGGAAGCGCTGAATTTTGGACTCGGCTGGTGACAAAATGTTCCAAACACACCCCATGCACAACTCCACCAGGGAAGGGGCCAGAAAGGAATTCTGTTGGTAGTTTTTACAGTACCCCGGTAGGCAGCTGAAAGGCGCCACAAAAGATGTTTTACCTGCTTTCTGGGCTGAGATGGGGAAGCGCTGAATTTTGGACTCGGCTGGTGACAAAATGTTCCAAACACACCCCATGCACAACTCCACCGGGGAAGGTGCCAGAAAGGAGTTCTCTTGGTAGTTTTTACAGTACCCCGGTAGGCAGCTGAAAGGCGCCACAAAACTTGTTCTACCTGATTTCTGGGCTGAGATGGGGAAGCGCTGAATTTTGGACTCGGCTGGTGACAAAATGTTCCAAACACACCCCATGCACAACTCCACCGGGGAAGGTGCCAGAAAGGAATTCTGTTGGTAGTTTTTACAGTACCCCGGTAGGCAGCTGAAAGGCGCCACAAAACTTGTTCTACCTGCTTTCTGGGCTAGAGATGGGGAAGCGCTGAATTTTGGACTCGGCTGGTGACAAAATGTTCCAAACACACCCCATGCACAACTCCACCGGGGAAGGTGCCAGAAAGGAATTCTGTTGGTAGTTTTTACAGTACCCCGGTAGGCAGCTGAAAGGCACCACAAAAGATGTTCTACCTGCTTTCTGGGCTGAGATGGGGAAGCGCTGAATTTTGGACTCGGCTGGTGACAAAATGTTCCAAACACACCCCATGCACAACTCCACCGGGGAAGGTGCCAGAAAGGAGTTCTGTTGGTAGTTTTTACACTACCCCGGTAGGCAGCTGAAAGGCACCACAAAACTTGTTCTACCTGCTTTCTGGGCTGAGATGGGGAAGCTCTGAATTTTGGACTTGGCTGGCGACAAAATGTTCCAAACACACCCCATGCACAACTCCACCGGGGAAGGTGCCAGAAAGGAGTTTTCTTGGTAGTTTTTACAGTGCCCCGGTAGGCAGCTGAAAGGCGCCACAAAACTTGTTCTACCTGCTTTCTGGGCTGAGACGGGGAAGCGCTGAATTTTGGACTCGGCTGGTGACAAAATGTTCCAAACACACCCCATGCACAACTCCACCGGGGAAGGTGCCAGAAACGAGTTCTGTTGGTAGTTTTTACAGTGCCCCGGAAGGCAGCTGAAAGGCGCCACAAAAGTTGTTCTACCTGCTTTCTGGGCTGAGATGGGGAACTGCTGAATTTTGGACTCGGCTGGTGACATAATGTTCCAAACACACCCCATGCACAACTCCACCGGGGAAGGTGCCAGAAAGGAATTCTGTTGGTAGTTTTTACAGTACCCCAGTAGGCAGCTGAAAGGCACCACAAAAGATGTTCTACCTGCTTTCTGGGCTGAGATGGGGAAGCGCTGAATTTTGGGCTCGGCTGGTGGCAAAATGTTCCAAACACACCCCATGCACAACTCCATCGGGGAAGGTGCCAGAAAGGAGTTCTCTTGGTAGTTTTTACAGTACCCCGGTAGGCAGCTGAAAGGCGCCACAAAACTTGTTCTACGTGCTTTCTGGGCTGAGATGGGGAAGCGCTGAATTTTGGACTCGGCTGGTGACAAAATGTTCCAAACACACCCCATGCACAACTCCACCGGGGAAGGTGCCAGAAAGGAATTCTGTTGGTAGTTTTTACAGTACCCCGGTAGGCAGCTGAAAGGCACCACAAAAGATGTTCTACCTGCTTTCTGGGCTGAGATGGGGAAGCGCTGAATTTTGGACTCGGCTGGTGACAAAATGTTCCAAAGACACCCCATGCACAACTCCACCGGGGAAGGTGCCAGAAAGGAGTTCTGTTGGTAGTTTTTACAGTGCCCCGGTAGGCAGCTGAAAGGCGCCACAAAACTTGTTCTACCTGCTTTCTGGGCTGAGACGGGGAACCGCTGAATTTTGGACTCGGCTGGTGACAAAATGTTCCAAACACACCCCATGCACAACTCCACCGGGGAAGGTGCCAGAAAGGAGTTCTCTTGGTAGTTTTTACAGTACCCCGGTAGGCAGCTGAAAGGCGCCACAAAACTTGTTCTACCTGCTTTCTGGGCTGAGATGGGGAAGCGCTGAATTTTGGACTCGGCTGGTGACATAATGTTCCAAACACACCCCATGCACAACTCCACCGGGGAAGGTGCCAGAAAGGAATTCTGTTGGTAGTTTTTACAGTACCCCGGTAGGCAGCTGAAAGGCACCACAAAAGATGTTCTACCTGTTTTCTGGGCTGAGATGGGGAAGCGCTGAATTTTGGACTCGGCTGGTGACAAAATGTTCCAAACACACCCCATGCACAACTCCACCGGGGAAGGGGCCAGAAAGGAATTCTGTTGGTAGTTTTTACAGTACCCCGGTAGGCAGCTGAAAGGCACCACAAAAGATGTTCTACCTGCTTTCTGGGCTGAGATGGGGAAGCGCTGAATTTTGGACTCGGCTGGTGACAAAATGTTCCAAACACACCCCATGCACAACTCCACCGGGGAAGGTGCCAGAAAGGAGTTCTCTTGGTAGTTTTTACACTACCCCGGTAGGCAGCTGAAAGGCACCACATAAGATGTTCTACCTGCTTTCTGGGCTGAGATGGGGAAGCACTGAATTTTGGACTCGGCTGGTGACAAAATGTTCCAAACACACCCCATGCACAACTCCACCGGGGAAGGTGCCAGAAAGGAGTTCTGTTGGTAGTTTTTACAGTGCCCCGGTAGGCAGCTGAAAGTCACCACAAAACTTGTTCTACCTGCTTTCTGGGCTGAGACGGGGAACCGCTGAATTTTGGACTCGGCTGGTGACAAAATGTTCCAAACACACCCCATGCACAACTCCACCGGGGAAGGTGCCAGAAAGGAGTTCTCTTGGTAGTTTTTACACTACCCCGGTAGGCAGCTGAAAGGCACCACATAAGATGTTCTACCTGCTTTCTGGGCTGAGATGGGGAAGCGCTGAATTTTGGACTCAGCTGGTGACAAAATGTTCCAAACACACCCCATGCACAACTCCACCGGGGAAGGTGCCAGAAAGGAGTTCTGTTGGTAGTTTTTACAGTGCCCCGGTAGGCAGCTGAAAGGCGCCACAAAACTTGTTCTACCTGCTTTCTGGGCTGAGACGGGGAACCGCTGAATTTTGGACTCGGCTGGTGACAAAATGTTCCAAACACACCCCATGCACAACTCCACCGGGGAAGGTGCCAGAAAGGAGTTCTCTTGGTAGTTTTTACACTACCCCGGTAGGCAGCTGAAAGGCACCACATAAGATGTTCTACCTGCTTTCTGGGCTGAGATGGGGAAGCGCTGAATTTTGGACTCAGCTGGTGACAAAATGTTCCAAACACACCCCATGCACAACTCCACCGGGGAAGGTGCCAGAAAGGAGTTCTGTTGGTAGTTTTTACAGTGCCCCGGTAGGCAGCTGAAAGGCGCCACAAAACTTGTTCTACCTGCTTTCTGGGCTGAGACGGGGAACCGCTGAATTTTGGACTCGGCTGGTGACAAAATGTTCCAAACACACCCCATGCACAACTCCACCGGGGAAGGTGCCAGAAAGGAGTTCTCTTGGTAGTTTTTACAGTACCCCGGTAGGCAGCTGAAAGGCGCCACAAAACTTGTTCTACCTGCTTTCTGGGCTGAGACGGGGAAGCGCTGAATTTTGGACTCGGCTGGTGACATAATGTTCCAAACACACCCCATGCACAACTCCACCGGGGAAGGTGCCAGAAAGGAATTGTGTTGGTAGTTTTTACAGTACCCCGGTAGGCAGCTGAAAGGCACCACAAAAGATGTTCTACCTGCTTTCTGGGCTGAGATGGGGAAGCGCTGAATTTTGGACTCGGCTGGTGGCAATATGTTCCAAACACACCCCATGCACAACTCCACCGGGGAAGGTGCCAGAAAGGAGTTCTCTTGGTAGTTTTTACAGTACCCCGGTAGGCAGCTGAAAGGCGCCACAAAAGTTGTTCTACCTGCTTTCTGGGCTGAGATGGGGAAGCGCTGAATTTTGGACTCGGCTGGTGACAAAATGTTCCAAACACACCCCATGCACAACTCCACCGGGGAAGGTGCCAGAAAGGAATTCTGTTGGTAGTTTTTACAGTGCCCCGGTAGGCAGCTGAAAGGCGCCACAAAACTTGTTCTACCTGCTTTCTGGGCTGAGACGGGGAACCGCTGAATTTTGGACTCGGCTGGTGACAAAATGTTCCAAACACACCCCATGCACAACTCCACCGGGGAAGGTGCCAGAAAGGAGTTCTCTTGGTAGTTTTTACAGTGCCCCGGTAGGCAGCTGAAAGGCGCCACAAAACTTGTTCTACCTGCTTTCTGGGCTAGAGATGGGGAAGCGCTGAATTTTGGACTCGGCTGGAGACAATATGTTCCAAACACACCCCATGCACAACTCCACCGGGGAAGGGGCCAGAAAGGAATTCTGTTGGTAGTTTTTACACTACCCCGGTAGGCAGCTGAAAGGCACCACAAAAGATGTTCTACCTGCTTTCTGGGCTGAGATGGGGAAGCGCTGAATTTTGGACTCGGCTGGTGACAAAATGTTCCAAACACACCCCATGCACAACTCCACCGGGGAAGGTGCCAGAAAGGAATTCTCTTGGTAGTTTTTACAGTGCCCCGGTAGGCAGCTGAAAGGCGCCACAAAACTTGTTCTACCTGCTTTCTGGGCTGAGACGGGGAACCGCTGAATTTTGGACTCGGCTGGTGACAAAATGTTCCAAACACACCCCATGCACAACTCCACCGGGGAAGGTGCCAGAAAGGAGTTCTCTTGGTAGTTTTTACAGTGCCCCGGTAGGCAGCTGAAAGGCGCCACAAAACTTGTTCTACCTGCTTTCTGGGCTGAGATGGGGAAGCGCTGAATTTTGGACTCGGCTGGAGACAATATGTTCCAAACACACCCCATGCACAACTCCACCGGGGAAGGTGCCAGAAAGGAGTTCTCTTGGTAGTTTTTACAGTACCCCGGTAGGCAGCTGAAAGGCGCCACAAAAGTTGTTCTACCTGCTTTCTGGGCTGAGATGGGGAAGCGCTGAATTTTGGACTCGGCTGGTGACAAAATGTTCCAAACACACCCCATGCACAACTCCACCGGGGAAGGTGCCAGAAAGGAATTCTGTTGGTAGTTTTTACAGTGCCCCGGTAGGCAGCTGAAAGGCGCCACAAAACTTGTTCTACCTGCTTTCTGGGCTGAGACGGGGAACCGCTGAATTTTGGACTCGGCTGGTGACAAAATGTTCCAAACACACCCCATGCACAACTCCACCGGGGAAGGTGCCAGAAAGGAGTTCTCTTGGTAGTTTTTACAGTGCCCCGGTAGGCAGCTGAAAGGCGCCACAAAACTTGTTCTACCTGCTTTCTGGGCTGAGATGGGGAAGCGCTGAATTTTGGACTCGGCTGGAGACAATATGTTCCAAACACACCCCATGCACAACTCCACCGGGGAAGGTGCCAGAAAGGAGTTCTCTTGGTAGTTTTTACAGTACCCCGGTAGGCAGCTGAAAGGCGCCACAAAAGTTGTTCTACCTGCTTTCTGGGCTGAGATGGGGAAGCGCTGAATTTTGGACTCGGCTGGTGACAAAATGTTCCAAACACACCCCATGCACAACTCCACCGGGGAAGGTGCCAGAAAGGAATTCTGTTGCTAGTTTTTACAGTGCCCCGGTAGGCAGCTGAAAGGCGCCACAAAACTTGTTCTACCTGCTTTCTGGGCTGAGACGGGGAACCGCTGAATTTTGGACTCGGCTGGTGACAAAATGTTCCAAACACACCCCATGCACAACTCCACCGGGGAAGGTGCCAGAAAGGAGTTCTCTTGGTAGTTTTTACAGTGCCCCGGTAGGCAGCTGAAAGGCGCCACAAAACTTGTTCTACCTGCTTTCTGGGCTAGAGATGGAGAAGCGCTGAATTTTGGACTCGGCTGGAGACAATATGTTCCAAACACACCCCATGCACAACTCCACCGGGGAAGGTGCCAGAAAGGAATTCTGTTGGTAGTTTTTACACTACCCCGGTAGGCAGCTGAAAGGCACCACAAAACTTGTTCTACCTGCTTTCTGGGCTGAGATGGGGAAGCGCTGAATTTTGGACTCGGCTGGTGACATAATGTTCCAAACACACCCCATGCACAACTCCACCGGGGAAGGTGCCAGAAAGGAATTCTCTTGGTAGTTTTTACAGTGCCCCGGTAGGCAGCTGAAAGGCGCCACAAAACTTGTTCTACCTGCTTTCTGGGCTGAGACGGGGAACCGCTGAATTTTGGACTCGGCTGGTGACAAAATGTTCCAAACACACCCCATGCACAACTCCACCGGGGAAGGTGCCAGAAAGGAGTTCTCTTGGTAGTTTTTACAGTACCCTGGTAGGCAGCTGAAAGGCGCCACAAAAGTTGTTCTACCTGCTTTCTGGGCTGAGATGGGGAAGCGCTGAATTTTGGACTCGGCTGGAGACAATATGTTCCAAACACACCCCATGCACAACTCCACCGGGGAAGGTGCCAGAAAGGAGTTCTGTTGGTAGTTTTTACACTACCCCGGTAGGCAGCTGAAAGGCGCCACAAAACTTGTTCTACCTGCTTTCTGGGCTAGATTGGGAAGCGCTGAATTTTGGACTCGGCTGGTGACAAAATGTTCCAAACACACCCCATGCACAACTCCACCGGGGAAGGTGCCAGAAAGGAGTTCTCTTGGTAGTTTTTACAGTACCCCGGTAGGCAGCTGAAAGGCGCCACAAAACTTGTTCTACCTGCTTTCTGGGCTGAGATGGGGAAGCGCTGAATTTTGGACTCGGCTGGTGACAAAATGTTCCAAACACACCCCATGCACAACTCCACCGGGGAAGGTGCCAGAAACGAGTTCTGTTGGTAGTTTTTACAGTGCCCCGGAAGGCAGCTGAAAGGCGCCACAAAAGTTGTTCTACCTGCTTTCTGGGCTGAGACGGGGAACCGCTGAATTTTGGACTCGGCTGGTGACAAAATGTTCCAAACACACCCCATGCACAACTCCACCGGGGAAGGTGCCAGAAAGGAGTTCTCTTGGTAGTTTTTACACTACCCCGGTAGGCAGCTGAAAGGCACCACAAAAGATGTTCTACCTGCTTTCTGGGCTGAGATGGGGAACCGCTGAATTTTGGACTCGGCTGGTGACAAAATGTTCCAAACACACCCCATGCACAACTCCACCGGGGAAGGTGCCAGAAAGGAGTTCTCTTGGTAGTTTTTACACTACCCCGGTAGGCAGCTGAAAGGCACCACAAAACTTGTTCTACCTGCTTTCTGGGCTGAGACGGGGAACCGCTGAATTTTGGACTCGGCTGGTGACAAAATGTTCCAAACACACCCCATGCACAACTCCACCGGGGAAGGTGCCAGAAAGGAGTTCTCTTGGTAGTTTTTACACTACCCCGGTAGGCAGCTGAAAGGCACCACATAAGATGTTCTACCTGCTTTCTGGGCTGAGATGGGGAAGCGCTGAATTTTGGACTCGGCTGGTGACAAAATGTTCCAAACACACCCCATGCACAACTCCACCGGGGAAGGTGCCAGAAAGGAGTTCTGTTGGTAGTTTTTACAGTGCCCCGGTAGGCAGCTGAAAGGCGCCACAAAACTTGTTCTACCTCCTTTCTGGGCTGAGACGGGGAACCGCTGAATTTTGGACTCGGCTGGTGACAAAATGTTCCAAACACACCCCATGCACAACTCCACCGGGGAAGGTGCCAGAAAGGAGTTCTCTTGGTAGTTTTTACACTACCCCGGTAGGCAGCTGAAAGGCACCACAAAAGATGTTCTACCTGCTTTCTGGGCTGAGATGGGGAAGCGCTGAATTTTGGACTCGGCTGGTGACAAAATGTTCCAAACACACCCCATGCACAACTCCACCGGGGAAGGTGCCAGAAAGGAGTTCTGTTGGTAGTTTTTACAGTGCCCCGGTAGGCAGCTGAAAGGCGCCACAAAACTTGTTCTACCTGCTTTCTGGGCTGAGACGGGGAACCGCTGAATTTTGGACTCGGCTGGTGACAAAATGTTCCAAACACACCCCATGCACAACTCCACCGGGGAAGGTGCCAGAAAGGAATTCTCTTGGTAGTTTTTACAGTACCCCGGTAGGCAGCTGAAAGGCGCCACAAAACTTGTTCTACCTGCTTTCTGGGCTGAGACGGGGAAGCGCTGAATTTTGGACTCGGCTGGTGACATAATGTTCCAAACACACCCCATGCACAACTCCACCGGGGAAGGTGCCAGAAAGGAATTGTGTTGGTAGTTTTTACAGTACCCCGGTAGGCAGCTGAAAGGCACCACAAAAGATGTTCTACCTGCTTTCTGGGCTGAGATGGGGAAGCGCTGAATTTTGGACTCGGCTGGTGGCAAAATGTTCCAAACACACCCCATGCACAACTCCACCGGGGAAAGTGCCAGAAAGGAGTTCTCTTGGTAGTTTTTACAGTACCCCGGTAGGCAGCTGAAAGGCGCCACAAAAGTTGTTCTACCTGCTTTCTGGGCTGAGATGGGGAAGCGCTGAATTTTGGACTCGGCTGGTGACAAAATGTTCCAAACACACCCCATGCACAACTCCACCGGGGAAGGTGCCAGAAAGGAATTCTGTTGGTAGTTTTTACAGTACCCCGGTAGGCAGCTGAAAGGCACCACAAAAGATGTTCTACCTGCTTTCTGGGCTGAGATGGGGAAGCGCTGAATTTTGGACTCGGCTGCTGACAAAATGTTCGAAACACACCCCATGCACAACTCCACCGGGGAAGGTGCCAGAAAGGAATTCTGTTGGTAGTTTTTACAGTGCCCCGGTAGGCAGCTGAAAGGCGCCACAAAACTTGTTCTACCTGCTTTCTGGGCTGAGACGGGGAACCGCTGAATTTTGGACTCGGCTGGTGACAAAATGTTCCAAACACACCCCATGCACAACTCCACCGGGGAAGGTGCCAGAAAGGAGTTCTCTTGGTAGTTTTTACAGTGCCCCGGTAGGCAGCTGAAAGGCGCCACAAAACTTGTTCTACCTGCTTTCTGGGCTGAGATGGGGAAGCGCTGAATTTTGGACTCGGCTGGAGACAATATGTTCCAAACACACCCCATGCACAACTCCACCGGGGAAGGGGCCAGAAAGGAATTCTGTTGGTAGTTTTTACAGTACCCCGGTAGGCAGCTGAAAGGCACCACAAAAGATGTTCTACCTGCTTTCTGGGCTGAGATGGGGAAGCGCTGAATTTTGGACTCGGCTGGTGACAAAATGTTCCAAACACACCCCATGCACAACTCCACCGGGGAAGGTGCCAGAAAGGAGTTCTCTTGGTAGTTTTTACACTACCCCGGTAGGCAGCTGAAAGGCACCACATAAGATGTTCTACCTGCTTTCTGGGCTGAGATGGGGAAGCACTGAATTTTGGACTCGGCTGGTGACAAAATGTTCCAAACACACCCCATGCACAACTCCACCGGGGAAGGTGCCAGAAAGGAGTTCTGTTGGTAGTTTTTACAGTGCCCCGGTAGGCAGCTGAAAGTCACCACAAAACTTGTTCTACCTGCTTTCTGGGCTGAGACGGGGAACCGCTGAATTTTGGACTCGGCTGGTGACAAAATGTTCCAAACACACCCCATGCACAACTCCACCGGGGAAGGTGCCAGAAAGGAGTTCTCTTGGTAGTTTTTACACTACCCCGGTAGGCAGCTGAAAGGCACCACATAAGATGTTCTACCTGCTTTCTGGGCTGAGATGGGGAAGCGCTGAATTTTGGACTCAGCTGGTGACAAAATGTTCCAAACACACCCCATGCACAACTCCACCGGGGAAGGTGCCAGAAAGGAGTTCTGTTGGTAGTTTTTACAGTGCCCCGGTAGGCAGCTGAAAGGCGCCACAAAACTTGTTCTACCTGCTTTCTGGGCTGAGACGGGGAACCGCTGAATTTTGGACTCGGCTGGTGACAAAATGTTCCAAACACACCCCATGCACAACTCCACCGGGGAAGGTGCCAGAAAGGAGTTCTCTTGGTAGTTTTTACACTACCCCGGTAGGCAGCTGAAAGGCACCACATAAGATGTTCTACCTGCTTTCTGGGCTGAGATGGGGAAGCGCTGAATTTTGGACTCAGCTGGTGACAAAATGTTCCAAACACACCCCATGCACAACTCCACCGGGGAAGGTGCCAGAAAGGAGTTCTGTTGGTAGTTTTTACAGTGCCCCGGTAGGCAGCTGAAAGGCGCCACAAAACTTGTTCTACCTGCTTTCTGGGCTGAGACGGGGAACCGCTGAATTTTGGACTCGGCTGGTGACAAAATGTTCCAAACACACCCCATGCACAACTCCACCGGGGAAGGTGCCAGAAAGGAGTTCTCTTGGTAGTTTTTACACTACCCCGGTAGGCAGCTGAAAGGCACCACAAAAGATGTTCTACCTGCTTTCTGGGCTGAGATGGGGAAGCGCTGAATTTTGGACTCGGCTGGTGACAAAATGTTCCAAACACACCCCATGCACAACTCCACCGGGGAAGGTGCCAGAAAGGAGTTCTGTTGGTAGTTTTTACAGTGCCCCGGTAGGCAGCTGAAAGGCGCCACAAAACTTGTTCTACCTGCTTTCTGGGCTGAGATGGGGAAGCGCTGAATTTTGGACTCGGCTGGTGACAAAATGTTCCAAACACACCCCATGCACAACTCCACCGGGGAAGGTGCCAGAAAGGAGTTCTCTTGGTAGTTTTTACAGTACCCCGGTAGGCAGCTGAAAGGCGCCACAAAACTTGTTCTACCTGCTTTCTGGGCTGAGACGGGGAAGCGCTGAATTTTGGACTCGGCTGGTGACATAATGTTCCAAACACACCCCATGCACAACTCCACCGGGGAAGGTGCCAGAAAGGAATTGTGTTGGTAGTTTTTACAGTACCCCGGTAGGCAGCTGAAAGGCACCACAAAAGATGTTCTACCTGCTTTCTGGGCTGAGATGGGGAAGCGCTGAATTTTGGACTCGGCTGGTGGCAATATGTTCCAAACACACCCCATGCACAACTCCACCGGGGAAGGTGCCAGAAAGGAGTTCTCTTGGTAGTTTTTACAGTACCCCGGTAGGCAGCTGAAAGGCGCCACAAAAGTTGTTCTACCTGCTTTCTGGGCTGAGATGGGGAAGCGCTGAATTTTGGACTCGGCTGGTGACAAAATGTTCCAAACACACCCCATGCACAACTCCACCGGGGAAGGTGCCAGAAAGGAATTCTGTTGGTAGTTTTTACAGTGCCCCGGTAGGCAGCTGAAAGGCGCCACAAAACTTGTTCTACCTGCTTTCTGGGCTGAGACGGGGAACCGCTGAATTTTGGACTCGGCTGGTGACAAAATGTTCCAAACACACCCCATGCACAACTCCACCGGGGAAGGTGCCAGAAAGGAGTTCTCTTGGTAGTTTTTACAGTGCCCCGGTAGGCAGCTGAAAGGCGCCACAAAACTTGTTCTACCTGCTTTCTGGGCTAGAGATGGGGAAGCGCTGAATTTTGGACTCGGCTGGAGACAATATGTTCCAAACACACCCCATGCACAACTCCACCGGGGAAGGGGCCAGAAAGGAATTCTGTTGGTAGTTTTTACACTACCCCGGTAGGCAGCTGAAAGGCACCACAAAAGATGTTCTACCTGCTTTCTGGGCTGAGATGGGGAAGCGCTGAATTTTGGACTCGGCTGGTGACAAAATGTTCCAAACACACCCCATGCACAACTCCACCGGGGAAGGTGCCAGAAAGGAATTCTCTTGGTAGTTTTTACAGTGCCCCGGTAGGCAGCTGAAAGGCGCCACAAAACTTGTTCTACCTGCTTTCTGGGCTGAGACGGGGAACCGCTGAATTTTGGACTCGGCTGGGTGACAAAATGTTCCAAACACACCCCATGCACAACTCCACCGGGGAAGGTGCCAGAAAGGAGTTCTCTTGGTAGTTTTTACAGTGCCCCGGTAGGCAGCTGAAAGGCGCCACAAAACTTGTTCTACCTGCTTTCTGGGCTGAGATGGGGAAGCGCTGAATTTTGGACTCGGCTGGAGACAATATGTTCCAAACACACCCCATGCACAACTCCACCGGGGAAGGTGCCAGAAAGGAGTTCTCTTGGTAGTTTTTACAGTACCCCGGTAGGCAGCTGAAAGGCGCCACAAAAGTTGTTCTACCTGCTTTCTGGGCTGAGATGGGGAAGCGCTGAATTTTGGACTCGGCTGGTGACAAAATGTTCCAAACACACCCCATGCACAACTCCACCGGGGAAGGTGCCAGAAAGGAATTCTGTTGGTAGTTTTTACAGTGCCCCGGTAGGCAGCTGAAAGGCGCCACAAAACTTGTTCTACCTGCTTTCTGGGCTGAGACGGGGAACCGCTGAATTTTGGACTCGGCTGGTGACAAAATGTTCCAAACACACCCCATGCACAACTCCACCGGGGAAGGTGCCAGAAAGGAGTTCTCTTGGTAGTTTTTACAGTGCCCCGGTAGGCAGCTGAAAGGCGCCACAAAACTTGTTCTACCTGCTTTCTGGGCTGAGATGGGGGAAGCGCTGAATTTTGGACTCGGCTGGAGACAATATGTTCCAAACACACCCCATGCACAACTCCACCGGGGGAAGGTGCCAGAAAGGAGTTCTCTTGGTAGTTTTTACAGTACCCCGGTAGGCAGCTGAAAGGCGCCACAAAAGTTGTTCTACCTGCTTTCTGGGCTGAGATGGGGAAGCGCTGAATTTTGGACTCGGCTGGTGACAAAATGTTCCAAACACACCCCATGCACAACTCCACCGGGGAAGGTGCCAGAAAGGAATTCTGTTGGTAGTTTTTACAGTGCCCCGGTAGGCAGCTGAAAGGCGCCACAAAACTTGTTCTACCTGCTTTCTGGGCTGAGACGGGGAACCGCTGAATTTTGGACTCGGCTGGTGACAAAATGTTCCAAACACACCCCATGCACAACTCCACCGGGGAAGGTGCCAGAAAGGAGTTCTCTTGGTAGTTTTTACAGTGCCCCGGTAGGCAGCTGAAAGGCGCCACAAAACTTGTTCTACCTGCTTTCTGGGCTAGAGATGGAGAAGCGCTGAATTTTGGACTCGGCTGGAGACAATATGTTCCAAACACACCCCATGCACAACTCCACCGGGGAAGGTGCCAGAAAGGAATTCTGTTGGTAGTTTTTACACTACCCCGGTAGGCAGCTGAAAGGCACCACAAAACTTGTTCTACCTGCTTTCTGGGCTGAGATGGGGAAGCGCTGAATTTTGGACTCGGCTGGTGACATAATGTTCCAAACACACCCCATGCACAACTCCACCGGGGAAGGTGCCAGAAAGGAATTCTCTTGGTAGTTTTTACAGTGCCCCGGTAGGCAGCTGAAAGGCGCCACAAAACTTGTTCTACCTGCTTTCTGGGCTGAGACGGGGAACCGCTGAATTTTGGACTCGGCTGGTGACAAAATGTTCCAAACACACCCCATGCACAACTCCACCGGGGAAGGTGCCAGAAAGGAGTTCTCTTGGTAGTTTTTACAGTACCCTGGTAGGCAGCTGAAAGGCGCCACAAAAGTTGTTTCTACCTGCTTTCTGGGCTGAGATGGGGAAGCGCTGAATTTTGGACTCGGCTGGAGACAATATGTTCCAAACACACCCCATGCACAACTCCACCGGGGAAGGTGCCAGAAAGGAGTTCTGTTGGTAGTTTTTACACTACCCCGGTAGGCAGCTGAAAGGCGCCACAAAACTTGTTCTACCTGCTTTCTGGGCTAGATTGGGAAGCGCTGAATTTTGGACTCGGCTGGTGACAAAATGTTCCAAACACACCCCATGCACAACTCCACCGGGGAAGGTGCCAGAAAGGAGTTCTCTTGGTAGTTTTTACAGTACCCCGGTAGGCAGCTGAAAGGCGCCACAAAACTTGTTCTACCTGCTTTCTGGGCTGAGATGGGGAAGCGCTGAATTTTGGACTCGGCTGGAGACAAAATGTTCCAAACACACCCCATGCACAACTCCACCGGGGAAGGTGCCAGAAAGGAGTTCTCTTGGTAGTTTTTACACTACCCCGGTAGGCAGCTGAAAGGCACCACAAAAGATGTTCTACCTGCTTTCTGGGCTGAGATGGGGAACCGCTGAATTTTGGACTCGGCTGGTGACAAAATGTTCCAAACACACCCCATGCACAACTCCACCGGGGAAGGTGCCAGAAAGGAATTGTGTTGGTAGTTTTTACAGTACCCCGGTAGGCAGCTGAAAGGCGCCACAAAACTTGTTCTACCTGCTTTCTGGGCTGAGATGGGGAAGCGCTGAATTTTGGACTCGGCTGGTGACATAATGTTCCAAACACACCCCATGCACAACTCCACCGGGGAAGGTGCCAGAAAGGAGTTCTGTTGGTAGTTTTTACACTACCCCGGTAGGCAGCTGAAAGGCGCCACAAAACTTGTTCTACCTGCTTTCTGGGCTGAGACGGGGAAGCGCTGAATTTTGGACTCGGCTGGTGACAAAATGTTCCAAACACACCCCATGCACAACTCCACCGGGGAAGGTGCCAGAAAGGAGTTCTCTTGGTAGTTTTTACAGTACCCCGGTAGGCAGCTGAAAGGCGCCACAAAACTTGTTCTACCTGCTTTCTGGGCTGAGATGGGGAAGCGCTGAATTTTGGACTCGGCTGGTGACAAAATGTTCCAAACACACCCCATGCACAACTCCACCGGGGAAGGTGCCAGAAAGGAGTTCTCTTGGTAGTTTTTACAGTACCCCGGTAGGCAGCTGAAAGGCACCACAAAAGATGTTCTACCTGCTTTCTGGGCTGAGATGGGGAAGCGCTGAATTTTGGACTCGGCTGGTGACAAAATGTTCCAAACACACCCCATGCACAACTCCACCGGGGAAGGTGCCAGAAAGGAGTTCTCTTGGTAGTTTTTACAGTACCCCGGTAGGCAGCTGAAAGGCGCCACAAAACTTGTTCTACCTGCTTTCTGGGCTGAGATGGGGAAGCGCTGAATTTTGGACTCGGCTGGTGACATAATGTTCCAAACACACCCCATGCACAACTCCACCGGGGAAGGTGCCAGAAAGGAGTTCTGTTGGTAGTTTTTACACTACCCCGGTAGGCAGCTGAAAGGCGCCACAAAACTTGTTCTACCTGCTTTCTGGGCTGAGACGGGGAAGCGCTGAATTTTGGACTCGGCTGGTGACAAAATGTTCCAAACACACCCCATGCACAACTCCACCGGGGAAGGTGCCAGAAAGGAGTTCTCTTGGTAGTTTTTACAGTACCCCGGTAGGCAGTTGAAAGGCGCCACAAAACTTGTTCTACCTGCTTTCTGGGCTGAGATGGGGAAGCGCTGAATTTTGGACTCGGCTGGTGACAAAATGTTCCAAACACACCCCATGCACAACTCCACCGGGGAAGGTGCCAGAAAGGAGTTCTCTTGGTAGTTTTTACAGTACCCCGGTAGGCAGCTGAAAGGCGCCACAAAACTTGTTCTACCTGCTTTCTGGGCTGAGATGGGGAAGCGCTGAATTTTGGACTCGGCTGGAGACAAAATGTTCCAAACACACCCCATGCACAACTCCACCGGGGAAGGTGCCAGAAAGGAATTCTGTTGGTAGTTTTTACAGTACCCCGGTAGGCAGCTGAAAGGCACCACAAAAGATGTTCTACCTGCTTTCTGGGCTGAGATGGGGAAGCGCTGAATTTTGGACTCGGCTGGTGACAAAATGTTCCAAAGACACCCCATGCACAACTCCACCGGGGAAGGTGCCAGAAAGGAGTTCTCTTGGTAGTTTTTACAGTACCCCCGGTAGGCAGCTGAAAGGCGCCACAAAACTTGTTCTACCAGCTTTCTGGGCTGAGATGGGGAACCGCTGAATTTTGGACTCGGCTGGTGACATAATGTTCCAAACACACCCCATGCACAACTCCACCGGGGAAGGTGCCAGAAAGGAATTCTGTTGGTAGTTTTTACACTAGCCCGGTAGGCAGCTGAAAGGCGCCACAAAACTTGTTCTACCTGCTTTCTGGGCTGAGATGGGGAACCGCTGAATTTTGGACTCGGCTGGTGACAAAATGTTCCAAACACACCCCATGCACAACTCCACCGGGGAAGGTGCCAGAAAGGAGTTCTGTTGGTAGTTTTTACAGTACCCCGGTAGGCAGCTGAAAGGCACCACAAAACTTGTTCTACCTGCTTTCTGGGCTGAGATGGGGAAGCGCTGAATTTTGGACTCGGCTGGTGACAAAATGTTCCAAACACACCCCATGCACAACTCCACCGGGGAAGGTGCCAGAAAGGAGTTCTCTTGGTAGTTTTTACAGTACCCCCGGTAGGCAGCTGAAAGGCGCCACAAAACTTGTTCTACCTGCTTTCTGGGCTGAGATGGGGAAGCGCTGAATTTTGGACTCGGCTGGTGACAAAATGTTCCAAACACACCCCATGCACAACTCCACCGGGGAAGGTGCCAGAAACGAGTTCTGTTGGTAGTTTTTACACTAGCCCGGTAGGCAGCTGAAAGGCGCCACAAAACTTGTTCTACCTGCTTTCTGGGCTGAGATGGGGAACCGCTGAATTTTGGACTCGGCTGGTGACAAAATGTTCCAAACACACCCCATGCACAACTCCACCGGGGAAGGTGCCAGAAAGGAGTTCTGTTGGTAGTTTTTACAGTACCCCCGGTAGGCAGCTGAAAGGCACCACAAAACTTGTTCTACCTGCTTTCTGGGCTGAGATGGGGAAGCGCTGAATTTTGGACTCGGCTGGTGACAAAATGTTCCAAACACACCCCATGCACAACTCCACCGGGGAAGGTGCCAGAAAGGAATTCTGTTGGTAGTTTTTACAGTACCCCGGTAGGCAGCTGAAAGGCACCACAAAACTTGTTCTACCTGCTTTCTGGGCTGAGATGGGGAAGCGCTGAATTTTGGACTCGGCTGGTGACAAAATGTTCCAAACACACCCCATGCACAACTCCACCGGGGAAGGTGCCAGAAAGGAGTTCTCTTGGTAGTTTTTACAGTACCCCGGTAGGCAGCTGAAAGGCGCCACAAAAGTTGTTCTACCTGCTTTCTGGGCTGAGATGGGGAAGCGCTGAATTTTGGACTCGGCTGGTGACAAAATGTTCCAAACACACCCCATGCACAACTCCACCGGGGAAGGTGCCAGAAAGGAGTTCTCTTGGTAGTTTTTACAGTACCCCGGTAGGCAGCTGAAAGGCACCACAAAAGATGTTCTACCTGCTTTCTGGGCTGAGATGGGGAAGCGCTGAATTTTGGACTCGGCTGGTGACAAAATGTTCCAAACACACCCCATGCACAACTCCACCGGGGAAGGTGCCAGAAAGGAGTTCTCTTGGTAGTTTTTACAGTACCCCCGGTAGGCAGCTGAAAGGCGCCACAAAACTTGTTCTACCTGCTTTCTGGGCTGAGATGGGGAAGCGCTGAATTTTGGACTCGGCTGGTGACATAATGTTCCAAACACACCCCATGCACAACTCCACCGGGGAAGGTGCCAGAAAGGAATTCTGTTGGTAGTTTTTACACTAGCCCGGTAGGCAGCTGAAAGGCGCCACAAAACTTGTTCTACCTGCTTTCTGGGCTGAGATGGGGAACCGCTGAATTTTGGACTCGGCTGGTGACAAAATGTTCCAAACACACCCCATGCACAACTCCACCGGGGAAGGTGCCAGAAAGGAGTTCTGTTGGTAGTTTTTACAGTACCCCGGTAGGCAGCTGAAAGGCACCACAAAACTTGTTCTACCTGCTTTCTGGGCTGAGATGGGGAAGCGCTGAATTTTGGACTCGGCTGGTGACAAAATGTTCCAAACACACCCCATGCACAACTCCACCGGGGAAGGTGCCAGAAAGGAGTTCTCTTGGTAGTTTTTACAGTACCCCCGGTAGGCAGCTGAAAGGCGCCACAAAACTTGTTCTACCTGCTTTCTGGGCTGAGATGGGGAAGCGCTGAATTTTGGACTCGGCTGGTGACATAATGTTCCAAACACACCCCATGCACAACTCCACCGGGGAAGGTGCCAGAAACGAGTTCTGTTGGTAGTTTTTACACTAGCCCGGTAGGCAGCTGAAAGGCGCCACAAAACTTGTTCTACCTGCTTTCTGGGCTGAGATGGGGAAGCGCTGAATTTTGGACTCGGCTGGTGACAAAATGTTCCAAACACACCCCATGCACAACTCCACCGGGGAAGGTGCCAGAAAGGAGTTCTGTTGGTAGTTTTTACAGTACCCCCGGTAGGCAGCTGAAAGGCACCACAAAACTTGTTCTACCTGCTTTCTGGGCTGAGATGGGGAAGCGCTGAATTTTGGACTCGGCTGGTGACAAAATGTTCCAAACACACCCCATGCACAACTCCACCGGGGAAGGTGCCAGAAAGGAATTCTGTTGGTAGTTTTTACAGTACCCCGGTAGGCAGCTGAAAGGCACCACAAAACTTGTTCTACCTGCTTTCTGGGCTGAGATGGGGAAGCGCTGAATTTTGGACTCGGCTGGTGACAAAATGTTCCAAACACACCCCCATGCACAACTCCACCGGGGAAGGTGCCAGAAAGGAGTTCTCTTGGTAGTTTTTACAGTACCCCGGTAGGCAGCTGAAAGGCGCCACAAAAGTTGTTCTACCTGCTTTCTGGGCTGAGATGGGGAAGCGCTGAATTTTGGACTCGGCTGGTGACAAAATGTTCCAAACACACCCCATGCACAACTCCACCGGGGAAGGTGCCAGAAAGGAGTTCTCTTGGTAGTTTTTACAGTACCCCGGTAGGCAGCTGAAAGGCACCACAAAAGATGTTCTACCTGCTTTCTGGGCTGAGATGGGGAAGCGCTGAATTTTGGACTCGGCTGGTGACAAAATGTTCCAAACACACCCCATGCACAACTCCACCGGGGAAGGTGCCAGAAAGGAATTCTGTTGGTAGTTTTTACAGTACCCCGGTAGGCAGCTGAAAGGCGCCACAAAACTTGTTCTACCTGCTTTCTGGGCTGAGATGGGGAAGCGCTGAATTTTGGACTCGGCTGGAGACAAAATGTTCCAAACACACCCCATGCACAACTCCACCGGGGAAGGTGCCAGAAAGGAATTCTGTTGGTAGTTTTTACAGTACCCCGGTAGGCAGCTGAAAGGCACCACAAAAGATGTTTTACCTGCTTTCTGGGCTGAGATGGGGAAGCGCTGAATTTTGGACTCGGCTGGTGACAAAATGTTCCAAAGACACCCCATGCACAACTCCACCGGGGAAGGTGCCAGAAAGGAGTTCTCTTGGTAGTTTTTACAGTACCCCGGTAGGCAGCTGAAAGGCGCCACAAAACTTGTTCTACCAGCTTTCTGGGCTGAGATGGGGAAGCGCTGAATTTTGGACTCGGCTGGTGACATAATGTTCCAAACACACCCCATGCACAACTCCACCGGGGAAGGTGCCAGAAAGGAATTCTGTTGGTAGTTTTTACACTAGCCCGGTAGGCAGCTGAAAGGCGCCACAAAACTTGTTCTAACTGCTTTCTGGGCTGAGATGGGGAACCGCTGAATTTTGGACTCGGCTGGTGACAAAATGTTCCAAACACACCCCATGCACAACTCCACCGGGGAAGGTGCCAGAAAGGAGTTCTGTTGGTAGTTTTTACAGTACCCCGGTAGGCAGCTGAAAGGCACCACAAAACTTGTTCTACCTGCTTTCTGGGCTGAGATGGGGAAGCGCTGAATTTTGGACTCGGCTGGTGACAAAATGTTCCAAACACACCCCATGCACAACTCCACCGGGGAAGGTGCCAGAAAGGAGTTCTCTTGGTAGTTTTTACAGTACCCCGGTAGGCAGCTGAAAGGCACCACAAAACTTGTTCTACCTGCTTTCTGGGCTGAGATGGGGAACCGCTGAATTTTGGACTCGGCTGGTGACAAAATGTTCCAAACACACCCCATGCACAACTCCACCGGGGAAGGTGCCAGAAAGGAGTTCTGTTGGTAGTTTTTACAGTACCCCGGTAGGCAGCTGAAAGGCGCCACAAAAGTTGTTCTACCTGCTTTCTGGGCTGAGATGGGGAAGCGCTGAATTTTGGACTCGGCTGGTGACAAAATGTTCCAAACACACCCCATGCACAACTCCACCGGGGAAGGTGCCAGAAAGGAGTTCTCTCGGTAGTTTCTACACTACCCCGGTAGGCAGCTGAAAGGCGCCACAAAAGTTGTTCTACCTGCTTTCTGGGCTGAGACGGGGAGCCGCTGAATTTTGGACTCGGCTGGTAACAAAATTTTCCAAACACACCCCATGCACAACTCCATCGGGGAAGGTGCCAGAAAGGAGTTCTGTTGGTAGTTTTTACAGTGCCCCGGTAGGCAGCGGAAAGGCGCCACAAAACTTGTTCTACCTGCTTTCTGGGCTGAGACGGGGAAGCGCTGAATTTTGGACTCGGCTGGTGACATAATGTTCCAAACACACCCCATGCACAACTCCACCGGGGAAGGTGCCAGAAAGGAGTTCTGTTGGTAGTTTTTACACTACCCCGGTAGGCAGCTGAAAGGCGCCACAAAACTTGTTCTACCTGCTTTCTGGGCTGAGACGGGGAAGCGCTGAATTTTGGACTCGGCTGGTGACAAAATGTTCCAAACACACCCCATGCACAACTCCACCGGGGAAGGTGCCAGAAAGGAGTTCTCTTGGTAGTTTTTACAGTACCCCGGTAGGCAGTTGAAAGGCGCCACAAAACTTGTTCTACCTGCTTTCTGGGCTGAGATGGGGAAGCGCTGAATTTTGGACTCGGCTGGTGACAAAATGTTCCAAACACACCCCATGCACAACTCCACCGGG
Source organism: Falco cherrug (assembly GCF_023634085.1). Classification (NCBI taxonomy): domain Eukaryota; kingdom Metazoa; phylum Chordata; class Aves; order Falconiformes; family Falconidae; genus Falco; species Falco cherrug. Next base: position 12,279,843 of record NC_073719.1, on the reverse strand, counting down.
GAAGGTGCCAGAAAGGAGTTCTCTTGGTAGTTTTTACAGTACCCCGGTAGGCAGCTGAAAGGCGCCACAAAACTTGTTCTACCTGCTTTCTGGGCTGAGATGGGGAAGCGCTGAATTTTGGACTCGGCTGGAGACAAAATGTTCCAAACACACCCCATGCACAACTCCACCGGGGAAGGTGCCAGAAAGGAATTCTGTTGGTAGTTTTTACAGTACCCCCGGTAGGCAGCTGAAAGGCACCACAAAAGATGTTCTACCTGCTTTCTGGGCTGAGATGGGGAAGCGCTGAATTTTGGACTCGGCTGGTGACAAAATGTTCCAAAGACACCCCATGCACAACTCCACCGGGGAAGGTGCCAGAAAGGAGTTCTCTTGGTAGTTTTTACAGTACCCCGGTAGGCAGCTGAAAGGCGCCACAAAACTTGTTCTACCAGCTTTCTGGGCTGAGATGGGGAAGCGCTGAATTTTGGACTCGGCTGGTGACATAATGTTCCAAACACACCCCATGCACAACTCCACCGGGGAAGGTGCCAGAAAGGAGTTCTGTTGGTAGTTTTTACAGTACCCCGGTAGGCAGCTGAAAGGCACCACAAAAGATGTTCTACCTGCTTTCTGGGCTGAGATGGGGAAGCGCTGAATTTTGGACTCGGCTGGTGACAAAATGTTCCAAAGACACCCCATGCACAACTCCACCGGGGAAGGTGCCAGAAAGGAGTTCTCTTGGTAGTTTTTACAGTACCCCGGTAGGCAGCTGAAAGGCGCCACAAAACTTGTTCTACCAGCTTTCTGGGCTGAGATGGGGAAGCGCTGAATTTTGGACTCGGCTGGTGACATAATGTTCCAAACACACCCCATGCACAACTCCACCGGGGAAGGTGCCAGAAAGGAGTTCTGTTGGTAGTTTTTACAGTACCCCCGGTAGGCAGCTGAAAGGCACCACAAAACTTGTTCTACCTGCTTTCTGGGCTGAGATGGGGAAGCGCTGAATTTTGGACTCGGCTGGTGACAAAATGTTCCAAACACACCCCATGCACAACTCCACCGGGGAAGGTGCCAGAAAGGAGTTCTCTTGGTAGTTTTTACAGTACCCCGGTAGGCAGCTGAAAGGCACCACAAAACTTGTTCTACCTGCTTTCTGGGCTGAGATGGGGAACCGCTGAATTTTGGACTCGGCTGGTGACAAAATGTTCCAAACACACCCCATGCACAACTCCACCGGGGAAGGTGCCAGAAAGGAGTTCTCTTGGTAGTTTTTACAGTACCCCGGTAGGCAGCTGAAAGGCGCCACAAAAGTTGTTCTACCTGCTTTCTGGGCTGAGATGGGGAAGCGCTGAATTTTGGACTCGGCTGGTGACAAAATGTTCCAAACACACCCCATGCACAACTCCACCGGGGAAGGTGCCAGAAAGGAGTTCTCTCGGTAGTTTCTACACTACCCCGGTAGGCAGCTGAAAGGCGCCACAAAAGTTGTTCTACCTGCTTTCTGGGCTGAGACGGGGAGCCGCTGAATTTTGGACTCGGCTGGTAACAAAATTTTCCAAACACACCCCATGCACAACTCCATCGGGGAAGGTGCCAGAAAGGAGTTCTGTTGGTAGTTTTTACAGTGCCCCGGTAGGCAGCGGAAAGGCGCCACAAAACTTGTTCTACCTGCTTTCTGGGCTGAGACGGGGAAGCGCTGAATTTTGGACTCGGCTGGTGACAAAATGTTCCAAACACACCCCATGCACAACTCCACCGGGGAAGGTGCCAGAAAGGAATTCTCTTGGTAGTTTTTACAGTACCCCGGTAGGCAGCTGAAAGGCACCACAAAAGATGTTCTACCTGCTTTCTGGGCTGAGATGGGGAAGCGCTGAATTTTGGACTCGGCTGGTGACAAAATGTTCCAAACACACCCCATGCACAACTCCACCGGGGAAGGTGCCAGAAAGGAATTCTCTTGGTAGTTTTTACAGTACCCTGGTAGGCAGCTGAAAGGCACCACAAAAGATGTTCTACCTGCTTTCTGGGCTGAGATGGGGAACCGCTGACTTTTGGACTCGGCTGGAGACAAAATGTTCCAAACACACCATATGCACAACGCCACCGGGGAAGGTGCCAGAAAGGAATTCTCTTGGTAGTTTTTACACTACCCCGGTAGGCAGCTGAAAGGCACCACAAAAGATGTTCTACCTGCTTTCTGGGCTGAGATGGGGAAGCGCTGAATTTTGGACTCGGCTGGTGACAAAATGTTCCAAACACACCCCATGCACAACTCCACCGGGGAAGGTGCCAGAAAGGAGTTCTCTTGGTAGTTTTTACAGTGCCCCCGGTAGGCAGCTGAAAGGCGCCACAAAACTTGTTCTACCTGCTTTCTGGGCTGAGATGGGGAACCGCTGAATTTTGGACTCGGCTGGTGACAAAATGTTCCAAACACACCCCATGCACAACTCCACCGGGGAAGGTGCCAGAAAGGAGTTCTGTTGGTAGTTTTTACAGTGCCCCCGGTAGGCAGCGGAAAGGCGCCACAAAACTTGTTCTACCTGCTTTCTGGGCTGAGACGGGGAAGCGCTGAATTTTGGACTCGGCTGGTGACAAAATGTTCCAAACACACCCCATGCACAACTCCACCGGGGAAGGTGCCAGAAAGGAGTTCTCTTGGTAGTTTTTACAGTACCCCCGGTAGGCAGCTGAAAGGCGCCACAAAAGATGTTCTACCTGCTTTCTGGGCTGAGATGGGGAAGCGCTGAATTTTGGACTCGGCTGGTGACAAAATGTTCCAAACACACCCCATGCACAACTCCACCGGGGAAGGTGCCAGAAAGGAGTTCTCTTGGTAGTTTCTACAGTACCCCGGTAGGCAGCTGAAAGGCGCCACAAAAGATGTTCTACCTGCTTTCTGGGCTGAGATGGGGAAGCGCTGAATTTTGGACTCGGCTGGTGACAAAATGTTCCAAACACACCCCATGCACAACTCCACCGGGGAAGGTGCCAGAAAGGAGTTCTCTTGGTAGTTTTTACAGTACCCCGGTAGGCAGCTGAAAGGCACCACAAAACTTGTTCTACCTGCTTTCTGGGCTGAGATGGGGAAGCGCTGAATTTTGGACTCGGCTGGTGACAAAATGTTCCAAACACACCCCATGCACAACTCCACCGGGGAAGGTGCCAGAAAGGAGTTCTCTTGGTAGTTTTTACAGTACCCCGGTAGGCAGCTGAAAGGCACCACAAAAGATGTTCTACCTGCTTTCTGGGCTGAGATGGGGAACCGCTGAATTTTGGACTCGGCTGGTGACAAAATGTTCCAAACACACCCCATGCACAACTCCACCGGGGAAGGTGCCAGAAAGGAGTTCTCTTGGTAGTTTTTACAGTACCCCGGTAGGCAGCTGAAAGGCGCCACAAAACTTGTTCTACCTGCTTTCTGGGCTGAGATGGGGAAGCGCTGAATTTTGGACTCGGCTGGTGACAAAATGTTCCATACACACCCCATGCACAACTCCACCGGGGAAGGTGCCAGAAAGGAGTTCTCTTGGTAGTTTTTACAGTACCCCGGTAGGCAGCTGAAAGGCACCACAAAACTGGTTCTACCTGCTTTCTGGGCTGAGATGGGGAAGCGCTGAATTTTGGACTCGGCTGGTGACAAAATGTTCCAAACACACCCCATGCACAACTCCACCGGGGAAGGTGCCAGAAAGGAGTTCTCTCGGTAGTTTCTACACTACCCCGGTAGGCAGCTGAAAGGCGCCACAAAAGTTGTTCTACCTGCTTTCTGGGCTGAGATGGGGAAGCGCTGAATTTTGGACTCAGCTGGTGACAAAATGTTCCAAACACACCCCATGCACAACTCCACCGGGGAAGGTGCCAGAAAGGAGTTCTCTTGGTAGTTTTTACAGTACCCCGGTAGGCAGCTGAAAGGCGCCACAAAACTTGTTCTACCTGCTTTCTGGGCTGAGATGGGGAAGCGCTGAATTTTGGACTCGGCTGGTGACAAAATGTTCCAAAGACACCCCATGCACAACTCCACCGGGGAAGGTGCCAGAAAGGAGTTCTGTTGGTAGTTTTTACAGTACCCCGGTAGGCAGCTGAAAGGCGCCACAAAACTTGTTCTACCTGCTTTCTGGGCTGAGATGGGGAAGCGCTGAATTTTGGACTCGGCTGGTGACAAAATGTTCCAAACACACCCCATGCACAACTCCACCGGGGAAGGTGCCAGAAAGGAGTTCTGTTGGTAGTTTTTACAGTACCCCGGTAGGCAGCTGAAAGGCACCACAAAAGATGTTCTACCTGCTTTCTGGGCTGAGATGGGGAAGCGCTGAATTTTGGACTCGGCTGGTGACATAATGTTCCATACACACCCCATGCACAACTCCACCGGGGAAGGTGCCAGAAAGGAGTTCTGTTGGTAGTTTTTACAGTGCCCCGGTAGGCAGCGGAAAGGCGCCACAAATCTTGTTCTACCTGCTTTCTGGGCTGAGACGGGGAAGCGCTGAATTTTGGACTCGGCTGGTGACAAAATGTTCCAAACACACCCCATGCACAACTCCACCGGGGAAGGTGCCAGAAAGGAATTCTCTTGGTAGTTTTTACACTACCCCGGTAGGCAGCTGAAAGGCGCCACAAAAGTTGTTCTACCTGCTTTCTGGGCTGAGATGGGGAAGCGCTGAATTTTGGACTCGGCTGGTGACAAAATGTTCCAAACACACCCCATGCACAACTCCACCGGGGAAGGTGCCAGAAAGGAGTTCTCTTGGTAGTTTTTACAGTACCCCGGTAGGCAGCTGAAAGGCGCCACAAAACTTGTTCTACCTGCTTTCTGGGCTGAGATGGGGAAGCGCTGAATTTTGGACTCGGCTGGTGACAAAATGTTCCATACACACCCCATGCACAACTCCACCGGGGAAGGTGCCAGAAAGGAGTTCTCTTGGTAGTTTTTACAGTACCCCGGTAGGCAGCTGAAAGGCACCACAAAACTGGTTCTACCTGCTTTCTGGGCTGAGATGGGGAAGCGCTGAATTTTGGACTCGGCTGGTGACAAAATGTTCCAAACACACCCCATGCACAACTCCACCGGGGAAGGTGCCAGAAAGGAGTTCTCTCGGTAGTTTCTACACTACCCCGGTAGGCAGCTGAAAGGCGCCACAAAAGTTGTTCTACCTGCTTTCTGGGCTGAGATGGGGAAGCGCTGAATTTTGGACTCAGCTGGTGACAAAATGTTCCAAACACACCCCATGCACAACTCCACCGGGGAAGGTGCCAGAAAGGAGTTCTCTTGGTAGTTTTTACAGTACCCCGGTAGGCAGCTGAAAGGCGCCACAAAACTTGTTCTACCTGCTTTCTGGGCTGAGATGGGGAAGCGCTGAATTTTGGACTCGGCTGGTGACAAAATGTTCCAAAGACACCCCATGCACAACTCCACCGGGGAAGGTGCCAGAAAGGAGTTCTGTTGGTAGTTTTTACAGTACCCCGGTAGGCAGCTGAAAGGCGCCACAAAACTTGTTCTACCTGCTTTCTGGGCTGAGATGGGGAAGCGCTGAATTTTGGACTCGGCTGGTGACAAAATGTTCCAAACACACCCCATGCACAACTCCACCGGGGAAGGTGCCAGAAAGGAGTTCTGTTGGTAGTTTTTACAGTACCCCGGTAGGCAGCTGAAAGGCACCACAAAAGATGTTCTACCTGCTTTCTGGGCTGAGATGGGGAAGCGCTGAATTTTGGACTCGGCTGGTGACATAATGTTCCATACACACCCCATGCACAACTCCACCGGGGAAGGTGCCAGAAAGGAGTTCTGTTGGTAGTTTTTACAGTGCCCCGGTAGGCAGCGGAAAGGCGCCACAAATCTTGTTCTACCTGCTTTCTGGGCTGAGACGGGGAAGCGCTGAATTTTGGACTCGGCTGGTGACAAAATGTTCCAAACACACCCCATGCACAACTCCACCGGGGAAGGTGCCAGAAAGGAATTCTCTTGGTAGTTTTTACACTACCCCGGTAGGCAGCTGAAAGGCGCCACAAAAGTTGTTCTACCTGCTTTCTGGGCTGAGATGGGGAAGCGCTGAATTTTGGACTCGGCTGGTGACAAAATGTTCCAAACACACCCCATGCACAACTCCACCGGGGAAGGTGCCAGAAAGGAGTTCTCTTGGTAGTTTTTACAGTACCCCGGTAGGCAGCTGAAAGGCGCCACAAAACTTGTTCTACCTGCTTTCTGGGCTGAGATGGGGAAGCGCTGAATTTTGGACTCGGCTGGTGACAAAATGTTCCATACACACCCCATGCACAACTCCACCGGGGAAGGTGCCAGAAAGGAGTTCTCTTGGTAGTTTTTACAGTACCCCGGTAGGCAGCTGAAAGGCACCACAAAACTTGTTCTACCTGCTTTCTGGGCTGAGATGGGGAAGCGCTGAATTTTGGACTCGGCTGGTGACAAAATGTTCCAAACACACCCCATGCACAACTCCACCGGGGAAGGTGCCAGAAAGGAGTTCTCTCGGTAGTTTCTACACTACCCCGGTAGGCAGCTGAAAGGCGCCACAAAAGTTGTTCTACCTGCTTTCTGGGCTGAGATGGGGAAGCGCTGAATTTTGGACTCAGCTGGTGACAAAATGTTCCAAACACACCCCATGCACAACTCCACCGGGGAAGGTGCCAGAAAGGAGTTCTCTTGGTAGTTTTTACAGTACCCCGGTAGGCAGCTGAAAGGCGCCACAAAACTTGTTCTACCTGCTTTCTGGGCTGAGATGGGGAAGCGCTGAATTTTGGACTCGGCTGGTGACAAAATGTTCCAAAGACACCCCATGCACAACTCCACCGGGGAAGGTGCCAGAAAGGAGTTCTGTTGGTAGTTTTTACAGTACCCCGGTAGGCAGCTGAAAGGCGCCACAAAACTTGTTCTACCTGCTTTCTGGGCTGAGACGGGGAAGCGCTGAATTTTGGACTCGGCTGGTGACAAAATGTTCCAAACACACCCCATGCACAACTCCACCGGGGAAGGTGCCAGAAAGGAGTTCTGTTGGTAGTTTTCACAGTACCCCGGTAGGCAGCTGAAAGGCACCACAAAAGATGTTCTACCTGCTTTCTGGGCTGAGATGGGGAAGCGCTGAATTTTGGACTCGGCTGGTGACATAATGTTCCATACACACCCCATGCACAACTCCACCGGGGAAGGTGCCAGAAAGGAGTTCTGTTGGTAGTTTTTACAGTGCCCCGGTAGGCAGCGGAAAGGCGCCACAAATCTTGTTCTACCTGCTTTCTGGGCTGAGACGGGGAAGCGCTGAATTTTGGACTCGGCTGGTGACAAAATGTTCCAAACACACCCCATGCACAACTGCACCGGGGAAGGTGCCAGCAAGGAGTTCTCTTGGTAGTTTTTACAGTACCCCGGTAGGCAGCTGAAAGGCGCCACAAAAGTTGTTCTACCTGCTTTCTGGGCTGAGATGGGGAAGCGCTGAATTTTGGACTCGGCTGGTGACAAAATGTTCCAAACACACCCCATGCACAACTCCACCGGGGAAGGTGCCAGAAAGGAGTTCTCTTGGTAGTTTTTACAGTACCCCGGTAGGCAGCTGAAAGGCGCCACAAAACTTGTTCTACCTGCTTTCTGGGCTGAGATGGGGAAGCGCTGAATTTTGGACTCGGCTGGTGACAAAATGTTCCAAACACACCCCATGCACAACTCCACCGGGGAAGGTGCCAGAAAGGAGTTCTCTTGGTAGTTTTTACAGTACCCCGGTAGGCAGCTGAAAGGCACCACAAAACTTGTTCTACCTGCTTTCTGGGCTGAGACGGGGAACCGCTGAATTTTGGACTCGGCTGGTGACAAAATGTTCCAAACACACCCCATGCACAACTCCACCGGGGAAGGTGCCAGAAAGGAATTCTGTTGGTAGTTTTTACAGTACCCCGGTAGGCAGCTGAAAGGCACCACAAAAGATGTTCTACCTGCTTTCTGGGCTGAGATGGGGAAGCGCTGAATTTTGGACTCGGCTGGTGACAAAATGTTCCAAACACACCCCATGCACAACTCCATCGGGGAAGGTGCCAGAAAGGAGTTCTGTTGGTAGTTTTTACAGTACCCTGGTAGGCAGCTGAAAGGTGCCACAAAACTTGTTCTACCTGCTTTCTGGGCTGAGATGGGGAACCGCTGAATTTTGGACTCGGCTGGTGACAAAATGTTCCAAACACACCCCATGCACAACTCCACCGGGGAAGGTGCCAGAAAGGAATTCTGTTGGTAGTTTTTACAGTGCCCCGGTAGGCAGCGGAAAGGCGCCACAAAACTTGTTCTACCTGCTTTCTGGGCTGAGACGGGGAAGCGCTGAATTTTGGACTCGGCTGGTGACAAAATGTTCCAAACACACCCCATGCACAACTCCACCGGGGAAGGTGCCAGAAAGGAGTTCTCTTGGTAGTTTTTACTGTACCCCGGTAGGCAGCTGAAAGGCGCCACAAAACTTGTTCTACGTGCTTTCTGGGCTGAGATGGGGAAGCGCTGAATTTTGGACTCGGCTGGTGACAAAATGTTCCAAACACACCCCATGCACAACTCCACCGGGGAAGGTGCCAGAAAGGAATTCTCTTGGTAGTTTTTACAGTACCCCGGTAGGCAGCTGAAAGGCACCACAAAAGATGTTCTACCTGCTTTCTGGGCTGAGATGGGGAACCGCTGACTTTTGGACTCGGCTGGAGACAAAATGTTCCAAACACACCATATGCACAACGCCACCGGGGAAGGTGCCAGAAAGGAATTCTCTTGGTAGTTTTTACACTACCCCGGTAGGCAGCTGAAAGGCCCCACAAAAGATGTTCTACCTGCTTTCTGGGCTGAGATGGGGAAGCGCTGAATTTTGGACTCGGCTGGTGACAAAATGTTCCAAACACACCCCATGCACAACTCCACCGGGGAAGGTGCCAGAAAGGAGTTCTCTTAGTAGTTTTTACAGTGCCCCGGTAGGCAGCTGAAAGGCGCCACAAAACTTGTTCTACCTGCTTTCTGGGCTGAGACGGGGAACCGCTGAATTTTGGACTCGGCTGGTGACAAAATGTTCCAAACACACCCCATGCACAACTCCACCGGGGAAGGTGCCAGAAAGGAGTTCTGTTGGTAGTTTTTACAGTGCCCCGGTAGGCAGCGGAAAGGCGCCACAAAAGATGTTCTACCTGCTTTCTGGGCTGAGACGGGGAAGCGCTGAATTTTGGACTCGGCTGGTGACAAAATGTTCCAAACACACCCCATGCACAACTCCACCGGGGAAGGTGCCAGAAAGGAGTTCTCTTGGTAGTTTTTACAGTACCCCGGTAGGCAGCTGAAAGGCACCACAAAACTTGTTCTACCTGCTTTCTGGGCTGAGATGGGGAAGCGCTGAATTTTGGACTCGGCTGGTGACAAAATGTTCCAAACACACCCCATGCACAACTCCACCGGGGAAGGTGCCAGAAAGGAGTTCTCTTGGTAGTTTTTACAGTACCCCGGTAGGCAGCTGAAAGGCACCACAAAAGATGTTCTACCTGCTTTCTGGGCTGAGATGGGGAACCGCTGAATTTTGGACTCGGCTGGTGACAAAATGTTCCAAACACACCCCATGCACAACTCCACCGGGGAAGGTGCCAGAAAGGAGTTCTCTTGGTAGTTTTTACAGTACCCCGGTAGGCAGCTGAAAGGCGCCACAAAACTTGTTCTACCTGCTTTCTGGGCTGAGATGGGGAAGCGCTGAATTTTGGACTCGGCTGGTGACAAAATGTTCCATACACACCCCATGCACAACTCCACCGGGGAAGGTGCCAGAAAGGAGTTCTCTTGGTAGTTTTTACAGTACCCCGGTAGGCAGCTGAAAGGCGCCACAAAACTTGTTCTACCTGCTTTCTGGGCTGAGATGGGGAAGCGCTGAATTTTGGACTCGGCTGGTGACAAAATGTTCCAAAGACACCCCATGCACAACTCCACCGGGGAAGGTGCCAGAAAGGAGTTCTGTTGGTAGTTTTTACAGTACCCCGGTAGGCAGCTGAAAGGCGCCACAAAACTTGTTCTACCTGCTTTCTGGGCTGAGATGGGGAAGCGCTGAATTTTGGACTCGGCTGGTGACAAAATGTTCCAAACACACCCCATGCACAACTCCACCGGGGAAGGTGCCAGAAAGGAGTTCTGTTGGTAGTTTTTACAGTAACCCGGTAGGCAGCTGAAAGGCACCACAAAAGATGTTCTACCTGCTTTCTGGGCTGAGATGGGGAAGCGCTGAATTTTGGACTCGGCTGGTGACATAATGTTCCATACACACCCCATGCACAACTCCACCGGGGAAGGTGCCAGAAAGGAATTCTCTTGGTAGTTTTTACAGTAACCCGGTAGGAAGCTGAAAGGCACCACAAAAGATGTTCTACCTGCTTTCTGGGCTGAGATGGGGAAGCGCTGAATTTTGGACTCGGCTGGTGACAAAATGTTCCAAACACACCCCATGCACAACTCCACCGGGGAAGGTGCCAGAAAGGAGTTCTGTTGGTAGTTTTTACAGTGCCCCGGTAGGCAGCGGAAAGGCGCCACAAAACTTGTTCTACCTGCTTTCTGGGCTGAGACGGGGAAGCGCTGAATTTTGGACTCGGCTGGTGACAAAATGTTCCAAACACACCCCATGCACAACTCCACCGGGGAAGGTGCCAGAAAGGAGTTCTGTTGGTAGTTTTTACAGTGCCCCGGTAGGCAGCGGAAAGGCGCCACAAAACTTGTTCTACCTGCTTTCTGGGCTGAGACGGGGAAGCGCTGAATTTTGGACTCGGCTGGTGACAAAATGTTCCAAACACACCCCATGCACAACTCCACCGGGGAAGGTGCCAGAAAGGAATTCTGTTGGTAGTTTTTACAGTGCCCCGGTAGGCAGCGGAAAGGCGCCACAAAACTTGTTCTACCTGCTTTCTGGGCTGAGACGGGGAAGCGCTGAATTTTGGACTCGGCTGGTGACAAAATGTTCCAAACACACCCCATGCACAACTCCACCGGGGAAGGTGCCAGAAAGGAGTTCTCTTGGTAGTTTTTACTGTACCCCGGTAGGCAGCTGAAAGGCGCCACAAAACTTGTTCTACGTGCTTTCTGGGCTGAGATGGGGAAGCGCTGAATTTTGGACTCGGCTGGAGACAAAATGTTCCAAACACACCATATGCACAACGCCACCGGGGAAGGTGCCAGAAAGGAATTCTCTTGGTAGTTTTTACACTACCCCGGTAGGCAGCTGAAAGGCCCCACAAAAGATGTTCTACCTGCTTTCTGGGCTGAGATGGGGAAGCGCTGAATTTTGGACTCGGCTGGTGACAAAATGTTCCAAACACACCCCATGCACAACTCCACCGGGGAAGGTGCCAGAAAGGAATTCTGTTGGTAGTTTTTACAGTGCCCCGGTAGGCAGCGGAAAGGCGCCACAAAACTTGTTCTACCTGCTTTCTGGGCTGAGACGGGGAAGCGCTGAATTTTGGACTCGGCTGGTGACAAAATGTTCCAAACACACCCCATGCACAACTCCACCGGGGAAGGTGCCAGAAAGGAATTCTCTTGGTAGTTTTTACAGTACCCCGGTAGGCAGCTGAAAGGCGCCACAAAACTTGTTCTACGTGCTTTCTGGGCTGAGATGGGGAACCGCTGACTTTTGGACTCGGCTGGAGACAAAATGTTCCAAACACACCATATGCACAACGCCACCGGGGAAGGTGCCAGAAAGGAATTCTCTTGGTAGTTTTTACACTACCCCGGTAGGCAGCTGAAAGGCCCCACAAAAGATGTTCTACCTGCTTTCTGGGCTGAGATGGGGAAGCGCTGAATTTTGGACTCGGCTGGTGACAAAATGTTCCAAACACACCCCATGCACAACTCCACCGGGGAAGGTGCCAGAAAGGAGTTCTCTTGGTAGTTTTTACAGTGCCCCGGTAGGCAGCTGAAAGGCGCCACAAAACTTGTTCTACCTGCTTTCTGGGCTGAGACGGGGAACCGCTGAATTTTGGACTCGGCTGGTGACAAAATGTTCCAAACACACCCCATGCACAACTCCACCGGGGAAGGTGCCAGAAAGGAGTTCTGTTGGTAGTTTTTACAGTGCCCCGGTAGGCAGCGGAAAGGCGCCACAAAAGATGTTCTACCTGCTTTCTGGGCTGAGACGGGGAAGCGCTGAATTTTGGACTCGGCTGGTGACAAAATGTTCCAAACACACCCCATGCACAACTCCACCGGGGAAGGTGCCAGAAAGGAGTTCTCTTGGTAGTTTTTACAGTACCCCGGTAGGCAGCTGAAAGGCACCACAAAACTTGTTCTACCTGCTTTCTGGGCTGAGATGGGGAAGCGCTGAATTTTGGACTCGGCTGGTGACAAAATGTTCCAAACACACCCCATGCACAACTCCACCGGGGAAGGTGCCAGAAAGGAGTTCTCTTGGTAGTTTTTACAGTACCCCGGTAGGCAGCTGAAAGGCACCACAAAAGATGTTCTACCTGCTTTCTGGGCTGAGATGGGGAACCGCTGAATTTTGGACTCGGCTGGTGACAAAATGTTCCAAACACACCCCATGCACAACTCCACCGGGGAAGGTGCCAGAAAGGAGTTCTGTTGGTAGTTTTTACAGTACCCCGGTAGGCAGCTGAAAGGCGCCACAAAACTTGTTCTACCTGCTTTCTGGGCTGAGATGGGGAAGCGCTGAATTTTGGACTCGGCTGGTGACAAAATGTTCCATACACACCCCATGCACAACTCCACCGGGGAAGGTGCCAGAAAGGAGTTCTCTTGGTAGTTTTTACAGTACCCCGGTAGGCAGCTGAAAGGCGCCACAAAACTTGTTCTACCTGCTTTCTGGGCTGAGATGGGGAAGCGCTGAATTTTGGACTCGGCTGGTGACAAAATGTTCCAAAGACACCCCATGCACAACTCCACCGGGGAAGGTGCCAGAAAGGAGTTCTGTTGGTAGTTTTTACAGTACCCCGGTAGGCAGCTGAAAGGCGCCACAAAACTTGTTCTACCTGCTTTCTGGGCTGAGATGGGGAAGCGCTGAATTTTGGACTCGGCTGGTGACAAAATGTTCCAAACACACCCCATGCACAACTCCACCGGGGAAGGTGCCAGAAAGGAGTTCTGTTGGTAGTTTTTACAGTACCCCGGTAGGCAGCTGAAAGGCACCACAAAAGATGTTCTACCTGCTTTCTGGGCTGAGATGGGGAAGCGCTGAATTTTGGACTCGGCTGGTGACATAATGTTCCATACACACCCCATGCACAACTCCACCGGGGAAGGTGCCAGAAAGGAATTCTCTTGGTAGTTTTTACAGTAACCCGGTAGGAAGCTGAAAGGCACCACAAAAGATGTTCTACCTGCTTTCTGGGCTGAGATGGGGAAGCGCTGAATTTTGGACTCGGCTGGTGACAAAATGTTCCAAACACACCCCATGCACAACTCCACCGGGGAAGGTGCCAGAAAGGAGTTCTGTTGGTAGTTTTTACACTGCCCCGGTAGGCAGCGGAAAGGCGCCACAAAACTTGTTCTACCTGCTTTCTGGGCTGAGACGGGGAAGCGCTGAATTTTGGACTCGGCTGGTGACAAAATGTTCCAAACACACCCCATGCACAACTCCACCGGGGAAGGTGCCAGAAAGGAATTCTCTTGGTAGTTTTTACACTACCCCGGTAGGCAGCTGAAAGGCGCCACAAAAGTTGTTCTACCTGCTTTCTGGGCTGAGATGGGGAAGCGCTGAATTTTGGACTCGGCTGGTGACAAAATGTTCCAAACACACCCCATGCACAACTCCACCGGGGAAGGTGCCAGAAAGGAGTTCTCTTGGTAGTTTTTACAGTACCCCGGTAGGCAGCTGAAAGGCGCCACAAAAGTTGTTCTACCTGCTTTCTGGGCTGAGATGGGGAAGCGCTGAATTTTGGACTCGGCTGGTGACAAAATGTTCCAAACACACCCCATGCACAACTCCACCGGGGAAGGTGCCAGAAAGGAGTTCTCTTGGTAGTTTTTACAGTACCCCGGTAGGCAGCTGAAAGGCACCACAAAACTTGTTCTACCTGCTTTCTGGGCTGAGATGGGGAAGCGCTGAATTTTGGACTCGGCTGGTGACAAAATGTTCCAAACACACCCCATGCACAACTCCACCGGGGAAGGTGCCAGAAAGGAGTTCTCTTGGTAGTTTTTACAGTACCCCGGTAGGCAGCTGAAAGGCGCCACAAAACTTGTTCTACCTGCTTTCTGGGCTGAGACGGGGAACCGCTGAATTTTGGACTCGGCTGGTGACAAAATGTTCCAAACACACCCCATGCACAACTCCACCGGGGAAGGTGCCAGAAAGGAATTCTGTTGGTAGTTTTTACAGTACCCCGGTAGGCAGCTGAAAGGCACCACAAAAGATGTTCTACCTGCTTTCTGGGCTGAGATGGGGAAGCGCTGAATTTTGGACTCGGCTGGTGACAAAATGTTCCAAACACACCCCATGCACAACTCCATCGGGGAAGGTGCCAGAAAGGAGTTCTGTTGGTAGTTTTTACAGTACCCTGGTAGGCAGCTGAAAGGTGCCACAAAACTTGTTCTACCTGCTTTCTGGGCTGAGATGGGGAACCGCTGAATTTTGGACTCGGCTGGTGACAAAATGTTCCAAACACACCCCATGCACAACTCCACCGGGGAAGGTGCCAGAAAGGAATTCTGTTGGTAGTTTTTACAGTGCCCCGGTAGGCAGCGGAAAGGCGCCACAAAACTTGTTCTACCTGCTTTCTGGGCTGAGACGGGGAAGCGCTGAATTTTGGACTCGGCTGGTGACAAAATGTTCCAAACACACCCCATGCACAACTCCACCGGGGAAGGTGCCAGAAAGGAGTTCTCTTGGTAGTTTTTACTGTACCCCGGTAGGCAGCTGAAAGGCGCCACAAAACTTGTTCTACGTGCTTTCTGGGCTGAGATGGGGAAGCGCTGAATTTTGGACTCGGCTGGTGACAAAATGTTCCAAACACACCCCATGCACAACTCCACCGGGGAAGGTGCCAGAAAGGAATTCTCTTGGTAGTTTTTACAGTACCCCGGTAGGCAGCTGAAAGGCACCACAAAAGATGTTCTACCTGCTTTCTGGGCTGAGATGGGGAACCGCTGACTTTTGGACTCGGCTGGAGACAAAATGTTCCAAACACACCATATGCACAACGCCACCGGGGAAGGTGCCAGAAAGGAATTCTCTTGGTAGTTTTTACACTACCCCGGTAGGCAGCTGAAAGGCCCCACAAAAGATGTTCTACCTGCTTTCTGGGCTGAGATGGGGAAGCGCTGAATTTTGGACTCGGCTGGTGACAAAATGTTCCAAACACACCCCATGCACAACTCCACCGGGGAAGGTGCCAGAAAGGAGTTCTCTTGGTAGTTTTTACAGTGCCCCGGTAGGAAGCTGAAAGGCGCCACAAAACTTGTTCTACCTGCTTTCTGGGCTGAGACGGGGAACCGCTGAATTTTGGACTCGGCTGGTGACAAAATGTTCCAAACACACCCCATGCACAACTCCACCGGGGAAGGTGCCAGAAAGGAGTTCTGTTGGTAGTTTTTACAGTGCCCCGGTAGGCAGCGGAAAGGCGCCACAAAAGATGTTCTACCTGCTTTCTGGGCTGAGACGGGGAAGCGCTGAATTTTGGACTCGGCTGGTGACAAAATGTTCCAAACACACCCCATGCACAACTCCACCGGGGAAGGTGCCAGAAAGGAGTTCTCTTGGTAGTTTTTACAGTACCCCGGTAGGCAGCTGAAAGGCACCACAAAACTTGTTCTACCTGCTTTCTGGGCTGAGATGGGGAAGCGCTGAATTTTGGACTCGGCTGGTGACAAAATGTTCCAAACACACCCCATGCACAACTCCACCGGGGAAGGTGCCAGAAAGGAGTTCTCTTGGTAGTTTTTACAGTACCCCGGTAGGCAGCTGAAAGGCACCACAAAAGATGTTCTACCTGCTTTCTGGGCTGAGATGGGGAAGCGCTGAATTTTGGACTCGGCTGGTGACAAAATGTTCCAAACACACCCCATGCACAACTCCACCGGGGAAGGTGCCAGAAAGGAGTTCTCTTGGTAGTTTTTACAGTACCCCGGTAGGCAGCTGAAAGGCGCCACAAAACTTGTTCTACCTGCTTTCTGGGCTGAGATGGGGAAGCGCTGAATTTTGGACTCGGCTGGTGACAAAATGTTCCATACACACCCCATGCACAACTCCACCGGGGAAGGTGCCAGAAAGGAGTTCTCTTGGTAGTTTTTACAGTACCCCGGTAGGCAGCTGAAAGGCGCCACAAAACTTGTTCTACCTGCTTTCTGGGCTGAGATGGGGAAGCGCTGAATTTTGGACTCGGCTGGTGACAAAATGTTCCAAAGACACCCCATGCACAACTCCACCGGGGAAGGTGCCAGAAAGGAGTTCTGTTGGTAGTTTTTACAGTACCCCGGTAGGCAGCTGAAAGGCGCCACAAAACTTGTTCTACCTGCTTTCTGGGCTGAGATGGGGAAGCGCTGAATTTTGGACTCGGCTGGTGACAAAATGTTCCAAACACACCCCATGCACAACTCCACCGGGGAAGGTGCCAGAAAGGAGTTCTGTTGGTAGTTTTTACAGTACCCCGGTAGGCAGCTGAAAGGCACCACAAAAGATGTTCTACCTGCTTTCTGGGCTGAGATGGGGAAGCGCTGAATTTTGGACTCGGCTGGTGACATAATGTTCCATACACACCCCATGCACAACTCCACCGGGGAAGGTGCCAGAAAGGAATTCTCTTGGTAGTTTTTACAGTAACCCGGTAGGAAGCTGAAAGGCACCACAAAAGATGTTCTACCTGCTTTCTGGGCTGAGATGGGGAAGCGCTGAATTTTGGACTCGGCTGGTGACAAAATGTTCCAAACACACCCCATGCACAACTCCACCGGGGAAGGTGCCAGAAAGGAGTTCTGTTGGTAGTTTTTACAGTGCCCCGGTAGGCAGCGGAAAGGCACCACAAAAGATGTTCTACCTGCTTTCTGGGCTGAGACGGGGAAGCGCTGAATTTTGGACTCGGCTGGTGACAAAATGTTCCAAACACACCCCATGCACAACTCCACCGGGGAAGGTGCCAGAAAGGAGTTCTCTTGGTAGTTTTTACAGTACCCCGGTAGGCAGCTGAAAGGCACCACAAAACTTGTTCTACCTGCTTTCTGGGCTGAGATGGGGAAGCGCTGAATTTTGGACTCGGCTGGTGACAAAATGTTCCAAACACACCCCATGCACAACTCCACCGGGGAAGGTGCCAGAAAGGAGTTCTCTTGGTAGTTTTTCCAGTACCCCGGTAGGCAGCTGAAAGGCACCACAAAAGATGTTCTACCTGCTTTCTGGGCTGAGATGGGGAACCGCTGAATTTTGGACTCGGCTGGTGACAAAATGTTCCAAACACACCCCATGCACAACTCCACCGGGGAAGGTGCCAGAAAGGAGTTCTCTTGGTAGTTTTTACAGTACCCCGGTAGGCAGCTGAAAGGCGCCACAAAACTTGTTCTACCTGCTTTCTGGGCTGAGATGGGGAAGCGCTGAATTTTGGACTCGGCTGGTGACAAAATGTTCCATACACACCCCATGCACAACTCCACCGGGGAAGGTGCCAGAAAGGAGTTCTCTTGGTAGTTTTTACAGTACCCCGGTAGGCAGCTGAAAGGCGCCACAAAACTTGTTCTACCTGCTTTCTGGGCTGAGATGGGGAAGCGCTGAATTTTGGACTCGGCTGGTGACAAAATGTTCCAAAGACACCCCATGCACAACTCCACCGGGGAAGGTGCCAGAAAGGAGTTCTGTTGGTAGTTTTTACAGTACCCCGGTAGGCAGCTGAAAGGCGCCACAAAACTTGTTCTACCTGCTTTCTGGGCTGAGATGGGGAAGCGCTGAATTTTGGCCTCGGCTGGTGACAAAATGTTCCAAACACACCCCATGCACAACTCCACCGGGGAAGGTGCCAGAAAGGAGTTCTGTTGGTAGTTTTTACAGTACCCCGGTAGGCAGCTGAAAGGCACCACAAAAGATGTTCTACCTGCTTTCTGGGCTGAGATGGGGAAGCGCTGAATTTTGGACTCGGCTGGTGACATAATGTTCCATACACACCCCATGCACAACTCCACCGGGGAAGGTGCCAGAAAGGAATTCTCTTGGTAGTTTTTACAGTAACCCGGTAGGAAGCTGAAAGGCACCACAAAAGATGTTCTACCTGCTTTCTGGGCTGAGATGGGGAAGCGCTGAATTTTGGACTCGGCTGGTGACAAAATGTTCCAAACACACCCCATGCACAACTCCACCGGGGAAGGTGCCAGAAAGGAGTTCTGTTGGTAGTTTTTACAGTGCCCCGGTAGGCAGCGGAAAGGCGCCACAAAACTTGTTCTACCTGCTTTCTGTGCTGAGACGGGGAAGCGCTGAATTTTGGACTCGGCTGGTGACAAAATGTTCCAAACACACCCCATGCACAACTCCACCGGGGAAGGTGCCAGAAAGGAATTCTCTTGGTAGTTTTTACACTACCCCGGTAGGCAGCTGAAAGGCGCCACAAAAGTTGTTCTACCTGCTTTCTGGGCTGAGATGGGGAAGCGCTGAATTTTGGACTCGGCTGGTGACAAAATGTTCCAAACACACCCCATGCACAACTCCACCGGGGAAGGTGCCAGAAAGGAGTTCTCTTGGTAGTTTTTACAGTACCCCGGTAGGCAGCTGAAAGGCGCCACAAAAGTTGTTCTACCTGCTTTCTGGGCTGAGATGGGGAAGCGCTGAATTTTGGACTCGGCTGGTGACAAAATGTTCCAAACACACCCCATGCACAACTCCACCGGGGAAGGTGCCAGAAAGGAGTTCTCTTGGTAGTTTTTACAGTACCCCGGTAGGCAGCTGAAAGGCGCCACAAAACTTGTTCTACCTGCTTTCTGGGCTGAGATGGGGAAGCGCTGAATTTTGGACTCGGCTGGTGACAAAATGTTCCAAACACACCCCATGCACAACTCCACCGGGGAAGGTGCCAGAAAGGAGTTCTCTTGGTAGTTTTTACAGTACCCTGGTAGGCAGCTGAAAGGCACCACAAAACTTGTTCTACCTGCTTTCTGGGCTGAGACGGGGAACCGCTGAATTTTGGACTCGGCTGGTGACAAAATGTTCCAAACACACCCCATGCACAACTCCACCGGGGAAGGTGCCAGAAAGGAATTCTGTTGGTAGTTTTTACAGTGCCCCGGTAGGCAGCGGAAAGGCGCCACAAAACTTGTTCTACCTGCTTTCTGGGCTGAGACGGGGAAGCGCTGAATTTTGGACTCGGCTGGTGACAAAATGTTCCAAACACACCCCATGCACAACTCCACCGGGGAAGGTGCCAGAAAGGAGTTCTCTTGGTAGTTTTTACTGTACCCCGGTAGGCAGCTGAAAGGCGCCACAAAACTTGTTCTACGTGCTTTCTGGGCTGAGATGGGGAAGCGCTGAATTTTGGACTCGGCTGGTGACAAAATGTTCCAAACACACCCCATGCACACCTCCACCGGGGAAGGTGCCAGAAAGGAATTCTCTTGGTAGTTTTTACAGTACCCCGGTAGGCAGCTGAAAGGCACCACAAAAGATGTTCTACCTGCTTTCTGGGCTGAGATGGGGAACCGCTGACTTTTGGACTCGGCTGGAGACAAAATGTTCCAAACACACCATATGCACAACGCCACCGGGGAAGGTGCCAGAAAGGAATTCTCTTGGTAGTTTTTACACTACCCCGGTAGGCAGCTGAAAGGCCCCACAAAAGATGTTCTACCTGCTTTCTGGGCTGAGATGGGGAAGCGCTGAATTTTGGACTCGGCTGGTGACAAAATGTTCCAAACACACCCCATGCACAACTGCACCGGGGAAGGTGCCAGAAAGGAGTTCTCTTGGTAGTTTTTACAGTGCCCCGGTAGGCAGCTGAAAGGCGCCACAAAACTTGTTCTACCTGCTTTCTGGGCTGAGACGGGGAACCGCTGAATTTTGGACTCGGCTGGTGACAAAATGTTCCAAACACACCCCATGCACAACTCCACCGGGGAAGGTGCCAGAAAGGAGTTCTGTTGGTAGTTTTTACAGTGCCCCGGTAGGCAGCGGAAAGGCGCCACAAAAGATGTTCTACCTGCTTTCTGGGCTGAGACGGGGAAGCGCTGAATTTTGGACTCGGCTGGTGACAAAATGTTCCAAACACACCCCATGCACAACTCCACCGGGGAAGGTGCCAGAAAGGAGTTCTCTTGGTAGTTTTTACAGTACCCCGGTAGGCAGCTGAAAGGCACCACAAAACTTGTTCTACCTGCTTTCTGGGCTGAGATGGGGAAGCGCTGAATTTTGGACTCGGCTGGTGACAAAATGTTCCAAACACACCCCATGCACAACTCCACCGGGGAAGGTGCCAGAAAGGAGTTCTCTTGGTAGTTTTTACAGTACCCCGGTAGGCAGCTGAAAGGCACCACAAAAGATGTTCTACCTGCTTTCTGGGCTGAGATGGGGAACCGCTGAATTTTGGACTCGGCTGGTGACAAAATGTTCCAAACACACCCCATGCACAACTCCACCGGGGAAGGTGCCAAAAAGGAATTCTCTTGGTAGTTTTTACAGTACCCCGGTAGGCAGCTGAAAGGCGCCACAAAACTTGTTCTACCTGCTTTCTGGGCTGAGATGGGGAAGCGCTGAATTTTGGACTCGGCTGGTGACAAAATGTTCCATACACACCCCATGCACAACTCCACCGGGGAAGGTGCCAGAAAGGAGTTCTCTTGGTAGTTTTTACAGTACCCCGGTAGGCAGCTGAAAGGCGCCACAAAACTTGTTCTACCTGCTTTCTGGGCTGAGATGGGGAAGCGCTGAATTTTGGACTCGGCTGGTGACAAAATGTTCCAAAGACACCCCATGCACAACTCCACCGGGGAAGGTGCCAGAAAGGAGTTCTGTTGGTAGTTTTTACAGTACCCCGGTAGGCAGCTGAAAGGCGCCACAAAACTTGTTCTACCTGCTTTCTGGGCTGAGATGGGGAAGCGCTGAATTTTGGACTCGGCTGGTGACAAAATGTTCCAAACACACCCCATGCACAACTCCACCGGGGAAGGTGCCAGAAAGGAGTTCTGTTGGTAGTTTTTACAGTACCCCGGTAGGCAGCTGAAAGGCACCACAAAAGATGTTCTACCTGCTTTCTGGGCTGAGATGGGGAAGCGCTGAATTTTGGACTCGGCTGGTGACATAATGTTCCATACACACCCCATGCACAACTCCACCGGGGAAGGTGCCAGAAAGGAATTCTGTTGGTAGTTTTTACAGTGCCCCGGTAGGCAGCGGAAAGGCGCCACAAAACTTGTTCTACCTGCTTTCTGGGCTGAGATGGGGAACCGCTGAATTTTGGACTCGGCTGGTGACAAAATGTTCCAAACACACCCCATGCACAACTCCACCGGGGAAGGTGCCAGAAAGGAGTTCTCTTGGTAGTTTTTACAGTGCCCCGGTAGGCAGCGGAAAGGCGCCACAAAACTTGTTCTACCTGCTTTCTGGGCTGAGACGGGGAAGCGCTGAATTTTGGACTCGGCTGGTGACAAAATGTTCCAAACACACCCCATGCACAACTCCACCGGGGAAGGTGCCAGAAAGGAATTCTCTTGGTAGTTTTTACACTACCCCGGTAGGCAGCTGAAAGGCGCCACAAAAGTTGTTCTACCTGCTTTCTGGGCTGAGATGGGGAAGCGCTGAATTTTGGACTCGGCTGGTGACAAAATGTTCCAAACACACCCCATGCACAACTCCACCGGGGAAGGTGCCAGAAAGGAGTTCTCTTGGTAGTTTTTACAGTACCCCGGTAGGCAGCTGAAAGGCGCCACAAAAGTTGTTCTACCTGCTTTCTGGGCTGAGATGGGGAAGCGCTGAATTTTGGACTCGGCTGGTGACAAAATGTTCCAAACACACCCCATGCACAACTCCACCGGGGAAGGTGCCAGAAAGGAGTTCTCTTGGTAGTTTTTACAGTACCCCGGTAGGCAGCTGAAAGGCGCCACAAAACTTGTTCTACCTGCTTTCTGGGCTGAGATGGGGAAGCGCTGAATTTTGGACTCGGCTGGTGACAAAATGTTCCAAACACACCCCATGCACAACTCCACCGGGGAAGGTGCCAGAAAGGAGTTCTCTTGGTAGTTTTTACAGTACCCCGGTAGGCAGCTGAAAGGCACCACAAAACTTGTTCTACCTGCTTTCTGGGCTGAGACGGGGAACCGCTGAATTTTGGACTCGGCTGGTGACAAAATGTTCCAAACACACCCCATGCACAACTCCACCGGGGAAGGTGCCAGAAAGGAATTCTGTTGGTAGTTTTTACAGTACCCCGGTAGGCAGCTGAAAGGCACCACAAAAGATGTTCTACCTGCTTTCTGGGCTGAGATGGGGAAGCGCTGAATTTTGGACTCGGCTGGTGACAAAATGTTCCAAACACACCCCATGCACAACTCCATCGGGGAAGGTGCCAGAAAGGAGTTCTGTTGGTAGTTTTTACAGTACCCTGGTAGGCAGCTGAAAGGTGCCACAAAACTTGTTCTACCTGCTTTCTGGGCTGAGATGGGGAACCGCTGAATTTTGGACTCGGCTGGTGACAAAATGTTCCAAACACACCCCATGCACAACTCCACCGGGGAAGGTGCCAGAAAGGAATTCTGTTGGTAGTTTTTACAGTGCCCCGGTAGGCAGCGGAAAGGCGCCACAAAACTTGTTCTACCTGCTTTCTGGGCTGAGACGGGGAAGCGCTGAATTTTGGACTCGGCTGGTGACAAAATGTTCCAAACACACCCCATGCACAACTCCACCGGGGAAGGTGCCAGAAAGGAGTTCTCTTGGTAGTTTTTACTGTACCCCGGTAGGCAGCTGAAAGGCGCCACAAAACTTGTTCTACGTGCTTTCTGGGCTGAGATGGGGAAGCGCTGAATTTTGGACTCGGCTGGTGACAAAATGTTCCAAACACACCCCATGCACAACTCCACCGGGGAAGGTGCCAGAAAGGAATTCTCTTGGTAGTTTTACAGTACCCCGGTAGGCAGCTGAAAGGCACCACAAAAGATGTTCTACCTGCTTTCTGGGCTGAGATGGGGAACCGCTGACTTTTGGACTCGGCTGGAGACAAAATGTTCCAAACACACCATATGCACAACGCCACCGGGGAAGGTGCCAGAAAGGAATTCTCTTGGTAGTTTTTACACTACCCCGGTAGGCAGCTGAAAGGCACCACAAAAGATGTTCTACCTGCTTTCTGGGCTGAGATGGGGAAGCGCTGAATTTTGGACTCGGCTGGTGACAAAATGTTCCAAACACACCCCATGCACAACTCCACCGGGGAAGGTGCCAGAAAGGAGTTCTCTTGGTAGTTTTTACAGTGCCCCGGTAGGCAGCTGAAAGGCGCCACAAAACTTGTTCTACCTGCTTTCTGGGCTGAGACGGGGAACCGCTGAATTTTGGACTCGGCTGGTGACAAAATGTTCCAAACACACCCCATGCACAACTCCACCGGGGAAGGTGCCAGAAAGGAGTTCTGTTGGTAGTTTTTACAGTGCCCCGGTAGGCAGCGGAAAGGCGCCACAAAACTTGTTCTACCTGCTTTCTGGGCTGAGACGGGGAAGCGCTGAATTTTGGACTCGGCTGGTGACAAAATGTTCCAAACACACCCCATGCACAACTCCACCGGGGAAGGTGCCAGAAAGGAGTTCTCTTGGTAGTTTTTACAGTACCCCGGTAGGCAGCTGAAAGGCGCCACAAAAGATGTTCTACCTGCTTTCTGGGCTGAGATGGGGAAGCGCTGAATTTTGGACTCGGCTGGTGACAAAATGTTCCAAACACACCCCATGCACAACTCCACCGGGGAAGGTGCCAGAAAGGAGTTCTCTTGGTAGTTTCTACAGTACCCCGGTAGGCAGCTGAAAGGCACCACAAAAGATGTTCTACCTGCTTTCTGGGCTGTGATGGGGAAGCGCTGAATTTTGGACTCGGCTGGTGACAAAATGTTCCATACACACCCCATGCACAACTCCACCGGGGAAGGTGCCAGAAAGGAGTTCTCTTGGTAGTTTTTACAGTACCCCGGTAGGCAGCTGAAAGGCACCACAAAACTTGTTCTACCTGCTTTCTGGGCTGAGATGGGGAAGCGCTGAATTTTGGACTCGTCTGGTGACAAAATGTTCCAAACACACCCCATGCACAACTCCACCGGGGAAGGTGCCAGAAAGGAGTTCTCTTGGTAGTTTTTACAGTACCCCGGTAGGCAGCTGAAAGGCGCCACAAAAGATGTTCTACCTGCTTTCTGGGCTGAGATGGGGAAGCGCTGAATTTTGGACTCGGCTGGTGACAAAATGTTCCAAACACACCCCATGCACAACTCCACCGGGGAAGGTGCCAGAAAGGAGTTCTCTTGGTAGTTTTTACAGTACCCCGGTAGGCAGCTGAAATGCGCCACAAAACTTGTTCTACCTGCTTTCTGGGCTGAGATGGGGAAGCGCTGAATTTTGGACTCGGCTGGTGACAAAATGTTCCATACACACCCCATGCACAACTCCACCGGGGAAGGTGCCAGAAAGGAGTTCTCTTGGTAGTTTTTACAGTACCCCGGTAGGCAGCTGAAAGGCACCACAAAACTTGTTCTACCTGCTTTCTGGGCTGAGATGGGGAACCGCTGAATTTTGGACTCGGCTGGTGACAAAATGTTCCAAACACACCCCATGCACAACTCCACCGGGGAAGGTGCCAGAAAGGAGTTCTGTTGGTAGTTTTTACAGTACCCCGGTAGGCAGCTGAAAGGCTCCACAAAACTTGTTCTACCTGCTTTCTGGGCTGAGATGGGGAAGCGCTGAATTTTGGACTCAGCTGGTGACAAAATGTTCCAAACACACCCCATGCACAACTCCACCGGGGAAGGTGCCAGAAAGGAGTTCTCTTGGTAGTTTTTACAGTACCCCGGTAGGCAGCTGAAAGGCGCCACAAAACTTGTTCTACCTGCTTTCTGGGCTGAGATGGGGAAGCGCTGAATTTTGGACTCGGCTGGTGACAAAATGTTCCAAAGACACCCCATGCACAACTCCACCGGGGAAGGTGCCAGAAAGGAGTTCTCTTGGTAGTTTTTACAGTACCCCGGTAGGCAGCTGAAAGGCGCCACAAAACTTGTTCTACCTGCTTTCTGGGCTGAGATGGGGAAGCGCTGAATTTTGGACTCGGCTGGTGACAAAATGTTCCAAACACACCCCATGCACAACTCCACCGGGGAAGGTGCCAGAAAGGAGTTCTCTTGGTAGTTTTTACAGTACCCCGGTAGGCAGCTGAAAGGCACCACAAAAGATGTTCTACCTGCTTTCTGGGCTGAGATGGGGAAGCGCTGAATTTTGGACTCGGCTGGTGACATAATGTTCCATACACACCCCATGCACAACTCCACCGGGGAAGGTGCCAGAAAGGAATTCTCTTGGTAGTTTTTACAGTAACCCGGTAGGAAGCTGAAAGGCACCACAAAAGATGTTCTACCTGCTTTCTGGGCTGAGATGGGGAAGCGCTGAATTTTGGACTCGGCTGGTGACAAAATGTTCCAAACACACCCCATGCACAACTCCACCGGGGAAGGTGCCAGAAAGGAATTCTGTTGGTAGTTTTTACAGTACCCCGGTAGGCAGCTGAAAGGCACCACAAAAGATGTTCTACCTGCTTTCTGGGCTGAGATGGGGAACCGCTGAATTTTGGACTCAGCTGGTGACAAAATGTTCCAAACACACCCCATGCACAACTCCACCGGGGAAGGTGCCAGAAAGGAGTTCTCTTGGTAGTTTTTACAGTACCCCGGTAGGCAGCTGAAAGGCGCCACAAAACTTGTTCTACCTGCTTTCTGGGCTGAGATGGGGAAGCGCTGAATTTTGGACTCGGCTGGTGACAAAATGTTCCAAACACACCCCATGCACAACTCCACCGGGGAAGGTGCCAGAAAGGAGTTCTCTTGGTAGTTTTTACAGTACCCCGGTAGGCAGCTGAAAGGCGCCACAAAAGTTGTTCTACCTGCTTTCTGGGCTGAGATGGGGAAGCGCTGAATTTTGGACTCGGCTGGTGACAAAATGTTCCAAACACACCCCATGCACAACTCCACCGGGGAAGGTGCCAGAAAGGAGTTCTCTTGGTAGTTTTTACAGTACCCCGGTAGGCAGCTGAAAGGCGCCACAAAACTTGTTCTACCTGCTTTCTGGGCTGAGATGGGGAAGCGCTGAATTTTGGACTCGGCTGGTGACAAAATGTTCCAAACACACCCCATGCACAACTCCACCGGGGAAGGTGCCAGAAAGGAGTTCTCTTGGTAGTTTTTACAGTACCCCGGTAGGCAGCTGAAAGGCGCCACAAAAGATGTTCTACCTGCTTTCTGGGCTGAGATGGGGAAGCGCTGAATTTTGGACTCGGCTGGTGACAAAATGTTCCAAACACACCCCATGCACAACTCCACCGGGGAAGGTGCCAGAAAGGAGTTCTCTTGGTAGTTTTTACAGTACCCCGGTAGGCAGCTGAAAGGCGCCACAAAACTTGTTCTACCTGCTTTCTGGGCTGAGATGGGGAAGCGCTGAATTTTGGACTCGGCTGGTGACAAAATGTTCCAAACACACCCCATGCACAACTCCACCGGGGAAGGTGCCAGAAAGGAGTTCTGTTGGTAGTTTTTACAGTGCCCCGGTAGGCAGCTGAAAGGCACCACAAAAGTTGTTCTACCTGCTTTCTGGGCTGAGATGGGGAAGCGCTGAATTTTGGACTCGGCTGGTGACAAAATGTTCCAAACACACCCCATGCACAACTCCACCGGGGAAGGTGCCAGAAAGGAGTTCTCTTGGTAGTTTTTACAGTACCCCGGTAGGCAGCTGAAAGGCACCACAAAAGATGTTCTAGCTGCTTTCTGGGCTGAGATGGGGAAGCGCTGAATTTTGGACTCGGCTGGTGACAAAATGTTCCAAACACAACCCATGCACAACTCCACCGGGGCAGGTGCCAGAAAGGAATTCTGTTGGTAGTTTTTACAGTACCCCGGTAGGCAGCTGAAAGGCACCACAAAAGATGTTCTACCTGCTTTCTGGGCTGAGATGGGGAACCGCTGAATTTTGGACTCAGCTGGTGACAAAATGTTCCAAACACACCCCATGCACAACTCCACCGGGGAAGGTGCCAGAAAGGAGTTCTCTTGGTAGTTTTTACAGTACCCCGGTAGGCAGCTGAAAGGCGCCACAAAACTTGTTCTACCTGCTTTCTGGGCTGAGATGGGGAAGCGCTGAATTTTGGACTCGGCTGGTGACAAAATGTTCCAAACACACCCCATGCACAACTCCACCGGGGAAGGTGCCAGAAAGGAGTTCTCTTGGTAGTTTTTACAGTATCCCGGTAGGCAGCTGAAAGGCACCACAAAAGACGTTC
This sequence comes from Falco cherrug, assembly GCF_023634085.1. Classification (NCBI taxonomy): domain Eukaryota; kingdom Metazoa; phylum Chordata; class Aves; order Falconiformes; family Falconidae; genus Falco; species Falco cherrug. Next base: position 12,252,442 of record NC_073719.1, on the reverse strand, counting down.
TACCTGCTTTCTGGGCTGAGATGGGGAAGTGCTGAATTTTGGACTCGGCTGGTGACAAAATGTTCCAAACACACCCCATGCACAACTCCACCGGGGAAGGTGCCAGAAAGGAGTTCTCTTGGTAGTTTTTACAGTACCCCGGTAGGCAGCTGAAAGGCGCCACAAAAGTTGTTCTACCTGCTTTCTGGGCTGAGATGGGGAAGTGCTGAATTTTGGACTCGGCTGGTGACAAAATGTTCCAAACACACCCCATGCACAACTCCACCGGGGAAGGTGCCAGAAAGGAGTTCTCTTGGTAGTTTTTACAGTACCCCGGTAGGCAGCTGAAAGGCGCCACAAAACTTGTTCTACCTGCTTTCTGGGCTGAGATGGGGAAGCGCTGAATTTTGGACTCGGCTGGTGACAAAATGTTCCAAACACACCCCATGCACAACTCCACCGGGGAAGGTGCCAGAAAGGAGTTCTCTTGGTAGTTTTTACAGTACCCCGGTAGGCAGCTGAAAGGCGCCACAAAAGTTGTTCTACCTGCTTTCTGGGCTGAGATGGGGAAGCGCTGAATTTTGGACTCGGCTGGTGACAAAATGTTCCAAACACACCCCATGCACAACTCCACCGGGGAAGGTGCCAGAAAGGAGTTCTCTTGGTAGTTTTTACAGTACCCCGGTAGGCAGCTGAAAGGCGCCACAAAAGTTGTTCTACCTGCTTTCTGGGCTGAGATGGGGAAGTGCTGAATTTTGGACTCGGCTGGTGACAAAATGTTCCAAACACACCCCATGCACAACTCCACCGGGGAAGGTGCCAGAAAGGAGTTCTCTTGGTAGTTTTTACAGTACCCCGGTAGGCAGCTGAAAGGCGCCACAAAACTTGTTCTACCTGCTTTCTGGGCTGAGACGGGGAACCGCTGAATTTTGGACTCGGCTGGTGACAAAATGTTCCAAACACACCCCATGCACAACTCCACCGGGGAAGGTGCCAGAAAGGAGTTCTCTTGGTAGTTTTTACAGTACCCCGGTAGGCAGCTGAAAGGCACCACAAAAGATGTTCTACCTGCTTTCTGGGCTGAGATGGGGAACCGCTGAATTTTGGACTCGGCTGGTGACAAAATGTTCCAAACACACCCCATGCACAACTCCACCGGGGAAGGTGCCAGAAAGGAGTTCTCTTGGTAGTTTTTACAGTACCCCGGTAGGCAGCTGAAAGGCGCCACAAAACTTGTTCTACCTGCTTTCTGGGCTGAGATGGGGAAGCGCTGAATTTTGGACTCGGCTGGTGACAAAATGTTCCAAACACACCCCATGCACAACTCCACCGGGGAAGGTGCCAGAAAGGAGTTCTCTTGGTAGTTTTTACAGTACCCCGGTAGGCAGCTGAAAGGCGCCACAAAACTTGTTCTACCTGCTTTCTGGGCTGAGATGGGGAAGCGCTGAATTTTGGACTCGGCTGGTGACAAAATGTTCCAAACACACCCCATGCACAACTCCACCGGGGAAGGTGCCAGAAAGGAGTTCTCTTGGTAGTTTTTACAGTACCCCGGTAGGCAGCTGAAAGGCGCCACAAAAGATGTTCTACCTGCTTTCTGGGCTGAGATGGGGAAGTGCTCTATTTTGGACTCGGCTGGTGACAAAATGTTCCAAACACACCCCATGCACAACTCCACCGGGGAAGGTGCCAGAAAGGAGTTCTCTTGGTAGTTTTTACAGTACCCCGGTAGGCAGCTGAAAGGCGCCACAAAAGTTGTTCTACCTGCTTTCTGGGCTGAGACGGGGAACCGCTGAATTTTGGACTCGGCTGGTGACAAAATGTTCCAAACACACCCCATGCACAACTCCACCGGGGAAGGTGCCAGAAAGGAGTTCTCTTGGTAGTTTTTACAGTACCCCGGTAGGCAGCTGAAAGGCACCACAAAAGATGTTCTACCTGCTTTCTGGGCTGAGATGGGGAAGCGCTGAATTTTGGACTCGGCTGGTGACAAAATGTTCCAAACACACCCCATGCACAACTCCACCGGGGAAGGTGCCAGAAAGGAGTTCTCTTGGTAGTTTTTACAGTACCCCGGTAGGCAGCTGAAAGGCGCCACAAAACTTGTTCTACCTGCTTTCTGGGCTGAGATGGGGAAGCGCTGAATTTTGGACTCGGCTGGTGACAAAATGTTCCAAACACACCCCATGCACAACTCCACCGGGGAAGGTGCCAGAAAGGAGTTCTCTTGGTAGTTTTTACAGTACCCCGGTAGGCAGCTGAAAGGCGCCACAAAAGATGTTCTACCTGCTTTCTGGGCTGAGACGGGGAACCGCTGAATTTTGGACTCGGCTGGTGACAAAATGTTCCAAACACACCCCATGCACAACTCCACCGTGGAAGGTGCCAGAAAGGAGTTCTCTTGGTAGTTTTTACAGTACCCCGGTAGGCAGCTGAAAGGCGCCACAAAACTTGTTCTACCTGCTTTCTGGGCTGAGATGGGGAAGCGCTGAATTTTGGACTCGGCTGGTGACAAAATGTTCCAAACACACCCCATGCACAACTCCACCGGGGAAGGTGCCAGAAAGGAGTTCTCTTGGTAGTTTTTACAGTACCCCGGTAGGCAGCTGAAAGGCACCACAAAAGATGTTCTACCTGCTTTCTGGGCTGAGATGGGGAACCGCTGAATTTTGGACTCGGCTGGTGACAAAATGTTCCAAACACACCCCATGCACAACTCCACCGGGGAAGGTGCCAGAAAGGAATTCTCTTGGTAGTTTTTACAGTACCCCGGTAGGCAGCTGAAAGGCACCACAAATGATGTTCTACCTGCTTTCTGGGCTGAGCTGGGGAACCGCTGAATTTTGGACTCGGCTGGTGGCAAAATGTTCCAAACACACCCCATGCACAACTCCACCGGGGAAGGTGCCAGAAAGGAGTTCTCTTGGTAGTTTTTACAGTGCCCCGGTAGGCAGCTGAAAGGCGCCACAAAACTTGTTCTACCTGCTTTCTGGGCTGAGATGGAGAAGTGCTGAATTTTGGACTCGGCTGGTGACAAAATGTTCCAAACACACCCCATGCACAACTCCACCGGGGAAGGTGCCAGAAAGGAGTTCTCTTGGTAGTTTTTACAGTACCCCGGTAGGCAGCTGAAAGGCACCACAAAAGATGTTCTACCTGCTTTCTGGGCTGAGATGTGGAACCGCTGAATTTTGGACTCGGCTGGTGACAAAATGTTCCAAACACACCCCATGCACAACTCCACCGGGGAAGGTGCCAGAAAGGAGTTCTCTTGGTAGTTTTTACAGTACCCCGGTAGGCAGCTGAAAGGCGCCACAAAACTTGTTCTACCTGCTTTCTGGGCTGAGATGGGGAAGCGCTGAATTTTGGACTCGGCTGGTGACAAAATGTTCCAAACACACCCCATGCACAACTCCACCGGGGAAGGTGCCAGAAAGGAGTTCTCTTGGTAGTTTTTACAGTACCCCGGTAGGCAGCTGAAAGGCGCCACAAAAGATGTTCTACCTGCTTTCTGGGCTGAGATGGGGAAGTGCTGAATTTTGGACTCGGCTGGTGACAAAATGTTCCAAACACACCCCATGCACAACTCCACCGGGGAAGGTGCCAGAAAGGAGTTCTCTTGGTAGTTTTTACAGTACCCCGGTAGGCAGCTGAAAGGCGCCACAAAAGTTGTTCTACCTGCATTCTGGGCTGAGATGGAGAAGTGCTGAATTTTGGACTCGGCTGGTGACAAAATGTTCCAAACACACCCCATGCACAACTCCACCGGGGAAGGTGCCAGAAAGGAGTTCTCTTGGTAGTTTTTACACTACCCCGGTAGGCAGCTGAAAGGCACCACAAAACTTGTTCTACCTGCTTTCTGGGCTGAGATGGGGAAGCGCTGAATTTTGGACTCGGCTGGTGACAAAATGTTCCAAACACACCCCATGCACAACTCCACCGGGGAAGGTGCCAGAAAGGAGTTCTCTTGGTAGTTTTTACAGTACCCCGGTAGGCAATTGAAAGGCGCCACAAAACTTGTTCTACCTGCTTTCTGGGCTGAGATGGGGAAGCGCTGAATTTTGGACTCGGCTGGTGACAAAATGTTCCAAACACACCCCATGCACAACTCCACCGGGGAAGGTGCCAGAAAGGAGTTCTCTTGGTAGTTTTTACAGTACCCCGGTAGGCAGCTGAAAGGCGCCACAAAACTTGTTCTACCTGCTTTCTGGGCTGAGATGGGGAAGCGCTGAATTTTGGACTCGGCTGGTGACAAAATGTTCCAAACACACCCCATGCACAACTCCACCGGGGAAGGTGCCAGAAAGGAGTTCTCTTGGTAGTTTTTACAGTACCCCGGTAGGCAGCTGAAAGGCACCACAAAAGACGTTCTACCTGCTTTCTGGGCTGAGATGGGGAAGCGCTGAATTTTGGACTCGGCTGGTGACAAAATGTTCCAAACACACCCCATGCACAACTCCACCGGGGAAGGTGCCAGAAAGGAGTTCTCTTGGTAGTTTTTACAGTACCCCGGTAGGCAGCTGAAAGGCGCCACAAAAGTTGTTCTACCTGCTTTCTGGGCTGAGATGGGGAAGTGCTGAATTTTGGACTCGGCTGGTGACAAAATGTTCCAAACACACCCCATGCACAAATCCACCGGGGAAGGTGCCAGAAAGGAGTTCTCTTGGTAGTTTTTACAGTACCCCGGTAGGCAGCTGAAAGGCACCACAAAAGATGTTCTACCTGCTTTCTGGGCTGAGATGGGGAAGCGCTGAATTTTGGACTCGGCTGGTGACAAAATGTTCCAAACACACCCCATGCACAACTCCACCGGGGAAGGTGCCAGAAAGGAGTTCTCTTGGTAGTTTTTACAGTACCCCGGTAGGCAGCTGAAAGGCGCCACAAAAGATGTTCTACCTGCTTTCTGGGCTGAGATGGGGAAGTGCTGAATTTTGGACTCGGCTGGTGACAAAATGTTCCAAACACACCCCATGCACAACTCCACCGGGGAAGGTGCCAGAAAGGAGTTCTCTTGGTAGTTTTTACAGTACCCCGGTAGGCAGCTGAAAGGCGCCACAAAAGTTGTTCTACCTGCTTTCTGGGCTGAGATGGAGAAGTGCTGAATTTTGGACTCGGCTGGTGACAAAATGTTCCAAACACACCCCATGCACAACTCCACCGGGGAAGGTGCCAGAAAGGAGTTCTCTTGGTAGTTTTTACACTACCCCGGTAGGCATCTGAAAGGCACCACAAAACTTGTTCTACCTGCTTTCTGGGCTGAGATGGGGAAGCGCTGAATTTTGGACTCGGCTGGTGACAAAATGTTCCAAACACACCCCATGCACAACTCCACCGGGGAAGGTGCCAGAAAGGAGTTCTCTTGGTAGTTTTTACAGTACCCCGGTAGGCAGCTGAAAGGCGCCACAAAACTTGTTCTACCTGCTTTCTGGGCTGAGATGGGGAAGCGCTGAATTTTGGACTCGGCTGGTGACAAAATGTTCCAAACACACCCCATGCACAACTCCACCGGGGAAGGTGCCAGAAAGGAGTTCTCTTGGTAGTTTTTACAGTACCCCGGTAGGCAGCTGAAAGGCGCCACAAAACTTGTTCTACCTGCTTTCTGGGCTGAGATGGGGAAGCGCTGAATTTTGGACTCGGCTGGTGACAAAATGTTCCAAACACACCCCATGCACAACTCCACCGGGGAAGGTGCCAGAAAGGAGTTCTCTTGGTAGTTTTTACAGTACCCCGGTAGGCAGCTGAAAGGCACCACAAAAGATGTTCTACCTGCTTTCTGGGCTGAGATGGGGAAGCGCTGAATTTTGGACTCGGCTGGTGACAAAATGTTCCAAACACACCCCATGCACAACTCCACCGGGGAAGGTGCCAGAAAGGAGTTCTCTTGGTAGTTTTTACAGTACCCCGGTAGGCAGCTGAAAGGCGCCACAAAAGTTGTTCTACCTGCTTTCTGGGCTGAGATGGGGAAGTGCTGAATTTTGGACTCGGCTGGTGACAAAATGTTCCAAACACACCCCATGCACAAATCCACCGGGGAAGGTGCCAGAAAGGAGTTCTCTTGGTAGTTTTTACAGTACCCCGGTAGGCAGCTGAAAGGCACCACAAAAGATGTTCTACCTGCTTTCTGGGCTGAGATGGGGAAGCGCTGAATTTTGGACTCGGCTGGTGACAAAATGTTCCAAACACACCCCATGCACAACTCCACCGGGGAAGGTGCCAGAAAGGAGTTCTCTTGGTAGTTTTTACAGTACCCCGGTAGGCAGCTGAAAGGCACCACAAAACTTGTTCTACCTGCTTTCTGGGCTGAGATGGGGAAGCGCTGAATTTTGGACTCGGCTGGTGACAAAATGTTCCAAACACACCCCATGCACAACTCCACCGGGGAAGGTGCCAGAAAGGAGTTCTCTTGGTAGTTTTTACAGTACCCCGGTAGGCAGCTGAAAGGCGCCACAAAACTTGTTCTACCTGCTTTCTGGGCTGAGATGGGGAAGCGCTGAATTTTGGACTCGGCTGGTGACAAAATGTTCCAAACACACCCCATGCACAATTCCACCGGGGAAGGTGCCAGAAAGGAGTTCTCTTGGTAGTTTTTACAGTACCCCGGTAGGCAGCTGAAAGGCACCACAAAAGATGTTCTACCTGCTTTCTGGGCTGAGATGGGGAACCGCTGAATTTTGGACTCGGCTGGTGACAAAATGTTCCAAACACACCCCATGCACAACTCCACCGGGGAAGGTGCCAGAAAGGAATTCTCTTGGTAGTTTTTACAGTACCCCGGTAGGCAGCTGAAAGGCACCACAAATGATGTTCTACCTGCTTTCTGGGCTGAGCTGGGGAACCGCTGAATTTTGGACTCGGCTGGTGGCAAAATGTTCCAAACACACCCCATGCACAACTCCACCGGGGAAGGTGCCAGAAAGGAGTTCTCTTGGTAGTTTTTACAGTGCCCCGGTAGGCAGCTGAAAGGCGCCACAAAACTTGTTCTACCTGCTTTCTGGGCTGAGACGGGGAACCGCTGAATTTTGGACTCGGCTGGTGACAAAATGTTCCAAACACACCCCATGCACAACTCCACCGGGGAAGGTGCCAGAAAGGAGTTCTCTTGGTAGTTTTTACAGTACCCCGGTAGGCAGCTGAAAGGCGCCACAAAAGTTGTTCTACCTGCTTTCTGGGCTGAGACGGGGAACCGCTGAATTTTGGACTCGGCTGGTGACAAAATGTTCCAAACACACCCCATGCACAACTCCACCGGGGAAGGTGCCAGAAAGGAGTTCTCTTGGTAGTTTTTACAGTACCCCGGTAGGCAGCTGAAAGGCGCCACAAAACTTGTTCTACCTGCTTTCTGGGCTGAGATGGGGAAGCGCTGAATTTTGGACTCGGCTGGTGACAAAATGTTCCAAACACACCCCATGCACAACTCCACCGGGGAAGGTGCCAGGAAGGAGTTCTCTTGGTAGTTTCTACAGTACCCCGGTAGGCAGCTGAAAGGCACCACAAAAGATGTTCTACCTGCTTTCTGGGCTGAGCTGGGGAAGCGCTGAATTTTGGACTCGGCTGGTGACAAAATGTTCCAAACACACCCCATGCACAACTCCACCGGGGAAGGTGCCAGAAAGGAATTCTGTTGGTAGTTTTTACAGTACCCCGGTAGGCAGCTGAAAGGCACCAAAAAACTAGTTCTACCTGCTTTCTGGGCTGAGATGGGGAAGCGCTGAATTTTGGACTCGGCTGGTGACAAAATGTTCCAAACACACCCCATGCACAACTCCACCGGGGAAGGTGCCAGAAAGGAATTCTCTTGGTAGTTTTTACAGTACCCCAGTAGGCAGCTGAAAGGCACCACAAAAGATGTTCTACCTGCTTTCTGGGCTGAGATGGGGAAGTGCTGAATTTTGGACTCGGCTGGTGACAAAATTGTCCAAAAACACCATATGCACAACTCCACCGGGGAAGGTGCCAGAAAGGAGTTCTCTTGGTAGTTTTTACACTACCCCGGTAGGCAGCTGAAAGGCGCCACAAAAGATGTTCTACCTGCTTTCTGGGCTGAGATGGGGAAGCGCTGAATTTTGGACTCGGCTGGTGACAAAATGTTCCAAACACACCCCATGCACAACTCCACCGGGGAAGGTGCCAGAAAGGAGTTCTCTTGGTAGTTTTTACACTACCCCGGTAGGCAGCTGAAAGGCACCACAAAAGTTGTTCTACCTGCTTTCTGGGCTGAGATGGGGAAGAGTTGAATTTTGGACTCGGCTGGTGACAAAATGTTCCAAACACACCCCATGCACAACTCCACCGGGGAAGGTGCCAGAAAGGAGTTCTCTTGGTAGTTTTTACAGTACCCCGGTAGGCAGCTGAAAGGCGCCACAAAACTTGTTCTACCTGCTTTCTGGGCTGAGATGGGGAAGCGCTGAATTTTGGACTCGGCTGGTGACAAAATGTTCCAAACACACCCCATGCACAACTCCACCGGGGAAGGTGCCAGAAAGGAGTTCTCTCGGTAGTTTTTACAGTACCCCGGTAGGCAGCTGAAAGGCGCCACAAAAGATGTTCTACCTGCTTTCTGGGCTGAGACGGGGAACCGCTGAATTTTGGACTCGGCTGGTGACAAAATGTTCCAAACACACCCCATGCACAACTCCACCGGGGAAGGTGCCAGAAAGGAATTCTGTTGGTAGTTTTTACAGTACCCTGGTAGGCAGCTGAAAGGCGCCACAAAACTTGTTCTACCTGCTTTCTGGGCTGAGATGGGGAACCGCTGAATTTTGGACTCGGCTGGTGGCAAAATGTTCCAAACACACCCCATGCACAACTCCACCGGGGAAGGTGCCAGAAAGGAGTTCTGTTGGTAGTTTTTACAGTGCCCCGGTAGGCAGCTGAAAGGCGCCACAAAACTTTTTCTACCTGCTTTCTGGGCTGAGAGGGGGAACCGCTGAATTTTGGACTCGGCTGGTGACAAAATGTTCCAAACACACCCCATGCACAACTCCACCGGGGAAGGTGCCAGAAAGGAGTTCTCTTGGTAGTTTTTACAGTGCCCCGGTAGGCAGCTGAAAGGCGCTACAAAAGTTGTTCTATCTGCTTTCTGGGCTGAGATGGGGAACCGCTGAATTTTGGACTCGGCTGGAGTCAAAATGTTCCAAACACACCCCATGCACAACTCCACCGGGGAAGGTGCCAGAAAGGAATTCTGTTGGTAGTTTTTACAGTACCCCGGTAGGCAGCTGAAAGGCACCACAAAAGATGTTCTACCTGCTTTCTGGGCTGAGATGGGGAACCGCTGAATTTTGGACTCGGCTGGTGGCAAAATGTTCCAAACACACCCCATGCACAACTCCACCGGGGAAGGTGCCAGAAAGGAGTTCTCTTGGTAGTTTTTACAGTACCCCGGTAGGCAGCTGAAAGGCGCCACAAAACTTGTTCTACCTGCTTTCTGGGCTGAGATGGGGAAGCGCTGAATTTTGGACTCGGCTGGTGACAAAATGTTCCAAACACACCCCATGCACAACTCCACCGGGGAAGGTGCCAGAAAGGAGTTCTCTTGGTAGTTTTTTCAGTGCCCCGGTAGGCAGCTGAAAGGCGCCACAAAACTTTTTCTACCTGCTTTCTGGGCTGAGAGGGGGAACCGCTGAATTTTGGACTCGGCTGGTGACAAAATGTTCCAAACACACCCCATGCACAACTCCACCGGGGAAGGTGCCAGAAAGGAATTCTCTTGGTAGTTTTTACAGTACCCCGGTAGGCAGCTGAAAGGCACCACAAAAGATGTTCTACCTGCTTTCTGGGCTGAGATGGGGAACCGCTGAATTTTGGACTCGGCTGGTGACAAAATGTTCCAAACACACCCCATGCACAAATCCACCGGGGAAGGTGCCAGAAAGGAATTCTCTTGGTAGTTTTTACTGTACCCTGGTAGGCAGCTGAAAGGCGCCACAAAACTTTTTCTACCTGCTTTCTGGGCTGAGAGGGGGAAGCGCTGAATTTTGGACTCGGCTGGTGACAAAATGTTCCAAACACACCCCATGCACAACTCCACCGGGGAAGGTGCCAGAAAGGAGTTCTCTTGGTAGTTTTTACAGTGCCCCGGTAGGCATCTGAAAGGCGCCACAAAACTTGTTCTACCTGCTTTCTGGGCTGAGATGGGGAAGCGCTGAATTTTGGACTCGGCTGGTGACAAAATGTTCCAAACACACCCCATGCACAACTCCACCGGGGAAGGTGCCAGAAAGGAATTCTCTTGGTAGTTTTTACAGTACCCCGGTAGGCAGCTGAAAGGCACCACAAAAGTTGTTCTACCTGCTTTCTGGGCTGAGATGGGGAAGCGTTGAATTTTGGACACGGCTGGTGACAAAATGTTCCAAACACACCCCATGCACAACTCCACCAGGGAAGGTGCCAGAAAGGAGTTCTCTTGGTAGTTTTTACAGTGCCCCGGTAGGCAGCTGAAAGGCGCCACAAAACTTTTTCTACCTGCTTTCTGGGCTGAGAGGGGGAAGCGCTGAATTTTGGACTCGGCTGGTGACAAAATGTTCCAAACACACCCCATGCACAACTCCACCGGGGAAGGTGCCAGAAAGGAATTCTCTTGGTAGTTTTTACAGTAACCCGGTAGGCAGCTGAAAGGCACCACAAAAGATGTTCTACCTGCTTTCTGGGCTGAGATGGGGAACCGCTGAATTTTGGACTCGGCTGGTGACAAAATGTTCCAAACACACCCCATGCACAACTCCACCGGGGAAGGTGCCAGAAAGGAATTCTCTTGGTAGTTTTTACAGTGCCCCGGTAGGCAGCTGAAAGGCACCACAAAAGATGTTCTACCTGCTTTCTGGGCTGAGATGGGGAAGCGCTGAATTTTGGACTCGGCTGGTGACAAAATGTTCCAAACACACCCCATGCACAACTCCACCGGGGAAGGTGCCAGAAAGGAATTCTCTTGGTAGTTTTTACAGTACCCCGGTAGGCAGCTGAAAGGCACCACAAAAGATGTTCTACCTGCTTTCTGGGCTGAGATGGGGAAGCGCTGAATTTTGGACTCGGCTGGTGACAAAATGTTCCAAACACACCCCATGCACAACTCCACCGGGGAAGGTGCCAGAAAGGAATTCTCTTGGTAGTTTTTACAGTACCCCGGTAGGCAGCTGAAAGGCACCACAAAAGATGTTCTACCTGCTTTCTGGGCTGAGATGGGGAAGCGCTGAATTTTGGACTCGGCTGGTGACAAAATGTTCCAAACACACCCCATGCACAACTCCACCGGGGAAGGTGCCAGAAAGGAATTCTCTTGGTAGTTTTTACAGTACCCCGGTAGGCAGCTGAAAGGCACCACAAAAGTTGTTCTACCTGCTTTCTGGGCTGAGATGGGGAAGCGTTGAATTTTGGACTCGGCTGGTGACAAAATGTTCCAAACACACCCCATGCACAATTCCACCAGGGAAGGTGCCAGAAAGGAGTTCTCTTGGTAGTTTTTACAGTGCCCCGGTAGGCAGCTGAAAGGCGCCACAAAACTTTTTCTACCTGCTTTCTGGGCTGAGAGGGGGAAGCGCTGAATTTTGGACTCGGCTGGTGACAAAATGTTCCAAACACACCCCATGCACAACTCCACCGGGGAAGGTGCCAGAAAGGAATTCTCTTGGTAGTTTTTACAGTAACCCGGTAGGCAGCTGAAAGGCACCACAAAAGATGTTCTACCTGCTTTCTGGGCTGAGATGGGGAACCGCTGAATTTTGGACTCGGCTGGTGACAAAATGTTCCAAACACACCCCATGCACAACTCCACCGGGGAAGGTGCCAGAAAGGAATTCTCTTGGTAGTTTTTACAGTACCCCGGTAGGCAGCTGAAAGGCACCACAAAAGATGTTCTACCTGCTTTCTGGGCTGAGATGGGGAAGCGCTGAATTTTGGACTCGGCTGGTGACAAAATGTTCCAAACACACCCCATGCACAACTCCACCGGGGAAGGTGCCAGAAAGGAATTCTCTTGGTAGTTTTTACAGTACCCCGGTAGGCAGCTGAAAGGCACCACAAAAGATGTTCTACCTGCTTTCTGGGCTGAGATGGGGAACCGCTGAATTTTGGACTCGGCTGGTGACAAAATGTTCCAAACACACCCCATGCACAACTCCACCGGGGAAGGTGCCAGAAAGGAATTCTCTTGGTAGTTTTTACAGTACCCCGGTAGGCAGCTGAAAGGCACCACAAAAGATGTTCTACCTGCTTTCTGGGCTGAGATGGGGAAGCGCTGAATTTTGGACTCGGCTGGTGACAAAATGTTCCAAACACACCCCATGCACAAATCCACCGGGGAAGGTGCCAGAAAGGAATTCTCTTGGTAGTTTTTACTGTACCCCGGTAGGCAGCTGAAAGACGCCACAAAACTTTTTCTACCTGCTTTCTGGGCTGAGACGGGGAAGCGCTGAATTTTGGACTCGGCTGGTGACAAAATGTTCCAAACACACCCCATGCACAACTCCACCGGGGAAGGTGCCAGAAAGGAGTTCTCTTGGTAGTTTTTACAGTGCCCCGGTAGGCAGCTGAAAGGCACCACAAAAGATGTTCTACCTGCTTTCTGGGCTGAGATGGGGAAGCGCTGAATTTTGGACTCGGCTGGTGACAAAATGTTCCAAACACACCCCATGCACAACTCCACCGGGGAAGGTGCCAGAAAGGAATTCTCTTGGTAGTTTTTACAGTACCCCGGTAGGCAGCTGAAAGGCACCACAAAAGATGTTCTACCTGCTTTCTGGGCTGAGATGGGGAAGCGCTGAATTTTGGACTCGGCTGGTGACAAAATGTTCCAAACACACCCCATGCACAACTCCACCGGGGAAGGTGCCAGAAAGGAATTCTCTTGGTAGTTTTTACAGTACCCCGGTAGGCAGCTGAAAGGCACCACAAAAGATGTTCTACCTGCTTTCTGGGCTGAGATGGGGAAGCGCTGAATTTTGGACTCGGCTGGTGACAAAATGTTCCAAACACACCCCATGCACAACTCCACCGGGGAAGGTGCCAGAAAGGAATTCTCTTGGTAGTTTTTACAGTACCCCGGTAGGCAGCTGAAAGGCACCACAAAAGATGTTCTACCTGCTTTCTGGGCTGAGATGGGGAAGCGCTGAATTTTGGACTCGGCTGGTGACAAAATGTTCCAAACACACCCCATGCACAACTCCACCGGGGAAGGTGCCAGAAAGGAATTCTCTTGGTAGTTTTTACAGTACCCCGGTAGGCAGCTGAAAGGCACCACAAAAGATGTTCTACCTGCTTTCTGGGCTGAGATGGGGAAGCGCTGAATTTTGGACTCGGCTGGTGACAAAATGTTCCAAACACACCCCATGCACAACTCCACCGGGGAAGGTGCCAGAAAGAAATTCTCTTGGTAGTTTTTACAGTACCCCGGTAGGCAGCTGAAAGGCACCACAAAAGATCTTCTACCTGCTTTCTGAGCTGAGATGGGGAAGCGCTGAATTTTGGACTCGGCTGGTGACAAAATGTTCCAAACACACCCCATGCACAACTCCACCGGGGAAGGTGCCAGAAAGGAATTCTCTTGGTAGTTTTTACAGTACCCCGGTAGGCAGCTGAAAGGCGCCACAAAAGTTGTTCTACCTGCTTTCTGGGCTGAGATGGGGAAGCGCTGAATTTTGGACTCGGCTAGTGACAAAATGTTCCAAAGACACCCCATGCACAACTCCACCGGGGAAGGTGCCAGAAAGGAGTTCTGTTGGTAGTTTTTACAGTACCCCGGTAGGCAGCTGAAAGGCGCCACAAAACTAGTTCTACCTGCTTTCAGGGCTGAGATGGGGAAGCGCTGAATTTTGGACTCAGCTGGTGACAAAATGTTCCAAACACACCCCATGCACAACTCCACCAGGGAAGGTGCCAGAAAGGAATTCTCTTGGTAGTTTTTACAGTACCCCGGTAGGCAGCTGAAAGGCGCCACAAAAGTTGTTCTACCTGCTTTCTGGGCTGAGATGGGGAAGCGCTGAATTTTGGACTCGGCTGGTGACAAAATGTTCCAAACACACCCCATGCACAACTCCACCGGGGAAGGTGCCCGAAAGGAGTTCTCTTGGTAGTTTTTACAGTACCCCGGTAGGCAGCTGAAAGGCACCACAAAAGTTGTTCTACCTGCTTTCTGGGCTGAGATGGGGAAGCGCTGAATTTTGGACTCGGCTGGTGACAAAATGTTCCAAACACACCCCATGCACAACTCCACTGGGGAAGGTGCCAGAAAGGAGTTCTCTTGGTAGTTTTTACAGTACCCCAGTAGGCAGCTGAAAGGCGCCACAAAAGTTGTTCTACCTGCTTTCTGGGCTGAGATGGGGAAGCGCTGAATTTTGGACTCGGCTGGTGACAAAATGTTCCAAACACACCCCATGCACAACTCCACCGGGGAAGGTGCCAGAAAGGAGTTCTCTTGGTAGTTTTTACAGTACCCCGGTAGGCAGCTGAAAGGCACCACAAAACTTGTTCTACCTGCTTTCTGGGCTGAGATGGGGAAGCGCTGAATTTTGGACTCGGCTGGTGACAAAATTGTCCAAACACACCATATGCACAACTCCACCGGGGAAGGTGCCAGAAAGGAATTCTCTTGGTAGTTTTTACTGTACCCCGGTAGGCAGCTGAAAGGCGCCACAAAACTTGTTCTACCTGCTTTCTGGGCTGAGATGGGGAAGCGCTGAATTTTGGACTCGGCTGGTGACAAAATGTTCCAAACACACCCCATGCACAACTCCACCGGGGAAGGTGCCAGAAAGGAGTTCTCTTTGTAGTTTTTACAGTACCCCGGTAGGCAGCTGAAAGGCGCCACAAAACTTGTTCTACCTGCTTTCTGGGCTGAGATGGGGAAGCGCTGAATTTTGGACTCGGCTGGTGACAAAATGTTCCAAACACACCCCATGCACAACTCCACTGGGGAAGGTGCCAGAAAGGAGTTCTCTTGGTAGTTTTTACAGTACCCCAGTAGGCAGCTGAAAGGCGCCACAAAAGTTGTTCTACCTGCTTTCTGGGCTGAGATGGGGAAGCGCTGAATTTTGGACTCGGCTGGTGACAAAATGTTCCAAACACACCCCATGCACAACTCCACCGGGGAAGGTGCCAGAAAGGAGTTCTCTTGGTAGTTTTTACAGTACCCCGGTAGGCAGCTGAAAGGCACCACAAAAGTTGTTCTACCTGCTTTCTGGGCTGAGATGGGGAAGCGCTGAATTTTGGACTCGGCTGGTGACAAAATTGTCCAAACACACCATATGCACAACTCCACCGGGGAAGGTGCCAGAAAGGAATTCTCTTGGTAGTTTTTACTGTACCCCGGTAGGCAGCTGAAAGGCGCCACAAAACTTGTTCTACCTGCTTTCTGGGCTGAGATGGGGAAGCGCTGAATTTTGGACTCGGCTGGTGACAAAATGTTCCAAACACACCCCATGCACAACTCCACCGGGGAAGGTGCCAGAAAGGAGTTCTCTTGGTAGTTTTTACAGTACCCCGGTAGGCAGCTGAAAGGCGCCACAAAACTTGTTCTACCTGCTTTCTGGGCTGAGATGGGGAAGCACTGAATTTTGGACTCGGCTGGTGACAAAATGTTCCAAACACACCCCATGCACAACTCCACCGGGGAAGGTGCCAGAAAGGAATTCTCTTGGTAGTTTTTACAGTACCCCGGTAGGCAGCTGAAAGGCACCACAAAAGATGTTCTACCTGCTTTCTGGGCTGAGATGGGGAACCGCTGAATTTTGGACTCGGCTGGTGACAAAATGTTCCAAACACACCCCATGCACAACTCCACCGGGGAAGGTGCCAGAAAGGAATTCTGTTGGTAGTTTTTACACTACCCCGGTAGGCAGCTGAAAGGCGCCACAAAAGATGTTCTACCTGCTTTCTGGGCTGAGACGGGGAAGCGCTGAATTTTGGACTCGGCTGGTGACAAAATGTTCCAAACACACCCCATGCACAACTCCACCGGGGAAGGTGCCAGAAAGGAATTCTCTTGGTAGTTTTTACAGTACCCCGGTAGGCAGCTGAAAGGCACCACAAAAGATGTTCTACCTGCTTTCTGGGCTGAGATGGGGAAGCGCTGAATTTTGGACTCGGCTGGTGACAAAATGTTCCAAACACACCCCATGCACAACTCCACCGGGGAAGGTGCCAGAAAGGAATTCTCTTGGTAGTTTTATAGTACCCCGGTAGGCAGCTGAAAGGCGCCACAAAACTAGTTCTACCTGCTTTCTGGGCTGAGACGGGGAAGCGCTGAATTTTGGACTCGGCTGGTGACAAAATGTTCCAAACACACCATATGCACAACTCCACCGGGGAAGGTGCCAGAAAGGAATTCTCTTGGTAGTTTTTACTGTACCCCGGTAGGCAGCTGAAAGGCGCCACAAAACTTGTTCTACCTGCTTTCTGGGCTGAGATGGGGAAGCACTGAATTTTGGACTCGGCTGGTGACAAAATGTTCCAAACACACCCCATGCACAACTCCACCGGGGAAGGTGCCAGAAAGGAGTTCTCTTGGTAGTTTTTACAGTACCCCGGTAGGCAGCTGAAAGGCGCCACAAAACTTGTTCTACCTGCTTTCTGGGCTGAGATGGGGAAGCGCTGAATTTTGGACTCGGCTGGTGACAAAATGTTCCAAACACACCCCATGCACAACTCCACCGGTGAAGGTGCCAGAAAGGAGTTCTCTTGGTAGTTTTTACAGTACCCCGGTAGGCAGCTGAAAGGCGCCACAAAACTTGTTCTACCTGCTTTCTGGGCTGAGATGGGGAAGCGCTGAATTTTGGACTCGGCTGGTGACAAAATGTTCCAAACACACCCCATGCACAACTCCACCGGGGAAGGTGCCAGAAAGGAGTTCTCTTGGTAGTTTTTACAGTACCCCGGTAGGCAGCTGAAAGGCGCCACAAAACTTGTTCTACCTGCTTTCTGGGCTGAGATGGGGAACCGCTGAATTTTGGACTCGGCTGGTGACAAAATGTTCCAAACACAGCCCATGCACAACTCCACCGGGGAAGGTGCCAGAAAGGAATTCTCTTGGTAGTTTTTACAGTACCCCGGTAGGCAGCTGAAAGGCGCCACAAAACTTGTTCTACCTGCTTTCTGGGCTGAGATGGGGAAGCGCTGAATTTTGGACTCGGCTGGTGACAAAATGTTCCAAAAACACCCCATGCACAACTCCACCGGGGAAGGTGCCAGAAAGGAATTCTGTTGGTAGTTTTTACAGTACCCCGGTAGGCAGCTGAAAGGCGCCACAAAACTAGTTCTACCTGCTTTCTGGGCTGAGATGGGGAAGCGCTGAATTTTGGACTCGGCTGGTGACAAAATGTTCCAAACACACCCCATGCACAACTCCACCGGGGAAGGTGCCAGAAAGGAATTCTCTTGGTAGTTTTTACAGTACCCCGGTAGGCAGCTGAAAGGCACCACAAAAGATGTTCTACCTGCTTTCTGGGCTGAGATGGGGAAGCGCTGAATTTTGGACTCGGCTGGTGACAAAATTGTCCAAACACACCATATGCACAACTCCACCGGGGAAGGTGCCAGAAAGGAGTTCTGTTGGTAAGTTTTTACAGTACCCCGGTAGGCAGCTGAAAGGCACCACAAAAGTTGTTCTACCTGCTTTCTGGGCTGAGATGGGGAAGCGCTGAATTTTGGACTCGTCTGGTGACAAAATGTTCCAAACACACCCCATGCACAACTCCATCAGGGAAGGTGCCAGAAAGGAGTTCTCTTGGTAGTTTTTACAGTGCCCCGGTAGGCAGCTGAAAGGCGCCACAAAACTTGTTCTACCTGCTTTCTGGGCTGAGATGGGGAAGCGCTCAATTTTGTACTCAGCTGGTGACAAAATGTTCCAAACACACCCCATGCACAACTCCACCGGGGAAGGTGCCAGAAAGGAATTCTCTTGGTAGTTTTTACAGTACCCCGGTAGGCAGCTGAAAGGCACCACAAAAGATGTTCTACCTGCTTTCTGGGCTGAGATGGGGAACCGCTGAATTTTGGACTCGTCTGGTGACAAAATGTTCCAAACACACCCCATGCACAACTACACCGGGGAAGGTGCCAGAAAGGAATTCTCTTGGTAGTTTTTACTGTACCCCGGTAGGCAGCTGAAAGGCGCCACAAAACTTTTTCTACCTGCTTTCTGGGCTGAGACGGGGAAGCGCTGAATTTTGGACTCGGCTGGTGACAAAATGTTCCAAACACACCCCATGCACAACTCCACCGGGGAAGGTGCCAGAAAGGAGTTCTCTTGGCAGTTTTTACAGTGCCCCGGTAGGCAGCTGAAAGGCGCCACAAAACTTGTTCTACCTGCTTTCTGGGCTGAGATGGGGAAGCGCTGAATTTTGGACTCGGCTGGTGACAAAATGTTCCAAACACACCCCATGCACAACTCCACCGGGGAAGGTGCCAGAAAGGAATTCTCTTGGTAGTTTTTACAGTACCCCGGTAGGCAGCTGAAAGGCACCACAAAAGATGTTCTACCTGCTTTCTGGGCTGAGATGGGGAACCGCTGAATTTTGTACTCGGCTGGTGACAAAATGTTCCAAACACACCCCATGCACAACTCCACCGGGGAAGGTGCCAGAAAGGAATTCTCTTGGTAGTTTTTACAGTACCCCGGTAGGCAGCTGAAAGGCACCACAAAAGATGTTCTACCTGCTTTCTGGGCTGAGATGGGGAAGCGCTGAATTTTGGACTCGGCTGGTGACAAAATGTTCCAAACACACCCCATGCACAACTACACCGGGGAAGGTGCCAGAAAGGAATTCTCTTGATAGTTTTTACAGTACCCCGGTAGGCAGCTGAAAGGCGCCACAAAAGATGTTCTACCTGCTTTCTGGGCTGAGATGGGGAAGCGCTGAATTTTGGACTCGGCTGGTGACAAAATGTTCCAAACACACTATATGCACAACTCCACCGGGGAAGGTGCCAGAAAGGAGTTCTCTTGGTAGTTTTTACAGTACCCCGGTAGGCAGCTGAAAGGCACCACAAAACTTGTTCTACCTGCTTTCTGGGCTGAGATGGGGAAGCACTGAATTTTGGACTCGGCTGGTGACAAAATGTTCCAAACACACCCCATGCACAACTCCACCGGGGAAGGTGCCAGAAAGGAGTTCTGTTGGTAGTTTTTACAGTACCCCGGTAGGCAGCTGAAAGGCGCCACAAAACTTGTTCTACCTGCTTTCTGGGCTGAGATGGGGAAGCGCTGAATTTTGGACTCGGCTGGTGACAAAATGTTCCAAACACACCCCATGCACAACTCCACCGGGGAAGGTGCCAGAAAGGAGTTCTCTTGGTAGTTTTTACAGTACCCCGGTAGGCAGCTGAAAGGCGCCACAAAACTTGTTCTACCTGCTTTCTGGGCTGAGATGGGGAAGCGCTGAATTTTGTACTCGGCTGGTGACAAAATGTTCCAAACACACCCCATGCACAACTCCACCGGGGAAGGTGCCAGAAAGGAGTTCTGTTGGTAGTTTTTACAGTACCCCGGTAGGCAGCTGAAAGGCGCCACAAAACTTGTTCTACCTGCTTTCTGGGCTGAGATGGGGAAGCGCTGAATTTTGGACTCGGCTGGTGACAAAATGTTCCAAACACACCCCATGCACAACTCCACCGGGGAAGGTGCCAGAAAGGAATTCTCTTGGTAGTTTTTACAGTACCCCGGTAGGCAGCTGAAAGGCGCCACAAAAGTTGTTCTACCTGCTTTCTGGGCTGAGATGGGGAAGCGCTGAATTTTGGACTCGGCTGGTGACAAAATGTTCCAAAAACACCCCATGCACAACTCCACCGGGGAAGGTGCCAGAAAGGAATTCTGTTGGTAGTTTTTACAGTACCCCGGTAGGCAGCTGAAAGGCGCCACAAAACTAGTTCTACCTGCTTTCTGGGCTGAGATGGGGAAGCGCTGAATTTTGGACTCGGCTGGTGACAAAATGTTCCAAACACACCCCATGCACAACTCCACCGGGGAAGGTGCCAGAAAGGAATTCTCTTGGTAGTTTTTACTGTACCCCGGTAGGCAGCTGAAAGGCGCCACAAAACTTTTTCTACCTGCTTTCTGGGCTGAGACGGGGAAGCGCTGAATTTTGGACTCGGCTGGTGACAAAATGTTCCAAACACACCCCATGCACAACTCCACCGGGGAAGGTGCCAGAAAGGAGTTCTCTTGGCAGTTTTTACAGTACCCCGGTAGGCAGCTGAAAGGCACCACAAAAGATGTTCTACCTGCTTTCTGGGCTGAGATGGGGAAGCGCTGAATTTTGGACTCGGCTGGTGACAAAATGTTCCAAACACACCCCATGCACAACTCCACCGGGGAAGGTGCCAGAAAGGAATTCTCTTGGTAGTTTTTACAGTACCCCGGTAGGCAGCTGAAAGGCACCACAAAAGATGTTCTACCTGCTTTCCGGGCTGAGATGGGGAAGCGCTGAATTTTGGACTCGGCTGGTGACAAAATGTTCCAAACACACCCCATGCACAACTACACCGGGGAAGGTGCCAGAAAGGAATTCTCTTGGTAGTTTTTACAGTACCCCGGTAGGCAGCTGAAAGGCGCCACAAAAGTTGTTCTACCTGCTTTCTGGGCTGAGATGGGGAAGCGCTGAATTTTGGACTCGGCTGGTGACAAAATGTTCCAAACACACCCCATGCACAACTCCACCGGGGAAGGTGCCAGAAAGGAGTTCTCTTGGTAGTTTTTACAGTACTCCGGTAGGCAGCTGAAAGGCACCACAAAAGATGTTCTACCTGCTTTCTGGGCTGAGATGGGGAAGCGCTGAATTTTGGACTCGGCTGGTGACAAAATGTTCCAAACACACTATATGCACAACTCCACCGGGGAAGGTGCCAGAAAGGAGTTCTCTTGGTAGTTTTTACAGTACCCCGGTAGGCAGCTGAAAGGCGCCACAAAACTTGTTCTACCTGCTTTCTGGGCTGAGATGGGGAAGCACTGAATTTTGGACTCGGCTGGTGACAAAATGTTCCAAACACACCCCATGCACAACTCCACCGGGGAAGGTGCCAGAAAGGAATTCTCTTGGTAGTTTTTACAGTACCCCGGTAGGCAGCTGAAAGGCGCCACAAAAATTGTTCTACCTGCTTTCTGGGCTGAGATGGGGAAGCGCTGAATTTTGGACTCGGCTGGTGACAAAATTTTCCAAACACACCCCATGCACAACTACACCGGGGAAGGTGCCAGAAAGGAGTTCTGTTGGTAGTTTTTACACTACCCCGGTAGGCAGCTGAAAGGCACCACAAAAGTTGTTCTACCTGCTTTCTGGGCTGAGATGGGGAAGCGCTGAATTTTGGACTCGGCTGGTGACAAAATGTTCCAAACACACCCCATGCACAACTCCACCGGGGAAGGTGCCAGAAAGGAGTTCTCTTGGTAGTTTTTACAGTGCCCCGGTAGGCAGCTGAAAGGCGCCACAAAACTAGTTCTACCTGCTTTCTGGGCTGAGATGGGGAACCGCTGAATTTTGGACTCGGCTGATGGCAAAATGTTCCAAACACACCCCATGCACAACTCCACCGGGGAAGGTGCCAGAAAGGAGTTCTCTTGGTAGTTTTTACAGTGCCCCGGTAGGCAGCTGAAAGGCACCACAAAAGTTGTTCTACCTGCTTTCTGGGCTGAGATGGGGAAGCGCTGAATTTTGGACTCGGCTGGTGACAAAATGTTCCAAACACACCCCATGCACAACTCCACCGGGGAAGGTGCCAGAAAGGAATTCTCTTGGTAGTTTTTACAGTACCCCGGTAGGCAGCTGAAAGGCGCCACAAAACTTGTTCTACCTGCTTTCTGGGCTGAGATGGGGAAGCGCTGAATTTTGGACTCGGCTGGTGACAAAATTGTCCAAACACACCATATGCACAACTCCACCGGGGAAGGTGCCAGAAAGGAGTTCTGTTGGTAGTTTTTACAGTACCCCGGTAGGCAGCTGAAAGGCACCACAAAACTTGTTCTACCTGCTTTCTGGGCTGAGATGGGGAAGCGCTGAATTTTGGACTCGGCTGGTGACAAAATGTTCCAAACACACCCCATGCACAACTCCACCGGGGAAGGTGCCAGAAAGGAGTTCTCTTGGTATTTTTTACACTACCCCGGTAGGCAGCTGAAAGGCGCCACAAAAGTTGTTCTACCTGCTTTCTGGGCTGAGATGGGGAAGCGCTGAATTTTGGACTCGGCTGGTGACAAAATGTTCCAAACACACCCCATGCACAACTCCACCGGGGAAGGTGCCAGAAACGAGTTCTCTTGGTAGTTTTTACAGTACCCCGGTAGGCAGCTGAAAGGCCCCACTAAACTTGTTCTACCTGCTTTCTGGGCTGAGATGGGGAAGCGCTGAATTTTGGACTCGGCTGGTGACAAAATGTTCCAAACACACCCCATGCACAACTCCACCGGGGAAGGTGCCAGAAAGGAATTCCCTTGGTAGTTTTTACAGTACCCCGGTAGGCAGCTGAAAGGCGCCACAAAACTTGTTCTACCTGCTTTCTGGGCTGAGATGGGGAAGCGCTGAATTTTGGACTCGGCTGGTGACAAAATGTTCCAAACACACCCCATGC
Source organism: Falco cherrug (assembly GCF_023634085.1). NCBI lineage: Eukaryota > Metazoa > Chordata > Aves > Falconiformes > Falconidae > Falco > Falco cherrug. The sequence goes on along the minus strand of NC_073719.1, from coordinate 12,229,915 downwards.
ACAACTCCACCGGGGAAGGTGCCAGAAAGGAATTCTCTTGGTAGTTTTTACAGTACCCCGGTAGGCAGCTGAAAGGCGCCACAAAAGTTGTTCTACCTGCTTTCTGGGCTGAGATGGGGAAGCGCTGAATTTTGGACTCGGCTGGTGACAAAATGTTCCAAACACACCCCATGCACAACTCCACCGGGGAAGGTGCCAGAAAGGAGTTCTCTTGGTAGTTTTTACAGTACCCCGGTAGGCAGCTGAAAGGCGCCACAAAACTTGTTCTACCTGCTTTCTGGGCTGAGATGGGGAAGCACTGAATTTTGGACTCGGCTGGTGACAAAATGTTCCAAACACACCCCATGCACAACTCCACCGGGGAAGGTGCCAGAAAGGAATTCTCTTGGTAGTTTTTACAGTACCCCGGTAGGCAGCTGAAAGGCACCACAAAAGATGTTCTACCTGCTTTCTGGGCTGAGATGGGGAAGCGCTGAATTTTGGACTCGGCTGGTGACAAAATGTTCCAAACACACCCCATGCACAACTCCACCGGGGAAGTTGCCAGAAAGGAGTTCTGTTGGTAGTTTTTACACTACCCCGGTAGGCAGCTGAAAGGCACCACAAAAGTTGTTCTACCTGCTTTCTGGGCTGAGATGGGGAAGCGCTGAATTTTGGACTCGGCTGGTGACAAAATGTTCCAAACACACCCCATGCACAACTCCATCAGGGAAGGTGCCAGAAAGGAGTTCTCTTGGTAGTTTTTACAGTACCCCGGTAGGCAGCTGAAAGGCACCACAAAACTTGTTCTACCTGCTTTCTGGGCTGAGATGGGGAAGCGCTCAATTTTTTACTCAGCTGGTGACAAAATGTTCCAAACACACCCCATGCACAACTCCACCGGGGAAGGTGCCAGAAAGGAGTTCTCTTGGTAGTTTTTACAGTACCCCGGTAGGAAGCTGAAAGGCGCTACAAAACTTGTTCTACCTGCTTTCTGGGCTGAGATGGGGAAGCGCTGAATTTTGGACTCGGCTGGTGACAAAATGTTCCAAACACACCCCATGCACAACTCCACCGGGGAAGGTGCCAGAAAGGAATTCTCTTGGTAGTTTTTACAGTACCCCGGTAGGCAGCTGAAAGGCGCCACAAAAGATGTTCTACCTGCTTTCTGGGCTGAGATGGGGAAGCGCTGAATTTTGGACTCGGCTGGTGACAAAATGTTCCAAACACACCCCATGCACAACTCCATCAGGGAAGGTGCCAGAAAGGAGTTCTCTTGGTAGTTTTTACAGTACCCCGGTAGGCAGCTGAAAGGCACCACAAAACTTGTTCTACCTGCTTTCTGGGCTGAGATGGGGAAGCGCTCAATTTTTTACTCAGCTGGTGACAAAATGTTCCAAACACACCCCATGCACAACTCCACCGGGGAAGGTGCCAGAAAGGAGTTCTCTTGGTAGTTTTTACAGTACCCCGGTAGGAAGCTGAAAGGCGCTACAAAACTTGTTCTACCTGCTTTCTGGGCTGAGATGGGGAAGCGCTGAATTTTGGACTCGGCTGGTGACAAAATGTTCCAAACACACCCCATGCACAACTCCACCGGGGAAGGTGCCAGAAAGGAATTCTCTTGGTAGTTTTTACAGTACCCCGGTAGGCAGCTGAAAGGCGCCACAAAAGTTGTTCTACCTGCTTTCTGGGCTGAGATGGGGAAGCGCTGAATTTTGGACTCGGCTGGTGACAAAATGTTCCAAACACACCCCATGCACAACTCCACCGGGGAAGGTGCCAGAAAGGAGTTCTCTTGGTAGTTTTTACAGTACCCCGGTAGGCAGCTGAAAGGCGCCACAAAACTTGTTCTACCTGCTTTCTGGGCTGAGATGGGGAAGCACTGAATTTTGGACTCGGCTGGTGACAAAATGTTCCAAACACACCCCATGCACAACTCCACCGGGGAAGGTGCCAGAAAGGAATTCTCTTGGTAGTTTTTACAGTACCCCGGTAGGCAGCTGAAAGGCACCACAAAAGATGTTCTACCTGCTTTCTGGGCTGAGATGGGGAAGCGCTGAATTTTGGACTCGGCTGGTGACAAAATGTTCCAAACACACCCCATGCACAACTCCACCGGGGAAGTTGCCAGAAAGGAGTTCTGTTGGTAGTTTTTACACTACCCCGGTAGGCAGCTGAAAGGCACCACAAAAGTTGTTCTACCTGCTTTCTGGGCTGAGATGGGGAAGCGCTGAATTTTGGACTCGGCTGGTGACAAAATGTTCCAAACACACCCCATGCACAACTCCATCAGGGAAGGTGCCAGAAAGGAGTTCTCTTGGTAGTTTTTACAGTACCCCGGTAGGCAGCTGAAAGGCACCACAAAACTTGTTCTACCTGCTTTCTGGGCTGAGATGGGGAAGCGCTCAATTTTTTACTCAGCTGGTGACAAAATGTTCCAAACACACCCCATGCACAACTCCACCGGGGAAGGTGCCAGAAAGGAGTTCTCTTGGTAGTTTTTACAGTACCCCGGTAGGAAGCTGAAAGGCGCTACAAAACTTGTTCTACCTGCTTTCTGGGCTGAGATGGGGAAGCGCTGAATTTTGGACTCGGCTGGTGACAAAATGTTCCAAACACACCCCATGCACAACTCCACCGGGGAAGGTGCCAGAAAGGAATTCTCTTGGTAGTTTTTACAGTACCCCGGTAGGCAGCTGAAAGGCGCCACAAAAGATGTTCTACCTGCTTTCTGGGCTGAGATGGGGAAGCGCTGAATTTTGGACTCGGCTGGTGACAAAATGTTCCAAACACACCCCATGCACAACTCCATCAGGGAAGGTGCCAGAAAGGAGTTCTCTTGGTAGTTTTTACAGTACCCCGGTAGGCAGCTGAAAGGCACCACAAAACTTGTTCTACCTGCTTTCTGGGCTGAGATGGGGAAGCGCTCAATTTTTTACTCAGCTGGTGACAAAATGTTCCAAACACACCCCATGCACAACTCCACCGGGGAAGGTGCCAGAAAGGAGTTCTCTTGGTAGTTTTTACAGTACCCCGGTAGGCAGCTGAAAGGCGCCACAAAACTTGTTCTACCTGCTTTCTGGGCTGAGATGGGGAAGCGCTGAATTTTGGACTCGGCTGGTGACAAAATGTTCCAAACACACCCCATGCACAACTCCACCGGGGAAGGTGCCAGAAAGGAATTCTCTTGGTAGTTTTTACAGTACCCCGGTAGGCAGCTGAAAGGCGCCACAAAACTTGTTCTACCTGCTTTCTGGGCTGAGATGGGGAAGCGCTGAATTTTGGACTCGGCTGGTGACAAAATGTTCCAAACACACCCCATGCACAACTCCACCGGGGAAGGTGCCAGAAAGGAATTCTCTTGGTAGTTTTTACAGTACCCCGGTAGGCAGCTGAAAGGCGCCACAAAAGATGTTCTACCTGCTTTCTGGGCTGAGATGGGGAAGCGCTGAATTTTGGACTCGGCTGGTGACAAAATGTTCCAAACACACCCCATGCACAACTCCATCAGGGAAGGTGCCAGAAAGGAGTTCTCTTGGTAGTTTTTACAGTACCCCGGTAGGCAGCTGAAAGGCACCACAAAACTTGTTCTACCTGCTTTCTGGGCTGAGATGGGGAAGCGCTCAATTTTTTACTCAGCTGGTGACAAAATGTTCCAAACACACCCCATGCACAACTCCACCGGGGAAGGTGCCAGAAAGGAGTTCTCTTGGTAGTTTTTACAGTACCCCGGTAGGAAGCTGAAAGGCGCTACAAAACTTGTTCTACCTGCTTTCTGGGCTGAGATGGGGAAGCGCTGAATTTTGGACTCGGCTGGTGACAAAATGTTCCAAACACACCCCATGCACAACTCCACCGGGGAAGGTGCCAGAAAGGAATTCTCTTGGTAGTTTTTACAGTACCCCGGTAGGCAGCTGAAAGGCGCCACAAAAGATGTTCTACCTGCTTTCTGGGCTGAGATGGGGAACCGCTGAATTTTGGACTCGGCTGGTGACAAAATGTTCCAAACACACCCCATGCACAACTCCACCGGGGAAGGTGCCAGAAAGGAATTCTCTTCGTAGTTTTTACAGTACCCCGGTAGGCAGCTGAAAGGCGCCACAAAACTTGTTCTACCTGCTTTCTGGGCTGAGATGGGGAAGCGCTGAATTTGGACTCGGCTGGTGACAAAATGTTCCAAACACACCCCATGCACAACTCCACCGGGGAAGGTACCAGAAAGGAGTTCTCTTGGTAGTTTTTACAGTACCCCGGTAGGCAGCTGAAAGACGCTAGAAAACTTGTTCTACCTGCTTTCTGGGCTGAGCTGGGGAACCGCTGAATTTTGGACTCGGCTGGTGACAAAATGTTCCAAACACACCCCATGCACAACTCCACCGGGGAAGGTGCCAGAAAGGAGTTCTCTTGGTAGTTTTTACAGTACCCCGGTAGGCAGCTGAAAGGCGCCACAAAACTAGTTCTACCTGCTTTCTGGGCTGAGATGGGGAAGCGCTGAATTTTGGACTCGGCTGGTGACAAAATGTTCCAAACACACCCCATGCACAACTCCACCGGGGAAGGTGCCAGAAAGGAATTCTCTTGGTAGTTTTTACAGTACCCCGGTAGGCAGCTGAAAGGCGCCACAAAACTTGTTCTACCTGCTTTCTGGGCTGAGATGGGGAAGCGCTGAATTTTGGACTCGGCTGGTGACAAAATGTTCCAAACACACCCCATGCACAACTCCACCGGGGAAGGTGCCAGAAAGGAGTTCTCTTGGTAGTTTTTACAGTACCCCGGTAGGCAGCTGAAAGGCGCCACAAAACTTGTTCTACCTGCTTTCTGGGCTGAGATGGGGAAGCGCTGAATTTTGGACTCGGCTGGTGACAAAATGTTCCAAACACACCCCATGCACAACTCCACCGGGGAAGTTGCCAGAAAGGAGTTCTGTTGGTAGTTTTTACACTACCCCGGTAGGCAGCTGAAAGGCACCACAAAAGTTGTTCTACCTGCTTTCTGGGCTGAGATGGGGAAGCGCTGAATTTTGGACTCGGCTGGTGACAAAATGTTCCAAACACACCCCATGCACAACTCCATCAGGGAAGGTGCCAGAAAGGAGTTCTCTTGGTAGTTTTTACAGTACCCCGGTAGGCAGCTGAAAGGCACCACAAAACTTGTTCTACCTGCTTTCTGGGCTGAGATGGGGAAGCGCTGAATTTTGGACTCGGCTGGTGACAAAATGTTCCAAACACACCCCATGCACAACTCCACCGGGGAAGGTGCCAGAAAGGAGTTCTCTTGGTAGTTTTTACAGTACCCCGGTAGGCAGCTGAAAGGCGCTACAAAACTTGTTCTACCTGCTTTCTGGGCTGAGATGGGGAAGCGCTGAATTTTGGACTCGGCTGGTGACAAAATGTTCCAAAGACACCCCATGCACAACTCCACCGGGGAAGGTGCCAGAAAGGAGTTCTGTTGGTAGTTTTTACAGTACCCCGGTAGGCAGCTGAAAGGCGCCACAAAAGTTGTTCTACCTGCTTTCTGGGCTGAGATGGGGAACCGCTGAATTTTGGACTCGGCTGGTGACAAAATGTTCCAAACACACCATATGCACAACTCCACCGGGGAAGGTGCCAGAAAGGAGTTCTGTTGGTAGTTTTTACAGTACCCCGGTAGGCAGCTGAAAGGCACCACAAAAGATGTTCTACCTGCTTTCTGGGCTGAGATGGGGAAGCGCTGAATTTTGGACACGGCTGGTGACAAAATGTTCCAAACACACCCCATGCACAACTCCACCGGGGAAGGTGCCAGAAAGGAGTTCTCTTGGTAGTTTTTACAGTACCCCGGTAGGCAGCTGAAAGGCGCCACAAAACTTGTTCTACCTGCTTTCTGGGCTGAGATGGGGAAGCGCTGAATTTTGGACTCGGCTGGTGACAAAATGTTCCAAACACACCCCATGCACAACTCCACCGGAGAAGTTGCCAGAAAGGAGTTCTCTTGGTAGTTTTTACAGTACCCCGGTAGGAAGCTGAAAGGCGCCACAAAAATTGTTCTACCTGCTTTCTGGGCTGAGATGGGGAAGCGCTCAATTTTTTACTCAGCTGGTGACAAAATGTTCCAAACACACCCCATGCACAACTCCACCGGGGAAGGTGCCAGAAAGGAATTCTCTTGGTAGTTTTTACAGTACCCCGGTAGGCAGCTGAAAGGCACCACAAAAGATGTTCTACCTGCTTTCTGGGCTAAGATGGGGAAGCGCTGAATTTTGGACTCGGCTGGTGACAAAATGTTCCAAACACACCCCATGCACAACTCCACCGGGGAAGGTGCCAGAAAGGAGTTCTCTTGGTAGTTTTTACAGTACCCCGGTAGGCAGCTGAAAGGCGCCACAAAAGATGTTCTACCTGCTTTCTGGGCTGAGATGGGGAAGCGCTGAATTTTGGACTCGGCTGGTGACAAAATGTTCCAAACACACCCCATGCACAACTCCACCGGGGAAGGTGCCAGAAAGGAATTCTGTTGGTAGTTTTTACAGTACCCCGGTAGGCAGCTGAAAGGCGCCACAAAACTTGTTCTACCTGCTTTCTGGGCTGAGATGGGGAAGCGCTGAATTTGGACTCGGCTGGTGACAAAATGTTCCAAACACACCCCATGCACAACTGCACCGGGGAAGGTGCCAGAAAGGAGTTCTCTTGGTAGTTTTTACAGTGCCCCGGTAGGCAGCTGAAAGGCGCCACAAAACTTGTTCTACCTGCTTTCTGGGCTGAGATGGGGAAGCGCTGAATTTTGGACTCGGCTGGTGACAAAATGTTCCAAACACACCCCATGCACAACTCCACCGGGGAAGGTGCCAGAAAGGAATTCTGTTGGTAGTTTTTACAGTACCCCGGTAGGCAGCTGAAAGGCACCACAAAAGATGTTCTACCTGCTTTCTGGGCTGAGATGGGGAACCGCTGAATTTTGGACTCGGCTGGTGACAAAATGTTCCAAACACACCCCATGCACAACTCCACCGGGGAAGGTGCCAGAAAGGAGTTCTCTTGGTAGTTTTTACACTACCCCGGTAGGCAGCTGAAAGGCGCCACAAAACTTGTTCTACCTGCTTCCTGGGCTGAGATGGGGAAGCGCTGAATTTTGGACTCGGCTGGTGACAAAATGTTCCAAACACACCCCATGCACAACTCCACCGGGGAAGGTGCCAGAAAGGAGTTCTCTTGGTAGTTTTTACAGTGCCCCGGTAGGCAGCTGAACGGCGCCACAAAACTCGTTCTACCTGCTTTCTGGGCTGAGATGGGGAAGCGCTGAATTTTGGACTCGGCTGGTGACAAAATGTTCCAAACACACCCCATGCACAACTCCACCGGGGAAGGTGCCAGAAAGGAGTTCTCTTGGTAGTTTTTACAGTGCCCCGGTAGGCAGCTGAAAGGCGCCACAAAACTTGTTCTACCTGCTTTCTGGGCTGAGACGGGGAACCGCTGAATTTTGGACTCGGCTGGTGACAAAATGTTCCAAACACACCCCATGCACAACTCCACCAGGGAAGGTGCCAGAAAGGAGTTCTGTTGGTACTTTTTTCATTGCTCGGGTAGGCAGCTGAAAGGCGCCACAAAAGTTGTTCTACCTGCTTTCTGGGCTGAGCTGGGGAACCGCTGAATTTTGGACTCGGCTGGTGACAAAATGTTCCAAACACACCCCATGCACAACTCCACCGGGGAAGGTGCCAGAAAGGAATTCTCTTGGTAGTTTTTACAGTACCCCGGTAGGCAGCTGAAAGGCGCCACAAAACTTGTTCTACCTGCTTTCTGGGCTGAGATGGGGAAGCGCTGAATTTGGACTCGGCTGGTGACAAAATGTTCCAAACACACCCCATGCACAACTCCACCGGGGAAGGTACCAGAAAGGAGTTCTCTTGGTAGTTTTTACAGTACCCCGGTAGGCAGCTGAAAGACGCTAGAAAACTTGTTCTACCTGCTTTCTGGGCTGAGCTGGGGAACCGCTGAATTTTGGACTCGGCTGGTGACAAAATGTTCCAAACACACCCCATGCACAACTCCACCGGGGAAGGTGCCAGAAAGGAGTTCTCTTGGTAGTTTTTACAGTACCCCGGTAGGCAGCTGAAAGGCGCCACAAAACTAGTTCTACCTGCTTTCTGGGCTGAGATGGGGAAGCGCTGAATTTTGGACTCGGCTGGTGACAAAATGTTCCAAACACACCCCATGCACAACTCCACCGGGGAAGGTGCCAGAAAGGAATTCTCTTGGTAGTTTTTACAGTACCCCGGTAGGCAGCTGAAAGGCGCCACAAAACTTGTTCTACCTGCTTTCTGGGCTGAGATGGGGAAGCGCTGAATTTTGGACTCGGCTGGTGACAAAATGTTCCAAACACACCCCATGCACAACTCCACCGGGGAAGGTGCCAGAAAGGAGTTCTCTTGGTAGTTTTTACAGTACCCCGGTAGGCAGCTGAAAGGCGCCACAAAACTTGTTCTACCTGCTTTCTGGGCTGAGATGGGGAAGCGCTGAATTTTGGACTCGGCTGGTGACAAAATGTTCCAAACACACCCCATGCACAACTCCACCGGGGAAGTTGCCAGAAAGGAGTTCTGTTGGTAGTTTTTACACTACCCCGGTAGGCAGCTGAAAGGCACCACAAAAGTTGTTCTACCTGCTTTCTGGGCTGAGATGGGGAAGCGCTGAATTTTGGACTCGGCTGGTGACAAAATGTTCCAAACACACCCCATGCACAACTCCATCAGGGAAGGTGCCAGAAAGGAGTTCTCTTGGTAGTTTTTACAGTACCCCGGTAGGCAGCTGAAAGGCACCACAAAACTTGTTCTACCTGCTTTCTGGGCTGAGATGGGGAAGCGCTGAATTTTGGACTCGGCTGGTGACAAAATGTTCCAAACACACCCCATGCACAACTCCACCGGGGAAGGTGCCAGAAAGGAGTTCTCTTGGTAGTTTTTACAGTACCCCGGTAGGCAGCTGAAAGGCGCTACAAAACTTGTTCTACCTGCTTTCTGGGCTGAGATGGGGAAGCGCTGAATTTTGGACTCGGCTGGTGACAAAATGTTCCAAAGACACCCCATGCACAACTCCACCGGGGAAGGTGCCAGAAAGGAGTTCTGTTGGTAGTTTTTACAGTACCCCGGTAGGCAGCTGAAAGGCGCCACAAAACTTGTTCTACCTGCTTTCTGGGCTGAGATGGGGAACCGCTGAATTTTGGACTCGGCTGGTGACAAAATGTTCCAAACACACCATATGCACAACTCCACCGGGGAAGGTGCCAGAAAGGAGTTCTGTTGGTAGTTTTTACAGTACCCCGGTAGGCAGCTGAAAGGCACCACAAAAGATGTTCTACCTGCTTTCTGGGCTGAGATGGGGAAGCGCTGAATTTTGGACTCGGCTGGTGACAAAATGTTCCAAACACACCCCATGCACAACTCCACCGGGGAAGGTGCCAGAAAGGAGTTCTCTTGGTAGTTTTTACAGTACCCCGGTAGGCAGCTGAAAGGCGCCACAAAACTTGTTCTACCTGCTTTCTGGGCTGAGATGGGGAAGCGCTGAATTTTGGACTCGGCTGGTGACAAAATGTTCCAAACACACCCCATGCACAACTCCACCGGGGAAGTTGCCAGAAAGGAGTTCTCTTGGTAGTTTTTACAGTACCCCGGTAGGAAGCTGAAAGGCGCCACAAAAATTGTTCTACCTGCTTTCTGGGCTGAGATGGGGAAGCGCTCAATTTTTTACTCAGCTGGTGACAAAATGTTCCAAACACACCCCATGCACAACTCCACCGGGGAAGGTGCCAGAAAGGAATTCTCTTGGTAGTTTTTACAGTACCCCGGTAGGCAGCTGAAAGGCACCACAAAAGATGTTCTACCTGCTTTCTGGGCTAAGATGGGGAAGCGCTGAATTTTGGACTCGGCTGGTGACAAAATGTTCCAAACACACCCCATGCACAACTCCACCGGGGAAGGTGCCAGAAAGGAGTTCTCTTGGTAGTTTTTACAGTACCCCGGTAGGCAGCTGAAAGGCGCCACAAAAGATGTTCTACCTGCTTTCTGGGCTGAGATGGGGAAGCGCTGAATTTTGGACTCGGCTGGTGACAAAATGTTCCAAACACACCCCATGCACAACTCCACCGGGGAAGGTGCCAGAAAGGAATTCTGTTGGTAGTTTTTACAGTACCCCGGTAGGCAGCTGAAAGGCGCCACAAAACTTGTTCTACCTGCTTTCTGGGCTGAGATGGGGAACCGCTGAATTTGGACTCGGCTGGTGACAAAATGTTCCAAACACACCCCATGCACAACTGCACCGGGGAAGGTGCCAGAAAGGAGTTCTGTTGGTAGTTTTTACAGTGCCCCGGTAGGCAGCTGAAAGGCGCCACAAAACTTGTTCTACCTGCTTTCTGGGCTGAGATGGGGAAGCGCTGAATTTTGGACTCGGCTGGTGACAAAATGTTCCAAACACACCCCATGCACAACTCCACCGGGGAAGGTGCCAGAAAGGAATTCTGTTGGTAGTTTTTACAGTACCCCGGTAGGCAGCTGAAAGGCACCACAAAAGATGTTCTACCTGCTTTCTGGGCTGAGATGGGGAACCGCTGAATTTTGGACTCGGCTGGTGACAAAATGTTCCAAACACACCCCATGCACAACTCCACCGGGGAAGGTGCCAGAAAGGAGTTCTCTTGGTAGTTTTTACACTACCCCGGTAGGCAGCTGAAAGGCGCCACAAAACTTGTTCTACCTGCTTCCTGGGCTGAGATGGGGAAGCGCTGAATTTTGGACTCGGCTGGTGACAAAATGTTCCAAACACACCCCATGCACAACTCCACCGGGGAAGGTGCCAGAAAGGAGTTCTCTTGGTAGTTTTTACAGTGCCCCGGTAGGCAGCTGAACGGCGCCACAAAACTCCTTCTACCTGCTTTCTGGGCTGAGATGGGGAAGCGCTGAATTTTGGACTCGGCTGGTGACAAAATGTTCCAAACACACCCCATGCACAACTCCACCGGGGAAGGTGCCAGAAAGGAGTTCTCTTGGTAGTTTTTACAGTGCCCCGGTAGGCAGCTGAAAGGCGCCACAAAACTTGTTCTACCTGCTTTCTGGGCTGAGACGGGGAACCGCTGAATTTTGGACTCGGCTGGTGACAAAATGTTCCAAACACACCCCATGCACAACTCCACCAGGGAAGGTGCCAGAAAGGAGTTCTGTTGGTACTTTTTTCATTGCTCGGGTAGGCAGCTGAAAGGCGCCACAAAAGTTGTTCTACCTGCTTTCTGGGCTGAGATGGGGAAGCGCTGAATTTTGGACTCGGCTGGTGACAAAATGTTCCAAACACACCCCATGCACAACTCCACCGGGGAAGGTGCCAGAAGGAGTTCTCTTGGTAGTTTTTACAGTAACCCGGTAGGCAGCTGAAAGGCGCCACAAAACTTGTTCTACCTGCTTTCTGGGCTGAGATGGGGAACCGCTGAATTTGGACTCGGCTGGTGACAAAATGTTCCAAACACACCCCATGCACAACTCCACCGGGGAAGGTGCCAGAAAGGAGTTCTGTTGGTAGTTTTTACAGTGCCCCGGTAGGCAGGTGAAAGGCGCCACAAAACTTGTTCTACCTGCTTTCTGGGCTGAGATGGGGAAGCGCTGAATTTTGGACTCGGCTGGTGACAAAATGTTCCAAACACACCCCATGCACAACTCCACCGGGGAAGGTGCCAGAAAGGAGTTCTCTTGGTAGTTTTTACAGTGCCCCGGTAGGCAGCTGAAAGGCGCCACAAAACTTGTTCTACCTGCTTTCTGGGCTGAGATGGGGAACCGCTGAATTTTGGACTCGGCTGGTGACAAAATGTTCCAAACACACCCCATGCACAACTCCACCGGGGAAGGTGCCAGAAAGGAGTTCTCTTGATAGTTTTTGCACTGCCCCGGTAGGCAGCTGAAAGGCGCCACAAAACTTGTTCTACCTGCTTTCTGGGCTGAGATGGGGAAGCGCTGAATTTTGGACTCGGCTGGTGACAAAATGTTCCAAACACACCCCATGCACAACTCCACCGGGGAAGGTGCCAGAAAGGAATTCTGTTGGTAGTTTTTACTGTACCCCGGTAGGCAGCTGAAAGGCACCACAAAACTTGTTCTACCTGCTTTCTGGGCTGAGACGGGGAACCGCTGAATTTTGGACTCGGCTGGTGACAAAATGTTCCAAACACACCCCATGCACAACTCCACCGGGGAAGGTGCCAGAAAGGAATTCTGTTGGTAGTTTTTACAGTACCCCGGTAGGCAGCTGAAAGGCACCACAAAAGATGTTCTACCTGCTTTCTGGGCTGAGATGGGGAAGCGCTGAATTTTGGACTCGGATGGTGACAAAATGTTCCAAACACACCCCATGCACAACTCCACCGGGGAAGGTGCCAGAAAGGAGTTCTCTTGGTAGTTTTTACAGTACCCCGGTAGGCAGCTGAAAGGCGCCACAAAACTTGTTCTACCTGCTTTCTGGGCTGAGATGGGGAACCGCTGAATTTTGGACTCGGCTGGTGACAAAATGTTCCAAACACACCCCATGCACAACTCCACCGGGGAAGGTGCCAGAAAGGAATTCTGTTGGTAGTTTTTACACTACCCCGGTAGGCAGCTGAAAGGCGCCACAAAACTTGTTCTACCTGCTTTCTGGGCTGAGATGGGGAAGCGCTGAATTTTGGACACGGCTGGAGACAAAATCTTCCAAACACACCCCATGCACAACTCCACCGGGGAAGGTGCCAGAAAGGAGTTCTCTTGGTAGTTTTTACAGTGCCCCGGTAGGCAGCTGAACGGCGCCACAAAATTCGTTCTACCTGCTTTCTGGGCTGAGATGGGGAAGCGCTGAATTTTGGACTCGGCTGGTGACAAAATGTTCCAAACACACCCCATGCACAACTCCACCGGTGAAGGTGCCAGAAAGGAATTCTGTTGGTAGTTTTTACAGTACCCCGGTAGGCAGCTGAAAGGCACCACAAAAGATGTTCTACCTGCTTTCTGGGCTGAGATGGGGAAGCGCTGAATTTTGGACTCGGCTGGTGACAAAATGTTCCAAACACACCCCATGCACAACTCCACCGGGGAAGGTGCCAGAAAGGAGTTCTCTTGGTAGTTTTTACAGTACCCCGGTAGGCAGCTGAAAGGCGCCACAAAACTTGTTCTACCTGCTTTCTGGGCTGAGATGGGGAAGCGCTGAATTTTGGACTCGGCTGGTGACAAAATGTTCCAAACACACCCCATGCACAACTCCACCGGGGAAGGTGCCAGAAGGAGTTCTCTTGGTAGTTTTTACAGTAACCCGGTAGGCAGCTGAAAGGCGCCACAAAACTTGTTCTACCTGCTTTCTGGGCTGAGATGGGGAAGCGCTGAATTTTGGACTCGGCTGGTGACAAAATGTTCCAAACACACCCCATGCACAACTCCACCGGGGAAGGTGCCAGAAAGGAATTCTCTTGGTAGTTGTTACAGTGCCCCGGTAGGCAGCTGAAAGGCACCACAAAAGTTGTTCTACCTGCTTTCTGGGCTGAGATGGGGAAGCGCTGAATTTTGGACTCGGCTGGTGACAAAATGTTCCAAACACACCCCATGCACAACTGCACCGGGGAAGGTGCCAGCAAGGAGTTCTCTTGGTAGTTTTTACAGTACCCCAGTAGGCAGCTGAAAGGCGCCACAAAACTTGTTCTACCTGCTTTCTGGGCTGAGATGGGGAAGCGCTGAATTTTGGACTCGGCTGGTGACAAAATGTTCCAAACACACCCCATGCACAACTCCACCGGGGAAGGTGCCAGAAAGGAATTCTCTTGGTAGTTTTTACAGTGCCCCGGTAGGCAGCTGAAAGGCACCACAAAAGTTGTTCTACCTGCTTTCTGGGCTGAGATGGGGAAGCGCTGAATTTTGGACTCGGCTGGTGACAAAATGTTCCAAACACACCCCATGCACAACTCCACCGGGGAAGGTGCCAGAAAGGAGTTCTCTTGGTAGTTTTTACACTACCCCGGTAGGCAGCTGAAAGGCGCCACAAAACTTGTTCTACCTGCTTTCTGGGCTGAGATGGGGAAGCGCTGAATTTTGGACTCGGCTGGTGACAAAGTGTTCCAAACACACCCCATGCACAACTCCACCGGGGAAGGTGCCAGAAAGGAATTCTCTTGGTAGTTTTTACAGTACCCCGGTAGGCAGCTGAAAGGCACCACAAAAGATGTTCTACCTGCTTTCTGGGCTGAGATGGGGAAGCGCTGAATTTTGGACTCGGCTGGTGACAAAATGTTCCAAACACACCCCATGCACAACTCCACCGGGGAAGGTGCCAGAAAGGAGTTCTCTTGGTAGTTTTTACAGTACCCCGGTAGGCAGCTGAAAGGCGCCACAAAACTTGTTCTACCTGCTTTCTGGGCTGAGATGGGGAAGCGCTGAATTTTGGACTCGGCTGGTGACAAAATGTTCCAAACACACCCCATGCACAACTCCACCGGGGAAGGTGCCAGAAGGAGTTCTCTTGGTAGTTTTTACAGTAACCCGGTAGGCAGCTGAAAGGCGCCACAAAACTTGTTCTACCTGCTTTCTGGGCTGAGATGGGGAAGCGCTGAATTTTGGACTCGGCTGGTGACAAAATGTTCCAAACACACCCCATGCACAACTCCACCGGGGAAGGTGCCAGAAAGGAATTCTCTTGGTAGTTGTTACAGTGCCCCGGTAGGCAGCTGAAAGGCACCACAAAAGTTGTTCTACCTGCTTTCTGGGCTGAGATGGGGAAGCGCTGAATTTTGGACTCGGCTGGTGACAAAATGTTCCAAACACACCCCATGCACAACTGCACCGGGGAAGGTGCCAGCAAGGAGTTCTCTTGGTAGTTTTTACAGTACCCCGGTAGGCAGCTGAAAGGCGCCACAAAACTTGTTCTACCTGCTTTCTGGGCTGAGATGGGGAAGCGCTGAATTTTGGACTCGGCTGGTGACAAAATGTTCCAAACACACCCCATGCACAACTCCACCGGGGAAGGTGCCAGAAAGGAATTCTCTTGGTAGTTTTTACAGTACCCCGGTAGGCAGCTGAAAGGCGCCACAAAACTTGTTCTACCTGCTTTCTGGGCTGAGATGGGGAAGCGCTGAATTTTGGACTCGGCTGGTGACAAAATGTTCCAAACACACCCCATGCACAACTCCACCGGGGAAGGTGCCAGAAAGGAATTCTCTTGGTAGTTTTTACAGTGCCCCGGTAGGCAGCTGAAAGGCACCACAAAAGTTGTTCTACCTGCTTTCTGGGCTGAGATGGGGAAGCGCTGAATTTTGGACTCGGCTGGTGACAAAATGTTCCAAACACACCCCATGCACAACTGCACCGGGGAAGGTGCCAGCAAGGAGTTCTCTTGGTAGTTTTTACAGTACCCCGGTAGGCAGCTGAAAGGCGCCACAAAACTTGTTCTACCTGCTTTCTGGGCTGAGATGGGGAAGCGCTGAATTTTGGACTCGGCTGGTGACAAAATGTTCCAAACACACCCCATGCACAACTCCACCGGGGAAGGTGCCAGAAAGGAATTCTGTTGGTAGTTTTTACAGTACCCCGGTAGGCAGCTGAAAGGCGCCACAAAACTTGTTCTACCTGCTTTCTGGGCTGAGATGGGGAAGCGCTGAATTTTGGACTCGGCTGGTGACAAAATGTTCCAAACACACCCCATGCACAACTCCACCGGGGAAGGTGCCAGAAAGGAATTCTCTTGGTAGTTGTTACAGTGCCCCGGTAGGCAGCTGAAAGGCACCACAAAAGTTGTTCTACCTGCTTTCTGGGCTGAGATGGGGAAGCGCTGAATTTTGGACTCGGCTGGTGACAAAATGTTCCAAACACACCCCATGCACAACTGCACCGGGGAAGGTGCCAGCAAGGAGTTCTCTTGGTAGTTTTTACAGTACCCCGGTAGGCAGCTGAAAGGCGCCACAAAACTTGTTCTACCTGCTTTCTGGGCTGAGATGGGGAAGCGCTGAATTTTGGACTCGGCTGGTGACAAAATGTTCCAAACACACCCCATGCACAACTCCACCGGGGAAGGTGCCAGAAAGGAATTCTCTTGGTAGTTTTTACAGTACCCCGGTAGGCAGCTGAAAGGCGCCACAAAACTTGTTCTACCTGCTTTCTGGGCTGAGATGGGGAAGCGCTGAATTTTGGACTCGGCTGGTGACAAAATGTTCCAAACACACCCCATGCACAACTCCACCGGGGAAGGTGCCAGAAAGGAATTCTCTTGGTAGTTTTTACAGTGCCCCGGTAGGCAGCTGAAAGGCACCACAAAAGTTGTTCTACCTGCTTTCTGGGCTGAGATGGGGAAGCGCTGAATTTTGGACTCGGCTGGTGACAAAATGTTCCAAACACACCCCATGCACAACTGCACCGGGGAAGGTGCCAGCAAGGAGTTCTCTTGGTAGTTTTTACAGTACCCCGGTAGGCAGCTGAAAGGCGCCACAAAACTTGTTCTACCTGCTTTCTGGGCTGAGATGGGGAAGCGCTGAATTTTGGACTCGGCTGGTGACAAAATGTTCCAAACACACCCCATGCACAACTCCACCGGGGAAGGTGCCAGAAAGGAATTCTGTTGGTAGTTTTTACAGTACCCCGGTAGGCAGCTGAAAGGCACCACAAAAGATGTTCTACCTGCTTTCTGGGCTGAGATGGGGAAGCGCTGAATTTTGGACTCGGCTGGTGACAAAATGTTCCAAACACACCCCATGCACAACTCCACCGGGGAAGGTGCCAGAAAGGAGTTCTGTTGGTAGTTTTTACAGTGCCCCGGTAGGCAGCGGAAAGGCGCCACAAAACTTGTTCTACCTGCTTTCTGGGCTGAGATGGGGAAGCGCTGAATTTTGGACTCGGCTGGTGACAAAATGTTCCAAACACACCCCATGCACAACTCCACCGGGGAAGGTGCCAGAAAGGAATTCTCTTGGTAGTTTTTACAGTGCCCCGGTAGGCAGCTGAAAGGCACCACAAAAGTTGTTCTACCTGCTTTCTGGGCTGAGATGGGGAAGCGCTGAATTTTGGACTCGGCTGGTGACAAAATGTTCCAAACACACCCCATGCACAACTGCACCGGGGAAGGTGCCAGCAAGGAGTTCTCTTGGTAGTTTTTACAGTACCCCGGTAGGCAGCTGAAAGGCGCCACAAAACTTGTTCTACCTGCTTTCTGGGCTGAGATGGGGAAGCGCTGAATTTTGGACTCGGCTGGTGACAAAATGTTCCAAACACACCCCATGCACAACTCCACCGGGGAAGGTGCCAGAAAGGAATTCTCTTGGTAGTTTTTACAGTACCCCGGTAGGCAGCTGAAAGGCACCACAAAAGATGTTCTACCTGCTTTCTGGGCTGAGATGGGGAACCGCTGAATTTTGGACTCGGCTGGTGACAAAATGTTCCAAACACACCCCATGCACAACTCCACCGGGGAAGGTGCCAGAAAGGAGTTCTCTTGGTAGTTTTTACAGTACCCCGGTAGGAAGCTGAAAGGCGCCACAAAACTTGTTCTACCTGCTTTCTGGGCTGAGATGGGGAAGCGCTGAATTTTGGACTCGGCTGGTGACAAAATGTTCCAAACACACCCCATGCACAACTCCACCGGGGAAGGTGCCAGAAAGGAGTTCTCTTGGTAGTTTTTACAGTACCCCGGTAGGCAGCTGAAAGGCGCCACAAAACTTGTTCTACCTGCTTTCTGGGCTGAGATGGGGAAGCGCTGAATTTTGGACTCGGCTGGTGACAAAATGTTCCAAACACACCCCATGCACAACTCCACCGGGGAAGGTGCCAGAAACGAGTTCTGTTGGTAGTTTTTACACTAGCCCGGTAGGCAGCTGAAAGGCGCCACAAAACTTGTTCTACCTGCTTTCTGGGCTGAGATGGGGAAGCGCTGAATTTTGGACTCGGCTGGTGACAAAATGTTCCAAACACACCCCATGCACAACTCCACCGGGGAAGGTGCCAGAAAGGAATTCTCTTGGTAGTTTTTACAGTACCCCGGTAGGCAGCTGAAAGGCACCACAAAAGTTGTTCTACCTGCTTTCTGGGCTGAGATGGGGAAGCGCTGAATTTTGGACTCGGCTGGTGACAAAATGTTCCAAACACACCCCATGCACAACTGCACCGGGGAAGGTGCCAGAAAGGAGTTCTGTTGGTAGTTTTTACAGTGCCCCGGTAGGCAGCTGAAAGGCGCCACAAAACTTGTTCTACCTGCTTTCTGGGCTGAGATGGGGAAGCGCTGAATTTTGGACTCGGCTGGTGACAAAATGTTCCAAACACACCCCATGCACAACTCCACCGGGGAAGGTGCCAGAAAGGAATTCTGTTGGTAGTTTTTACAGTACCCCGGTAGGCAGCTGAAAGGCACCACAAAAGATGTTCTACCTGCTTTCTGGGCTGAGATGGGGAACCGCTGAATTTTGGACTCGGCTGGTGACAAAATGTTCCAAACACACCCCATGCACAACTCCACCGGGGAAGGTGCCAGAAAGGAGTTCTCTTTTTAGTTTTTACACTACCCCAGTAGGCAGCTGAAAGGCGCCACAAAACTTGTTCTACCTGCTTTCTGGGCTGAGATGGGGAAGCGCTGAATTTTGGACTCGGCTGGTGACAAAATGTTCCAAACACACCCCATGCACAACTCCACCGGGGAAGGTGCCAGAAAGGAGTTCTCTTGGTAGTTTTTACAGTGCCCCGGTAGGCAGCTGAACGGCGCCACAAAACTCGTTCTACCTGCTTTCTGGGCTGAGATGGGGAAGCGCTGAATTTTGGACTCGGCTGGTGACAAAATGTTCCAAACACACCGCATGCACAACTCCACCGGGGAAGGTGCCAGAAAGGAGTTCTCTTGGTAGTTTTTACAGTACCCCGGTAGGCAGCTGAAAGGCGCCACAAAAGTTGTTCTACCTGCTTTCTGGGCTGAGATGGGGAAGCGCTGAATTTTGGACTCGGCTGGTGACAAAATGTTCCAAACACACCCCATGCACAACTCCACCGGGGAAGGTGCCAGAAAGGAGTTCTCTTGGTAGTTTTTACAGTACCCCGGTAGGCAGCTGAAAGGCGCCACAAAACTTGTTCTACCTGCTTTCTGGGCTGAGATGGGGAACCGCTGAATTTTGGACTCGGCTGGTGACAAAATGTTCCAAACACACCCCATGCACAACTCCACCGGGGAAGGTGCCAGAAAGGAGTTCTCTTGGTAGTTTTTACAGTACCCCGGTAGGCAGCTGAAAGGCGCCACAAAACTTGTTCTACCTGCTTTCTGGGCTGAGACGGGGAACCGCTGAATTTTGGACTCGGCTGGTGACAAAATGTTCCAAACACACCCCATGCACAACTCCACCAGGGAAGGTGCCAGAAAGGAGTTCTGTTGGTACTTTTTACATTGCTCGGGTAGGCAGCTGAAAGGCGCCACAAAACTTGTTCTACCTGCTTTCTGGGCTGAGTTGGGGAAGCGCTGAATTTTGGACTCGGCTGGTGACAAAATGTTCCAAACACACCCCATGCACAACTCCACCGGGGAAGGTGCCAGAAAGGAGTTCTCTTGGTAGTTTTTACAGTGCCCCGGTAGGCAGCTGAAAGGCGCCAAAAAACTAGTTCTACCTGCTTTCTGGGCTGAGATGGGGAAGCGCTGAATTTTGGACTCGGCTGGTGACAAAATGTTCCAAACACACCCCATACACAACTCCACCGGGGAAGGTGCCAGAAAGGAGTTCTCTTGGTAGTTTTTACACTTCCCCAGTAGGCAGCTGAAAGGCGCCACAAAAGATGTTCTACCTGCTTTCTGGGCTGGATGGGGAAGCGCTGAATTTTGGACTCGGCTGGTGACAAAATGTTCCAAACACACCCCATGCACAACTCCACCGGGGAAGGTGCCAGAAAGGAGTTCTCTTGGTAGTTTTTACAGTGCCCCAGTAGGCAGCTGAACGGCGCCACAAAACTCGTTCTACCTGCTTTCTGGGCTGAGATGGGGAAGCGCTGAATTTTGGACTCGGCTGGTGACAAAATGTTCCAAACACACCGCATGCACAACTCCACCGGGGAAGGTGCCAGAAAGGAGTTCTCTTGGTAGTTTTTACAGTACCCCGGTAGGCAGCTGAAAGGCGCCACAAAAGTTGTTCTACCTGCTTTCTGGGCTGAGATGGGGAAGCGCTGAATTTTGGACTCGGCTGGTGACAAAATGTTCCAAACACACCCCATGCACAACTCCACCGGGGAAGGTGCCAGAAAGGAGTTCTCTTGGTAGTTTTTACAGTACCCCGGTAGGCAGCTGAAAGGCGCCACAAAACTTGTTCTACCTGCTTTCTGGGCTGAGATGGGGAACTGCTGAATTTTGGACTCGGCTGGTGACAAAATGTTCCAAACACACCCCATGCACAACTCCACCGGGGAAGGTGCCAGAAAGGAATTCTGTTGGTAGTTTTTACAGTGCCCCGGTAGGCAGCTGAAAGGCGCCACAAAACTTGTTCTACCTGCTTTCTGGGCTGAGACGGGGAACCGCTGAATTTTGGACTCGGCTGGTGACAAAATGTTCCAAACACACCCCATGCACAACTCCACCGGGGAAGGTGCCAGAAAGGAGTTCTCTTGGTAGTTTTTACAGTGCCCCGGTAGGCAGCTGAAAGGCGCCACAAAACTTGTTCTACCTGCTTTCTGGGCTAGAGATGGGGAAGCGCTGAATTTTGGACTTGGCTGGAGACAATATGTTCCAAACACACCCCATGCACAACTCCACCGGGGAAGGGGCCAGAAAGGAATTCTGTTGGTAGTTTTTACACTACCCCGGTAGGCAGCTGAAAGGCACCACAAAAGATGTTCTACCTGCTTTCTGGGCTGAGATGGGGAAGCGCTGAATTTTGGACTCGGCTGGTGACAAAATGTTCCAAACACACCCCATGCACAACTCCACCGGGGAAGGTGCCAGAAAGGAATTCTCTTGGTAGTTTTTACAGTGCCCCGGTAGGCAGCTGAAAGGCGCCACAAAACTTGTTCTACCTGCTTTCTGGGCTGAGACGGGGAACCGCTGAATTTTGGACTCGGCTGGTGACAAAATGTTCCAAACACACCCCATGCACAACTCCACCGGGGAAGGTGCCAGAAAGGAGTTCTCTTGGTAGTTTTTACAGTGCCCCGGTAGGCAGCTGAAAGGCGCCACAAAACTTGTTCTACCTGCTTTCTGGGCTGAGATGGGGAAGCGCTGAATTTTGGACTCGGCTGGAGACAATATGTTCCAAACACACCCCATGCACAACTCCACCGGGGAAGGTGCCAGAAAGGAGTTCTCTTGGTAGTTTTTACAGTACCCCGGTAGGCAGCTGAAAGGCGCCACAAAAGTTGTTCTACCTGCTTTCTGGGCTGAGATGGGGAAGCGCTGAATTTTGGACTCGGCTGGTGACAAAATGTTCCAAACACACCCCATGCACAACTCCACCGGGGAAGGTGCCAGAAAGGAATTCTGTTGGTAGTTTTTACAGTGCCCCGGTAGGCAGCTGAAAGGCGCCACAAAACTTGTTCTACCTGCTTTCTGGGCTGAGACGGGGAACCGCTGAATTTTGGACTCGGCTGGTGACAAAATGTTCCAAACACACCCCATGCACAACTCCACCGGGGAAGGTGCCAGAAAGGAGTTCTCTTGGTAGTTTTTACAGTGCCCCGGTAGGCAGCTGAAAGGCGCCACAAAACTTGTTCTACCTGCTTTCTGGGCTAGAGATGGAGAAGCGCTGAATTTTGGACTCGGCTGGAGACAATATGTTCCAAACACACCCCATGCACAACTCCACCGGGGAAGGGGCCAGAAAGGAATTCTGTTGGTAGTTTTTACACTACCCCGGTAGGCAGCTGAAAGGCACCACAAAAGATGTTCTACCTGCTTTCTGGGCTGAGATGGGGAAGCGCTGAATTTTGGACTCGGCTGGTGACAAAATGTTCCAAACACACCCCATGCACAACTCCACCGGGGAAGGTGCCAGAAAGGAATTCTCTTGGTAGTTTTTACAGTGCCCCGGTAGGCAGCTGAAAGGCGCCACAAAACTTGTTCTACCTGCTTTCTGGGCTGAGACGGGGAACCGCTGAATTTTGGACTCGGCTGGTGACAAAATGTTCCAAACACACCCCATGCACAACTCCACCGGGGAAGGTGCCAGAAAGGAGTTCTCTTGGTAGTTTTTACAGTGCCCCGGTAGGCAGCTGAAAGGCGCCACAAAACTTGTTCTACCTGCTTTCTGGGCTGAGATGGGGAAGCGCTGAATTTTGGACTCGGCTGGAGACAATATGTTCCAAACACACCCCATGCACAACTCCACCGGGGAAGGGGTCAGAAAGGAATTCTGTTGGTAGTTTTTACAGTACCCCGGTAGGCAGCTGAAAGGCACCACAAAAGATGTTCTACCTGCTTTCTGGGCTGAGACGGGGAAGCGCTGAATTTTGGACTCGGCTGGTGACAAAATGTTCCAAACACACCCCATGCACAACTCCACCGGGGAAGGTGCCAGAAAGGAGTTCTCTTGGTAGTTTTTACAGTACCCCGGTAGGCAGCTGAAAGGCGCCACAAAAGTTGTTCTACCTGCTTTCTGGGCTGAGATGGGGAAGCGCTGAATTTTGGACTCGGCTGGTGACAAAATGTTCCAAACACACCCCATGCACAACTCCACCGGGGAAGGTGCCAGAAAGGAATTCTGTTGGTAGTTTTTACACTACCCCGGTAGGCAGCTGAAAGGCACCACAAAAGATGTTCTACCTGCTTTCTGGGCTGAGATGGGGAAGCGCTGAATTTTGGACTCGGCTGGTGACAAAATGTTCCAAACACACCCCATGCACAACTCCACCGGGGAAGGTGCCAGAAAGGATTTCTCTTGGTAGTTTTTACAGTACCCCGGTAGGCAGCTGAAAGGCGCCACAAAAGTTGTTCTACCTGCTTTCTGGGCTGAGATGGGGAAGCACGGAATTTTGGACTCGGCTGGTGACAAAAGGTTCCAAACACACCCCATGCACAACTCCACCGGGGAAGGTGCCAGAAAGGAGTTCTCTTGGTAGTTTTTACAGTACCCCGGTAGGCAGCTGAAAGGCACCACAAAAGATGTTCTACCTGCTTTCTGGGCTGAGATGGGGAAGCGCTGAATTTTGGACTCGGCTGGTGACAAAATGTTCCAAACACACCCCATGCACAACTCCACCGGGGAAGGTGCCAGAAAGGAGTTCTCTTGGTAGTTTTTACAGTACCCCGGTAGGCAGCTGAAAGGCGCCACAAAAGTTGTTCTACCTGCTTTCTGGGCTGAGATGGGGAAGCGCTGAATTTTGGACTCGGCTGGTGACAAAATGTTCCAAACACACCCCATGCACAACTCCACCGGGGAAGGTGCCAGAAAGGAATTCTGTTGGTAGTTTTTACAGTGCCCCGGTAGGCAGCTGAAAGGCGCCACAAAACTTGTTCTACCTGCTTTCTGGGCTGAGACGGGGAACCGCTGAATTTTGGACTCGGCTGGTGACAAAATGTTCCAAAAACACCCCATGCACAACTCCACCGGGGAAGGTGCCAGAAAGGAGTTCTCTTGGTAGTTTTTACAGTGCCCCGGTAGGCAGCTGAAAGGCGCCACAAAACTTGTTCTACCTGCTTTCTGGGCTGAGATGGGGAAGCGCTGAATTTTGGACTCGGCTGGAGACAATATGTTCCAAACACACCCCATGCACAACTCCACCGGGGAAGGGGCCAGAAAGGAATTCTGTTGGTAGTTTTTACAGTACCCCGGTAGGCAGCTGAAAGGCACCACAAAAGATGTTCTACCTGCTTTCTGGGCTGAGACGGGGAAGCGCTGAATTTTGGACTCGGCTGGTGACAAAATGTTCCAAACACACCCCATGCACAACTCCACCGGGGAAGGTGCCAGAAAGGAGTTCTCTTGGTAGTTTTTACAGTACCCCGGTAGGCAGCTGAAAGGCGCCACAAAAGTTGTTCTACCTGCTTTCTGGGCTGAGATGGGGAAGCGCTGAATTTTGGACTCGGCTGGTGACAAAATGTTCCAAACACACCCCATGCACAACTCCACCGGGGAAGGTGCCAGAAAGGAATTCTGTTGGTAGTTTTTACACTACCCCGGTAGGCAGCTGAAAGGCACCACAAAAGATGTTCTACCTGCTTTCTGGGCTGAGATGGGGAAGCGCTGAATTTTGGACTCGGCTGGTGACAAAATGTTCCAAACACACCCCATGCACAACTCCACCGGGGAAGGTGCCAGAAAGGATTTCTCTTGGTAGTTTTTACAGTACCCCGGTAGGCAGCTGAAAGGCGCCACAAAAGTTGTTCTACCTGCTTTCTGGGCTGAGATGGGGAAGCACGGAATTTTGGACTCGGCTGGTGACAAAAGGTTCCAAACACACCCCATGCACAACTCCACCGTGGAAGGTGCCAGAAAGGAATTCTCTTGGTAGTTTTTACAGTACCCCGGTAGGCAGCTGAAAGGCACCACAAAAGATGTTCTACCTGCTTTCTGGGCTGAGACGGGGAAGCACTGAATTTTGGACTCGGCTGGTGACAAAATGTTCCAAACACACCCCATGCACAACTCCACCGGGGAAGGTGCCAGAAAGGAATTCTGTTGGTAGTTTTTACAGTACCCCGGTAGGCAGCTGAAAGGCACCACAAAAGATGTTCTACCTGCTTTCTGGGCTGAGATGGGGAAGCGCTGAATTTTGGACTCGGCTGGTGACAAAATGTTCCAAACACACCCCATGCACAACTCCACCGGGGAAGGTGCCAGAAAGGAGTTCTCTTGGTAGTTTTTACAGTACCCCGGTAGGCAGCTGAAAGGCGCCACAAAAGTTGTTCTACCTGCTTTCTGGGCTGAGATGGGGAAGCGCTGAATTTTGGACTCGGCTGGTGACAAAATGTTCCAAACACACCCCATGCACAACTCCACCGGGGAAGGTGCCAGGAAGGAGTTCTCTTGGTAGTTTTTACAGTACCCCGGTAGGCAGCTGAAAGGCACCACAAAACTTGTTCTACCTGCTTTCTGGGCTAGATTGGGAAGCGCTGAATTTTGGACTCGGCTGGTGACAAAATGTTCCAAACACACCCCATGCACAACTCCACCGGGGAAGGTGCCAGAAAGGAGTTCTCTTGGTAGTTTTTACAGTACCCCGGTAGGCAGCTGAAAGGCGCCACAAAACTTGTTCTACCTGCTTTCTGGGCTGAGATGGGGAAGCGCTGAATTTTGGACTCGGCTGGAGACAAAATGTTCCAAACACACCCCATGCACAACTCCACCGGGGAAGGTGCCAGAAAGGAGTTCTCTTGGTAGTTTTTACAGTACCCTGGTAGGCAGCTGAAAGGCGCCACAAAAGTTGTTCTACCTGCTTTCTGGGCTGAGATGGGGAACCGCTGAATTTTGGACTCGGCTGGTGACAAAATGTTCCAAACACACCCCATGCACAACTCCACCGGGGAAGGTGCCAGAAAGGAATTCTGTTGGTAGTTTTTATAGTACACCGGTATACAGCTGAAAGGCACCACAAAAGATGTTCTACCTGCTTTCTGAGCTGAGATGGGGAACCGCTGAATTTTGGACTCGGCTGGTGACAAAATGTTCCAAACACACCCCATGCACAACTCCACCGGGGAAGGTGCCAGAAACGAGTTCTGTTGGTAGTTTTTACACTACCCCGGTAGGCAGCTGAAAGGCGCCACAAAACTTGTTCTACCTGCTTTCTGGGCTGAGACGGGGAAGCGCTGAATTTTGGACTCGGCTGGTGACAAAATGTTCCAAACACACCCCATGCACAACTCCACCGGGGAAGGTGCCAGAAAGGAGTTCTCTTGGTAGTTTTTACAGTACCCCGGTAGGCAGCTGAAAGGCGCCACAAAACTTGTTCTACCTGCTTTCTGGGCTGAGATGGGGAAGCGCTGAATTTTGGACTCGGCTGGTGACAAAATGTTCCAAACACACCCCATGCACAACTCCACCGGGGAAGGTGCCAGAAAGGAGTTCTGTTGGTAGTTTTTACACTACCCCGGTAGGCAGCTGAAAGGCACCACAAAACTTGTTCTACCTGCTTTCTGGGCTAGATTGGGAAGCGCTGAATTTTGGACTCGGCTGGTGACAAAATGTTCCAAACACACCCCATGCACAACTCCACCGGGGAAGGTGCCAGAAAGGAGTTCTCTTGGTAGTTTTTACAGTACCCCGGTAGGCAGCTGAAAGGCGCCACAAAACTTGTTCTACCTGCTTTCTGGGCTGAGATGGGGAAGCGCTGAATTTTGGACTCGGCTGGAGACAAAATGTTCCAAACACACCCCATGCACAACTCCACCGGGGAAGGTGCCAGAAAGGAGTTCTGTTGGTAGTTTTTACAGTGCCCCGGTAGGCAGCGGAAAGGCGCCACAAAACTTGTTCTACCTGCTTTCTGGGCTGAGACGGGGAAGCGCTGAATTTTGGACTCGGCTGGTGACAAAATGTTCCAAACACACCCCATGCACAACTCCACCGGGGAAGGTGCCAGAAAGGAGTTCTCTTGGTAGTTTTTACAGTACCCCGGTAGGCAGCTGAAAGGCGCCACAAAACTTGTTCTACCTGCTTTCTGGGCTGAGATGGGGAAGCGCTGAATTTTGGACTCGGCTGGTGACATAATGTTCCAAACACACCCCATGCACAACTCCACCGGGGAAGGTGCCAGAAAGGAGTTCTGTTGGTAGTTTTTACACTACCCCGGTAGGCAGCTGAAAGGCGCCACAAAACTTGTTCTACCTGCTTTCTGGGCTGAGACGGGGAAGCGCTGAATTTTGGACTCGGCTGGTGACAAAATGTTCCAAACACACCCCATGCACAACTCCACCGGGGAAGGTGCCAGAAAGGAGTTCTCTTGGTAGTTTTTACAGTACCCCGGTAGGCAGCTGAAAGGCGCCACAAAAGATGTTCTACCTGCTTTCTGGGCTGAGATGGGGAAGCGCTGAATTTTGGACTCGGCTGGTGACAAAATGTTCCAAACACACCCCATGCACAACTCCACCGGGGAAGGTGCCAGAAAGGAGTTCTCTTGGTAGTTTTTACAGTACCCCGGTAGGCAGCTGAAAGGCGCCACAAAAGTTGTTCTACCTGCTTTCTGGGCTGAGACGGGGAGCCGCTGAATTTTGGACTCGGCTGGTAACAAAATTTTCCAAACACACCCCATGCACAACTCCATCGGGGAAGGTGCCAGAAAGGAGTTCTGTTGGTAGTTTTTACAGTACCCTGGTAGGCAGCTGAAAGGTGCCACAAAACTTGTTCTACCTGCTTTCTGGGCTGAGATGGGGAAGCGCTGAATTTTGGACTCGGCTGGTGACAAAATGTTCCAAACACACCCCATGCACAACTCCACCGGGGAAGGTGCCAGAAAGGAGTTCTCTTGGTAGTTTTTACACTACCCCAGTAGGCAGCTGAAAGGCACCACAAAAGATGTTCTACCTGCTTTCTGGGCTGAGATGGGGAACCGCTGAATTTTGGACTCGGCTGGTGACAAAATGTTCCAAACACACCCCATGCACAACTCCACCGGGGAAGGTGCCAGAAAGGAGTTCTCTTGGTAGTTTTTACAGTACCCCGGTAGGCAGCTGAAAGGCGCCACAAAACTTGTTCTACCTGCTTTCTGGGCTGAGATGGGGAAGCACTGAATTTTGGACTCGGCTGGTGACATAATGTTCCAAACACACCCCATGCACAACTCCACCGGGGAAGGTGCCAGAAAGGAGTTCTGTTGGTAGTTTTTACACTACCCCGGTAGGCAGCTGAAAGGCGCCACAAAACTTGTTCTACCTGCTTTCTGGGCTGAGACGGGGAAGCGCTGAATTTTGGACTCGGCTGGTGACAAAATGTTCCAAACACACCCCATGCACAACTCCACCGGGGAAGGTGCCAGAAAGGAGTTCTCTTGGTAGTTTTTACAGTACCCCGGTAGGCAGCTGAAAGGCACCACAAAACTTGTTCTACCTGCTTTCTGGGCTGAGATGGGGAAGCGCTGAATTTTGGACTCGGCTGGTGACAAAATGTTCCAAAGACACCCCATGCACAACTCCACCGGGGAAGGTGCCAGAAAGGAGTTCTGTTGGTAGTTTTTACAGTACCCCGGTAGGCAGCTGAAAGGCGCCACAAAAGTTGTTCTACCTGCTTTCTGGGCTGAGATGGGGAACCGCTGAATTTTGGACTCGGCTGGTGACAAAAGGTTCCAAACACACCCCATGCACAACTCCACCGGGGAAGGTGCCAGAAAGGAGTTCTCTTGGTAGTTTTTACAGTGCCCCGGTAGGCAGCTGAAAGGCACCACAAAAGATGTTCTACCTGCTTTCTGGGCTGAGATGGGGAAGCGCTGAATTTTGGACTCGGCTGGTGACAAAATGTTCCAAACACACCCCATGCACAACTGCACCGGGGAAGGTGCCAGAAAGGAGTTCTGTTGGTAGTTTTTACACTACCCCGGTAGGCAGCTGAAAGGCGCCACAAAACTTGTTCTACCTGCTTTCTGGGCTGAGACGGGGAAGCGCTGAATTTTGGACTCGGCTGGTGACAAAATGTTCCAAACACACCCCATGCACAACTCCACCGGGGAAGGTGCCAGAAAGGAGTTCTCTTGGTAGTTTTTACAGTACCCCGGTAGGCAGCTGAAAGGCACCACAAAACTTGTTCTACCTGCTTTCTGGGCTGAGATGGGGAAGCGCTGAATTTTGGACTCGGCTGGTGACAAAATGTTCCAAAGACACCCCATGCACAACTCCACCGGGGAAGGTGCCAGAAAGGAGTTCTGTTGGTAGTTTTTACAGTACCCCGGTAGGCAGCTGAAAGGCGCCACAAAAGTTGTTCTACCTGCTTTCTGGGCTGAGATGGGGAACCGCTGAATTTTGGACTCGGCTGGTGACAAAAGGTTCCAAACACACCCCATGCACAACTCCACCGGGGAAGGTGCCAGAAAGGAGTTCTCTTGGTAGTTTTTACAGTGCCCCGGTAGGCAGCTGAAAGGCACCACAAAAGATGTTCTACCTGCTTTCTGGGCTGAGATGGGGAAGCGCTGAATTTTGGACTCGGCTGGTGACAAAATGTTCCAAACACACCCCATGCACAACTCCACCGGGGAAGGTGCCAGAAAGGAGTTCTCTTGGTAGTTTTTACAGTACCCCGGTAGGCAGCTGAAAGGCGCCACAAAAGTTGTTCTACCTGCTTTCTGGGCTGAGATGGGGAAGCGCTGAGTTTTGGACTCGGCTGGAGACAAAATGTTCCAAACACACCCCATGCACAACTCCACCGGGGAAGGTGCCAGAAAGGAGTTCTCTTGGTAGTTTTTACAGTACCCCGGTATGCAGCTGAAAGGCGCCACAAAACTTGTTCTACCTGCTTTCTGGGCTGAGATGGGGAAGCGCTGAATTTTGGACTCGCCTGGAGACAAAATGTTCCAAACACACCCCATGCACAACTCCACCGGGGAAGGTGCCAGAAAGGAGTTCTCTTGGTAGTTTTTACAGTACCCCGGTAGGCAACTGAAAGGCGCCACAAAAGTTGTTCTACCTGCTTTCTGGGCTGAGATGGGGAAGCGCTGAATTTTGGACTCGGCTGGTGACAAAATGTTCCAAACACACCCCATGCACAACTCCACCGGGGAAGGTGCCAGAAAGGAGTTCTGTTGGTAGTTTTTACAGTACCCCGGTAGGCAGCTGAAAGGCACCACAAAACTTGTTCTACCTGCTTTCTGGGCTGAGACAGGGAAGCGCTGAATTTTGGACTCGGCTGGTGACAAAATGTTCCAAACACACCCCATGCACAACTCCACCGGGGAAGGTGCCAGAAACGAGTTCTGTTGGTAGTTTTTACACTACCTTGGTAGGCAGCTGAAAGGCGCCACAAAACTTGTTCTACCTGCTTTCTGGGCTGAGACGGGGAAGCGCTGAATTTTGGACTCGGCTGGTGACAAAATGTTCCAAACACACCCCATGCACAACTCCACCGGGGAAGGTGCCAGAAAGGAGTTCTCTTGGTAGTTTTTACAGTACCCCGGTAGGCAGCTGAAAGGCGCCACAAAAGTTGTTCTACCTGCTTTCTGGGCTGAGATGGGGAAGCGCTGAATTTTGGACTCGGCTGGTGACAAAATGTTCCAAACACACCCCATGCACAACTCCACCGGGGAAGGTGCCAGAAAGGAGTTCTGTTGGTAGTTTTTACACTACCCCGGTAGGCAGCTGAAAGGCACCACAAAACTTGTTCTACCTGCTTTCTGGGCTAGATTGGGAAGCGCTGAATTTTGGACTCGGCTGGTGACAAAATGTTCCAAACACACCCCATGCACAACTCCACCGGGGAAGGTGCCAGAAAGGAGTTCTCTTGGTAGTTTTTACAGTACCCCGGTAGGCAGCTGAAAGGCGCCACAAAACTTGTTCTACCTGCTTTCTGGGCTGAGATGGGGAAGCGCTGAATTTTGGACTCGGCTGGAGACAAAATGTTCCAAACACACCCCATGCACAACTCCACCGGGGAAGGTGCCAGAAAGGAGTTCTGTTGGTAGTTTTTACACTACCCCGGTAGGCAGCTGAAAGGCACCACAAAAGATGTTCTACCTGCTTTCTGGGCTGAGATGGGGAACCGCTGAATTTTGGACTCGGCTGGTGACAAAATGTTCCAAACACACCCCATGCACAACTCCACCGGGGAAGGTGCCAGAAAGGAGTTCTCTTGGTAGTTTTTACAGTACCCCGGTAGGCAGCTGAAAGGTGCCACAAAAGATGTTCTACCTGCTTTCTGGGCTGAGATGGGGAAGCGCTGAATTTTGGACTCGGCTGGTGACAAAATGTTCCAAACACACCCTTGCACAACTCCACCGGGGAAGGTGCCAGAAAGGAGTTCTCTCGGTAGTTTCTACACTACCCCGGTAGGCAGCTGAAAGGCGCCACAAAAGATGTTCTACCTGCTTTCTGGGCTGAGACGGGGAGCCGCTGAATTTTGGACTCGGCTGGTAACAAAATTTTCCAAACACACCCCATGCACAACTCCATCGGGGAAGGTGCCAGAAAGGAGTTCTGTTGGTAGTTTTTACAGTACCCTGGTAGGCAGCTGAAAGGTGCCACAAAACTTGTTCTACCTGCTTTCTGGGCTGAGATGGGGAAGCGCTGAATTTTGGACTCGGCTGGTGACAAAATGTTCCAAACACACCCCATGCACAACTCCACCGGGGAAGGTGCCAGAAAGGAGTTCTCTTGGTAGTTTTTACACTACCCCAGTAGGCAGCTGAAAGGCACCACAAAAGATGTTCTACCTGCTTTCTGGGCTGAGATGGGGAACCGCTGAATTTTGGACTCGGCTGGTGACAAAATGTTCCAAACACACCCCATGCACAACTCCACCGGGGAAGGTGCCAGAAAGGAGTTCTCTTGGTAGTTTTTACAGTACCCCGGTAGGCAGCTGAAAGGCGCCACAAAACTTGTTCTACCTGCTTTCTGGGCTGAGATGGGGAACCGCTGAATTTTGGACTCGGCTGGTGACAAAATGTTCCAAACACACCCCATGCACAACTCCACCGGGGAAGGTGCCAGAAAGGAGTTCTCTTGGTAGTTTTTACAGTACCCCGGTAGGCAGCTGAAAGGCGCCACAAAACTTGTTCTACCTGCTTTCTGGGCTGAGACGGGGAAGCGCTGAATTTTGGATTCGGCTGGTGACAAAATGTTCCAAACACACCCCATGCACAACTCCACCGGGGAAGGTGCCAGAAAGGAGTTCTCTTGGTAGTTTTTACAGTACCCCGGTAGGCAGCTGAAAGGCACCACAAAAGTTGTTCTACCTGCTTTCTGGGCTGAGATGGGGAAGCGCTGAATTTTGGACTCGGCTGGTGACAAAATGTTCCAAAGACACCCCATGCACAACTCCATTGGGGAAGGTGCCAGAAAGGAGTTCTGTTGGTAGTTTTTACAGTACCCCGGTAGGCAGCTGAAAGGCGCCACAAAAGTTGTTCTACCTGCTTTCTGGGCTGAGATGGGGAACCGCTGAATTTTGGACTCGGCTGGTGACAAAATGTTCCAAACACACCCCATGCACAACTCCACCGGGGAAGGTGCCAGAAAGGAGTTCTCTTGGTAGTTTTTACAGTGCCCCGGTAGGCAGCTGAAAGGCACCACAAAAGATGTTCTACCTGCTTTCTGGGCTGAGACGGGGAAGCGCTGAATTTTGGACTCGGCTGGTGACAAAATGTTCCAAACACACCCCATGCACAACTCCACCGGGGAAGGTGCCAGAAAGGAGTTCTCTTGGTAGTTTTTACAGTACCCCGGTAGGCAGCTGAAAGGCGCCACAAAAGTTGTTCTACCTGCTTTCTGGGCTGAGATGGGGAAGCGCTGAATTTTGGACTCGGCTGGAGACAAAATGTTCCAAACACACCCCATGCACAACTCCACCGGGGAAGGTGCCAGAAAGGAGTTCTCTTGGTAGTTTTTACAGTACCCCGGTAGGCAGCTGAAAGGCGCCACAAAACTTGTTCTACCTGCTTTCTGGGCTGAGATGGGGAAGCGCTGAATTTTGGACTCGCCTGGAGACAAAATGTTCCAAACACACCCCATGCACAACTCCACCGGGGAAGGTGCCAGAAAGGAGTTCTCTTGGTAGTTTTTACAGTACCCCGGTAGGCAACTGAAAGGCGCCACAAAAGTTGTTCTACCTGCTTTCTGGGCTGAGATGGGGAAGCGCTGAATTTTGGACTCGGCTGGTGACAAAATGTTCCAAACACACCCCATGCACAACTCCACCGGGGAAGGTGCCAGAAAGGAGTTCTGTTGGTAGTTTTTACAGTACCCCGGTAGGCAGCTGAAAGGCACCACAAAACTTGTTCTACCTGCTTTCTGGGCTGAGATGGGGAAGCGCTGAATTTTGGACTCGGCTGGTGACAAAATGTTCCAAACACACCCCATGCACAACTCCACCGGGGAAGGTGCCAGAAAGGAGTTCTCTTGGTAGTTTTTACAGTACCCCGGTAGGCAGCTGAAAGGCGCCACAAAACTTGTTCTACCTGCTTTCTGGGCTGAGATGGGGAAGCGCTGAATTTTGGACTCGGCTGGTGACATAATGTTCCAAACACACCCCATGCACAACTCCACCGGGGAAGGTGCCAGAAACGAGTTCTGTTGGTAGTTTTTACAGTACCCCGGTAGGCAGCTGAAAGGCGCCACAAAACTTGTTCTACCTGCTTTCTGGGCTGAGACGGGGAAGCGCTGAATTTTGGACTCGGCTGGTGACAAAATGTTCCAAACACACCCCATGCACAACTCCACCGGGGAAGGTGCCAGAAAGGAGTTCTCTTGGTAGTTTTTACAGTACCCCGGTAGGCAGCTGAAAGGCGCCACAAAAGTTGTTCTACCTGCTTTCTGGGCTGAGATGGGGAAGCGCTGAATTTTGGACTCGGCTGGTGACAAAATGTTCCAAACACACCCCATGCACAACTCCACCGGGGAAGGTGCCAGAAAGGAGTTCTGTTGGTAGTTTTTACACTACCCCGGTAGGCAGCTGAAAGGCGCCACAAAATTTGTTCTACCTGCTTTCTGGGCTAGATTGGGAAGCGCTGAATTTTGGACTCGGCTGGTGACAAAATGTTCCAAACACACCCCATGCACAACTCCACCGGGGAAGGTGCCAGAAAGGAGTTCTCTTGGTAGTTTTTACAGTACCCCGGTAGGCAGCTGAAAGGCGCCACAAAACTTGTTCTACCTGCTTTCTGGGCTGAGATGGGGAAGCGCTGAATTTTGGACTCGGCTGGAGACAAAATGTTCCAAACACACCCCATGCACAACTCCACCGGGGAAGGTGCCAGAAAGGAGTTCTCTTGGTAGTTTTTACACTACCCCGGTAGGCAGCTGAAAGGCACCACAAAAGATGTTCTACCTGCTTTCTGGGCTGAGATGGGGAACCGCTGAATTTTGGACTCGGCTGGTGACAAAATGTTCCAAACACACCCCATGCACAACTCCACCGGGGAAGGTGCCAGAAAGGAATTCTCTTGGTAGTTTTTACAGTACCCCGGTAGGCAGCTGAAAGGCGCCACAAAACTTGTTCTACCTGCTTTCTGGGCTGAGATGGGGAAGCGCTGAATTTTGGACTCGGCTGGTGACATAATGTTCCAAACACACCCCATGCACAACTCCACCGGGGAAGGTGCCAGAAAGGAGTTCTGTTGGTAGTTTTTACACTACCCCGGTAGGCAGCTGAAAGGCGCCACAAAACTTGTTCTACCTGCTTTCTGGGCTGAGACGGGGAAGCGCTGAATTTTGGACTCGGCTGGTGACAAAATGTTCCAAACACACCCCATGCACAACTCCACCGGGGAAGGTGCCAGAAAGGAGTTCTCTTGGTAGTTTTTACAGTACCCCGGTAGGCAGCTGAAAGGCGCCACAAAACTTGTTCTACCTGCTTTCTGGGCTGAGATGGGGAAGCGCTGAATTTTGGACTCGGCTGGTGACAAAATGTTCCAAACACACCCCATGCACAACTCCACCGGGGAAGGTGCCAGAAAGGAGTTCTCTTGGTAGTTTTTACAGTACCCCGGTAGGCAGCTGAAAGGCGCCACAAAACTTGTTCTACCTGCTTTCTGGGCTGAGATGGGGAAGCGCTGAATTTTGGACTCGGCTGGAGACAATATGTTCCAAACACACCCCATGCACAACTCCACCGGGGAAGGTGCCAGAAAGGAATTCTGTTGGTAGTTTTTACAGTACCCCGGTAGGCAGCTGAAAGGCACCACAAAAGATGTTCTACCTGCTTTCTGGGCTGAGATGGGGAAGCGCTGAATTTTGGACTCGGCTGGTGACAAAATGTTCCAAACACACCCCATGCACAACTCCACCGGGGAAGGTGCCAGAAAGGAGTTCTCTTGGTAGTTTTTACAGTACCCCGGTAGGCAGCTGAAAGGCGCCACAAAACTTGTTCTACCTGCTTTCTGGGCTGAGATGGGGAAGCGCTGAATTTTGGACTCGGCTGGTGACATAATGTTCCAAACACACCCCATGCACAACTCCACCGGGGAAGGTGCCAGAAACGAGTTCTGTTGGTAGTTTTTACACTAGCCCGGTAGGCAGCTGAAAGGCGCCACAAAACTTGTTCTACCTGCTTTCTGGGCTGAGCTGGGGAACCGCTGAATTTTGGACTCGGCTGGTGACAAAATGTTCCAAACACACCCCATGCACAACTCCACCGGGGAAGGTGCCAGAAAGGAGTTCTGTTGGTAGTTTTTACAGTACCCCGGTAGGCAGCTGAAAGGCACCACAAAACTTGTTCTACCTGCTTTCTGGGCTGAGATGGGGAAGCGCTGAATTTTGGACTCGGCTGGTGACAAAATGTTCCAAACACACCCCATGCACAACTCCACCGGGGAAGGTGCCAGAAAGGAATTCTGTTGGTAGTTTTTACAGTACCCCGGTAGGCAGCTGAAAGGCACCACAAAACTTGTTCTACCTGCTTTCTGGGCTGAGATGGGGAAGCGCTGAATTTTGGACTCGGCTGGTGACAAAATGTTCCAAACACACCCCATGCACAACTCCACCGGGGAAGGTGCCAGAAAGGAGTTCTCTTGGTAGTTTTTACAGTACCCCGGTAGGCAGCTGAAAGGCGCCACAAAAGTTGTTCTACCTGCTTTCTGGGCTGAGATGGGGAAGCGCTGAATTTTGGACTCGGCTGGTGACAAAATGTTCCAAACACACCCCATGCACAACTCCACCGGGGAAGGTGCCAGAAAGGAGTTCTCTTGGTAGTTTTTACAGTACCCCGGTAGGCAGTTGAAAGGTGCCACAAAAGATGTTCTACCTGCTTTCTGGGCTGAGATGGGGAAGCGCTGAATTTTGGACTCGGCTGGTGACAAAATGTTCCAAACACACCCCATGCACAACTCCACCGGGGAAGGTGCCAGAAAGGAGTTCTCTCGGTAGTTTCTACACTACCCCGGTAGGCAGCTGAAAGGCGCCACAAAAGTTGTTCTACCTGCTTTCTGGGCTGAGACGGGGAGCCGCTGAATTTTGGACTCGGCTGGTAACAAAATTTTCCAAACACACCCCATGCACAACTCCATCGGGGAAGGTGCCAGAAAGGACTTCTGTTGGTAGTTTTTACAGTACCCTGGTAGGCAGCTGAAAGGTGCCACAAAACTTGTTCTACCTGCTTTCTGGGCTGAGATGGGGAACCGCTGAATTTTGGACTCGGCTGGTGACAAAATGTTCCAAACACACCCCATGCACAACTCCACCGGGGAAGGTGCCAGAAAGGAGTTCTCTTGGTAGTTTTTACACTACCCCGGTAGGCAGCTGAAAGGCACCACAAAAGATGTTCTACCTGCTTTCTGGGCTGAGATGGGGAAGCGCTGAATTTTGGACTCGGCTGGTGACAAAATGTTCCAAACACACCCCATGCACAACTCCAC
This sequence comes from Falco cherrug, assembly GCF_023634085.1. Lineage (NCBI taxonomy): Eukaryota > Metazoa > Chordata > Aves > Falconiformes > Falconidae > Falco > Falco cherrug. Next base: position 12,193,551 of record NC_073719.1, on the reverse strand, counting down.
CGGGGAAGGTGCCAGAAAGGAGTTCTCTTGGTAGTTTTTACAGTACCCCGGTAGGCAGCTGAAAGGCGCCACAAAACTTGTTCTACCTGCTTTCTGGGCTGAGATGGGGAAGCGCTGAATTTTGGACTCGGCTGGTGACATAATGTTCCAAACACACCCCATGCACAACTCCACCGGGGAAGGTGCCAGAAAGGAGTTCTGTTGGTAGTTTTTACACTACCCCGGTAGGCAGCTGAAAGGCGCCACAAAACTTGTTCTACCTGCTTTCTGGGCTGAGACGGGGAAGCGCTGAATTTTGGACTCGGCTGGTGACAAAATGTTCCAAACACACCCCATGCACAACTCCACCGGGGAAGGTGCCAGAAAGGAGTTCTCTTGGTAGTTTTTACAGTACCCCGGTAGGCAGTTGAAAGGCGCCACAAAACTTGTTCTACCTGCTTTCTGGGCTGAGATGGGGAAGCGCTGAATTTTGGACTCGGCTGGTGACAAAATGTTCCAAACACACCCCATGCACAACTCCACCGGGGAAGGTGCCAGAAAGGAGTTCTCTTGGTAGTTTTTACAGTACCCCGGTAGGCAGCTGAAAGGCGCCACAAAACTTGTTCTACCTGCTTTCTGGGCTGAGATGGGGAAGCGCTGAATTTTGGACTCGGCTGGAGACAAAATGTTCCAAACACACCCCATGCACAACTCCACCGGGGAAGGTGCCAGAAAGGAATTCTGTTGGTAGTTTTTACAGTACCCCGGTAGGCAGCTGAAAGGCACCACAAAAGATGTTCTACCTGCTTTCTGGGCTGAGATGGGGAAGCGCTGAATTTTGGACTCGGCTGGTGACAAAATGTTCCAAAGACACCCCATGCACAACTCCACCGGGGAAGGTGCCAGAAAGGAGTTCTCTTGGTAGTTTTTACAGTACCCCGGTAGGCAGCTGAAAGGCGCCACAAAACTTGTTCTACCAGCTTTCTGGGCTGAGATGGGGAAGCGCTGAATTTTGGACTCGGCTGGTGACATAATGTTCCAAACACACCCCATGCACAACTCCACCGGGGAAGGTGCCAGAAAGGAATTCTGTTGGTAGTTTTTACACTAGCCCGGTAGGCAGCTGAAAGGCGCCACAAAACTTGTTCTACCTGCTTTCTGGGCTGAGATGGGGAACCGCTGAATTTTGGACTCGGCTGGTGACAAAATGTTCCAAACACACCCCATGCACAACTCCACCGGGGAAGGTGCCAGAAACGAGTTCTGTTGGTAGTTTTTACAGTACCCCGGTAGGCAGCTGAAAGGCACCACAAAACTTGTTCTACCTGCTTTCTGGGCTGAGATGGGGAAGCGCTGAATTTTGGACTCGGCTGGTGACAAAATGTTCCAAACACACCCCATGCACAACTCCACCGGGGAAGGTGCCAGAAAGGAGTTCTCTTGGTAGTTTTTACAGTACCCCGGTAGGCAGCTGAAAGGCACCACAAAACTTGTTCTACCTGCTTTCTGGGCTGAGATGGGGAAGCGCTGAATTTTGGACTCGGCTGGTGACAAAATGTTCCAAACACACCCCATGCACAACTCCACCGGGGAAGGTGCCAGAAAGGAGTTCTCTTGGTAGTTTTTACAGTACCCCGGTAGGCAGCTGAAAGGCGCCACAAAAGTTGTTCTACCTGCTTTCTGGGCTGAGATGGGGAAGCGCTGAATTTTGGACTCGGCTGGTGACAAAATGTTCCAAACACACCCCATGCACAACTCCACCGGGGAAGGTGCCAGAAAGGAGTTCTCTCGGTAGTTTCTACACTACCCCGGTAGGCAGCTGAAAGGCGCCACAAAAGTTGTTCTACCTGCTTTCTGGGCTGAGACGGGGAGCCGCTGAATTTTGGACTCGGCTGGTAACAAAATTTTCCAAACACACCCCATGCACAACTCCATCGGGGAAGGTGCCAGAAAGGAGTTCTGTTGGTAGTTTTTACAGTGCCCCGGTAGGCAGCGGAAAGGCGCCACAAAACTTGTTCTACCTGCTTTCTGGGCTGAGACGGGGAAGCGCTGAATTTTGGACTCGGCTGGTGACAAAATGTTCCAAACACACCCCATGCACAACTCCACCGGGGAAGGTGCCAGAAAGGAATTCTCTTGGTAGTTTTTACAGTACCCCGGTAGGCAGCTGAAAGGCACCACAAAAGATGTTCTACCTGCTTTCTGGGCTGAGATGGGGAAGCGCTGAATTTTGGACTCGGCTGGTGACAAAATGTTCCAAACACACCCCATGCACAACTCCACCGGGGAAGGTGCCAGAAAGGAATTCTCTTGGTAGTTTTTACAGTACCCTGGTAGGCAGCTGAAAGGCACCACAAAAGATGTTCTACCTGCTTTCTGGGCTGAGATGGGGAACCGCTGACTTTTGGACTCGGCTGGAGACAAAATGTTCCAAACACACCATATGCACAACGCCACCGGGGAAGGTGCCAGAAAGGAATTCTCTTGGTAGTTTTTACACTACCCCGGTAGGCAGCTGAAAGGCACCACAAAAGATGTTCTACCTGCTTTCTGGGCTGAGATGGGGAAGCGCTGAATTTTGGACTCGGCTAGTGACAAAATGTTCCAAACACACCCCATGCACAACTCCACCGGGGAAGGTGCCAGAAAGGAGTTCTCTTGGTAGTTTTTACAGTGCCCCGGTAGGCAGCTGAAAGGCGCCACAAAACTTGTTCTACCTGCTTTCTGGGCTGAGACGGGGAACCGCTGAATTTTGGACTCGGCTGGTGACAAAATGTTCCAAACACACCCCATGCACAACTCCACCGGGGAAGGTGCCAGAAAGGAGTTCTGTTGGTAGTTTTTACAGTGCCCCGGTAGGCAGCGGAAAGGCGCCACAAAACTTGTTCTACCTGCTTTCTGGGCTGAGACGGGGAAGCGCTGAATTTTGGACTCGGCTGGTGACAAAATGTTCCAAACACACCCCATGCACAACTCCACCGGGGAAGGTGCCAGAAAGGAGTTCTCTTGGAAGTTTTTACAGTACCCCGGTAGGCAGCTGAAAGGCGCCACAAAAGATGTTCTACCTGCTTTCTGGGCTGAGATGGGGAAGCGCTGAATTTTGGACTCGGCTGGAGACAAAATGTTCCAAACACACCATATGCACAACGCCACCGGGGAAGGTGCCAGAAAGGAATTCTCTTTGGTAGTTTTTACACTACCCCGGTAGGCAGCTGAAAGGCACCACAAAAGATGTTCTACCTGCTTTCTGGGCTGAGATGGGGAAGCGCTGAATTTTGGACTCGGCTGGTGACAAAATGTTCCAAACACACCCCATGCACAACTCCACCGGGGAAGGTGCCAGAAAGGAGTTCTCTTGGTAGTTTTTACAGTGCCCCGGTAGGCAGCTGAAAGGCGCCACAAAACTTGTTCTACCTGCTTTCTGGGCTGAGACGGGGAACCGCTGAATTTTGGACTCGGCTGGTGACAAAATGTTCCAAACACACCCCATGCACAACTCCACCGGGGAAGGTGCCAGAAAGGAGTTCTGTTGGTAGTTTTTACAGTGCCCCGGTAGGCAGCGGAAAGGCGCCACAAAACTTGTTCTACCTGCTTTCTGGGCTGAGACGGGGAAGCGCTGAATTTTGGACTCGGCTGGTGACAAAATGTTCCAAACACACCCCATGCACAACTCCACCGGGGAAGGTGCCAGAAAGGAGTTCTCTTGGTAGTTTTTACAGTACCCCGGTAGGCAGCTGAAAGGCGCCACAAAAGATGTTCTACCTGCTTTCTGGGCTGAGATGGGGAAGCGCTGAATTTTGAACTCGGCTGGTGACAAAATGTTCCAAACACACCCCATGCACAACTCCACCGGGGAAGGTGCCAGAAAGGAGTTCTCTTGGTAGTTTCTACAGTACCCCGGTAGGCAGCTGAAAGGCGCCACAAAAGATGTTCTACCTGCTTTCTGGGCTGAGATGGGGAAGCGCTGAATTTTGGACTCGGCTGGTGACAAAATGTTCCAAACACACCCCATGCACAACTCCACCGGGGAAGGTGCCAGAAAGGAGTTCTCTTGGTAGTTTTTACAGTACCCCGGTAGGCAGCTGAAAGGCACCACAAAACTTGTTCTACCTGCTTACTGGGCTGAGATGGGGAAGCGCTGAATTTTGGACTCGGCTGGTGACAAAATGTTCCATACACACCCCATGCACAACTCCACCGGGGAAGGTGCCAGAAAGGAGTTCTCTTGGTAGTTTTTACAGTACCCCGGTAGGCAGCTGAAAGGCGCCACAAAACTTGTTCTACCTGCTTTCTGGGCTGAGATGGGGAAGCGCTGAATTTTGGACTCGGCTGGTGACAAAATGTTCCAAAGACACCCCATGCACAACTCCACCGGGGAAGGTGCCAGAAAGGAGTTCTGTTGGTAGTTTTTACAGTACCCCGGTAGGCAGCTGAAAGGCGCCACAAAACTTGTTCTACCTGCTTTCTGGGCTGAGATGGGGAAGCGCTGAATTTTGGACTCGGCTGGTGACAAAATGTTCCAAACACACCCCATGCACAACTCCACCGGGGAAGGTGCCAGAAAGGAGTTCTGTTGGTAGTTTTTACAGTACCCCGGTAGGCAGCTGAAAGGCACCACAAAAGATGTTCTACCTGCTTTCTGGGCTGAGATGGGGAAGCGCTGAATTTTGGACTCGGCTGGTGACATAATGTTCCATACACACCCCATGCACAACTCCACCGGGGAAGGTGCCAGAAAGGAATTCTCTTGGTAGTTTTTACAGTAACCCGGTAGGAAGCTGAAAGGCACCACAAAAGATGTTCTACCTGCTTTCTGGGCTGAGATGGGGAAGCGCTGAATTTTGGACTCGGCTGGTGACAAAATGTTCCAAACACACCCCATGCACAACTCCACCGGGGAAGGTGCCAGAAAGGAGTTCTCTTGGTAGTTTTTACAGTGCCCCGGTAGGCAGCGGAAAGGCGCCACAAAACTTGTTCTACCTGCTTTCTGGGCTGAGACGGGGAAGCGCTGAATTTTGGAATCGGCTGGTGACAAAATGTTCCAAACACACCCCATGCACAACTCCACCGGGGAAGGTGCCAGAAAGGAATTCTCTTGGTAGTTTTTACACTACCCCGGTAGGCAGCTGAAAGGCGCCACAAAAGTTGTTCTACCTGCTTTCTGGGCTGAGATGGGGAAGCGCTGAATTTTGGACTCGGCTGGTGACAAAATGTTCCAAACACACCCCATGCACAACTCCACCGGGGAAGGTGCCAGAAAGGAGTTCTCTTGGTAGTTTTTACAGTACCCCGGTAGGCAGCTGAAAGGCGCCACAAAAGTTGTTCTACCTGCTTTCTGGGCTGAGATGGGGAAGCGCTGAATTTTGGACTCGGCTGGTGACAAAATGTTCCAAACACACCCCATGCACAACTCCACCGGGGAAGGTGCCAGAAAGGAGTTCTCTTGGTAGTTTTTACAGTACCCCGGTAGGCAGCTGAAAGGCGCCACAAAACTTGTTCTACCTGCTTTCTGGGCTGAGATGGGGAAGCGCTGAATTTTGGACTCGGCTGGTGACAAAATGTTCCAAACACACCCCATGCACAACTCCACCGGGGAAGGTGCCAGAAAGGAGTTCTCTTGGTAGTTTTTACAGTACCCCGGTAGGCAGCTGAAAGGCACCACAAAAGATGTTCTACCTGCTTTCTGGGCTGAGACGGGGAACCGCTGAATTTTGGACTCGGCTGGTGACAAAATGTTCCAAACACACCCCATGCACAACTCCACCGGGGAAGGTGCCAGAAAGGAATTCTGTTGGTAGTTTTTACAGTACCCCGGTAGGCAGCTGAAAGGCACCACAAAAGATGTTCTACCTGCTTTCTGGGCTGAGATGGGGAAGCGCTGAATTTTGGACTCGGCTGGTGACAAAATGTTCCAAACACACCCCATGCACAACTCCATCGGGGAAGGTGCCAGAAAGGAGTTCTGTTGGTAGTTTTTACAGTACCCTGGTAGGCAGCTGAAAGGTGCCACAAAACTTGTTCTACCTGCTTTCTGGGCTGAGATGGGGAACCGCTGAATTTTGGACTCGGCTGGTGACAAAATGTTCCAAACACACCCCATGCACAACTCCACCGGGGAAGGTGCCAGAAAGGAATTCTGTTGGTAGTTTTTACAGTGCCCCGGTAGGCAGCGGAAAGGCGCCACAAAACTTGTTCTACCTGCTTTCTGGGCTGAGACGGGGAAGCGCTGAATTTTGGACTCGGCTGGTGACAAAATGTTCCAAACACACCCCATGCACAACTCCACCGGGGAAGGTGCCAGAAAGGAGTTCTCTTGGTAGTTTTTACTGTACCCCGGTAGGCAGCTGAAAGGCACCACAAAACTTGTTCTACGTGCTTTCTGGGCTGAGATGGGGAAGCGCTGAATTTTGGACTCGGCTGGTGACAAAATGTTCCAAACACACCCCATGCACAACTCCACCGGGGAAGGTGCCAGAAAGGAATTCTCTTGGTAGTTTTACAGTACCCCGGTAGGCAGCTGAAAGGCACCACAAAAGATGTTCTACCTGCTTTCTGGGCTGAGATGGGGAACCGCTGACTTTTGGACTCGGCTGGAGACAAAATGTTCCAAACACACCATATGCACAACGCCACCGGGGAAGGTGCCAGAAAGGAATTCTCTTGGTAGTTTTTACACTACCCCGGTAGGCAGCTGAAAGGCACCACAAAAGATGTTCTACCTGCTTTCTGGGCTGAGATGGGGAAGCGCTGAATTTTGGACTCGGCTGGTGACAAAATGTTCCAAACACACCCCATGCACAACTCCACCGGGGAAGGTGCCAGAAAGGAGTTCTCTTGGTAGTTTTTACAGTGCCCCGGTAGGCAGCTGAAAGGCGCCACAAAACTTGTTCTACCTGCTTTCTGGGCTGAGACGGGGAACCGCTGAATTTTGGACTCGGCTGGTGACAAAATGTTCCAAACACACCCCATGCACAACTCCACCGGGGAAGGTGCCAGAAAGGAGTTCTGTTGGTAGTTTTTACAGTGCCCCGGTAGGCAGCGGAAAGGCGCCACAAAACTTGTTCTACCTGCTTTCTGGGCTGAGACGGGGAAGCGCTGAATTTTGGACTCGGCTGGTGACAAAATGTTCCAAACACACCCCATGCACAACTCCACCGGGGAAGGTGCCAGAAAGGAGTTCTCTTGGTAGTTTTTACAGTACCCCGGTAGGCAGCTGAAAGGCGCCACAAAAGATGTTCTACCTGCTTTCTGGGCTGAGATGGGGAAGCGCTGAATTTTGGACTCGGCTGGTGACAAAATGTTCCAAACACACCCCATGCACAACTCCACCGGGGAAGGTGCCAGAAAGGAGTTCTCTTGGTAGTTTCTACAGTACCCCGGTAGGCAGCTGAAAGGCACCACAAAAGATGTTCTACCTGCTTTCTGGGCTGTGATGGGGAAGCGCTGAATTTTGGACTCGGCTGGTGACAAAATGTTCCATACACACCCCATGCACAACTCCACCGGGGAAGGTGCCAGAAAGGAGTTCTCTTGGTAGCTTTTACAGTACCCCGGTAGGCAGCTGAAAGGCACCACAAAACTTGTTCTACCTGCTTTCTGGGCTGAGATGGGGAAGCGCTGAATTTTGGACTCGGCTGGTGACAAAATGTTCCAAACACACCCCATGCACAACTCCACCGGGGAAGGTGCCAGAAAGGAGTTCTCTTGGTAGTTTTTACAGTACCCCGGTAGGCAGCTGAAAGGCGCCACAAAAGATGTTCTACCTGCTTTCTGGGCTGAGATGGGGAAGCGCTGAATTTTGGACTCGGCTGGTGACAAAATGTTCCAAACACACCCCATGCACAACTCCACCGGGGAAGGTGCCAGAAAGGAGTTCTCTTGGTAGTTTTTACAGTACCCCGGTAGGCAGCTGAAATGCGCCACAAAACTTGTTCTACCTGCTTTCTGGGCTGAGATGGGGAAGCGCTGAATTTTGGACTCGGCTGGTGACAAAATGTTCCATACACACCCCATGCACAACTCCACCGGGGAAGGTGCCAGAAAGGAGTTCTCTTGGTAGTTTTTACAGTACCCCGGTAGGCAGCTGAAAGGCACCACAAAACTTGTTCTACCTGCTTTCTGGGCTGAGATGGGGAACCGCTGAATTTTGGACTCGGCTGGTGACAAAATGTTCCAAACACACCCCATGCACAACTCCACCGGGGAAGGTGCCAGAAAGGAGTTCTGTTGGTAGTTTTTACAGTACCCCGGTAGGCAGCTGAAAGGCTCCACAAAACTTGTTCTACCTGCTTTCTGGGCTGAGATGGGGAAGCGCTGAATTTTGGACTCAGCTGGTGACAAAATGTTCCAAACACACCCCATGCACAACTCCACCGTGGAAGGTGCCAGAAAGGAGTTCTCTTGGTAGTTTTTACAGTACCCCGGTAGGCAGCTGAAAGGCGCCACAAAACTTGTTCTACCTGCTTTCTGGGCTGAGATGGGGAAGCGCTGAATTTTGGACTCAGCTGGTGACAAAATGTTCCAAAGACACCCCATGCACAACTCCACCGGGGAAGGTGCCAGAAAGGAGTTCTCTTGGTAGTTTTTACAGTACCCCGGTAGGCAGCTGAAAGGCGCCACAAAACTTGTTCTACCTGCTTTCTGGGCTGAGATGGGGAAGCGCTGAATTTTGGACTCGGCTGGTGACAAAATGTTCCAAACACACCCCATGCACAACTCCACCGGGGAAGGTGCCAGAAAGGAGTTCTCTTGGTAGTTTTTACAGTACCCCGGTAGGCAGCTGAAAGGCACCACAAAAGATGTTCTACCTGCTTTCTGGGCTGAGATGGGGAAGCGCTGAATTTTGGACTCAGCTGGTGACAAAATGTTCCAAACACACCCCATGCACAACTCCACCGGGGAAGGTGCCAGAAAGGAGTTCTCTTGGTAGTTTTTACAGTGCCCCGGTAGGCAGCTGAAAGGCACCACAAAAGTTGTTCTACCTGCTTTCTGGGCTGAGATGGGGAAGCGCTGAATTTTGGACTCGGCTGGTGACAAAATGTTCCAAACACACCCCATGCACAACTCCACCGGGGAAGGTGTCAGAAAGGAGTTCTCTTGGTAGTTTTTACAGTACCCCGGTAGGCAGCTGAAAGGCACCACAAAAGATGTTCTACCTGCTTTCTGGGCTGAGATGGGGAAGCGCTGAATTTTGGACTCGGCTGGTGACAAAATGTTCCAAACACAACCCATGCACAACTCCACCGGGGCAGGTGCCAGAAAGGAATTCTGTTGGTAGTTTTTACAGTACCCCGGTAGGCAGCTGAAAGGCACCACAAAAGATGTTCTACCTGCTTTCTGGGCTGAGATGGGGAACCGCTGAATTTTGGACTCAGCTGGTGACAAAATGTTCCAAACACACCCCATGCACAACTCCACCGGGGAAGGTGCCAGAAAGGAGTTCTCTTGGTAGTTTTTACAGTACCCCGGTAGGCAGCTGAAAGGCGCCACAAAAGTTGTTCTACCTGCTTTCTGGGCTGAGACGGGGAACCGCTGAATTTTGGACTCGGCTGGTGACAAAATGTTCCAAACACACCCCATGCACAACTCCACCGGGGAAGGTGCCAGAAAGGAGTTCTCTTGGTAGTTTTTACAGTACCCCGGTAGGCAGCTGAAAGGCGCCACAAAACTTGTTCTACCTGCTTTCTGGGCTGAGATGGGGAAGCGCTGAATTTTGGACTCGGCTGGTGACAAAATGTTCCAAACACACCCCATGCACAACTCCACCGGGGAAGGTGCCAGAAAGGAGTTCTCTTGGTAGTTTTTACAGTATCCCGGTAGGCAGCTGAAAGGCACCACAAAAGACGTTCTACCTGCTTTCTGGGCTGAGATGGGGAAGTGCTGAATTTTGGACTCGGCTGGTGACAAAATGTTCCAAACACACCCCATGCACAACTCCACCGGGGAAGGTGCCAGAAAGGAGTTCTCTTGGTAGTTTTTACAGTACCCCGGTAGGCAGCTGAAAGGCGCCACAAAAGTTGTTCTACCTGCTTTCTGGGCTGAGATGGGGAAGTGCTGAATTTTGGACTCGGCTGGTGACAAAATGTTCCAAACACACCCCATGCACAACTCCACCGGGGAAGGTGCCAGAAAGGAGTTCTCTTGGTAGTTTTTACAGTACCCCGGTAGGCAGCTGAAAGGCGCCACAAAACTTGTTCTACCTGCTTTCTGGGCTGAGATGGGGAAGCGCTGAATTTTGGACTCGGCTGGTGACAAAATGTTCCAAACACACCCCATGCACAACTCCACCGGGGAAGGTGCCAGAAAGGAGTTCTCTTGGTAGTTTTTACAGTACCCCGGTAGGCAGCTGAAAGGCGCCACAAAACTTGTTCTACCTGCTTTCTGGGCTGAGATGGGGAAGCGCTGAATTTTGGACTCGGCTGGTGACAAAATGTTCCAAACACACCCCATGCACAACTCCACCGGGGAAGGTGCCAGAAAGGAGTTCTCTTGGTAGTTTTTACAGTACCCCGGTAGGCAGCTGAAAGGCGCCACAAAACTTGTTCTACCTGCTTTCTGGGCTGAGATGGGGAAGCGCTGAATTTTGGACTCGGCTGGTGACAAAATGTTCCAAACACACCCCATGCACAACTCCACCGGGGAAGGTGCCAGAAAGGAGTTCTGTTGGTAGTTTTTACAGTGCCCCGGTAGGCAGCTGAAAGGCACCACAAAAGTTGTTCTACCTGCTTTCTGGGCTGAGATGGGGAAGCGCTGAATTTTGGACTCGGCTGGTGACAAAATGTTCCAAACACACCCCATGCACAACTCCACCGGGGAAGGTGCCAGAAAGGAGTTCTCTTGGTAGTTTTTACAGTACCCCGGTAGGCAGCTGAAAGGCACCACAAAAGATGTTCTAGCTGCTTTCTGGGCTGAGATGGGGAAGCGCTGAATTTTGGACTCGGCTGGTGACAAAATGTTCCAAACACAACCCATGCACAACTCCACCGGGGCAGGTGCCAGAAAGGAATTCTGTTGGTAGTTTTTACAGTACCCCGGTAGGCAGCTGAAAGGCACCACAAAAGATGTTCTACCTGCTTTCTGGGCTGAGATGGGGAACCGCTGAATTTTGGACTCAGCTGGTGACAAAATGTTCCAAACACACCCCATGCACAACTCCACCGGGGAAGGTGCCAGAAAGGAGTTCTCTTGGTAGTTTTTACAGTACCCCGGTAGGCAGCTGAAAGGCGCCACAAAAGTTGTTCTACCTGCTTTCTGGGCTGAGATGGGGAAGTGCTGAATTTTGGACTCGGCTGGTGACAAAATGTTCCAAACACACCCCATGCACAACTCCACCGGGGAAGGTGCCAGAAAGGAGTTCTCTTGGTAGTTTTTACAGTACCCCGGTAGGCAGCTGAAAGGCGCCACAAAACTTGTTCTACCTGCTTTCTGGGCTGAGATGGGGAAGCGCTGAATTTTGGACTCGGCTGGTGACAAAATGTTCCAAACACACCCCATGCACAACTCCACCGGGGAAGGTGCCAGAAAGGAGTTCTCTTGGTAGTTTTTACAGTACCCCGGTAGGCAGCTGAAAGGCACCACAAAAGACGTTCTACCTGCTTTCTGGGCTGAGATGGGGAAGTGCTGAATTTTGGACTCGGCTGGTGACAAAATGTTCCAAACACACCCCATGCACAACTCCACCGGGGAAGGTGCCAGAAAGGAGTTCTCTTGGTAGTTTTTACAGTACCCCGGTAGGCAGCTGAAAGGCGCCACAAAAGTTGTTCTACCTGCTTTCTGGGCTGAGATGGGGAAGTGCTGAATTTTGGACTCGGCTGGTGACAAAATGTTCCAAACACACCCCATGCACAACTCCACCGGGGAAGGTGCCAGAAAGGAGTTCTCTTGGTAGTTTTTACAGTACCCCGGTAGGCAGCTGAAAGGCGCCACAAAACTTGTTCTACCTGCTTTCTGGGCTGAGATGGGGAAGCGCTGAATTTTGGACTCGGCTGGTGACAAAATGTTCCAAACACACCCCATGCACAACTCCACCGGGGAAGGTGCCAGAGAGGAGTTCTCTTGGTAGTTTTTACAGTACCCCGGTAGGCAGCTGAAAGGCGCCACAAAAGATGTTCTACCTGCTTTCTGGGCTGAGACGGGGAACCGCTGAATTTTGGACTCGGCTGGTGACATAATGTTCCATACACACCCCATGCACAACTCCACCGGGGAAGGTGCCAGAAAGGAGTTCTCTTGGTAGTTTTTACAGTACCCCAGTAGGCAGCTGAAAGGCACCACAAAAGATGTTCTAGCTGCTTTCTGGGCTGAGATGGGGAAGCGCTGAATTTTGGACTCGGCTGGTGACAAAATGTTCCAAACACACCCCATGCACAACTCCACCGGGGAAGGTGCCAGAAAGGAGTTCTCTTGGTAGTTTTTACAGTACCCCGGTAGGCAGCTGAAAGGCGCCACAAAACTTGTTCTACCTGCTTTCTGGGCTGAGATGGGGAAGCGCTGAATTTTGGACTCGGCTGGTGACAAAATGTTCCAAACACACCCCATGCACAACTCCACCGGGGAAGGTGCCAGAAAGGAGTTCTCTTGGTAGTTTTTACAGTACCCCGGTAGGCAGCTGAAAGGCACCACAAAAGATGTTCTACCTGCTTTCTGGGCTGAGATGGGGAAGTGCTGAATTTTGGACTCGGCTGGTGACAAAATGTTCCAAACACACCCCATGCACAACTCCACCGGGGAAGGTGCCAGAAAGGAGTTCTCTTGGTAGTTTTTACAGTACCCCGGTAGGCAGCTGAAAGGCGCCACAAAAGTTGTTCTACCTGCTTTCTGGGCTGAGATGGGGAAGTGCTGAATTTTGGACTCGGCTGGTGACAAAATGTTCCAAACACACCCCATGCACAACTCCACCGGGGAAGGTGCCAGAAAGGAGTTCTCTTGGTAGTTTTTACAGTACCCCGGTAGGCAGCTGAAAGGCGCCACAAAAGTTGTTCTACCTGCTTTCTGGGCTGAGATGGGGAAGTGCTGAATTTTGGACTCGGCTGGTGACAAAATGTTCCAAACACACCCCATGCACAACTCCACCGGGGAAGGTGCCAGAAAGGAGTTCTCTTGGTAGTTTTTACAGTACCCCGGTAGGCAGCTGAAAGGCACCACAAAAGATGTTCTACCTGCTTTCTGGGCTGAGATGGGGAAGCGCTGAATTTTGGACTCGGCTGGTGACAAAATGTTCCAAACACACCCCATGCACAACTCCACCGGGGAAGGTGCCAGAAAGGAGTTCTCTTGGTAGTTTTTACAGTACCCCGGTAGGCAGCTGAAAGGCGCCACAAAAGTTGTTCTACCTGCTTTCTGGGCTGAGATGGGGAAGTGCTGAATTTTGGACTCGGCTGGTGACAAAATGTTCCAAACACACCCCATGCACAACTCCACCGGGGAAGGTGCCAGAAAGGAGTTCTCTTGGTAGTTTTTACAGTACCCCGGTAGGCAGCTGAAAGGCGCCACGAAAGTTGTTCTACCTGCTTTCTGGGCTGAGATGGGGAAGTGCTGAATTTTGGACTCGGCTGGTGACAAAATGTTCCAAACACACCCCATGCACAACTCCACCGGGGAAGGTGCCAGAAAGGAGTTCTCTTGGTAGTTTTTACAGTACCCCGGTAGGCAGCTGAAAGGCACCACAAAAGATGTTCTACCTGCTTTCTGGGCTGAGACGGGGAACCGCTGAATTTTGGACTCGGCTGGTGACAAAATGTTCCAAACACACCCCATGCACAACTCCACCGGGGAAGGTGCCAGAAAGGAGTTCTCTTGGTAGTTTTTACAGTACCCCGGTAGGCAGCTGAAAGGCGCCACAAAACTTGTTCTACCTGCTTTCTGGGCTGAGATGGGGAAGCGCTGAATTTTGGACTCGGCTGGTGACAAAATGTTCCAAACACACCCCATGCACAACTCCACCGGGGAAGGTGCCAGAAAGGAGTTCTCTTGGTAGTTTTTACAGTACCCCGGTAGGCAGCTGAAAGGCACCACAAAAGATGTTCTACCTGCTTTCTGGGCTGAGATGGGGAAGCGCTGAATTTTGGACTCGGCTGGTGACAAAATGTTCCAAACACACCCCATGCACAACTCCACCGGGGAAGGTGCCAGAAAGGAGTTCTCTTGGTAGTTTTTACAGTACCCCGGTAGGCAGCTGAAAGGCGCCACAAAAGTTGTTCTACCTGCTTTCTGGGCTGAGATGGGGAAGTGCTGAATTTTGGACTCGGCTGGTGACAAAATGTTCCAAACACACCCCATGCACAACTCCACCGGGGAAGGTGCCAGAAAGGAGTTCTCTTGGTAGTTTTTACAGTACCCCGGTAGGCAGCTGAAAGGCACCACAAAAGATGTTCTACCTGCTTTCTGGGCTGAGATGGGGAAGCGCTGAATTTTGGACTCGGCTGGTGACAAAATGTTCCAAACACACCCCATGCACAACTCCACCGGGGAAGGTGCCAGAAAGGAGTTCTCTTGGTAGTTTTTACAGTACCCCGGTAGGCAGCTGAAAGGCGCCACAAAAGTTGTTCTACCTGCTTTCTGGGCTGAGATGGGGAAGTGCTGAATTTTGGACTCGGCTGGTGACAAAATGTTCCAAACACACCCCATGCACAACTCCACCGGGGAAGGTGCCAGAAAGGAGTTCTCTTGGTAGTTTTTACAGTACCCCGGTAGGCAGCTGAAAGGCGCCACAAAAGTTGTTCTACCTGCTTTCTGGGCTGAGATGGGGAAGTGCTGAATTTTGGACTCGGCTGGTGACAAAATGTTCCAAACACACCCCATGCACAACTCCACCGGGGAAGGTGCCAGAAAGGAGTTCTCTTGGTAGTTTTTACAGTACCCCGGTAGGCAGCTGAAAGGCACCACAAAAGATGTTCTACCTGCTTTCTGGGCTGAGATGGGGAACCGCTGAATTTTGGACTCGGCTGGTGACAAAATGTTCCAAACACACCCCATGCACAACTCCACCGGGGAAGGTGCCAGAAAGGAGTTCTCTTGGTAGTTTTTACAGTACCCCGGTAGGCAGCTGAAAGGCGCCACAAAACTTGTTCTACCTGCTTTCTGGGCTGAGATGGGGAAGCGCTGAATTTTGGACTCGGCTGGTGACAAAATGTTCCAAACACACCCCATGCACAACTCCACCGGGGAAGGTGCCAGAAAGGAGTTCTCTTGGTAGTTTTTACAGTACCCCGGTAGGCAGCTGAAAGGCGCCACAAAACTTGTTCTACCTGCTTTCTGGGCTGAGATGGGGAAGCGCTGAATTTTGGACTCGGCTGGTGACAAAATGTTCCAAACACACCCCATGCACAACTCCACCGGGGAAGGTGCCAGAAAGGAGTTCTCTTGGTAGTTTTTACAGTACCCCGGTAGGCAGCTGAAAGGCGCCACAAAAGATGTTCTACCTGCTTTCTGGGCTGAGATGGGGAAGTGCTCTATTTTGGACTCGGCTGGTGACAAAATGTTCCAAACACACCCCATGCACAACTCCACCGGGGAAGGTGCCAGAAAGGAGTTCTCTTGGTAGTTTTTACAGTACCCCGGTAGGCAGCTGAAAGGCGCCACAAAAGTTGTTCTACCTGCTTTCTGGGCTGAGACGGGGAACCGCTGAATTTTGGACTCGGCTGGTGACAAAATGTTCCAAACACACCCCATGCACAACTCCACCGGGGAAGGTGCCAGAAAGGAGTTCTCTTGGTAGTTTTTACAGTACCCCGGTAGGCAGCTGAAAGGCACCACAAAAGATGTTCTACCTGCTTTCTGGGCTGAGATGGGGAAGCGCTGAATTTTGGACTCGGCTGGTGACAAAATGTTCCAAACACACCCCATGCACAACTCCACCGGGGAAGGTGCCAGAAAGGAGTTCTCTTGGTAGTTTTTACAGTACCCCGGTAGGCAGCTGAAAGGCGCCACAAAACTTGTTCTACCTGCTTTCTGGGCTGAGATGGGGAAGCGCTGAATTTTGGACTCGGCTGGTGACAAAATGTTCCAAACACACCCCATGCACAACTCCACCGGGGAAGGTGCCAGAAAGGAGTTCTCTTGGTAGTTTTTACAGTACCCCGGTAGGCAGCTGAAAGGCGCCACAAAAGATGTTCTACCTGCTTTCTGGGCTGAGACGGGGAACCGCTGAATTTTGGACTCGGCTGGTGACAAAATGTTCCAAACACACCCCATGCACAACTCCACCGTGGAAGGTGCCAGAAAGGAGTTCTCTTGGTAGTTTTTACAGTACCCCGGTAGGCAGCTGAAAGGCGCCACAAAACTTGTTCTACCTGCTTTCTGGGCTGAGATGGGGAAGCGCTGAATTTTGGACTCGGCTGGTGACAAAATGTTCCAAACACACCCCATGCACAACTCCACCGGGGAAGGTGCCAGAAAGGAGTTCTCTTGGTAGTTTTTACAGTACCCCGGTAGGCAGCTGAAAGGCACCACAAAAGATGTTCTACCTGCTTTCTGGGCTGAGATGGGGAACCGCTGAATTTTGGACTCGGCTGGTGACAAAATGTTCCAAACACACCCCATGCACAACTCCACCGGGGAAGGTGCCAGAAAGGAATTCTCTTGGTAGTTTTTACAGTACCCCGGTAGGCAGCTGAAAGGCACCACAAATGATGTTCTACCTGCTTTCTGGGCTGAGCTGGGGAACCGCTGAATTTTGGACTCGGCTGGTGGCAAAATGTTCCAAACACACCCCATGCACAACTCCACCGGGGAAGGTGCCAGAAAGGAGTTCTGTTGGTAGTTTTTACAGTGCCCCAGTAGGCAGCTGAAAGGCGCCACAAAACTTGTTCTACCTGCTTTCTGGGCTGAGACGGGGAACCGCTGAATTTTGGACTCGGCTGGTGACAAAATGTTCCAAACACACCCCATGCACAACTCCACCGGGGAAGGTGCCAGAAAGGAGTTCTCTTGGTAGTTTTTACAGTACCCCGGTAGGCAGCTGAAAGGCGCCACAAAACTTGTTCTACCTGCTTTCTGGGCTGAGATGGGGAAGCGCTGAATTTTGGACTCGGCTGGTGACAAAATGTTCCAAACACACCCCATGCACAACTCCACCGGGGAAGGTGCCAGAAAGGAGTTCTCTTGGTAGTTTTTACAGTACCCCGGTAGGCAGCTGAAAGGCACCACAAAAGATGTTCTACCTGCTTTCTGGGCTGAGATGTGGAACCGCTGAATTTTGGACTCGGCTGGTGACAAAATGTTCCAAACACACCCCATGCACAACTCCACCGGGGAAGGTGCCAGAAAGGAGTTCTCTTGGTAGTTTTTACAGTACCCCGGTAGGCAGCTGAAAGGCGCCACAAAACTTGTTCTACCTGCTTTCTGGGCTGAGATGGGGAAGCGCTGAATTTTGGACTCGGCTGGTGACAAAATGTTCCAAACACACCCCATGCACAACTCCACCGGGGAAGGTGCCAGAAAGGAGTTCTCTTGGTAGTTTTTACAGTACCCCGGTAGGCAGCTGAAAGGCGCCACAAAAGATGTTCTACCTGCTTTCTGGGCTGAGATGGGGAAGTGCTGAATTTTGGACTCGGCTGGTGACAAAATGTTCCAAACACACCCCATGCACAACTCCACCGGGGAAGGTGCCAGAAAGGAGTTCTCTTGGTAGTTTTTACAGTACCCCGGTAGGCAGCTGAAAGGCGCCACAAAAGTTGTTCTACCTGCTTTCTGGGCTGAGATGGAGAAGTGCTGAATTTTGGACTCGGCTGGTGACAAAATGTTCCAAACACACCCCATGCACAACTCCACCGGGGAAGGTGCCAGAAAGGAGTTCTCTTGGTAGTTTTTACTGTACCCCGGTAGGCAGCTGAAAGGCGCCACAAAACTTGTTCTACCTGCTTTCTGGGCTGAGATGGGGAAGCGCTGAATTTTGGACTCGGCTGGTGACAAAATGTTCCAAACACACCCCATGCACAACTCCACCGGGGAAGGTGCCAGAAAGGAGTTCTCTTGGTAGTTTTTACAGTACCCCGGTAGGCAGCTGAAAGGCGCCACAAAACTTGTTCTACCTGCTTTCTGGGCTGAGATGGGGAAGCGCTGAATTTTGGACTCGGCTGGTGACAAAATGTTCCAAACACACCCCATGCACAACTCCACCGGGGAAGGTGCCAGAAAGGAGTTCTCTTGGTAGTTTTTACAGTACCCCGGTAGGCAGCTGAAAGGCGCCACAAAACTTGTTCTACCTGCTTTCTGGGCTGAGATGGGGAAGCGCTGAATTTTGGACTCGGCTGGTGACAAAATGTTCCAAACACACCCCATGCACAACTCCACCGGGGAAGGTGCCAGAAAGGAGTTCTCTTGGTAGTTTTTACAGTACCCCGGTAGGCAGCTGAAAGGCACCACAAAAGATGTTCTACCTGCTTTCTGGGCTGAGATGGGGAAGCGCTGAATTTTGGACTCGGCTGGTGACAAAATGTTCCAAACACACCCCATGCACAACTCCACCGGGGAAGGTGCCAGAAAGGAGTTCTCTTGGTAGTTTTTACAGTACCCCGGTAGGCAGCTGAAAGGCGCCACAAAAGTTGTTCTACCTGCTTTCTGGGCTGAGATGGGGAAGTGCTGAATTTTGGACTCGGCTGGTGACAAAATGTTCCAAACACACCCCATGCACAAATCCACCGGGGAAGGTGCCAGAAAGGAGTTCTCTTGGTAGTTTTTACAGTACCCCGGTAGGCAGCTGAAAGGCACCACAAAAGATGTTCTACCTGCTTTCTGGGCTGAGATGGGGAAGCGCTGAATTTTGGACTCGGCTGGTGACAAAATGTTCCAAACACACCCCATGCACAACTCCACCGGGGAAGGTGCCAGAAAGGAGTTCTCTTGGTAGTTTTTACAGTACCCCGGTAGGCAGCTGAAAGGCACCACAAAACTTGTTCTACCTGCTTTCTGGGCTGAGATGGGGAAGCGCTGAATTTTGGACTCGGCTGGTGACAAAATGTTCCAAACACACCCCATGCACAACTCCACCGGGGAAGGTGCCAGAAAGGAGTTCTCTTGGTAGTTTTTACAGAACCCCGGTAGGCAGCTGAAAGGCGCCACAAAAGATGTTCTACCTGCTTTCTGGGCTGAGACGGGGAAGCGCTGAATTTTGGACTCGGCTGGTGACAAAATGTTCCAAACACACCCCATGCACAACTCCACCGGGGAAGGTGCCAGAAAGGAGTTCTCTTGGTAGTTTTTACAGTACCCCGGTAGGCAGCTGAAAGGCGCCACAAAACTTGTTCTACCTGCTTTCTGGGCTGAGATGGGGAAGCGCTGAATTTTGGACTCGGCTGGTGACAAAATGTTCCAAACACACCCCATGCACAATTCCACCGGGGAAGGTGCCAGAAAGGAGTTCTCTTGGTAGTTTTTACAGTACCCCGGTAGGCAGCTGAAAGGCACCACAAAAGATGTTCTACCTGCTTTCTGGGCTGAGATGGGGAACCGCTGAATTTTGGACTCGGCTGGTGACAAAATGTTCCAAACACACCCCATGCACAACTCCACCGGGGAAGGTGCCAGAAAGGAATTCTCTTGGTAGTTTTTACAGTACCCCGGTAGGCAGCTGAAAGGCACCACAAATGATGTTCTACCTGCTTTCTGGGCTGAGCTGGGGAACCGCTGAATTTTGGACTCGGCTGGTGGCAAAATGTTCCAAACACACCCCATGCACAACTCCACCGGGGAAGGTGCCAGAAAGGAGTTCTCTTGGTAGTTTTTACAGTGCCCCGGTAGGCAGCTGAAAGGCGCCACAAAACTTGTTCTACCTGCTTTCTGGGCTGAGACGGGGAACCGCTGAATTTTGGACTCGGCTGGTGACAAAATGTTCCAAACACACCCCATGCACAACTCCACCGGGGAAGGTGCCAGAAAGGAGTTCTCTTGGTAGTTTTTACAGTACCCCGGTAGGCAGCTGAAAGGCGCCACAAAAGTTGTTCTACCTGCTTTCTGGGCTGAGACGGGGAACCGCTGAATTTTGGACTCGGCTGGTGACAAAATGTTCCAAACACACCCCATGCACAACTCCACCGGGGAAGGTGCCAGAAAGGAGTTCTCTTGGTAGTTTTTACAGTACCCCGGTAGGCAGCTGAAAGGCGCCACAAAACTTGTTCTACCTGCTTTCTGGGCTGAGATGGGGAAGCGCTGAATTTTGGACTCGGCTGGTGACAAAATGTTCCAAACACACCCCATGCACAACTCCACCGGGGAAGGTGCCAGGAAGGAGTTCTCTTGGTAGTTTCTACAGTACCCCGGTAGGCAGCTGAAAGGCACCACAAAAGATGTTCTACCTGCTTTCTGGGCTGAGCTGGGGAAGCGCTGAATTTTGGACTCGGCTGGTGACAAAATGTTCCAAACACACCCCATGCACAACTCCACCGGGGAAGGTGCCAGAAAGGAATTCTGTTGGTAGTTTTTACAGTACCCCGGTAGGCAGCTGAAAGGCACCACAAAACTAGTTCTACCTGCTTTCTGGGCTGAGATGGGGAAGCGCTGAATTTTGGACTCGGCTGGTGACAAAATGTTCCAAACACACCCCATGCACAACTCCACCGGGGAAGGTGCCAGAAAGGAATTCTCTTGGTAGTTTTTACAGTACCCCAGTAGGCAGCTGAAAGGCACCACAAAAGATGTTCTACCTGCTTTCTGGGCTGAGATGGGGAAGTGCTGAATTTTGGACTCGGCTGGTGACAAAATTGTCCAAAAACACCATATGCACAACTCCACCGGGGAAGGTGCCAGAAAGGAGTTCTCTTGGTAGTTTTTACACTACCCCGGTAGGCAGCTGAAAGGCGCCACAAAAGATGTTCTACCTGCTTTCTGGGCTGAGATGGGGAAGCGCTGAATTTTGGACTCGGCTGGTGACAAAATGTTCCAAACACACCCCATGCACAACTCCACCGGGGAAGGTGCCAGAAAGGAGTTCTCTTGGTAGTTTTTACACTACCCCGGTAGGCAGCTGAAAGGCACCACAAAAGTTGTTCTACCTGCTTTCTGGGCTGAGATGGGGAAGCGTTGAATTTTGGACTCGGCTGGTGACAAAATGTTCCAAACACACCCCATGCACAACTCCACCGGGGAAGGTGCCAGAAAGGAGTTCTCTTGGTAGTTTTTACAGTACCCCGGTAGGCAGCTGAAAGGCGCCACAAAACTTGTTCTACCTGCTTTCTGGGCTGAGATGGGGAAGCGCTGAATTTTGGACTCGGCTGGTGACAAAATGTTCCAAACACACCCCATGCACAACTCCACCGGGGAAGGTGCCAGAAAGGAGTTCTCTCGTTAGTTTTTACAGTACCCCGGTAGGCAGCTGAAAGGCGCCACAAAAGATGTTCTACCTGCTTTCTGGGCTGAGACGGGGAACCGCTGAATTTTGGACTCGGCTGGTGACAAAATGTTCCAAACACACCCCATGCACAACTCCACCGGGGAAGGTGCCAGAAAGGAGTTCTCTTGGTAGTTTTTACAGTACCCCGGTAGGCAGCTGAAAGGCGCCACAAAAGATGTTCTACCTGCTTTCTGGGCTGAGACGGGGAACCGCTGAATTTTGGACTCGGCTGGTGACAAAATGTTCCAAACACACCCCATGCACAACTCCACCGGGGAAGGTGCCAGAAAGGAGTTCTCTTGGTAGTTTTTACAGTACCCCGGTAGGCAGCTGAAAGGCGCCACAAAACTTGTTCTACCTGCTTTCTGGGCTGAGATGGGGAAGCGCTGAATTTTGGACTCGGCTGGTGACAAAATGTTCCAAACACACCCCATGCACAACTCCACCGGGGAAGGTGCCAGAAAGGAGTTCTCTTGGTAGTTTTTACAGTACCCCGGTAGGCAGCTGAAAGGCACCACAAAAGATGTTCTACCTGCTTTCTGGGCTGAGATGGGGAACCGCTGAATTTTGGACTCGGCTGGTGACATAATGTTCCATACACACCCCATGCACAACTGCACCGGGGAAGGTGCCAGAAAGGAGTTCTCTTGGTAGTTTTTACAGTACCCCGGTAGGCAGCTGAAAGGCGCCACAAAACTTGTTCTACCTGCTTTCTGGGCTGAGATGGGGAAGCGCTGAATTTTGGACTCGGCTGGTGGCAAAATGTTCCAAACACACCCCATGCACAACTCCACCGGGGAAGGTGCCAGAAAGGAGTTCTCTTGGTAGTTTTTACAGTGCCCCGGTAGGCAGCTGAAAGGCGCCACAAAACTTGTTCTACCTGCTTTCTGGGCTGAGATGGGGAAGCGCTGAATTTTGGACTCGGCTGGTGGCAAAATGTTCCAAACACACCCCATGCACAACTCCACCGGGGAAGGTGCCAGAAAGGAGTTCTCTTGGTAGTTTTTACAGTGCCCCGGTAGGCAGCTGAAAGGCGCCACAAAACTTGTTCTACCTGCTTTCTGGGCTGAGACGGGGAACCGCTGAATTTTGGACTCGGCTGGTGACAAAATGTTCCAAACACACCCCATGCACAACTCCACCGGGGAAGGTGCCAGAAAGGAGTTCTCTTGGTAGTTTTTACAGTACCCCGGTAGGCAGCTGAAAGGCGCCACAAAAGTTGTTCTACCTGCTTTCTGGGCTGAGACGGGGAACCGCTGAATTTTGGACTCGGCTGGTGACAAAATGTTCCAAACACACCCCATGCACAACTCCACCGGGGAAGGTGCCAGAAAGGAGTTCTCTTGGTAGTTTTTACAGTACCCCGGTAGGCAGCTGAAAGGCGCCACAAAACTAGTTCTACCTGCTTTCTCGGCTGAGATGGGGAAGCGCTGAATTTTGGACTCGGCTGGTGACAAAATGTTCCAAACACACCCCATGCACAACTCCACCGGGGAAGGTGCCAGAAAGGAGTTCTCTTGGTAGTTTTTACAGTACCCCGGTAGGCAGCTGAAAGGCGCCACAAAACTAGTTCTACCTGCTTTCTCGGCTGAGATGGGGAAGCGCTGAATTTTGGACTCGGCTGGTGACAAAATGTTCCAAACACACCCCATGCACAACTCCACCGGGGAAGGTGCCAGAAAGGAATTCTGTTGGTAGTTTTTACAGTACCCTGGTAGGCAGCTGAAAGGCGCCACAAAACTTGTTCTACCTGCTTTCTGGGCTGAGATGGGGAACCGCTGAATTTTGGACTCGGCTGGTGGCAAAATGTTCCAAACACACCCCATGCACAACTCCACCGGGGAAGGTGCCAGAAAGGAGTTCTGTTGGTAGTTTTTACAGTGCCCCGGTAGGCAGCTGAAAGGCGCCACAAAACTTTTTCTACCTGCTTTCTGGGCTGAGAGGGGGAACCGCTGAATTTTGGACTCGGCTGGTGACAAAATGTTCCAAACACACCCCATGCACAACTCCACCGGGGAAGGTGCCAGAAAGGAGTTCTCTTGGTAGTTTTTACAGTGCCCCGGTAGGCAGCTGAAAGGCGCTACAAAAGTTGTTCTATCTGCTTTCTGGGCTGAGATGGGGAACCGCTGAATTTTGGACTCGGCTGGAGTCAAAATGTTCCAAACACACCCCATGCACAACTCCACCGGGGAAGGTGCCAGAAAGGAATTCTCTTGGTAGTTTTTACAGTACCCCGGTAGGCAGCTGAAAGGCACCACAAAAGATGTTCTACCTGCTTTCTGGGCTGAGATGGGGAACCGCTGAATTTTGGACTCGGCTGGTGGCAAAATGTTCCAAACACACCCCATGCACAACTCCACCGGGGAAGGTGCCAGAAAGGAGTTCTCTTGGTAGTTTTTACAGTACCCCGGTAGGCAGCTGAAAGGCGCCACAAAACTTGTTCTACCTGCTTTCTGGGCTGAGATGGGGAAGCGCTGAATTTTGGACTCGGCTGGTGACAAAATGTTCCAAACACACCCCATGCACAACTCCACCGGGGAAGGTGCCAGAAAGGAGTTCTCTTGGTAGTTTTTACAGTGCCCCGGTAGGCAGCTGAAAGGCGCCACAAAACTTTTTCTACCTGCTTTCTGGGCTGAGAGGGGGAACCGCTGAATTTTGGACTTGGCTGGTGACAAAATGTTCCAAACACACCCCATGCACAACTCCACCGGGGAAGGTGCCAGAAAGGAATTCTCTTGGTAGTTTTTACAGTACCCCGGTAGGCAGCTGAAAGGCACCACAAAAGATGTTCTACCTGCTTTCTGGGCTGAGATGGGGAACCGCTGAATTTTGGACTCGGCTGGTGACAAAATGTTCCAAACACACCCCATGCACAAATCCACCGGGGAAGGTGCCAGAAAGGAATTCTCTTGGTAGTTTTTACTGTACCCCGGTAGGCAGCTGAAAGGCGCCACAAAACTTTTTCTACCTGCTTTCTGGGCTGAGAGGGGGAAGCGCTGAATTTTGGACTCGGCTGGTGACAAAATGTTCCAAACACACCCCATGCACAACTCCACCGGGGAAGGTGCCAGAAAGGAGTTCTCTTGGTAGTTTTTACAGTGCCCCGGTAGGCATCTGAAAGGCGCCACAAAACTTGTTCTACCTGCTTTCTGGGCTGAGATGGGGAAGCGCTGAATTTTGGACTCGGCTGGTGACAAAATGTTCCAAACACACCCCATGCACAACTCCACCGGGGAAGGTGCCAGAAAGGAATTCTCTTGGTAGTTTTTACAGTACCCCGGTAGGCAGCTGAAAGGCACCACAAAAGTTGTTCTGCCTGCTTTCTGGGCTGAGATGGGGAAGCGTTGAATTTTGGACTCGGCTGGTGACAAAATGTTCCAAACACACCCCATGCACAACTCCACCAGGGAAGGTGCCAGAAAGGAGTTCTCTTGGTAGTTTTTACAGTGCCCCGGTAGGCAGCTGAAAGGCGCCACAAAACTTTTTCTACCTGCTTTCTGGGCTGAGAGGGGGAAGCGCTGAATTTTGGACTCGGCTGGTGACAAAATGTTCCAAACACACCCCATGCACAACTCCACCGGGGAAGGTGCCAGAAAGGAATTCTCTTGGTAGTTTTTACAGTAACCCGGTAGGCAGCTGAAAGGCACCACAAAAGATGTTCTACCTGCTTTCTGGGCTGAGATGGGGAACCGCTGAATTTTGGACTCGGCTGGTGACAAAATGTTCCAAACACACCCCATGCACAACTCCACCGGGGAAGGTGCCAGAAAGGAATTCTCTTGGTAGTTTTTACAGTACCCCGGTAGGCAGCTGAAAGGCACCACAAAAGATGTTCTACCTGCTTTCTGGGCTGAGATGGGGAAGCGCTGAATTTTGGACTCGGCTGGTGACAAAATGTTCCAAACACACCCCATGCACAACTCCACCGGGGAAGGTGCCAGAAAGGAATTCTCTTGGTAGTTTTTACAGTACCCCGGTAGGCAGCTGAAAGGCACCACAAAAGATGTTCTACCTGCTTTCTGGGCTGAGATGGGGAACCGCTGAATTTTGGACTCGGCTGGTGACAAAATGTTCCAAACACACCCCATGCACAACTCCACCGGGGAAGGTGCCAGAAAGAAATTCTCTTGGTAGTTTTTACAGTACCCCGGTAGGCAGCTGAAAGGCACCACAAAAGATGTTCTACCTGCTTTCTGGGCTGAGATGGGGAAGCGCTGAATTTTGGACTCGGCTGGTGACAAAATGTTCCAAACACACCCCATGCACAAATCCACCGGGGAAGGTGCCAGAAAGGAATTCTCTTGGTAGTTTTTACTGTACCCCGGTAGGCAGCTGAAAGGCGCCACAAAACTTTTTCTACCTGCTTTCTGGGCTGAGACGGGGAAGCGCTGAATTTTGGACTCGGCTGGTGACAAAATGTTCCAAACACACCCCATGCACAACTCCACCGGGGAAGGTGCCAGAAAGGAGTTCTCTTGGTAGTTTTTACAGTGCCCCGGTAGGCAGCTGAAAGGCACCACAAAACTTGTTCTACCTGCTTTCTGGGCTGAGATGGGGAAGCGCTGAATTTTGGACTCGGCTGGTGACAAAATGTTCCAAACACACCCCATGCACAACTCCACCGGGGAAGGTGCCAGAAAGGAATTCTCTTGGTAGTTTTTACAGTACCCCGGTAGGCAGCTGAAAGGCACCACAAAAGATGTTCTACCTGCTTTCTGGGCTGAGATGGGGAAGCGCTGAATTTTGGACTCGGCTGGTGACAAAATGTTCCAAACACACCCCATGCACAACTCCACCGGGGAAGGTGCCAGAAAGGAATTCTCTTGGTAGTTTTTACAGTACCCCGGTAGGCAGCTGAAAGGCACCACAAAAGATGTTCTACCTGCTTTCTGGGCTGAGATGGGGAAGCGCTGAATTTTGGACTCGGCTGGTGACAAAATGTTCCAAACACACCCCATGCACAACTCCACCGGGGAAGGTGCCAGAAAGGAATTCTCTTGGTAGTTTTTACAGTACCCCGGTAGGCAGCTGAAAGGCACCACAAAAGATGTTCTACCTGCTTTCTGGGCTGAGATGGGGAAGCGCTGAATTTTGGACTCGGCTGGTGACAAAATGTTCCAAACACACCCCATGCACAACTCCACCGGGGAAGGTGCCAGAAAGGAATTCTCTTGGTAGTTTTTACAGTACCCCGGTAGGCAGCTGAAAGGCACCACAAAAGATGTTCTACCTGCTTTCTGGGCTGAGATGGGGAAGCGCTGAATTTTGGACTCGGCTGGTGACAAAATGTTCCAAACACACCCCATGCACAACTCCACCGGGGAAGGTGCCAGAAAGGAATTCTCTTGGTAGTTTTTACAGTACCCCGGTAGGCAGCTGAAAGGCACCACAAAAGATCTTCTACCTGCTTTCTGAGCTGAGATGGGGAAGCGCTGAATTTTGGACTCGGCTGGTGACAAAATGTTCCAAACACACCCCATGCACAACTCCACCGGGGAAGGTGCCAGAAAGGAATTCTCTTTGTAGTTTTTACAGTACCCCGGTAGGCAGCTGAAAGGCGCCACAAAACTTGTTCTACCTGCTTTCTGGGCTGAGATGGGGAAGCGCTGAATTTTGGACTCGGCTGGTGACAAAATGTTCCAAACACACCCCATGCACAACTCCACTGGGGAAGGTGCCAGAAAGGAGTTCTCTTGGTAGTTTTTACAGTACCCCAGTAGGCAGCTGAAAGGCGCCACAAAAGTTGTTCTACCTGCTTTCTGGGCTGAGATGGGGAAGCGCTGAATTTTGGACTCGGCTGGTGACAAAATGTTCCAAACACACCCCATGCACAACTCCACCGGGGAAGGTGCCAGAAAGGAGTTCTCTTGGTAGTTTTTACAGTACCCCGGTAGGCAGCTGAAAGGCACCACAAAACTTGTTCTACCTGCTTTCTGGGCTGAGATGGGGAAGCGCTGAATTTTGGACTCGGCTGGTGACAAAATTGTCCAAACACACCATATGCACAACTCCACCGGGGAAGGTGCCAGAAAGGAATTCTCTTGGTAGTTTTTACTGTACCCCGGTAGGCAGCTGAAAGGCGCCACAAAACTTGTTCTACCTGCTTTCTGGGCTGAGATGGGGAAGCGCTGAATTTTGGACTCGGCTGGTGACAAAATGTTCCAAACACACCCCATGCACAACTCCACCGGGGAAGGTGCCAGAAAGGAGTTCTCTTGGTAGTTTTTACAGTACCCCGGTAGGCAGCTGAAAGGCGCCACAAAACTTGTTCTACCTGCTTTCTGGGCTGAGATGGGGAAGCACTGAATTTTGGACTCGGCTGGTGACAAAATGTTCCAAACACACCCCATGCACAACTCCACCGGGGAAGGTGCCAGAAAGGAATTCTCTTGGTAGTTTTTACAGTACCCCGGTAGGCAGCTGAAAGGCACCACAAAAGATGTTCTACCTGCTTTCTGGGCTGAGATGGGGAACCGCTGAATTTTGGACTCGGCTGGTGACAAAATGTTCCAAACACACCCCATGCACAACTCCACCGGGGAAGGTGCCAGAAAGGAATTCTGTTGGTAGTTTTTACACTACCCCGGTAGGCAGCTGAAAGGCGCCACAAAAGATGTTCTACCTGCTTTCTGGGCTGAGACGGGGAAGCGCTGAATTTTGGACTCGGCTGGTGACAAAATGTTCCAAACACACCCCATGCACAACTCCACCGGGGAAGGTGCCAGAAAGGAATTCTCTTGGTAGTTTTTACAGTACCCCGGTAGGCAGCTGAAAGGCACCACAAAAGATGTTCTACCTGCTTTCTGGGCTGAGATGGGGAAGCGCTGAATTTTGGACTCGGCTGGTGACAAAATGTTCCAAACACACCCCATGCACAACTCCACCGGGGAAGGTGCCAGAAAGGAATTCTCTTGGTAGTTTTTACAGTACCCCGGTAGGCAGCTGAAAGGCACCACAAAAGATGTTCTACCTGCTTTCTGGGCTGAGATGGGGAAGCGCTGAATTTTGGACTCGGCTGGTGACAAAATGTTCCAAACACACCCCATGCACAACTCCACCGGGGAAGGTGCCAGAAAGGAATTCTCTTGGTAGTTTTTACAGTACCCCGGTAGGCAGCTGAAAGGCACCACAAAAGATGTTCTACCTGCTTTCTGGGCTGAGATGGGGAAGCGCTGAATTTTGGACTCGGCTGGTGACAAAATGTTCCAAACACACCCCATGCACAACTCCACCGGGGAAGGTGCCAGAAAGGAGTTCTGTTGGTAGTTTTTACAGTACCCCGGTAGGCAGCTGAAAGGCACCACAAAAGATGTTCTACCTGCTTTCTGGGCTGAGATGGGGAAGCGCTGAATTTTGGACTCGGCTGGTGACAAAATGTTCCAAACACACCCCATGCACAACTCCACCGGGGAAGGTGCCAGAAAGGAATTCTCTTGGTAGTTTTTACAGTACCCCGGTAGGCAGCTGAAAGGCACCACAAAAGATCTTCTACCTGCTTTCTGAGCTGAGATGGGGAAGCGCTGAATTTTGGACTCGGCTGGTGACAAAATGTTCCAAACACACCCCATGCACAACTCCACCGGGGAAGGTGCCAGAAAGGAATTCTCTTGGTAGTTTTTACAGTACCCCGGTAGGCAGCTGAAAGGCGCCACAAAAGTTGTTCTACCTGCTTTCTGGGCTGAGATGGGGAAGCGCTGAATTTTGGACTCGGCTAGTGACAAAATGTTCCAAAGACACCCCATGCACAACTCCACCGGGGAAGGTGCCAGAAAGGAGTTCTGTTGGTAGTTTTTACAGTACCCCGGTAGGCAGCTGAAAGGCGCCACAAAACTAGTTCTACCTGCTTTCAGGGCTGAGATGGGGAAGCGCTGAATTTTGGACTCAGCTGGTGACAAAATGTTCCAAACACACCCCATGCACAACTCCACCAGGGAAGGTGCCAGAAAGGAATTCTCTTGGTAGTTTTTACAGTACCCCGGTAGGCAGCTGAAAGGCGCCACAAAAGTTGTTCTACCTGCTTTCTGGGCTGAGATGGGGAAGCGCTGAATTTTGGACTCGGCTGGTGACAAAATGTTCCAAACACACCCCATGCACAACTCCACCGGGGAAGGTGCCCGAAAGGAGTTCTCTTGGTAGTTTTTACAGTACCCCGGTAGGCAGCTGAAAGGCACCACAAAAGTTGTTCTACCTGCTTTCTGGGCTGAGATGGGGAAGCGCTGAATTTTGGACTCGGCTGGTGACAAAATGTTCCAAACACACCCCATGCACAACTCCACCGGGGAAGGTGCCAGAAAGGAATTCTGTTGGTAGTTTTTACAGTACCCCGGTAGGCAGCTGAAAGGCACCACAAAAGATGTTCTACCTGCTTTCTGGGCTGAGATGGGGAAGCGCTGAATTTTGGACTCGGCTGGTGACAAAATGTTCCAAACACACCGCATGCACAACTCCACCGGGGAAGGTGCCAGAAAGGAGTTCTCTTGGTAGTTTTTACAGTACCCCGGTAGGCAGCTGAAAGGCGCCACAAAAGTTGTTCTACCTGCTTTCTGGGCTGAGATGGGGAAGCGCTGAATTTTGGACTCGGCTGGTGACAAAATGTTCCAAACACACCCCATGCACAACTCCACCGGGGAAGGTGCCAGAAAGGAGTTCTCTTTGTAGTTTTTACAGTACCCCGGTAGGCAGCTGAAAGGCGCCACAAAACTTGTTCTACCTGCTTTCTGGGCTGAGATGGGGAAGCGCTGAATTTTGGACTCGGCTGGTGACAAAATGTTCCAAACACACCCCATGCACAACTCCACCGGGGAAGGTGCCAGAAAGGAGTTCTCTTGGTAGTTTTTACAGTACCCCGGTAGGCAGCTGAAAGGCACCACAAAACTTGTTCTACCTGCTTTCTGGGCTGAGATGGGGAAGCGCTGAATTTTGGACTCGGCTGGTGACAAAATTGTCCAAACACACCATATGCACAACTCCACCGGGGAAGGTGCCAGAAAGGAATTCTCTTGGTAGTTTTTACTGTACCCCGGTAGGCAGCTGAAAGGCGCCACAAAACTTGTTCTACCTGCTTTCTGGGCTGAGATGGGGAAGCGCTGAATTTTGGACTCGGCTGGTGACAAAATGTTCCAAACACACCCCATGCACAACTCCACCGGGGAAGGTGCCAGAAAGGAGTTCTCTTGGTAGTTTTTACAGTACCCCGGTAGGCAGCTGAAAGGCGCCACAAAACTTGTTCTACCTGCTTTCTGGGCTGAGATGGGGAAGCACTGAATTTTGGACTCGGCTGGTGACAAAATGTTCCAAACACACCCCATGCACAACTCCACCGGGGAAGGTGCCAGAAAGGAATTCTCTTGGTAGTTTTTACAGTACCCCGGTAGGCAGCTGAAAGGCACCACAAAAGATGTTCTACCTGCTTTCTGGGCTGAGATGGGGAACCGCTGAATTTTGGACTCGGCTGGTGACAAAATGTTCCAAACACACCCCATGCACAACTCCACCGGGGAAGGTGCCAGAAAGGAATTCTGTTGGTAGTTTTTACACTACCCCGGTAGGCAGCTGAAAGGCGCCACAAAAGATGTTCTACCTGCTTTCTGGGCTGAGACGGGGAAGCGCTGAATTTTGGACTCGGCTGGTGACAAAATGTTCCAAACACACCCCATGCACAACTCCACCGGGGAAGGTGCCAGAAAGGAATTCTCTTGGTAGTTTTTACAGTACCCCGGTAGGCAGCTGAAAGGCACCACAAAAGATGTTCTACCTGCTTTCTGGGCTGAGATGGGGAAGCGCTGAATTTTGGACTCGGGTGGTGACAAAATGTTCCAAACACACCCCATGCACAACTCCACCGGGGAAGGTGCCAGAAAGGAATTCTCTTGGTAGTTTTATAGTACCCCGGTAGGCAGCTGAAAGGCGCCACAAAACTAGTTCTACCTGCTTTCTGGGCTGAGACGGGGAAGCGCTGAATTTTGGACTCGGCTGGTGACAAAATGTTCCAAACACACCATATGCACAACTCCACCGGGGAAGGTGCCAGAAAGGAATTCTCTTGGTAGTTTTTACTGTACCCCGGTAGGCAGCTGAAAGGCGCCACAAAACTTGTTCTACCTGCTTTCTGGGCTGAGATGGGGAAGCACTGAATTTTGGACTCGGCTGGTGACAAAATGTTCCAAACACACCCCATGCACAACTCCACCGGGGAAGGTGCCAGAAAGGAGTTCTCTTGGTAGTTTTTACAGTACCCCGGTAGGCAGCTGAAAGGCGCCACAAAACTTGTTCTACCTGCTTTCTGGGCTGAGATGGGGAAGCGCTGAATTTTGGACTCGGCTGGTGACAAAATGTTCCAAACACACCCCATGCACAACTCCACCGGTGAAGGTGCCAGAAAGGAGTTCTCTTGGTAGTTTTTACAGTACCCCGGTAGGCAGCTGAAAGGCGCCACAAAACTTGTTCTACCTGCTTTCTGGGCTGAGATGGGGAAGCGCTGAATTTTGGACTCGGCTGGTGACAAAATGTTCCAAACACACCCGATGCACAACTCCACCGGGGAAGGTGCCAGAAAGGAGTTCTCTTGGTAGTTTTTACAGTACCCCGGTAGGCAGCTGAAAGGCGCCACAAAACTTGTTCTACCTGCTTTCTGGGCTGAGATGGGGAACCGCTGAATTTTGGACTCGGCTGGTGACAAAATGTTCCAAACACAGCCCATGCACAACTCCACCGGGGAAGGTGCCAGAAAGGAATTCTCTTGGTAGTTTTTACAGTACCCCGGTAGGCAGCTGAAAGGCGCCACAAAACTTGTTCTACCTGCTTTCTGGGCTGAGATGGGGAAGCGCTGAATTTTGGACTCGGCTGGTGACAAAATGTTCCAAAAACACCCCATGCACAACTCCACCGGGGAAGGTGCCAGAAAGGAATTCTGTTGGTAGTTTTTACAGTACCCCGGTAGGCAGCTGAAAGGCGCCACAAAACTAGTTCTACCTGCTTTCTGGGCTGAGATGGGGAAGCGCTGAATTTTGGACTCGGCTGGTGACAAAATGTTCCAAACACACCCCATGCACAACTCCACCGGGGAAGGTGCCAGAAAGGAATTCTCTTGGTAGTTTTTACAGTACCCCGGTAGGCAGCTGAAAGGCACCACAAAAGATGTTCTACCTGCTTTCTGGGCTGAGATGGGGAAGCGCTGAATTTTGGACTCGGCTGGTGACAAAATTGTCCAAACACACCATATGCACAACTCCACCGGGGAAGGTGCCAGAAAGGAGTTCTGTTGGTAGTTTTTACAGTACCCCGGTAGGCAGCTGAAAGGCACCACAAAAGTTGTTCTACCTGCTTTCTGGGCTGAGATGGGGAAGCGCTGAATTTTGGACTCGTCTGGTGACAAAATGTTCCAAACACACCCCATGCACAACTCCATCAGGGAAGGTGCCAGAAAGGAGTTCTCTTGGTAGTTTTTACAGTGCCCCGGTAGGCAGCTGAAAGGCGCCACAAAACTTGTTCTACCTGCTTTCTGGGCTGAGATGGGGAAGCGCTCAATTTTGTACTCAGCTGGTGACAAAATGTTCCAAACACACCCCATGCACAACTCCACCGGGGAAGGTGCCAGAAAGGAATTCTCTTGGTAGTTTTTACAGTACCCCGGTAGGCAGCTGAAAGGCACCACAAAAGATGTTCTACCTGCTTTCTGGGCTGAGATGGGGAACCGCTGAATTTTGGACTCGTCTGGTGACAAAATGTTCCAAACACACCCCATGCACAACTCCACCGGGGAAGGTGCCAGAAAGGAATTCTCTTGGTAGTTTTTACTGTACCCCGGTAGGCAGCTGAAAGGCGCCACAAAACTTTTTCTACCTGCTTTCTGGGCTGAGACGGGGAAGCGCTGAATTTTGGACTCGGCTGGTGACAAAATGTTCCAAACACACCCCATGCACAACTCCACCGGGGAAGGTGCCAGAAAGGAGTTCTCTTGGCAGTTTTTACAGTGCCCCGGTAGGCAGCTGAAAGGCGCCACAAAACTTGTTCTACCTGCTTTCTGGGCTGAGATGGGGAAGCGCTGAATTTTGGACTCGGCTGGTGACAAAATGTTCCAAACACACCCCATGCACAACTCCACCGGGGAAGGTGCCAGAAAGGAATTCTCTTGGTAGTTTTTACAGTACCCCGGTAGGCAGCTGAAAGGCACCACAAAAGATGTTCTACCTGCTTTCTGGGCTGAGATGGGGAACCGCTGAATTTTGGACTCGGCTGGTGACAAAATGTTCCAAACACACCCCATGCACAACTCCACCGGGGAAGGTGCCAGAAAGGAATTCTCTTGGTAGTTTTTACAGTACCCCGGTAGGCAGCTGAAAGGCACCACAAAAGATGTTCTACCTGCTTTCTGGGCTGAGATGGGGAAGCGCTGAATTTTGGACTCGGCTGGTGACAAAATGTTCCAAACACACCCCATGCACAACTCCACCGGGGAAGGTGCCAGAAAGGAGTTCTCTTGGTAGTTTTTACAGTACCCCGGTAGGCAGCTGAAAGGCACCACAAAACTTGTTCTACCTGCTTTCTGGGCTGAGATGGGGAAGCACTGAATTTTGGACTCGGCTGGTGACAAAATGTTCCAAACACACCCCATGCACAACTCCACCGGGGAAGGTGCCAGAAAGGAGTTCTGTTGGTAGTTTTTACAGTACCCCGGTAGGCAGCTGAAAGGCGCCACAAAACTTGTTCTACCTGCTTTCTGGGCTGAGATGGGGAAGCGCTGAATTTTGGACTCGGCTGGTGACAAAATGTTCCAAACACACCCCATGCACAACTCCACCGGGGAAGGTGCCAGAAAGGAGTTCTCTTGGTAGTTTTTACAGTACCCCGGTAGGCAGCTGAAAGGCGCCACAAAACTTGTTCTACCTGCTTTCTGGGCTGAGATGGGGAAGCGCTGAATTTTGTACTCGGCTGGTGACAAAATGTTCCAAACACACCCCATGCACAACTCCACCGGGGAAGGTGCCAGAAAGGAGTTCTCTTGGTAGTTTTTACAGTACCCCGGTAGGCAGCTGAAAGGCGCCACAAAAGTTGTTCTACCTGCTTTCTGGGCTGAGATGGGGAAGCGCTGAATTTTGGACTCGGCTGGTGACAAAATGTTCCAAACACACCCCATGCACAACTCCACCGGGGAAGGTGCCAGAAAGGAATTCTCTTGGTAGTTTTTACAGTACCCCGGTAGGCAGCTGAAAGGCGCCACAAAAGTTGTTCTACCTGCTTTCTGGGATGAGATGGGGAACCGCTGAATTTTGGACTCGGCTGGTGACAAAATGTTCCAAAAACACCCCATGCACAACTCCACCGGGGAAGGTGCCAGAAAGGAATTCTGTTGGTAGTTTTTACAGTACCCCGGTAGGCAGCTGAAAGGCGCCACAAAAGTTGTTCTACCTGCTTTCTGGGCTGAGATGGGGAACCGCTGAATTTTGGACTCGGCTGGTGACAAAATGTTCCAAAAACACCCCATGCACAACTCCACCGGGGAAGGTGCCAGAAAGGAATTCTGTTGGTAGTTTTTACAGTACCCCGGTAGGCAGCTGAAAGGCGCCACAAAACTAGTTCTACCTGCTTTCTGGGCTGAGATGGGGAAGCGCTGAATTTTGGACTCGGCTGGTGACAAAATGTTCCAAACACACCCCATGCACAACTCCACCGGGGAAGGTGCCAGAAAGGAATTCTCTTGGTAGTTTTTACAGTACCCCGGTAGGCAGCTGAAAGGCACCACAAAAGATGTTCTACCTGCTTTCTGGGCTGAGATGGGGAAGCGCTGAATTTTGGACTCGGCTGGTGACAAAATTGTCCAAACACACCATATGCACAACTCCACCGGGGAAGGTGCCAGAAAGGAGTTCTCTTGGTAGTTTTTACAGTACCCCGGTAGGCAGCTGAAAGGCACCACAAAAGTTGTTCTACCTGCTTTCTGGGCTGAGATGGGGAAGCGCTGAATTTTGGACTCGTCTGGTGACAAAATGTTCCAAACACACCCCATGCACAACTCCATCAGGGAAGGTGCCAGAAAGGAGTTCTCTTGGTAGTTTTTACAGTGCCCCGGTAGGCAGCTGAAAGGCGCCACAAAACTTGTTCTACCTGCTTTCTGGGCTGAGATGGGGAAGCGCTCAATTTTGTACTCAGCTGGTGACAAAATGTTCCAAACACACCCCATGCACAACTCCACCGGGGAAGGTGCCAGAAAGGAATTCTCTTGGTAGTTTTTACAGTACCCCGGTAGGCAGCTGAAAGGCACCACAAAAGATGTTCTACCTGCTTTCTGGGCTGAGATGGGGAAGCGCTGAATTTTGGACTCGTCTGGTGACAAAATGTTCCAAACACACCCCATGCACAACTCCACCGGGGAAGGTGCCAGAAAGGAATTCTCTTGGTAGTTTTTACTGTACCCCGGTAGGCAGCTGAAAGGCGCCACAAAACTTTTTCTACCTGCTTTCTGGGCTGAGACGGGGAAGCGCTGAATTTTGGACTCGGCTGGTGACAAAATGTTCCAAACACACCCCATGCACAACTCCACCGGGGAAGGTGCCAGAAAGGAGTTCTCTTGGCAGTTTTTACAGTGCCCCGGTAGGCAGCTGAAAGGCGCCACAAAACTTGTTCTACCTGCTTTCTGGGCTGAGATGGGGAAGCGCTGAATTTTGGACTCGGCTGGTGACAAAATGTTCCAAACACACCCCATGCACAACTCCACCGGGGAAGGTGCCAGAAAGGAATTCTCTTGGTAGTTTTTACAGTACCCCGGTAGGCAGCTGAAAGGCACCACAAAAGATGTTCTACCTGCTTTCTGGGCTGAGATGGGGAAGCGCTGAATTTTGGACTCGTCTGGTGACAAAATGTTCCAAACACACCCCATGCACAACTCCATCAGGGAAGGTGCCAGAAAGGAGTTCTCTTGGTAGTTTTTACAGTGCCCCGGTAGGCAGCTGAAAGGCGCCACAAAACTTGTTCTACCTGCTTTCTGGGCTGAGATGGGGAAGCGCTCAATTTTGTACTCAGCTGGTGACAAAATGTTCCAAACACACCCCATGCACAACTCCACCGGGGAAGGTGCCAGAAAGGAATTCTCTTGGTAGTTTTTACAGTACCCCGGTAGGCAGCTGAAAGGCACCACAAAAGATGTTCTACCTGCTTTCTGGGCTGAGATGGGGAACCGCTGAATTTTGGACTCGTCTGGTGACAAAATGTTCCAAACACACCCCATGCACAACTCCACCGGGGAAGGTGCCAGAAAGGAATTCTCTTGGTAGTTTTTACTGTACCCCGGTAGGCAGCTGAAAGGCGCCACAAAACTTTTTCTACCTGCTTTCTGGGCTGAGACGGGGAAGCGCTGAATTTTGGACTCGGCTGGTGACAAAATGTTCCAAACACACCCCATGCACAACTCCACCGGGGAAGGTGCCAGAAAGGAGTTCTCTTGGCAGTTTTTACAGTGCCCCGGTAGGCAGCTGAAAGGCGCCACAAAACTTGTTCTACCTGCTTTCTGGGCTGAGATGGGGAAGCGCTGAATTTTGGACTCGGCTGGTGACAAAATGTTCCAAACACACCCCATGCACAACTCCACCGGGGAAGGTGCCAGAAAGGAATTCTCTTGGTAGTTTTTACAGTACCCCGGTAGGCAGCTGAAAGGCACCACAAAAGATGTTCTACCTGCTTTCTGGGCTGAGATGGGGAACCGCTGAATTTTGGACTCGGCTGGTGACAAAATGTTCCAAACACACCCCATGCACAACTCCACCGGGGAAGGTGCCAGAAAGGAATTCTCTTGGTAGTTTTTACAGTACCCCGGTAGGCAGCTGAAAGGCACCACAAAAGATGTTCTACCTGCTTTCTGGGCTGAGATGGGGAAGCGCTGAATTTTGGACTCGGCTGGTGACAAAATGTTCCAAACACACCCCATGCACAACTCCACCGGGGAAGGTGCCAGAAAGGAGTTCTCTTGGTAGTTTTTACAGTACCCCGGTAGGCAGCTGAAAGGCACCACAAAACTTGTTCTACCTGCTTTCTGGGCTGAGATGGGGAAGCACTGAATTTTGGACTCGGCTGGTGACAAAATGTTCCAAACACACCCCATGCACAACTCCACCGGGGAAGGTGCCAGAAAGGAGTTCTGTTGGTAGTTTTTACAGTACCCCGGTAGGCAGCTGAAAGGCGCCACAAAACTTGTTCTACCTGCTTTCTGGGCTGAGATGGGGAAGCGCTGAATTTTGGACTCGGCTGGTGACAAAATGTTCCAAACACACCCCATGCACAACTCCACCGGGGAAGGTGCCAGAAAGGAGTTCTCTTGGTAGTTTTTACAGTACCCCGGTAGGCAGCTGAAAGGCGCCACAAAACTTGTTCTACCTGCTTTCTGGGCTGAGATGGGGAAGCGCTGAATTTTGTACTCGGCTGGTGACAAAATGTTCCAAACACACCCCATGCACAACTCCACCGGGGAAGGTGCCAGAAAGGAGTTCTCTTGGTAGTTTTTACAGTACCCCGGTAGGCAGCTGAAAGGCGCCACAAAACTTGTTCTACCTGCTTTCTGGGCTGAGATGGGGAAGCGCTGAATTTTGGACTCGGCTGGTGACAAAATGTTCCAAACACACCCCATGCACAACTCCACCGGGGAAGGTGCCAGAAAGGAATTCTCTTGGTAGTTTTTACAGTACCCCGGTAGGCAGCTGAAAGGCGCCACAAAAGTTGTTCTACCTGCTTTCTGGGCTGAGATGGGGAAGCGCTGAATTTTGGACTCGGCTGGTGACAAAATGTTCCAAAAACACCCCATGCACAACTCCACCGGGGAAGGTGCCAGAAAGGAATTCTGTTGGTAGTTTTTACAGTACCCCGGTAGGCAGCTGAAAGGCGCCACAAAAGTTGTTCTACCTGCTTTCTGGGCTGAGATGGGGAAGCGCTGAATTTTGGACTCGGCTGGTGACAAAATGTTCCAAAAACACCCCATGCACAACTCCACCGGGGAAGGTGCCAGAAAGGAATTCTGTTGGTAGTTTTTACAGTACCCCGGTAGGCAGCTGAAAGGCGCCACAAAACTAGTTCTACCTGCTTTCTGGGCTGAGATGGGGAAGCGCTGAATTTTGGACTCGGCTGGTGACAAAATGTTCCAAACACACCCCATGCACAACTCCACCGGGGAAGGTGCCAGAAAGGAATTCTCTTGGTAGTTTTTACAGTACCCCGGTAGGCAGCTGAAAGGCACCACAAAAGATGTTCTACCTGCTTTCTGGGCTGAGATGGGGAAGCGCTGAATTTTGGACTCGGCTGGTGACAAAATTGTCCAAACACACCATATGCACAACTCCACCGGGGAAGGTGCCAGAAAGGAGTTCTGTTGGTAGTTTTTACAGTACCCCGGTAGGCAGCTGAAAGGCACCACAAAAGTTGTTCTACCTGCTTTCTGGGCTGAGATGGGGAAGCGCTGAATTTTGGACTCGTCTGGTGACAAAATGTTCCAAACACACCCCATGCACAACTCCATCAGGGAAGGTGCCAGAAAGGAGTTCTCTTGGTAGTTTTTACAGTGCCCCGGTAGGCAGCTGAAAGGCGCCACAAAACTTGTTCTACCTGCTTTCTGGGCTGAGATGGGGAAGCGCTCAATTTTGTACTCAGCTGGTGACAAAATGTTCCAAACACACCCCATGCACAACTCCACCGGGGAAGGTGCCAGAAAGGAATTCTCTTGGTAGTTTTTACAGTACCCCGGTAGGCAGCTGAAAGGCACCACAAAAGATGTTCTACCTGCTTTCTGGGCTGAGATGGGGAAGCGCTGAATTTTGGACTCGTCTGGTGACAAAATGTTCCAAACACACCCCATGCACAACTCCACCGGGGAAGGTGCCAGAAAGGAATTCTCTTGGTAGTTTTTACTGTACCCCGGTAGGCAGCTGAAAGGCGCCACAAAACTTTTTCTACCTGCTTTCTGGGCTGAGACGGGGAAGCGCTGAATTTTGGACTCGGCTGGTGACAAAATGTTCCAAACACACCCCATGCACAACTCCACCGGGGAAGGTGCCAGAAAGGAGTTCTCTTGGCAGTTTTTACAGTGCCCCGGTAGGCAGCTGAAAGGCGCCACAAAACTTGTTCTACCTGCTTTCTGGGCTGAGATGGGGAAGCGCTGAATTTTGGACTCGGCTGGTGACAAAATGTTCCAAACACACCCCATGCACAACTCCACCGGGGAAGGTGCCAGAAAGGAATTCTCTTGGTAGTTTTTACAGTACCCCGGTAGGCAGCTGAAAGGCACCACAAAAGATGTTCTACCTGCTTTCTGGGCTGAGATGGGGAACCGCTGAATTTTGGACTCGGCTGGTGACAAAATGTTCCAAACACACCCCATGCACAACTCCACCGGGGAAGGTGCCAGAAAGGAATTCTCTTGGTAGTTTTTACAGTACCCCGGTAGGCAGCTGAAAGGCACCACAAAAGATGTTCTACCTGCTTTCTGGGCTGAGATGGGGAAGCGCTGAATTTTGGACTCGGCTGGTGACAAAATGTTCCAAACACACCCCATGCACAACTCCACCGGGGAAGGTGCCAGAAAGGAGTTCTCTTGGTAGTTTTTACAGTACCCCGGTAGGCAGCTGAAAGGCACCACAAAACTTGTTCTACCTGCTTTCTGGGCTGAGATGGGGAAGCACTGAATTTTGGACTCGGCTGGTGACAAAATGTTCCAAACACACCCCATGCACAACTCCACCGGGGAAGGTGCCAGAAAGGAGTTCTGTTGGTAGTTTTTACAGTACCCCGGTAGGCAGCTGAAAGGTGCCACAAAACTTGTTCTACCTGCTTTCTGGGCTGAGATGGGGAAGCGCTGAATTTTGGACTCGGCTGGTGACAAAATGTTCCAAACACACCCCATGCACAACTCCACCGGGGAAGGTGCCAGAAAGGAGTTCTCTTGGTAGTTTTTACAGTACCCCGGTAGGCAGCTGAAAGGCGCCACAAAACTTGTTCTACCTGCTTTCTGGGCTGAGATGGGGAAGCGCTGAATTTTGTACTCGGCTGGTGACAAAATGTTCCAAACACACCCCATGCACAACTCCACCGGGGAAGGTGCCAGAAAGGAGTTCTCTTGGTAGTTTTTACAGTACCCCGGTAGGCAGCTGAAAGGCGCCACAAAACTTGTTCTACCTGCTTTCTGGGCTGAGATGGGGAAGCGCTGAATTTTGGACTCGGCTGGTGACAAAATGTTCCAAACACACCCCATGCACAACTCCACCGGGGAAGGTGCCAGAAAGGAATTCTCTTGGTAGTTTTTACAGTACCCCGGTAGGCAGCTGAAAGGCGCCACAAAAGTTGTTCTACCTGCTTTCTGGGCTGAGATGGGGAAGCGCTGAATTTTGGACTCGGCTGGTGACAAAATGTTCCAAAAACACCCCATGCACAACTCCACCGGGGAAGGTGCCAGAAAGGAATTCTGTTGGTAGTTTTTACAGTACCCCGGTAGGCAGCTGAAAGGCGCCACAAAACTAGTTCTACCTGCTTTCTGGGCTGAGATGGGGAAGCGCTGAATTTTGGACTCGGCTGGTGACAAAATGTTCCAAACACACCCCATGCACAACTCCACCGGGGAAGGTGCCAGAAAGGAATTCTCTTGGTAGTTTTTACTGTACCCCGGTAGGCAGCTGAAAGGCGCCACAAAACTTTTTCTACCTGCTTTCTGGGCTGAGACGGGGAAGCGCTGAATTTTGGACTCGGCTGGTGACAAAATGTTCCAAACACACCCCATGCACAACTCCACCGGGGAAGGTGCCAGAAAGGAGTTCTCTTGGCAGTTTTTACAGTACCCCGGTAGGCAGCTGAAAGGCACCACAAAAGATGTTCTACCTGCTTTCTGGGCTGAGATGGGGAAGCGCTGAATTTTGGACTCGGCTGGTGACAAAATGTTCCAAACACACCCCATGCACAACTCCACCGGGGAAGGTGCCAGAAAGGAATTCTCTTGGTAGTTTTTACAGTACCCCGGTAGGCAGCTGAAAGGCACCACAAAAGATGTTCTACCTGCTTTCCGGGCTGAGATGGGGAAGCGCTGAATTTTGGACTCGGCTGGTGACAAAATGTTCCAAACACACCCCATGCACAACTACACCGGGGAAGGTGCCAGAAAGGAATTCTCTTGGTAGTTTTTACAGTACCCCGGTAGGCAGCTGAAAGGCGCCACAAAACTTGTTCTACCTGCTTTCTGGGCTGAGATGGGGAAGCGCTGAATTTTGGACTCGGCTGGTGACAAAATGTTCCAAACACACCCCATGCACAACTCCACCGGGGAAGGTGCCAGAAAGGAGTTCTCTTGGTAGTTTTTACAGTACTCCGGTAGGCAGCTGAAAGGCACCACAAAAGATGTTCTACCTGCTTTCTGGGCTGAGATGGGGAAGCGCTGAATTTTGGACTCGGCTGGTGACAAAATGTTCCAAACACACTATATGCACAACTCCACCGGGGAAGGTGCCAGAAAGGAGTTCTCTTGGTAGTTTTTACAGTACCCCGGTAGGCAGCTGAAAGGCACCACAAAACTTGTTCTACCTGTTTTCTGGGCTGAGATGGGGAAGCACTGAATTTTGGACTCGGCTGGTGACAAAATGTTCCAAACACACCCCATGCACAACTCCACCGGGGAAGGTGCCAGAAAGGAATTCTCTTGGTAGTTTTTACAGTACCCCGGTAGGCAGCTGAAAGGCGCCACAAAAATTGTTCTACCTGCTTTCTGGGCTGAGATGGGGAAGCGCTGAATTTTGGACTCGGCTGGTGACAAAATTTTCCAAACACACCCCATGCACAACTACACCGGGGAAGGTGCCAGAAAGGAGTTCTGTTGGTAGTTTTTACACTACCCCGGTAGGCAGCTGAAAGGCACCACAAAAGTTGTTCTACCTGCTTTCTGGGCTGAGATGGGGAACCGCTGAATTTTGGACTCGGCTGGTGACAAAATGTTCCAAACACACCCCATGCACAACTCCACCGGGGAAGGTGCCAGAAAGGAGTTCTCTTGGTAGTTTTTACAGTGCCCCGGTAGGCAGCTGAAAGGCGCCACAAAACTAGTTCTACCTGCTTTCTGGGCTGAGATGGGGAACCGCTGAATTTTGGACTCGGCTGATGGCAAAATGTTCCAAACACACCCCATGCACAACTCCACCGGGGAAGGTGCCAGAAAGGAGTTCTCTTGGTAGTTTTTACAGTGCCCCGGTAGGCAGCTGAAAGGCACCACAAAAGTTGTTCTACCTGCTTTCTGGGCTGAGATGGGGAAGCGCTGAATTTTGGACTCGGCTGGTGACAAAATGTTCCAAACACACCCCATGCACAACTCCACCGGGGAAGGTGCCAGAAAGGAATTCTCTTGGTAGTTTTTACAGTACCCCGGTAGGCAGCTGAAAGGCGCCACAAAACTTGTTCTACCTGCTTTCTGGGCTGAGATGGGGAAGCGCTGAATTTTGGACTCGGCTGGTGACAAAATTGTCCAAACACACCATATGCACAACTCCACCGGGGAAGGTGCCAGAAAGGAGTTCTGTTGGTAGTTTTTACAGTACCCCGGTAGGCAGCTGAAAGGCACCACAAAACTTGTTCTACCTGCTTTCTGGGCTGAGATGGGGAAGCGCTGAATTTTGGACTCGGCTGGTGACAAAATGTTCCAAACACACCCCATGCACAACTCCACCGGGGAAGGTGCCAGAAAGGAGTTCTCTTGGTAGTTTTTACAGTACCCCGGTAGGCAGCTGAAAGGCGCCACAAAACTTGTTCTACCTGCTTTCTGGGCTGAGATGGGGAAGCGCTGAATTTTGGACTCGGCTGGTGACAAAATGTTCCAAACACACCCCATGCACAACTCCACCGGGGAAGGTGCCAGAAAGGAGTTCTCTTGGTAGTTTTTACAGTACCCCGGTAGGCAGCTGAAAGGCCCCACTAAACTTGTTCTACCTGCTTTCTGGGCTGAGATGGGGAAGCGCTGAATTTTGGAC
The DNA here is from genome assembly GCF_023634085.1 of Falco cherrug. Lineage (NCBI taxonomy): Eukaryota > Metazoa > Chordata > Aves > Falconiformes > Falconidae > Falco > Falco cherrug. The sequence continues at coordinate 12,150,273 of NC_073719.1, read as the reverse complement.
TCGGCTGGTGACAAAATGTTCCAAACACACCCCATGCACAACTCCACCGGGGAAGGTGCCAGAAAGGAATTCCCTTGGTAGTTTTTACAGTACCCCGGTAGGCAGCTGAAAGGCGCCACAAAACTTGTTCTACCTGCTTTCTGGGCTGAGATGGGGAAGCGCTGAATTTTGGACTCGGCTGGTGACAAAATGTTCCAAACACACCCCATGCACAACTCCACCGGGGAAGGTGCCAGAAAGGAATTCTCTTGGTAGTTTTTACAGTACCCCGGTAGGCAGCTGAAAGGCGCCACAAAACTTGTTCTACCTGCTTTCTGGGCTGAGATGGGGAAGCGCTGAATTTTGGACTCGGCTGGTGACAAAATGTTCCAAACACACCCCATGCACAACTCCACCGGGGAAGGTGCCAGAAAGGAGTTCTCTTGGTAGTTTTTACAGTACCCCGGTAGGCAGCTGAAAGGCGCCACAAAACTTGTTCTACCTGCTTTCTGGGCTGAGATGGGGAAGCACTGAATTTTGGACTCGGCTGGTGACAAAATGTTCCAAACACACCCCATGCACAACTCCACCGGGGAAGGTGCCAGAAAGGAATTCTCTTGGTAGTTTTTACAGTACCCCGGTAGGCAGCTGAAAGGCACCACAAAAGATGTTCTACCTGCTTTCTGGGCTGAGATGGGGAAGCGCTGAATTTTGGACTCGGCTGGTGACAAAATGTTCCAAACACACCCCATGCACAACTCCACCGGGGAAGTTGCCAGAAAGGAGTTCTGTTGGTAGTTTTTACACTACCCCGGTAGGCAGCTGAAAGGCACCACAAAAGTTGTTCTACCTGCTTTCTGGGCTGAGATGGGGAAGCGCTGAATTTTGGACTCGGCTGGTGACAAAATGTTCCAAACACACCCCATGCACAACTCCATCAGGGAAGGTGCCAGAAAGGAGTTCTCTTGGTAGTTTTTACAGTACCCCGGTAGGCAGCTGAAAGGCACCACAAAACTTGTTCTACCTGCTTTCTGGGCTGAGATGGGGAAGCGCTCAATTTTTTACTCAGCTGGTGACAAAATGTTCCAAACACACCCCATGCACAACTCCACCGGGGAAGGTGCCAGAAAGGAGTTCTCTTGGTAGTTTTTACAGTACCCCGGTAGGAAGCTGAAAGGCGCTACAAAACTTGTTCTACCTGCTTTCTGGGCTGAGATGGGGAACCGCTGAATTTTGGACTCGGCTGGTGACAAAATGTTCCAAACACACCCCATGCACAACTCCACCGGGGAAGGTGCCAGAAAGGAATTCTCTTGGTAGTTTTTACAGTACCCCGGTAGGCAGCTGAAAGGCGCCACAAAAGATGTTCTACCTGCTTTCTGGGCTGAGATGGGGAACCGCTGAATTTTGGACTCGGCTGGTGACAAAATGTTCCAAACACACCCCATGCACAACTCCACCGGGGAAGGTGCCAGAAAGGAGTTCTCTTGGTAGTTTTTACAGTACCCTAGTAGGCAGCTGAAAGGCGCCACAAAACTTGTTCTACCTGCTTTCTGGGCTGAGATGGGGAACCGCTGAATTTTGGACTCGGCTGGTGACAAAATGTTCCAAACACACCCCATGCACAACTCCACCGGGGAAGGTGCCAGAAAGGAGTTCTCTTGGTAGTTTTTACAGTACCCCGGTAGGCAGCTGAAAGGCGCCACAAAACTTGTTCTACCTGCTTTCTGGGCTGAGATGGGGAAGCGCTGAATTTGGACTCGGCTGGTGACAAAATGTTCCAAACACACCCCATGCACAACTCCACCGGGGAAGGTACCAGAAAGGAGTTCTCTTGGTAGTTTTTACAGTACCCCGGTAGGCAGCTGAAAGACGCTAGAAAACTTGTTCTACCTGCTTTCTGGGCTGAGCTGGGGAACCGCTGAATTTTGGACTCGGCTGGTGACAAAATGTTCCAAACACACCCCATGCACAACTCCACCGGGGAAGGTGCCAGAAAGGAGTTCTCTTGGTAGTTTTTACAGTACCCCGGTAGGCAGCTGAAAGGCGCCACAAAAGTTGTTCTACCTGCTTTCTGGGCTGAGATGGGGAAGCGCTGAATTTTGGACTCGGCTGGTGACAAAATGTTCCAAACACACCCCATGCACAACTCCACCGGGGAAGGTGCCAGAAAGGAATTCTCTTGGTAGTTTTTACAGTACCCCGGTAGGCAGCTGAAAGGCGCCACAAAACTTGTTCTACCTGCTTTCTGGGCTGAGATGGGGAAGCGCTGAATTTTGGACTCGGCTGGTGACAAAATGTTCCAAACACACCCCATGCACAACTCCACCGGGGAAGGTGCCAGAAAGGAGTTCTCTTGGTAATTTTTACAGTACCCCGGTAGGCAGCTGAAAGGCGCCACAAAACTTGTTCTACCTGCTTTCTGGGCTGAGATGGGGAAGCGCTGAATTTTGGACTCGGCTGGTGACAAAATGTTCCAAACACACCCCATGCACAACTCCACCGGGGAAGGTGCCAGAAGGAGTTCTCTTGGTAGTTTTTACAGTACCCCGGTAGGCAGCTGAAAGGCGCCACAAAAGATGTTCTATCTGCTTTCTGGGCTGAGATGGGGAACCGCTGAATTTTGGACTCGGCTGGTGACAAAATTGTCCAAACACACCATATGCACAACTCCACCGGGGAAGGTGCCAGAAAGGAGTTCTCTTGGTAGTTTTTACAGTACCCCGGTAGGCAGCTGAAAGGCGCCACAAATGTTGTTCTACCTGCTTTCTGGGCTGAGATGGGGAACCGCTGAATTTTGGACTCGGCTGGTGACAAAATGTTCCAAACACACCCCATGCACAACTCCACCGGGGAAGGTGCCAGAAAGGAGTTCTGTTGGTAGTTTTTACAGTGCCCCGGTAGGCAGCTGAAAGGCGCCACAAAACTTGTTCTACCTGCTTTCTGGGCTGAGACGGGGAACCGCTGAATTTTGGACTCGGCTGGTGACATAATGTTCCAAACACACCCCATGCACAACTCCACCGGGGAAGGTGCCAGAAAGGAATTCTCTTGGTAGTTTTTACAGTACCCCGGTAGGCAGCTGAAAGGCACCACAAAAGATGTTCTACCTGCTTTCTGGGCTGAGATGGGGAACCGCTGAATTTTGGACTCGGCTGGTGACAAAATGTTCCAAACACACCCCATGCACAACTCCACCGGGGAAGGTGCCAGAAAGGAGTTCTGTTGGTAGTTTTTACAGTGCCCCAGTAGGCAGCTGAAAGGCGCCACAAAACTTGTTCTACCTGCTTTCTGGGCTGAGACGGGGAACCGCTGAATTTTGGACTCGGCTGGTGACAAAATGTTCCAAACACACCCCATGCACAACTCCACCGGGGAAGGTGCCAGAAAGGAGTTCTCTTGGTAGTTTTTACAGTACCCCGGTAGGCAGCTGAAAGGCGCCACAAAAGTTGTTCTACCTGCTTTCTGGGCTGAGATGGGGAAGCGCTGAATTTTGGACTCGGCTGGTGACAAAATGTTCCAAACACACCCCATGCACAACTCCACCGGGGAAGGTGCCAGAAAGGAATTCTGTTGGTAGTTTTTACAGTACCCCGGTAGGCAGCTGAAAGGCACCACAAAGCTTGTTCTACCTGCTTTCTGGGCTGAGATGGGGAAGCGCTGAATTTTGGACTCGGCTGGTGACAAAATGTTCCAAACACACCCCATGCACAACTCCACCGGGGAAGGTGCCAGAAAGGAATTCTCTTGGTAGTTTTTACAGTACCCCGGTAGGCAGCTGAAAGGCACCACAAAAGATGTTCTACCTGCTTTCTGGGCTGAGATGGGGAAGCGCTGAATTTTGGACTCGGCTGGTGACAAAATGTTCCAAACACACCCCATGCACAACTCCACCGGGGAAGGTGCCAGAAAGGAATTCTCTTGGTAGTTTTTACAGTACCCCGGTAGGCAGCTGAAAGGCACCACAAAAGATGTTCTACCTGCTTTCTGGGCTGAGATGGGGAAGCGCTGAATTTTGGACTCGGCTGGTGACAAAATGTTCCAAACACACCCCATGCACAACTCCACCGGGGAAGATGCCAGAAAGGAGTTCTCTTGGTAGTTTTTACAGTACCCCAGTAGGCAGCTGAAAGGCACCACAAAACTTGTTCTACCTGCTTTCTGGGCTGAGATGGGGAAGCGCTGAATTTTGGACTCGGCTGGTGACAAAATGTTCCAAACACACCATATGCACAACTCCACCGGGGAAGGTGCCAGAAAGGAGTTCTCTTGGTAGTTTTTACAGTACCCCGTTAGGCAGCTGAAAGGCGCCACTAAAGATGTTCTACCTGCTTTCTGGGCTGAGATGGGGAAGCGCTGAATTTTGGACTCGGCTGGTGACAAAATGTTCCAAACACACCCCATGCACAACTCCACCGGGGAAGGTGCCAGCAAGGAGTTCTCTTGGTAGTTTTTACAGTGCCCCGGTAGGCAGCTGAAAGGCGCCACAAAACTTGTTCTACCTGCTTTCTGGGCTGAGACGGGGAAGCGCTGAATTTTGGACTCGGCTGGTGACAAAATGTTCCAAACACACCCCATGCACAACTCCACCAGGGAAGGTGCCAGAAAGGAATTCTCTTGGTAGTTTTTACAGTACCCCGGTAGGCAGCTGAAAGGCACCACAAAAGATGTTCTACCTGCTTTCTGGGCTGAGATGGGGAAGCGCTGAATTTTGGACTCGGCTGGTGACAAAATGTTCCAAACACACCCCATGCACAACTCCACCGGGGAAGGTGCCAGAAAGGAGTTCTCTTGGTAGTTTTTACAGTACCCCGGTAGGCAGCTGAAAGGCACCACAAAACTTGTTCTACCTGCTTTCTGGGCTGAGATGGGGAAGCGCTGAATTTTGGACTCGGCTGGTGACAAAATGTTCCAAACACACCCCATGCACAACTCCACCGGGGAAGGTGCCAGAAAGGAATTCTCTTGGTAGTTTTTACAGTACCCCGGTAGGCAGCTGAAAGGCACCACAAAAGATGTTCTACCTGCTTTCTGGGCTGAGCTGGGGAACCGCTGAATTTTGGACTCGGCTGGTGACAAAATGTTCCAAACACACCCCATGCACAACTCCACCGGGGAAGGTGCCAGAAAGGAATTCTCTTGGTAGTTTTTACAGTACCCCGGTAGGCAGCTGAAAGGCACCACAAAAGATGTTCTACCTGCTTTCTGGGCTGAGATGGGGAAGCGCTGAATTTTGGACTCGGCTGGTGACAAAATGTTCCAAACACACCCCATGCACAACTCCACCGGGGAAGATGCCAGAAAGGAGTTCTCTTGGTAGTTTTTACAGTACCCCAGTAGGCAGCTGAAAGGCGCCACAAAACTTGTTCTACCTGCTTTCTGGGCTGAGATGGGGAAGCGCTGAATTTTGGACTCGGCTGGTGACAAAATGTTCCAAACACACCATATGCACAACTCCACCGGGGAAGGTGCCGGAAAGGAGTTCTCTTGGTAGTTTTTACAGTACCCCGGTAGGCAGCTGAAAGGCGCCACAAAAGATGTTCTACCTGCTTTCTGGGCTGAGATGGGGAAGCGCTGAATTTTGGACTCGGCTGGTGACAAAATGTTCCAAACACACCCCATGCACAACTCCACCGGGGAAGGTGCCAGAAGGAGTTCTGTTGGTAGTTTTTACAGTACCCCGGTAGTCAGCTGAAAGGCACCACAAAAGATGTTCTACCTGCTTTCTGGGCTGAGATGGGGAACCGCTGAATTTTGGACTCGGCTGGTGACAAAATTGTCCAAACACACCATATGCACAACTCCACCGGGGAAGGTGCCAGAAAGGAGTTCTCTTGGTAGTTTTTACAGTACCCCGGTAGGCAGCTGAAAGGCGCCACAAAACTTGTTCTACCTGCTTTCTGGGCTGAGATGGGGAAGCGCTGAATTTTGGACTCGGCTGGTGACAAAATGTTCCAAACACACCCCATGCACAACTCCACCGGGGAAGGTGCCAGAAAGGAGTTCTCTTGGTAGTTTTTACAGTACCCCGGTAGGCAGCTGAAAGGCGCTACAAAACTTGTTCTACCTGCTTTCTGGGCTGAGATGGGGAAGCGCTGAATTTTGGACTCGGCTGGTGACAAAATGTTCCAAACACACCCCATGCACAACTCCACCGGGGAAGGTGCCAGAAAGGAGTTCTCTTGGTAGTTTTTACAGTACCCCGGTAGGCAGCTGAAAGGCGCCACAAAACTTTTTCTACCTGCTTTCTGGGCTGAGATGGGGAACCGCTGAATTTTGGACTCGGCTGGTGGCAAAATGTTCCAAACACACCCCATGCACAACTCCACAGGGGAAGGTGCCAGAAAGGAGTTCTCTTGGTAGTTTTTACAGTACCCCGGTAGGCAGCTGAAAGGCGCCACAAAAGTTGTTCTACCTGCTTTCTGGGCTGAGATGGGGAAGCGCTGAATTTTGGACTCGGCTGGTGACAAAATTGTCCAAACACACCATATGCACAACTCCACCGGGGAAGGTGCCAGAAAGGAGTTCTGTTGGTAGTTTTTACAGTACCCCGGTAGGCAGCTGAAAGGCGCCACAAAACTTGTTCTACCTGCTTTCTGGGCTGAGACGGGGAAGCGCTGAATTTTGGACTCGGCTGGTGACAAAATGTTCAAAACACACCCCATGCACAACTCCACCGGGGAAGGTGCCAGAAAGGAGTTCTCTTGGTAGTTTTTACAGTACCCCGGTAGGCAGCTGAAAGGCGCCACAAAAGTTGTTCTAACTTCTTTCTGGGCTGAGATGGGGAAGCGCTGAATTTTGGACTCGGCTGGTGACAAAATGTTCCAAACACGCCCCATGCACAACTCCACCGGGGAAGGTGCCAGAAAGGAGTTCTGTTGGTAGTTTTTACACTACCCCGGTAGGCAGCTGAAAGGCGCCACAAAAGTTGTTCTACCTGCTTTCTGGGCTGAGATGGGGAAGCGCTGAATTTTGGACTCGGCTGGTGACAAAATGTTCCAAACACACCCCATGCACAACTCCACCGGGGAAGGTGCCAGAAAGGAATTCTGTTGGTAGTTTTTACAGTACCCCGGTAGGCAGCTGAAAGGCGCTACAAAACTTGTTCTACCTGCTTTCTGGGCTGAGATGGGGAACCGCTGAATTTTGGACTCGGCTGGTGACAAAATGTTCCAAACACACCCCATGCACAACTCCACCGGGGAAGGTGCCAGAAAGGAGTTCTGTTGGTAGTTTTTACAGTGCCCCGGTAGGCAGCTGAAAGGCACCACAAAACTTGTTCTACCTGCTTTCTGGGCTGAGATGGGGAACCGCTGAATTTTGGACTCGGCTGGTGACATAATGTTCCAAACACACCCCATGCACAACTCCACCGGGGAAGGTGCCAGAAAGGAATTCTCTTGGTAGTTTTTACAGTACCCCGGTAGGCAGCTGAAAGGCACCACAAAAGATGTTCTACCTGCTTTCTGGGCTGAGATGGGGAACCGCTGAATTTTGGACTCGGCTGGTGACAAAATGTTCCAAACACACCCCATGCACAACTCCACCGGGGAAGGTGCCAGAAAGGAGTTCTCTTGGTAGTTTTTACAGTACCCCGGTAGGCAGCTGAAAGGCGCCACAAAAGATGTTCTACCTGCTTTCTGGGCTGAGATGGGGAAGCGCTGAATTTTGGACTCGGCTGGTGACAAAATGTTCCAAACACACCCCATGCACAACTCCACCGGGGAAGGTGCCAGAAAGGAATTCTCTTGGTAGTTTTTACACTACCCCAGTAGGCAGCTGAAAGGCACCACAAAACTTGTTCTACCTGCTTTCTGGGCTGAGATGGGGAAGCGCTGAATTTTGGACTCGGCTGGTGACATAATTGTCCAAACACACCCCATGCACAACTCCACCGGGGAAGGTGCCAGAAAGGAGTTCTGTTGGTAGTTTTTACAGTACCCCGGTAGGCAGCTGAAAGGCGCCACAAAAGTTGTTCTACCTGCTTTCTGGGCTGAGACGGGGAAGCGCTGAATTTTGGACTCGGCTGGTGACAAAATGTTCCAAACACACCCCATGCACAACTCCACCGGGGAAGGTGCCAGAAAGGAGTTCTGTTGGTAGTTTTTACAGTGCCCCGGTAGGCAGCTGAAAGGCGCCACAAAAGTTGTTCTACCTGCTTTCTGGGCTGAGACGGGGAACCGCTGAATTTTGGACTCGGCTGGTGACAAAATGTTCCAAACACACCCCATGCACAACTCCACCGGGGAAGGTGCCAGAAAGGAATTCTCTTGGTAGTTTTTACAGTACCCCGGTAGGCAGCTGAAAGGCGCCACAAAACTTGTTCTACCTGCTTTCTGGGCTGAGATGGGGAAGCGCTGAATTTTGGACTCGGCTGGTGACAAAATGTTCCAAACACACCCCATGCACAACTCCACCGGGGAAGGTGCCAGAAAGGAATTCTCTTGGTAGTTTTTACAGTACCCAGGTAGGCAGCTGAAATGCACCACAAAGCTTGTTCTACCTGCTTTCTGGGCTGAGATGGGGAAGCGCTGAATTTTGGACTCGGCTGGTGACAAAATGTTCCAAACACACCCCATGCACAACTCCACCGGGGAAGGTGCCAGAAAGGAATTCTCTTGGTAGTTTTTACAGTACCCCGGTAGGCAGCTGAAAGGCACCACAAAAGATGTTCTACCTGCTTTCTGGGCTGAGCTGGGGAACCGCTGAATTTTGGACTCGGCTGGTGACAAAATGTTCCAAACACACCCCATGCACAACTCCACCGGGGAAGGTGCCAGAAAGGAATTCTCTTGGTAGTTTTTACAGTACCCCGGTAGGCAGCTGAAAGGCACCACAAAAGATGTTCTACCTGCTTTCTGGGCTGAGATGGGGAAGCGCTGAATTTTGGACTCGGCTGGTGACAAAATGTTCCAAACACACCCCATGCACAACTCCACCGGGGAAGATGCCAGAAAGGAGTTCTCTTGGTAGTTTTTACAGTACCCCAGTAGGCAGCTGAAAGGCGCCACAAAACTTGTTCTACCTGCTTTCTGGGCTGAGATGGGGAACCGCTGAATTTTGGACTCGGCTGGTGACAAAATGTTCCAAACACACCCCATGCACAACTCCACCGGGGAAGGTGCCAGAAAGGAGTTCTGTTGGTAGTTTTTACAGTACCCCGGTAGGCAGCTGAAAGGCGCCACAAAAGATGTTCTACCTGCTTTCTGGGCTGAGATGGGGAAGCGCTGACTTTTGGACTCGGCTGGTGACAAAATGTTCCAAACACACCCCATGCACAACTCCACCGGGGAAGGTGCCAGAAAGGAGTTCTCTTGGTAGTTTTTACAGTGCCCCGGTAGGCAGCTGAAAGGCGCCACAAAAGTTGTTCTACCTGCTTTCTGGGCTGAGACGGGGAAGCGCTGAATTTTGGACTCGGCTGGTGACAAAATGTTCCAAACACACCCCATTCACAACTCCACCGGGGAAGGTGCCAGAAAGGAATTCTCTTGGTAGTTTTTACAGTACCCCGGTAGGCAGCTGAAAGGCACCACAAAACTTGTTCTACCTGCTTTCTGGGCTGAGATGGGGAAGCGCTGAATTTTGGACTCGGCTGGTGACAAAATGTTCCAAACACACCCCATGCACAACTCCACCGGGGAAGGTGCCAGAAAGGAGTTCTCTTGGTAGTTTTTACAGTACCCCGGTAGGCAGCTGAAAGGCGCTACAAAACTTGTTCTACCTGCTTTCTGGGCTGAGATGGGGAAGCGCTGAATTTTGGACTCGGCTGGTGACAAAATGTTCCAAACACACCCCATGCACAACTCCACCGGGGAAGGTGCCAGAAAGGAGTTCTCTTGGTAGTTTTTACAGTACCCCGGTAGGCAGCTGAAAGGCGCCACAAAAGATGTTCTACCTGCTTTCTGGGCTGAGATGGGGAAGCGCTGAATTTTGGACTCGGCTGGCGACAAAATGTTCCAAACACACCCCATGCACAACTCCACCGGGGAAGGTGCCAGAAGGAGTTCTCTTGGTAGTTTTTACAGTGCCCCGGTAGGCAGCTGAAAGGCGCCACAAAAGATGTTCTATCTGCTTTCTGGGCTGAGATGGGGAACCGCTGAATTTTGGACTCGGCTGGTGACAAAATTGTCCAAACACACCATATGCACAACTCCACCGGGGAAGGTGCCAGAAAGGAGTTCTCTTGGTAGTTTTTACACTACCCCGGTAGGCAGCTGAAAGGCACCACAAAACTTGTTCTTCCTGCTTTCTGGGCTGAGATGGGGAAGCGCTGAATTTTGGACTCGGCTGGTGACAAAATGTTCCAAACACACCCCATGCACAACTCCACCGGGGAAGGTGCCAGAAAGGAGTTCTCTTGGTAGTTTTTACAGTACCCCGGTAGGCAGCTGAAAGGCGCTACAAAACTTGTTCTACCTGCTTTCTGGGCTGAGATGGGGAAGCGCTGAATTTTGGACTCGGCTGGTGACAAAATGTTCCAAACACACCCCATGCACAACTCCACCGGGGAAGGTGCCAGAAAGGAGTTCTGTTGGTAGTTTTTACAGTACCCCGGTAGTCAGCTGAAAGGCACCACAAAAGATGTTCTACCTGCTTTCTGGGCTGAGATGGGGAACCGCTGAATTTTGGACTCGGCTGGTGACAAAATTGTCCAAACACACCATATGCACAACTCCACCGGGGAAGGTGCCAGAAAGGAGTTCTCTTGGTAGTTTTTACAGTACCCTGGTAGGCAGCTGAAAGGCGCCACAAAACTTGTTCTACCTGCTTTCTGGGCTGAGATGGGGAAGCGCTGAATTTTGGATTCGGCTGGTGACAAAATGTTCCAAACATACCCCATGCACAACTCCACCGGGGAAGGTGCCAGAAAGGAGTTCTCTTGGTAGTTTTTACAGTACCCCGGTAGGCAGCTGAAAGGCGCTACAAAACTTGTTCTACCTGCTTTCTGGGCTGAGATGGGGAAGCGCTGAATTTTGGACTCGGCTGGTGACAAAATGTTCCAAACACACCCCATGCACAACTCCACCGGGGAAGGTGCCAGAAAGGAGTTCTCTTGGTAGTTTTTACAGTACCCCGGTAGGCAGCTGAAAGGCGCCACAAAACTTGTTCTACCTGCTTTCTGGGCTGAGATGGGGAACCGCTGAATTTTGGACTCGGCTGGTGGCAAAATGTTCCAAACACACCCCATGCACAACTCCACAGGGGAAGGTGCCAGAAAGGAGTTCTCTTGGTAGTTTTTACAGTACCCCGGTAGGCAGCTGAAAGGCGCCACAAAAGTTGTTCTACCTGCTTTCTGGGCTGAGATGGGGAAGCGCTGAATTTTGGACTCGGCTGGTGACAAAATTGTCCAAACACACCATATGCACAACTCCACCGGGGAAGGTGCCAGAAAGGAGTTCTGTTGGTAGTTTTTACAGTACCCCGGTAGGCAGCTGAAAGGCGCCACAAAACTTGTTCTACCTGCTTTCTGGGCTGAGACGGGGAAGCGCTGAATTTTGGACTCGGCTGGTGACAAAATGTTCAAAACACGCCCCATGCACAACTCCACCGGGGAAGGTGCCAGAAAGGAGTTCTGTTGGTAGTTTTTACACTACCCCGGTAGGCAGCTGAAAGGCGCCACAAAAGTTGTTCTACCTGCTTTCTGGGCTGAGATGGGGAAGCGCTGAATTTTGGACTCGGCTGGTGACAAAATGTTCCAAACACACCCCATGCACAACTCCACCGGGGATGGTGCCAGAAAGGAGTTCTCTTGGTAGTTTTTACAGTACCCCGGTAGGCAGATGAAAGGCGCCACAAAACTAGTTCTACCTGCTTTCTGGGCTGAGATGGGGAAGCGCTAAATTTTGGACTCGGCTGGTGACAAAATGTTCCAAACACACCCCATGCACAACTCCACCGGGGAAGGTGCCAGAAAGGAATTGTCTTGGTAGTTTTTACACTACCCCGGTAGGCAGCTGAAAGGCACCACAAAAGATGTTCTACCTGCTTTCTGGGCTGAGATGGGGAAGCGCTGAATTTTGGACTCGGCTGGTGACAAAATGTTCCAAACACACCCCATGCACAACTCCACCGGGGAAGGTGCCAGAAAGGAGTTCTCTTGGTAGTTTTTACTGTACCCCGGTAGGCAGCTGAAAGGCACCACAAAAGATGTTCTACCTGCTTTCTGGGCTGAGATGGGGAAGCGCTGAATTTTGGACTCGGCTGGTGACAAAATGTTCCAAACACACCCCATGCACAACTCCACCGGGGAAGGTGCCAGAAAGGAGTTCTCTTGGTAGTTTTTACAGTACCCCGGTAGGCAGCTGAAAGGCGCCACTAAAGTTGTTCTACCTGCTTTCTGGGCTGAGATGGGGAAGCGCTGAATTTTGGACTCGGCTGGTGACATAATGTTCCAAACACACCCCATGCACAACTCCACCGGGGAAGGTGCCAGAAAGGAATTCTCTTGGTAGTTTTTACAGTACCCCGGTAGGCAGCTGAAAGGCGCCACAAAAGATGTTCTATCTGCTTTCTGGGCTGAGATGGGGAACCGCTGAATTTTGGACTCGGCTGGTGACAAAATTGTCCAAACACACCATATGCACAACTCCACCGGGGAAGGTGCCAGAAAGGAGTTCTCTTGGTAGTTTTTACACTACCCCGGTAGGCAGCTGAAAGGCACCACAAAACTTGTTCTTCCTGCTTTCTGGGCTGAGATGGGGAAGCGCTGAATTTTGGACTCGGCTGGTGACAAAATGTTCCAAACACACCCCATGCACAACTCCACCGGGGAAGGTGCCAGAAAGGAGTTCTCTTGGTAGTTTTTACAGTACCCCGGTAGGCAGCTGAAAGGCGCTACAAAACTTGTTCTACCTGCTTTCTGGGCTGAGATGGGGAAGCGCTGAATTTTGGACTCGGCTGGTGACAAAATGTTCCAAACACACCCCATGCACAACTCCACCGGGGAAGGTGCCAGAAAGGAATTCTGTTGGTAGTTTTTACAGTACCCCGGTAGGCAGCTGAAAGGCACCACAAAAGATGTTCTACCTGCTTTCTGGGCTGAGATGGGGAACCGCTGAATTTTGGACTCGGCTGGTGACAAAATGTTCCAAACACACCCCATGCACAACTCCACCGGGGAAGGTGCCAGAAAGGAGTTCTGTTGGTAGTTTTTACAGTGCCCCGGTAGGCAGCTGAAAGGCGCCACAAAACTTGTTCTACCTGCTTTCTGGGCTGAGATGGGGAACCGCTGAATTTTGGACTCGGCTGGTGACATAATGTTCCAAACACACCCCATGCACAACTCCACCGGGGAAGGTGCCAGAAAGGAATTCTCTTGGTAGTTTTTACAGTACCCCGGTAGGCAGCTGAAAGGCACCACAAAAGATGTTCTACCTGCTTTCTGGGCTGAGATGGGGAAGCGCTGAATTTTGGACTCGGCTGGTGACAAAATGTTCCAAACACACCCCATGCACAACTCCACCGGGGAAGGTGCCAGAAAGGAGTTCTCTTGGTAGTTTTTACAGTGCCCCGGTAGGCAGCTGAAAGGCGCCACAAAACTTGTTCTACCTGCTTTCTGGGCTGAGACGGGGAACCGCTGAATTTTGGACTCGGCTGGTGACAAAATGTTCCAAACACACCCCATGCACAACTCCACCGGGGAAGGTGCCAGAAAGGAGTTCTCTTGGTAGTTTTTACAGTACCCCGGTAGGCAGCTGAAAGGCGCCACAAAAGATGTTCTACCTGCTTTCTGGGCTGAGATGGGGAAGCGCTGAATTTTGGACTCGGCTGGTGACAAAATGTTCCAAACACACCCCATGCACAACTCCACCGGGGAAGGTGCCAGAAAGGAATTCTCTTGGTAGTTTTTACTGTACCCCGGTAGGCAGCTGAAAGGCACCACAAAACTTGTTCTACCTGCTTTCTGGGCTGAGATGGGGAAGCGCTGAATTTTGGACTCGGCTGGTGACAAAATTGTCCAAACACACCATATGCACAACTCCACCGGGGAAGGTGCCAGAAAGGAGTTCTGTTGGTAGTTTTTACAGTACCCCGGTAGGCAGCTGAAAGGCGCCACAAAACTTGTTCTACCTGCTTTCTGGGCTGAGACGGGGAAGCGCTGAATTTTGGACTCGGCTGGTGACAAAATGTTCAAAACACGCCCCATGCACAACTCCACCGGGGAAGGTGCCAGAAAGGAGTTCTGTTTGTAGTTTTTACACTACCCCGGTAGGCAGCTGAAAGGCGCCACAAAAGTTGTTCTACCTGCTTTCTGGGCTGAGATGGGGAAGCGCTGAATTTTGGACTCGGCTGGTGACAAAATGTTCCAAACACACCCCATGCACAACTCCACCGGGGATGGTGCCAGAAAGGAGTTCTCTTGGTAGTTTTTACAGTACCCCGGTAGGCAGATGAAAGGCGCCACAAAACTAGTTCTACCTGCTTTCTGGGCTGAGATGGGGAAGCGCTAAATTTTGGACTCGGCTGGTGACAAAATGTTCCAAACACACCCCATGCACAACTCCACCGGGGAAGGTGCCAGAAAGGAATTCTGTTGGTAGTTTTTACAGTACCCCGGTAGGCAGCTGAAAGGCACCACAAAAGATGTTCTACCTGCTTTCTGGGCTGAGATGGGGAAGCGCTGAATTTTGGACTCGGCTGGTGACAAAATGTTCCAAACACACCCCATGCACAACTCCACCGGGGAAGGTGCCAGAAAGGAGTTCTCTTGGTAGTTTTTACTGTACCCCGGTAGGCAGCTGAAAGGCACCACAAAAGATGTTCTACCTGCTTTCTGGGCTGAGATGGGGAAGCGCTGAATTTTGGACTCGGCTGGTGACAAAATGTTCCAAACACACCCCATGCACAACTCCACCGGGGAAGGTGCCAGAAAGGAATTCTGTTGGTAGTTTTTACAGTACCCCGGTAGGCAGCTGAAAGGCACCACAAAAGATGTTCTACCTGCTTTCTGGGCTGAGATGGGGAACCGCTGAATTTTGGACTCGGCTGGTGACAAAATGTTCCAAACACACCCCATGCACAACTCCACCGGGGAAGGTGCCAGAAAGGAGTTCTGTTGGTAGTTTTTACAGTGCCCCGGTAGGCAGCTGAAAGGCGCCACAAAACTTGTTCTACCTGCTTTCTGGGCTGAGATGGGGAACCGCTGAATTTTGGACTCGGCTGGTGACATAATGTTCCAAACACACCCCATGCACAACTCCACCGGGGAAGGTGCCAGAAAGGAATTCTCTTGGTAGTTTTTACAGTACCCCGGTAGGCAGCTGAAAGGCACCACAAAAGATGTTCTACCTGCTTTCTGGGCTGAGATGGGGAAGCGCTGAATTTTGGACTCGGCTGGTGACAAAATGTTCCAAACACACCCCATGCACAACTCCACCGGGGAAGGTGCCAGAAAGGAGTTCTCTTGGTAGTTTTTACAGTGCCCCGGTAGGCAGCTGAAAGGCGCCACAAAACTTGTTCTACCTGCTTTCTGGGCTGAGACGGGGAACCGCTGAATTTTGGACTCGGCTGGTGACAAAATGTTCCAAACACACCCCATGCACAACTCCACCGGGGAAGGTGCCAGAAAGGAGTTCTCTTGGTAGTTTTTACAGTACCCCGGTAGGCAGCTGAAAGGCGCCACAAAAGATGTTCTACCTGCTTTCTGGGCTGAGATGGGGAAGCGCTGAATTTTGGACTCGGCTGGTGACAAAATGTTCCAAACACACCCCATGCACAACTCCACCGGGGAAGGTGCCAGAAAGGAATTCTCTTGGTAGTTTTTACAGTACCCCGGTAGGCAGCTGAAAGGCACCACAAAACTTGTTCTACCTGCTTTCTGGGCTGAGATGGGGAAGCGCTGAATTTTGGACTCGGCTGGTGACAAAATTGTCCAAACACACCATATGCACAACTCCACCGGGGAAGGTGCCAGAAAGGAGTTCTGTTGGTAGTTTTTACAGTACCCCGGTAGGCAGCTGAAAGGCGCCACAAAACTTGTTCTACCTGCTTTCTGGGCTGAGACGGGGAAGCGCTGAATTTTGGACTCGGCTGGTGACAAAATGTTCCAAACACACCCCATGCACAACTCCACCGGGGAAGGTGCCAGAAAGGAGTTCTGTTGGTAGTTTTTACAGTGCCCCGGTAGGCAGCTGAAAGGCGCCACAAAAGTTGTTCTACCTGCTTTCTGGGCTGAGACGGGGAACCGCTGAATTTTGGACTCGGCTGGTGACAAAATGTTCCAAACACACCCCATGCACAACTCCACCGGGGAAGGTTCCAGAAAGGAATTCTCTTGGTAGTTTTTACAGTACCCCGGTAGGCAGCTGAAAGGCGCCACAAAACTTGTTCTACCTGCTTTCTGGGCTGAGATGGGGAAGCGCTGAATTTTGGACTCGGCTGGTGACAAAATGTTCCAAACACACCCCATGCACAACTCCACCGGGGAAGGTGCCAGAAAGGAGTTCTGTTGGTAGTTTTTACTGTACCCCGGTAGGCAGCTGAAAGGCACCACAAAACTCGTTCTACCTGCTTTCTGGGCTGAGATGGGGAACCGCTGAATTTTGGACTCGGCTGGTGACAAAATGTTCCAAACACACCCCATGCACAACTCCACCGGGGAAGGTGCCAGAAAGGAATTCTCTTGGTAGTTTTTACAGTACCCCGGTAGACAGCTGAAAGGCACCACAAAAGATGTTCTACCTGCTTTCTGGGCTGAGATGGGGAAGCGCTGAATTTTGGACTCGGCTGGCGACAAAATGTTCCAAACACACCCCATGCACAACTCCACCGGGGAAGGTGCCAGAAAGGAATTCTCTTGGTAGTTTTTACAGTACCCCGGTAGGCAGCTGAAAGGCGCCACAAAAGATGTTCTACCTGCTTTCTGGGCTGAGATGGGGAAGCGCTGAATTTTGGACTCGGCTGGTGACAAAATGTTCCAAACACACCCCATGCACAACTCCACCGGGGAAGGTGCCAGAAAGGAATTCTCTTAGTAGTTTTTACAGTACCCAGGTAGGCAGCTGAAATGCACCACAAAGCTTGTTCTACCTGCTTTCTGGGCTGAGATGGGGAAGCGCTGAATTTTGGACTCGGCTGGTGACAAAATGTTCCAAACACACCCCATGCACAACTCCACCGGGGAAGATGCCAGAAAGGAGTTCTCTTGGTAGTTTTTACAGTACCCCGGTAGGCAGCTGAAAGGCGCCACAAAACTTGTTCTACCTGCTTTCTGGGCTGAGATGGGGAAGCGCTGAATTTTGGACTCGGCTGGTGACAAAATGTTCCAAACACACCATATGCACAACTCCACCGGGGAAGGTGCCAGAAAGGAGTTCTGTTGGTAGTTTTTACAGTACCCCGGTAGGCAGCTGAAAGGCGCCACAAAAGATGTTCTACCTGCTTTCTGGGCTGAGATGGGGAACCGCTGAATTTTGGACTCGGCTGGTGACAAAATGTTCCAAACACACCCCATGCACAACTCCACCGGGGAAGGTGCCAGAAAGGAGTTCTCTTGGTAGTTTTTACAGTGCCCCGGTAGGCAGCTGAAAGGCGCCACAAAAGTTGTTCTACCTGCTTTCTGGGCTGAGACGGGGAAGCGCTGAATTTTGGACTCGGCTGGTGACAAAATGTTCCAAACACACCCCATTCACAACTCCACCGGGGAAGGTGCCAGAAAGGAATTCTCTTGGTAGTTTTTACAGTACCCCGGTAGGCAGCTGAAAGGCACCACAAAACTTGTTCTACCTGCTTTCTGGGCTGAGATGGGGAAGCGCTGAATTTTGGACTCGGCTGGTGACAAAATGTTCCAAACACACCCCATGCACAACTCCACCGGGGAAGGTGCCAGAAAGGAGTTCTCTTGGTAGTTTTTACAGTACCCCGGTAGGCAGCTGAAAGGCGCTACAAAACTTGTTCTACCTGCTTTCTGGGCTGAGATGGGGAAGCGCTGAATTTTGGACTCGGCTGGTGACAAAATGTTCCAAACACACCCCATGCACAACTCCACCGGGGAAGGTGCCAGAAAGGAGTTCTCTTGGTAGTTTTTACAGTACCCCGGTAGGCAGCTGAAAGGCGCCACAAAAGATGTTCTACCTGCTTTCTGGGCTGAGATGGGGAAGCGCTGAATTTTGGACTCGGCTGGTGACATAATGTTCCAAACACACCCCATGCACAACTCCACCGGGGAAGGTGCCAGAAGGAGTTCTGTTGGTAGTTTTTACAGTGCCCCGGTAGGCAGCTGAAAGGCGCCACAAAAGATGTTCTATCTGCTTTCTGGGCTGAGATGGGGAACCGCTGAATTTTGGACTCGGCTGGTGACAAAATTGTCCAAACACACCATATGCACAACTCCACCGGGGAAGGTGCCAGAAAGGAGTTCTCTTGGTAGTTTTTACACTACCCCGGTAGGCAGCTGAAAGGCACCACAAAACTTGTTCTTCCTGCTTTCTGGGCTGAGATGGGGAAGCGCTGAATTTTGGACTCGGCTGGTGACAAAATGTTCCAAACACACCCCATGCACAACTCCACCGGGGAAGGTGCCAGAAAGGAGTTCTCTTGGTAGTTTTTACAGTACCCCGGTAGGCAGCTGAAAGGCGCTACAAAACTTGTTCTACCTGCTTTCTGGGCTGAGATGGGGAAGCGCTGAATTTTGGACTCGGCTGGTGACAAAATGTTCCAAACACACCCCATGCACAACTCCACCGGGGAAGGTGCCAGAAAGGAATTCTGTTGGTAGTTTTTACAGTACCCCGGTAGTCAGCTGAAAGACACCACAAAAGATGTTCTACCTGCTTTCTGGGCTGAGATGGGGAACCGCTGAATTTTGGACTCGGCTGGTGACAAAATTGTCCAAACACACCATACGCACAACTCCACCGGGGAAGGTGCCAGAAAGGAGTTCTCTTGGTAGTTTTTACAGTACCCCGGTAGGCAGCTGAAAGGCGCCACAAAACTTGTTCTACCTGCTTTCTGGGCTGAGATGGGGAAGCGCTGAATTTTGGATTCGGCTGGTGACAAAATGTTCCAAACATACCCCATGCACAACTCCACCGGGGAAGGTGCCAGAAAGGAGTTCTCTTGGTAGTTTTTACAGTACCCCGGTAGGCAGCTGAAAGGCGCTACAAAACTTGTTCTACCTGCTTTCTGGGCTGAGATGGGGAAGCGCTGAATTTTGGACTCGGCTGGTGACAAAATGTTCCAAACACACCCCATGCACAACTCCACCGGGGAAGGTGCCAGAAAGGAGTTCTCTTGGTAGTTTTTACAGTACCCCGGTAGGCAGCTGAAAGGCGCCACAAATGTTGTTCTACCTGCTTTCTGGGCTGAGATGGGGAAGCGCTGAATTTTGGACTCGGCTGGTGGCAAAATGTTCCAAACACACCCCATGCACAACTCCACCGGGGAAGGTGCCAGAAAGGAGTTCTCTTGGTAGTTTTTACAGTACCCCGGTAGGCAGCTGAAAGGCGCCACAAAAGTTGTTCTACCTGCTTTCTGGGCTGAGATGGGGAAGCGCTGAATTTTGGACTCGGCTGGTGACAAAATTGTCCAAACACACCATATGCACAACTCCACCGGGGAAGGTGCCAGAAAGGAATTCTCTTGGTAGTTTTTACAGTACCCCGGTAGGCAGCTGAAAGGCGCCACAGAAGTTGTTCTACCTGCTTTCTGGGCTGAGATGGGGAAGCGCTGAATTTTGGACTCGGCTGGTGACAAAATGTTCCAAACACACCATATGCACAACTCCACCGGGGAAGGTGCCAGAAAGGAATTCTCTTGGTAGTTTTTACAGTACCCCGGTAGGCAGCTGAAAGGCACCACAAAACTTGTTCTACCTGCTTTCTGGGCTGAGATGGGGAAGCGCTGAATTTTGGACTCGGCTGGTGACAAAATGTTCCAAACACACCCCATGCACAACTCCACCGGGGAAGGTGCCAGAAAGGAATTCTCTTGGTAGTTTTTACAGTACCCCGGTAGGCAGCTAAAAGGCACCACAAAAGATGTTCTACCTGCTTTCTGGGCTGAGATGGGGAAGCGCTGAATTTTGGACTCGGCTGGTGACAAAATGTTCCAAACACACCCCATGCACAACTCCACCGGGGAAGGTGCCAGAAAGGAATTCTCTTGGTAGTTTTTACTGTACCCCCGGTAGGAAGCTGAAAGGCGCCACAAAACTTGTTCTACCTGCTTTCTGGGCTGAGATGGGGAACCGCTGAATTTTGGACTCGGCTGGTGAAAAAATGTTCCAAACACACCCCATGCACAACTCCACCGGGGAAGGTGCCAGAAAGGAATTCTCTTGGTAGTTTTTACAGTACCCCGGTAGGCAGCTGAAAGGCACCACAAAAGATGTTCTACCTGCTTTCTGGGCTGAGATGGGGAACCGCTGAATTTTGGACTCGGCTGGTGACAAAATTGTCCAAACACACCATATGCACAACTCCACCGGGGAAGGTGCCAGAAAGGAGTTCTCTTGGTAGTTTTTACACTACCCCGGTAGGTAGCTGAAAGGCACCACAAAACTTGTTCTACCTGCTTTCTGGGCTGAGATGGGGAAGCGCTGAATTTTGGACTCGGCTGGTGACAAAATGTTCCAAACACACCATATGCACAACTCCACCGGGGAAGGTGCCAGAAAGGAGTTCTGTTGGTAGTTTTTACAGTACCCCGGTAGGCAGCTGAAAGGCACCACAAAAGATGTTCTACCTGCTTTCTGGGCTGAGATGGGGAAGCGCTGAATTTTGGACTCGGCTGGTGACAAAATGTTCCAAACACACCCCATGCACAACTCCACCGGGGAAGGTGCCAGAAAGGAATTCTCTTGGTAGTTTTTACTATACCCCGGTAGGCAGCTGAAAGGCGCCACAAAAGTTGTTCTACCTGCTTTCTGGGCTGAGATGGGGAAGCGCTGAATTTTGGACTCGGCTGGTGACAAAATGTTCCAAACACACCCCATGCACAACTCCACCGGGGAAGGTGCCAGAAAGGAGTTCTCTTGGTAGTTTTTACAGTACCCCGGTAGGCAGCTGAAAGGCACCACAAAAGATGTTCTACCTGCTTTCTGGGCTGAGATGGGGAACCGCTGAATTTTGGACTCGGCTGGTGACAAAATTGTCCAAACACACCATATGCACAACTCCACCGGGGAAGGTGCCAGAAAGGAGTTCTCTTGGTAGTTTTGACACTACCCCGGTAGGCAGCTGAAAGGCGCCACAAAACTTGTTCTACCTGCTTTCTGGGCTGAGATGGGGAACCGCTGAATTTTGGACTCGGCTGGTGACAAAATGTTCCAAACACACCCCATGCACAACTCCACCGGGGAAGGTGCCAGAAAGGAGTTCTCTTGGTAGTTTTTACACTACCCAGGTAGGCAGCTGAAAGGCGCCACAAATGTTGTTCTACCTGCTTTCTGGGCTGAGATGGGGAAGCGCTGAATTTTGGACTCGGCTGGTGACAAATTTTCCAAACACACCCCATGCACAACTCCACCAGGGAAGGTGCCAGAAAGGAGTTCTCTTGGTAGTTTTTACAGTACCCCGGTAGGCAGCTGAAAGGCGCCACAAAAGTTGTTCTACCTGCTTTCTGGGCTGAGATGGGGAAGCGCTGAATTTTGGACTCGGCTGGTGGCAAAATGTTCCAAACACACCCCCATGCACAACTCCACCGGGGAAGGTGCCAGAAAGGAATTCTGTTGGTAGTTTTTACAGTACCCCGGTAGGCAGCTGAAAGGCACCACAAAACTTGTTCTACCTGCTTTCTGGGCTGAGATGGGGAACCGCTGAATTTTGGACTCGGCTGGTGACAAAATGTTCCAAACACACCCCATGCACAACTCCACCGGGGAAGGTGCCAGAAAGGAATTCTCTTGGTAGTTTTTACAGTACCCGGTAGGCAGCTGAAAGGCACCACAAAACTTGTTCTACCTGCTTTCTGGGCTGAGATGGGGAAGCGCTGAATTTTGGACTCGGCTGGTGACAAAATGTTCCAAACACACCCCATGCACAACTCCACCGGGGAAGGTGCCAGAAAGGAATTCTGTTGGTAGTTTTTACAGTATCCCGGTAGGCAGCTGAAAGGCACCACAAAAGATGTTCTACCTGCTTTCTGGGCTGAGATGGGGAACCGCTGAATTTTGGACTCGGCTGGTGACAAAATGTTCCAAACACACCCCATGCACAACTCCACCGGGGAAGGTGCCAGAAAGGAATTCTCTTGGTAGTTTTTACTGTACCCCGGTAGGCAGCTGAAAGGCGCCACAAAACTTGTTCTACCTGCTTTCTGGGCTGAGATGGGGAAGCGCTGAATTTTGGACTCGGCTGGTGACAAAATGTTCCAAACACACCCCATGCACAACTCCACCGGGGAAGGTGCCAGAAAGGAATTCTCTTGGTAGTTTTTACTGTGCCCCGGTAGGCAGCTGAAAGGCGCCACAAAACTTGTTCTACCTGCTTTCTGGGCTGAGATGGGGAACCGCTGAATTTTGGACTCGGCTGGTGACAAAATGTTCCAAACACACCCCATGCACAACTCCACCGGGGAAGGTGCCAGAAAGGAGTTCTCTTGGTAGTTTTTACAGTACCCCGGTAGGCAGCTGAAAGGCACCACAAAAGATGTTCTACCTGCTTTCTGGGCTGAGATGGGGAAGCGCTGAATTTTGGACTCGGCTGGTGACAAAATGTTCCAAACACACCCCATGCACAACTCCACCGGGGAAGGTGCCAGAAAGGAGTTCTCTTGGTAGTTTTTACAGTACCCCGGTAGGCAGCTGAAAGGCGCCACTAAAGTTGTTCTACCTGCTTTCTGGGCTGAGATGGGGAAGCGCTGAATTTTGGACTCGGCTGGTGACAAAATGTTCCAAACACACCCCATGCACAACTCCACCGGGGAAGGTGCCAGAAAGGAATTCTCTTGGTAGTTTTTACAGTACCCCGGTAGGCAGCTGAAAGGCGCCACAAAAGTTGTTCTACCTGCTTTCTGGGCTGAGATGGGGAAGCGCTGAATTTTGGACTCGGCTGGTGACAAAATGTTCCAAACACACCCCATGCACAACTCCACCGGGGAAGGTGCCAGAAAGGAATTCTGTTGGTAGTTTTTACAGTACCCCGGTAGGCAGCTGAAAGGCACCGCAAAAGATGTTCTACCTGCTTTCTGGGCTAAGATGGGGAACCGCTGAATTTTGGACTCGGCTGGTGACAAAATTGTCCGAACACACCATATGCACAACTCCACCGGGGAAGGTGCCAGAAAGGAGTTCTGTTGGTAGTTTTTACACTACCCCGGTAGGCAGCTGAAAGGCACCACAAAAGATGTTCTACCTGCTTTCTGGGCTGAGATGGGGAACCGCTGAATTTTGGACTCGGCTGGTGACAAAATGTTCCAAACACACCCCATGCACAACTCCACCGGGGAAGGTGCCAGAAAGGAATTCTCTTGGTAGTTTTTACTATACCCCGGTAGGCAGCTGAAAGGCGCCACAAAAGTTGTTCTACCTGCTTTCTGGGCTGAGATGGGGAAGCGCTGAATTTTGGACTCGGCTGGTGACAAAATGTTCCAAACACACCCCATGCACAACTCCACCGGGGAAGGTGCCAGAAAGGAGTTCTCTTGGTAGTTTTTACAGTACCCCGGTAGGCAGCTGAAAGGCGCCACAAAACTTGTTCTACCTGCTTTCTGGGCTGAGATGGGGAACCGCTGAATTTTGGACTCGGCTGGTGACAAAATGTTCCAAACACACCCCATGCACAACTCCACCGGGGAAGGTGCCAGAAAGGAATTATCTTGGTAGTTTTTACAGTACCCCCGGTAGGCAGCTGAAAGGCGCCACAAAACTTGTTCTACCTGCTTTCTGGGCTGAGATGGGGAAGCGCTGAATTTTGGACTCGGCTGGTGACAAAATGTTCCAAACACACCCCATGCACAACTCCACCGGGGAAGGTGCCAGAAAGGAGTTCTCTTGGTAGTTTTTACAGTACCCCAGTAGGCAGCTGAAAGGCGCCACAAAACTTGTTCTACCTGCTTTCTGGGCTGAGATGGGGAAGCGCTGAATTTTGGACTCAGCTGGTGATAAAATGTTCCAAACACACCCCATGCACAACTCCACCGGGGAAGGTGCCAGAAAGGAGTTCTCTTGGTAGTTTTTACAGTACCCCTGTAGGCAGCTGAAAGGCGCCACAAAACTTGTTCTACCTGCTTTCTGGGCTGAGATGGGGAAGCGCTGAATATTGGACTCGGCTGGTGACAAAATGTTCCAAACACACCCCATGCACAACTCCACCGGGGAAGGTGCCAGAAAGGAGTTCTCTTGGTAGTTTTTACAGTGCCCCGGTAGGCAGCTGAAAGGCGCCACAAAACTTGTTCTACCTGCTTTCTGGGCTGAGACGGGGAACCGCTGAATTTTGGACTCGGCTGGTGACAAAATGTTCCAAACACACCCCATGCACAACTCCACCGGGGAAGGTGCCAGAAAGGAGTTCTCTTGGTAGTTTTTACTGTACCCCGGTAGGCAGCTGAAAGGAACCACAAAACTTGTTCTGCCTGCTTTCTGGGCTGAGATGGGGAAGCGCTGAATTTTGGACTCGGCTGGTGACAAAATGTTCCAAACACACCCCATGCACAACTCCACAGGGGAAGGTGCCAGAAAGGAGTTCTCTTGGTAGTTTTTACAGTACCCTGGTAGGCAGCTGAAAGGCGCCACAAAAGTTGTTCTACCTGCTTTCTGGGCTGAGATGGGGAAGCGCTGAATTTTGGACTCGGCTGGTGACAAAATGTTCCAAACACACCCCATGCACAACTCCACCGGGGAAGGTGCCAGAAAGGAATTCTCTTGGTAGTTTTTACAGTACCCCGGTAGGCAGCTGAAAGGCACCACAAAAGATGTTCTACCTGCTTTCTGGGCTGAGATGGGGAACCGCTGAATTTTGGACTCGGCTGGTGACAAAATTGTCCAAACACACCATATGCACAACTCCTCCGGGGAAGGTGCCAGAAAGGAGTTCTCTTGGTAGTTTTGACACTACCCCGGTAGGCAGCTGAAAGGCGCCACAAAACTTGTTCCACCTGCTTTCTGGGCTGAGATGGGGAAGCGCTGAATTTTGGACTCGGCTGGTGACAAAATGTTCCAAACACACCCCATGAACAACTCCACCGGGGAAGGTGCCAGAAAGGAGTTCTGCTGGTAGTTTTTACACTACCCCGGTAGGCAGCTGAAAGGCGCCACAAATGTTGTTCTACCTGCTTTCTGGGCTGAGATGGGGAAGCGCTGAATTTTGGACTCGGCTGGTGACAAAATGTTCCAAACACACCCCATGCACAACTCCACCGGGGAAGGTGCCAGAAAGGAGTTCTCTTGGTAGTTTTTACAGTACCCCGGTAGGCAGCTGAAAGGCGCCACAAAACTTGTTCTACCTGCTTTCTGGGCTGAGATGGGGAAGCGCTGAATTTTGGACTCGGCTGGTGACAAAATGTTCCAAACACACCCCATGCACAACTCCACCGGGGAAGGTGCCAGAAAGGAATTCTCTTGGTAGTTTTTACAGTACCCCGGTAGGCAGCTGAAAGGCGCCACAAAAGTTGTTCTACCTGCTTTCTGGGCTGAGATGGGGAAGCGCTGAATTTTGGACTCGGCTGGTGGCAAAATGTTCCAAACACACCCCATGCACAACTCCACCGGGGAAGGTGCCAGAAAGGAATTCTGTTGGTAGTTTTTACAGTACCCCGGTAGGCAGCTGAAAGGCACCACAAAACTTGTTCTACCTGCTTTCTGGGCTGAGATGGGGAACCGCTGAATTTTGGACTCGGCTGGTGACAAAATGTTCCAAACACACCCCATGCACAACTCCACCGGGGAAGGTGCCAGAAAGGAATTCTCTTGGTAGTTTTTACAGTACCCCGGTAGGCAGCTGAAAGGCACCACAAAACTTGTTCTACCTGCTTTCTGGGCTGAGATGGGGAAGCGCTGAATTTTGGACTCGGCTGGTGACAAAATGTTCCAAACACACCCCATGCACAACTCCACCGGGGAAGGTGCCAGAAAGGAATTCTCTTGGTAGTTTTTACAGTACCCCGGTAGGCAGCTGAAAGGCACCACAAAAGATGTTCTACCTGCTTTCTGGGCTGAGATGGGGAACCGCTGAATTTTGGACTCGGCTGGTGACAAAATGTTCCAAACACACCCCATGCACAACTCCACCGGGGAAGGTGCCAGAAAGGAATTCTCTTGGTAGTTTTTACTGTACCCCGGTAGGCAGCTGAAAGGCGCCACAAAACTTGTTCTACCTGCTTTCTGGGCTGAGATGGGGAAGCGCTGAATTTTGGACTCGGCTGGTGACAAAATGTTCCAAACACACCCCATGCACAACTCCACCGGGGAAGGTGCCAGAAAGGAATTCTCTTGGTAGTTTTTACAGTACCCTGGTAGGCAGCTGAAAGGCGCCACAAAACTAGTTCTACCTGCTTTCTGGGCTGAGATGGGGAAGCGCTGAATTTTGGACTCGGCTGGTGACAAAATGTTCCAAACACACCCCAGGCACAACTCCACCGGGGAAGGTGCCAGAAAGGAATTCTCTTGGTAGTTTTTACAGTACCCCGGTAGGCAGCTGAAAGGCACCACAAAAGATGTTCTACCTGCTTTCTGGGCTGAGATGGGGAAGCGCTGAATTTTGGACTCGGCTGGTGACAAAATGTTCCAAACACACCCCATGCACAACTCCACCGGGGAAGGTGCCAGAAAGGAGTTCTCTTGGTAGTTTTTACAGTACCCCGGTAGGCAGCTGAAAGGCGCCACAAAAGTTGTTCTACCTGCTTTCTGGGCTGAGATGGGGAAGCGCTGAATTTTGGACTCGGCTGGTGACAAAATGTTCCAAACACACCCCATGCACAACTCCACCGGGGAAGGTGCCAGAAAGGAATTCTCTTGGAAGTTTTTACAGTACCCCGGTAGGCAGCTGAAAGGCACCACAAAAGATGTTCTACCTGCTTTCTGGGCTGAGATGGGGAAGCGCTGAATTTTGGACTCGGCTGGTGACAAAATGTTCCAAACACACCCCATGCACAACTCCACCGGGGAAGGTGCCAGAAAGGAATTCTCTTGGTAGTTTTTACAGTACCCCGGTAGGCAGCTGAAAGGCGCCACAAAAGTTGTTCTACCTGCTTTCTGGGCTGAGATGGGGAAGCGCTGAATTTTGGACTCGGCTGGTGACAAAATTGTCCGAACACACCATATGCACAACTCCACCGGGGAAGGTGCCAGAAAGGAGTTCTGTTGGTAGATTTTACAGTACCCCGGTAGGTAGCTGAAAGGCACCACAAAACTTGTTCTACCTGCTTTCTGGGCTGAGCTGGGGAACCGCTGACTTTTGGACTCGGCTGGTGACAAAATGTTCCAAACACACCATATGCACAACTCCACCGGGGAAGGTGCCAGAAAGGAATTCTCTTGGTAGTTTTTACTATACCCCGGTAGGCAGCTGAAAGGCGCCACAAAAGTTGTTCTACCTGCTTTCTGGGCTGAGATGGGGAAGCGCTGAATTTTGGACTCGGCTGGTGACAAAATGTTCCAAACACACCCCATGCACAACTCCACCGGGGAAGGTGCCAGAAAGGAATTCTCTTGGTAGTTTTTACAGTACCCCGGTAGGCAGCTGAAAGGCACCACAAAAGATGTTCTACCTGCTTTCTGGGCTGAGATGGGGAAGCGCTGAATTTTGGACTCGGCTGGTGACAAAATGTTCCAAACACACCCCATGCACAACTCCACCGGGGAAGGTGCCAGAAAGGAATTCTCTTGGTAGTTTTTACAGTACCCCGGTAGGCAGCTGAAAGGCGCCACAAAAGTTGTTCTACCTGCTTTCTGGGCTGAGATGGGGAAGCGCTGAATTTTGGACTCGGCTGGTGACAAAATGTTCCAAACACACCCCATGCACAACTCCACCGGGGAAGGTGCCAGAAAGGAATTCTGTTGGTAGTTACTACAGTACCCCGGTAGGCAGCTGAAAGGCACCACAAAAGATGTTCTACCTGCTTTCTGGGCTAAGATGGGGAACCGCTGAATTTTGGACTCGGCTGGTGACAAAATGTTCCAAACACACCCCATGCACAACTCCACCGGGGAAGGTGCCAGAAAGGAGTTCTGTTGGTAGTTTTTACACTACCCCGGTAGGCAGCTGAAAGGCACCACAAAACTTGTTCTACCTGCTTTCTGGGCTGAGATGGGGAAGCGCTGAATTTTGGACTCGGCTGGTGACAAAATGTTCCAAACACACCCCATGCACAACTCCACAGGGGAAGGTGCCAGAAAGGAGTTCTCTTGGTAGTTTTTACAGTACCCTGGTAGGCAGCTGAAAGGCGCCACAAAAGTTGTTCTACCTGCTTTCTGGGCTGAGATGGGGAAGCGCTGAATTTTGGACTCGGCTGGTGACAAAATGTTCCAAACACACCCCATGCACAACTCCACCGGGGAAGGTGCCAGAAAGGAATTCTCTTGGTAGTTTTTACAGTACCCCGGTAGGCAGCTGAAAGGCACCACAAAAGATGTTCTACCTGCTTTCTGGGCTGAGATGGGGAAGCGCTGAATTTTGGACTCAGCTGGTGACAAAATGTTCCAAACACACCCCATGCACAACTCCACCGGGGAAGGTGCCAGAAAGGAATTCTCTTGGTAGTTTTTACAGTACCCCGGTAGGCAGCTGAAAGGCACCACAAAAGATGTTCTACCTGCTTTCTGGGCTGAGATGGGGAACCGCTGAATTTTGGACTCGGCTGTTAACAAAATGTTCCAAACACACCCCCTGCACAACTCCACCGGGGAAGGTGCCAGAAAGGAGTTCTCTTGGTAGTTTTTACAGTACCCCGGTAGGCAGCTGAAAGGCACCACAAAAGATGTTCTACCTGCTTTCTGGGCTGAGATGGGGAAGCGCTGAATTTTGGACTCGGCTGGTGACAAAATGTTCCAAACACACCCCATGCACAAATCCACCGGGGAAGGTGCCAGAAAGGAATTCTCTTGGTAGTTTTTACTGTACCCCGGTAGGCAGCTGAAAGGCGCCACAAAACTTGTTCTACCTGCTTTCTGGGCTGAGATGGGGAAGCGCTGAATTTTGGGCTCGGCTGGTGACAAAATTGTCCAAACACACCATATGCACAACTCTACCGGGGAAGGTGCCAGAAAGGAGTTCTCTTGGTAGTTTTTACAGTACCCCGGTAGGCAGCTGAAAGGCACCACAAAAGTTGTTCTACCTGCTTTCTGGGCTGAGATGGGGAAGCGCTGAATTTTGGACTCGGCTTGTGGCAAAATGTTCCAAACACACCCCATGCACAACTCCACCGGGGAAGGTGCCAGAAAGGAGTTCTGTTGGTAGTTTTTACAGTACCCCGGTAGGCAGCTGAAAGGCACCACAAAAGATGTTCTACCTGCTTTCTGGGCTGAGATGGGGAAGCGCTGAATTTTGGACTCGGCTGGTGACAAAATGTTCCAAACACACCCCATGCACAACTCCACCGGGGAAGGTGCCAGAAGGGAGTTCTCTTGGTAGTTTTTACAGTACCCCGGTAGGCAGCTGAAAGGCGCCACAAAAGATGTTCTACCTGCTTTCTGGGCTGAGATGGGGAACCGCTGAATTTTGGACTCGGCTGGTGACAAAATGTTCCAAACACACCCCATGCACAACTCCACCGGGGAAGGTGCCAGAAAGGAGTTCTCTTGGTAGTTTTTACAGTACCCCGGTAGGCAGCTGAAAGGCGCCACAAAAGCTGTTCTACCTGCTTTCTGGGCTGAGATGGGGAAGCGCTGAATTTTGGACTCGGCTGGTGACAAAATGTTCCAAACACACCCCATGCACAACTCCACCGGGGAAGGTGCCAGAAAGGAATTCTCTTGGTAGTTTTTACAGTACCCCGGTAGGCAGCTGAAAGGCACCACAAAACTTGTTCTACCTGCTTTCTGGGCTGAGACGGGGAAGCGCTGAATTTTGGACTCGGCTGGTGACATAATGTTCCAAACACACCCCATGCACAACTCCACCGGGGAAGGTGCCAGAAAGGAATTCTCTTGGTAGTTTTTACTGTACCCCGGTAGGCAGCTGAAAGGCGCCACAAAAGTTGTTCTACCTGCTTTCTGGGCTGAGATGGGGAAGCGCTGAATTTTGGACTCGGCTGGTGACAAAATTGTCCAAACACACCCCATGCACAACTCCACCGGGGAAGGTGCCAGAAAGGAGTTCTCTTGGTAGTTTTTACAGTACCCCGGTAGGCAGCTGAAAGGCACCACAAAAGATGTTCTACCTGCTTTCTGGGCTGAGATGGGGAAGCGCTGAATTTTGGACTCGGCTGGTGACAAAATGTTCCAAACACACCCCATGCACAACTCCACCGGGGAAGGTGCCAGCAGGGAGTTCTCTTGGTAGTTTTTACAGTACCCCGGTAGGCAGCTGAAAGGCGCCACAAAACTAGTTCTACCTGCTTTCTGGGCTGAGATGGGGAACCGCTGAATTTTGGACTCGGCTGGTGACAAAATGTTCCAAACACACCCCATGCACAACTCCACCGGGGAAGGTGCCAGAAAGGAGTTCTGTTGGTAGTTTTTACAGTACCCCAGTAGGCAGCTGAAAGGCACCACAAAAGATGTTCTACCTGCTTTCTGGGCTGAGATGGGGAAGCGCTGAATTTTGGACTCGGCTGGTGACAAAATGTTCCAAACACACCCCATGCACAACTCCACCGGGGAAGGTGCCAGAAAGGAGTTCTCTTGGTAGTTTTTACAGTACCCCGGTAGGCAGCTGAAAGGCGCCACAAAACTTGTTCTACCTGCTTTCTGGGCTGAGATGGGGAAGCGCTGAATTTTGGACTCGGCTGGTGACATAATGTTCCAAACACACCCCATGCACAACTCCACCGGGGAAGGTGCCAGAAAGGAATTCTCTTGGTAGTTTTTACAGTACCCCGGTAGGCAGCTGAAAGGCACCACAAAAGATGTTCTACCTGCTTTCTGGGCTGAGATGGGGAAGCGCTGACTTTTGGACTCGGCTGGTGACAAAATGTTCCAAACACACCCCATGCACAACTCCACCGGGGAAGGTGCCAGAAAGGAGTTCTCTTGGTAGTTTTTACAGTACCCCGGTAGGCAGCTGAAAGGCGCCACAAAAGTTGTTCTACCTGCTTTCTGGGCTGAGCTGGGGAACCGCTGAATTTTGGACTCGGCTGGTGACAAAATTGTACAAACACACCATATGCACAACTCCACCGGGGAAGGTGCCAGAAAGGAGTTCTCTTGGTAGTTTTTACACTACCCCGGTAGGCAGCTGAAAGGCACCACAAAACTTGTTCTACCTGCTTTCTGGGCTGAGATGGGGAAGCGCTGAATTTTGGACTCGGCTGGTGACAAAATGTTCCAAACACACCCCATGCACAACTCCAACGGGAAGGTGCCAGAAAGGAGTTCTCTTGGTAGTTTTTACAGTACCCCGGTAGGCAGCTGAAAGGCGCCACAAAAGATGTTCTACCTGCTTTCTGGGCTGAGATGGGGAACCGCTGAATTTTGGACTCAGCTGGTGACAAAATGTTCCAAACACACCCCAAGCACAACTCCACCGGGGAAGGTGCCAGAAAGGAGTTCTCTTGGTAGTTTTTACAGTGCCCCGGTAGGCAGCTGAAAGGCGCCACAAAACTTTTTCTACCTGCTTTCTGGGCTGATATGGGGAAGCACTGAATTTTGGACTCGGCTGGTGACAAAATGTTCCAAACACACCCCATGCACAACTCCACCGGGGAAGGTGCCAGAAAGGAGTTCTCATGGTAGTTTTTACAGTACCCCAGTAGGCAGCTGAAAGGCGCCACAAAACTAGTTCTACCTGCTTTCTGGGCTGAGATGGGGAAGCGCTGAATTTTGGACTCGGCTGGAGACAAAATGTTCCAAACACACCCCATGCACAACTCCACCGGGGAAGGTGCCAGAAAGGAGTTCTCTTGGTAGTTTTTACAGTACCCCGGTAGGCAGCTGAAAGGCGCCACAAAACTTGTTCTACCTGCTTTCTGGGCTGAGATGGGGAAGCACTGAATTTTGGACTCGGCTGGTGACAAAATGTTACAAACACACCCCATGCACAACTCCACCGGCGAAGGTGCTAGAAAGGAGTTCTCTTGGTAGTTTTTACAGTACCCCGGTAGGCAGCTGAAAGGCGCCACAAAAGATGTTCTACCTGCTTTCTGGGCTGAGATGGGGAAGCGCTGAATTTTGGACTCGGCTGGTGACAAAATGTTCCAAACACACCCCATGCACAACTCCACCGGGGAAGGTGCCAGAAAGGAGTTCTCTTGGTAGTTTTTACAGTACCCCGGTAGGCAGCTGAAAGGCGCCACAAAAGTTGTTCTACCTGCTTTCTGGGCTGAGATGGGGAAGCGCTGAATTTTGGACTCGGCTGGTGACAAAATGTTCCAAACACACCCCATGCACAATTCCACCGGGGAAGGTGCCAGAAAGGAGTTCTGTTGGTAGTTTTTACAGTGCCCCGGTAGGCAGCTGAAAGGCGCCACAAATGTTGTTCTACCTGCTTTCTGGGCTGAGATGGGGAAGCGCTGAATTTTGGACTCGGCTGGTGACAAAATGTTCCAAACACACCCCATGCACAACGCCACCGGGGAAGGTGCCAGAAAGGAATTCTCTTGGTAGTTTTTACAGTACCCCGGTAGGCAGCTGAATGGCACCACAAAAGATGTTCTACCTGCTTTCTGGGCTGAGCTGGGGAACCGCTGAATTTTGGACTCGGCTGGTGACAAAATGTTCCAAACACACCCCATGCACAACTCCATCGGGGAAGGTGCCAGAAAGGAGTTCTGTTGGTAGTTTTTACAGTACCCCGGTAGGCAGCTGAAAGGCACCACAAAAGATGTTCTACCTGCTTTCTGGGCTGAGATGGGGAAGCGCTGAATTTTGGACTCGGCTGGTGACAAAATGTTCAAAACACACCCAAAGCACAAATCCACCGGGGAAGGTGCCAGAAAGGAATTCTCTTGGTAGTTTTTACTGTACCCCGGTAGGCAGCTGAAAGGCGCCACAAAAGTTGTTCTACCTGCTTTCTGGGCTGAGATGGGGAAGCGCTGAATTTTGGACTCGGCTGGTGACAAAATGTTCCAAACACACCCCATGCACAACTCCACCGGGGAAGGTGCCAGAAAGGAGTTCTCTTGGTAGTTTTTACAGTACCCTGGTAGGCAGCTGAAAGGCGCCACAAAACTTGTTCTACCTGCTTTCTGGGCTGAGATGGGGAACCGCTGAATTTTGGACTCGGCTGGTGACAAAATGTTCCAAACACACCCCATGCACAACTCCACCGGGGAAGGTGCCAGAAAGGAATTCTCTTGGTAGTTTTTACACTACCCCGGTAGGCAGCTGAAAGGCGCCACAAAACTTGTTCTACCTGCTTTCTGGGCTGAGACGGGGAAGCGCTGAATTTTGGACTCGGCTGGTGACAAAATGTTCCAAACACACCCCATGCACAACTCCACCGGGGAAGGTGCCAGAAAGGAATTCTCTTGGTAGTTTTTACAGTACCCCGGTAGGCAGCTGAAAGGCGCCACAAAACTAATTCTACCTGCTTTCTGGGCTGAGATGGGGAAGCGCTGAATTTTGGACTCGGCTGGTGACAAAATGTTCCAAACACACCCCATGCACAACTCCACCGGGGAAGGTGCCAGAAAGGAGTTCTGTTGGTAGTTTTTACTGTACCCCGGTAGGCAGCTGAAAGGCACCACAAAACTCGTTCTACCTGCTTTCTGGGCTGAGATGGGGAACCGCTGAATTTTGGACTCGGCTGGTGACAAAATGTTCCAAACACACCCCATGCACAACTCCACCGGGGAAGGTACCAGAAAGGAATTCTCTTGGTAGTTTTTACAGTACCCCGGTAGGCAGCTGAAAGGCACCACAAAAGATGTTCTACCTGCTTTCTGGGCTGAGATGGGGAAGCGCTGAATTTTGGACTCGGCTGGCGACAAAATGTTCCAAACACACCCCATGCACAACTCCACCGGGGAAGGTGCCAGAAAGGAATTCTCTTGGTAGTTTTTACAGTACCCCGGTAGGCAGCTGAAAGGCGCCACAAAACTTGTTCTACCTGCTTTCTGGGCTGAGATGGGGAACCGCTGAATTTTGGACTCGGCTTGTGACAAAATGTTCCAAACACACTATATGCACAACTCCACCGGGGAAGGTGCCAGAAAGGAGTTCTCTTGGTAGTTTTTACAGTACCCCGGTAGGCAGCTGAAAGGCGCCACAAAACTTGTTCTACCTGCTTTCTGGGCTGAGATGGGGAAGCGCTGAATTTTGGACTCGGCTGGTGACAAAATGTTCCAAACACACCCCATGCACAACTCCACAGGGGAAGGTGCCAGAAAGGAGTTCTCTTGGTAGTTTTTACAGTACCCTGGTAGGCAGCTGAAAGGCGCCACAAAAGTTGTTCTACCTGCTTTCTGGGCTGAGATGGGGAAGCGCTGAATTTTGGACTCGGCTGGTGACAAAATGTTCCAAACACACCCCATGCACAACTCCACCGGGGAAGGTGCCAGAAAGGAATTCTCTTGGTAGTTTTTACAGTACCCCGGTAGGCAGCTGAAAGGCACCACAAAAGATGTTCTACCTGCTTTCTGGGCTGAGATGGGGAAGCGCTGAATTTTGGACTCAGCTGGTGACAAAATGTTCCAAACACACCCCATGCACAACTCCACCGGGGAAGGTGCCAGAAAGGAATTCTCTTGGTAGTTTTTACAGTACCCCGGTAGGCAGCTGAAAGGCACCACAAAAGATGTTCTACCTGCTTTCTGGGCTGAGATGGGGAACCGCTGAATTTTGGACTCGGCTGTTAACAAAATGTTCCAAACACACCCCCTGCACAACTCCACCGGGGAAGGTGCCAGAAAGGAGTTCTCTTGGTAGTTTTTACAGTACCCCGGTAGGCAGCTGAAAGGCACCACAAAAGATGTTCTACCTGCTTTCTGGGCTGAGATGGGGAAGCGCTGAATTTTGGACTCGGCTGGTGACAAAATGTTCCAAACACACCCCATGCACAAATCCACCGGGGAAGGTGCCAGAAAGGAATTCTCTTGGTAGTTTTTACTGTACCCCGGTAGGCAGCTGAAAGGCGCCACAAAACTTGTTCTACCTGCTTTCTGGGCTGAGATGGGGAAGCGCTGAATTTTGGGCTCGGCTGGTGACAAAATTGTCCAAACACACCATATGCACAACTCTACCGGGGAAGGTGCCAGAAAGGAGTTCTCTTGGTAGTTTTTACAGTACCCCGGTAGGCAGCTGAAAGGCACCACAAAAGTTGTTCTACCTGCTTTCTGGGCTGAGATGGGGAAGCGCTGAATTTTGGACTCGGCTTGTGGCAAAATGTTCCAAACACACCCCATGCACAACTCCACCGGGGAAGGTGCCAGAAAGGAGTTCTGTTGGTAGTTTTTACAGTACCCCGGTAGGCAGCTGAAAGGCACCACAAAAGATGTTCTACCTGCTTTCTGGGCTGAGATGGGGAAGCGCTGAATTTTGGACTCGGCTGGTGACAAAATGTTCCAAACACACCCCATGCACAACTCCACCGGGGAAGGTGCCAGAAGGGAGTTCTCTTGGTAGTTTTTACAGTACCCCGGTAGGCAGCTGAAAGGCGCCACAAAAGATGTTCTACCTGCTTTCTGGGCTGAGATGGGGAACCGCTGAATTTTGGACTCGGCTGGTGACAAAATGTTCCAAACACACCCCATGCACAACTCCACCGGGGAAGGTGCCAGAAAGGAGTTCTCTTGGTAGTTTTTACAGTACCCCGGTAGGCAGCTGAAAGGCGCCACAAAAGCTGTTCTACCTGCTTTCTGGGCTGAGATGGGGAAGCGCTGAATTTTGGACTCGGCTGGTGACAAAATGTTCCAAACACACCCCATGCACAACTCCACCGGGGAAGGTGCCAGAAAGGAATTCTCTTGGTAGTTTTTACAGTACCCCGGTAGGCAGCTGAAAGGCACCACAAAACTTGTTCTACCTGCTTTCTGGGCTGAGACGGGGAAGCGCTGAATTTTGGACTCGGCTGGTGACATAATGTTCCAAACACACCCCATGCACAACTCCACCGGGGAAGGTGCCAGAAAGGAATTCTCTTGGTAGTTTTTACTGTACCCCGGTAGGCAGCTGAAAGGCGCCACAAAAGTTGTTCTACCTGCTTTCTGGGCTGAGATGGGGAAGCGCTGAATTTTGGACTCGGCTGGTGACAAAATTGTCCAAACACACCCCATGCACAACTCCACCGGGGAAGGTGCCAGAAAGGAGTTCTCTTGGTAGTTTTTACAGTACCCCGGTAGGCAGCTGAAAGGCACCACAAAAGATGTTCTACCTGCTTTCTGGGCTGAGATGGGGAAGCGCTGAATTTTGGACTCGGCTGGTGACAAAATGTTCCAAACACACCCCATGCACAACTCCACCGGGGAAGGTGCCAGAAGGGAGTTCTCTTGGTAGTTTTTACAGTACCCCGGTAGGCAGCTGAAAGGCGCCACAAAACTAGTTCTACCTGCTTTCTGGGCTGAGATGGGGAACCGCTGAATTTTGGACTCGGCTGGTGACAAAATGTTCCAAACACACCCCATGCACAACTCCACCGGGGAAGGTGCCAGAAAGGAGTTCTGTTGGTAGTTTTTACAGTACCCCAGTAGGAAGCTGAAAGGCACCACAAAAGATGTTCTACCTGCTTTCTGGGCTGAGATGGGGAAGCGCTGAATTTTGGACTCGGCTGGTGACAAAATGTTCCAAACACACCCCATGCACAACTCCACCGGGGAAGGTGCCAGAAAGGAGTTCTCTTGGTAGTTTTTACAGTACCCCGGTAGGCAGCTGAAAGGCGCCACAAAACTTGTTCTACCTGCTTTCTGGGCTGAGATGGGGAAGCGCTGAATTTTGGACTCGGCTGGTGACATAATGTTCCAAACACACCCCATGCACAACTCCACCGGGGAAGGTGCCAGACAGGAATTCTCTTGGTAGTTTTTACAGTACCCCGGTAGGCAGCTGAAAGGCACCACAAAAGATGTTCTACCTGCTTTCTGGGCTGAGATGGGGAAGCGCTGACTTTTGGACTCGGCTGGTGACAAAATGTTCCAAACACACCCCATGCACAACTCCACCGGGGAAGGTGCCAGAAAGGAGTTCTCTTGGTAGTTTTTACAGTACCCCGGTAGGCAGCTGAAAGGCGCCACAAAAGTTGTTCTACCTGCTTTCTGGGCTGAGCTGGGGAACCGCTGAATTTTGGACTCGGCTGGTGACAAAATTGTACAAACACACCATATGCACAACTCCACCGGGGAAGGTGCCAGAAAGGAGTTCTCTTGGTAGTTTTTACACTACCCCGGTAGGCAGCTGAAAGGCACCACAAAACTTGTTCTACCTGCTTTCTGGGCTGAGATGGGGAAGCGCTGAATTTTGGACTCGGCTGGTGACAAAATGTTCCAAACACACCCCATGCACAACTCCAACGGGAAGGTGCCAGAAAGGAGTTCTCTTGGTAGTTTTTACAGTACCCCGGTAGGCAGCTGAAAGGCGCCACAAAAGATGTTCTACCTGCTTTCTGGGCTGAGATGGGGAACCGCTGAATTTTGGACTCAGCTGGTGACAAAATGTTCCAAACACACCCCAAGCACAACTCCACCGGGGAAGGTGCCAGAAAGGAGTTCTCTTGGTAGTTTTTACAGTGCCCCGGTAGGCAGCTGAAAGGCGCCACAAAACTTTTTCTACCTGCTTTCTGGGCTGATATGGGGAAGCACTGAATTTTGGACTCGGCTGGTGACAAAATGTTCCAAACACACCCCATGCACAACTCCACCGGGGAAGGTGCCAGAAAGGAGTTCTCATGGTAGTTTTTACAGTACCCCGGTAGGCAGCTGAAAGGCGCCACAAAACTAGTTCTACCTGCTTTCTGGGCTGAGATGGGGAAGCGCTGAATTTTGGACTCGGCTGGAGACAAAATGTTCCAAACACACCCCATGCACAACTCCACCGGGGAAGGTGCCAGAAAGGAGTTCTCTTGGTAGTTTTTACAGTACCCCGGTAGGCAGCTGAAAGGCGCCACAAAACTTGTTCTACCTGCTTTCTGGGCTGAGATGGGGAAGCACTGAATTTTGGACTCGGCTGGTGACAAAATGTTACAAACACACCCCATGCACAACTCCACCGGCGAAGGTGCTAGAAAGGAGTTCTCTTGGTAGTTTTTACAGTACCCCGGTAGGCAGCTGAAAGGCGCCACAAAAGATGTTCTACCTGCTTTCTGGGCTGAGATGGGGAAGCGCTGAATTTTGGACTCGGCTGGTGACAAAATGTTCCAAACACACCCCATGCACAACTCCACCGGGGAAGGTGCCAGAAAGGAGTTCTCTTGGTAGTTTTTACAGTACCCCGGTAGGCAGCTGAAAGGCGCCACAAAAGTTGTTCTACCTGCTTTCTGGGCTGAGATGGGGAAGCGCTGAATTTTGGACTCGGCTGGTGACAAAATGTTCCAAACACACCCCATGCACAATTCCACCGGGGAAGGTGCCAGAAAGGAGTTCTGTTGGTAGTTTTTACAGTGCCCCGGTAGGCAGCTGAAAGGCGCCACAAATGTTGTTCTACCTGCTTTCTGGGCTGAGATGGGGAAGCGCTGAATTTTGGACTCGGCTGGTGACAAAATGTTCCAAACACACCCCATGCACAACGCCACCGGGGAAGGTGCCAGAAAGGAATTCTCTTGGTAGTTTTTACAGTACCCCGGTAGGCAGCTGAAAGGCACCACAAAAGATGTTCTACCTGCTTTCTGGGCTGAGCTGGGGAACCGCTGAATTTTGGACTCGGCTGGTGACAAAATGTTCCAAACACACCCCATGCACAACTCCATCGGGGAAGGTGCCAGAAAGGAGTTCTGTTGGTAGTTTTTACAGTACCCCGGTAGGCAGCTGAAAGGCACCACAAAAGATGTTCTACCTGCTTTCTGGGCTGAGATGGGGAAGCGCTGAATTTTGGACTCGGCTGGTGACAAAATGTTCAAAACACACCCAAAGCACAAATCCACCGGGGAAGGTGCCAGAAAGGAATTCTCTTGGTAGTTTTTACTGTACCCCGGTAGGCAGCTGAAAGGCGCCACAAAACTAGTTCTACCTGCTTTCTGGGCTGAGATGGGGAAGCGCTGAATTTTGGACTCGGCTGGTGACAAAATGTTCCAAACACACCCCATGCACAACTCCACCGGGGAAGGTGCCAGAAAGGAGTTCTCTTGGTAGTTTTTACAGTACCCTGGTAGGCAGCTGAAAGGCGCCACAAAACTTGTTCTACCTGCTTTCTGGGCTGAGATGGGGAACCGCTGAATTTTGGACTCGGCTGGTGACAAAATGTTCCAAACACACCCCATGCACAACTCCACCGGGGAAGGTGCCAGAAAGGAATTCTCTTGGTAGTTTTTACACTACCCCGGTAGGCAGCTGAAAGGCGCCACAAAACTTGTTCTACCTGCTTTCTGGGCTGAGACGGGGAAGCGCTGAATTTTGGACTCGGCTGGTGACAAAATGTTCCAAACACACCCCATGCACAACTCCACCGGGGAAGGTGCCAGAAAGGAATTCTCTTGGTAGTTTTTACAGTACCCCGGTAGGCAGCTGAAAGGCGCCACAAAACTAATTCTACCTGCTTTCTGGGCTGAGATGGGGAAGCGCTGAATTTTGGACTCGGCTGGTGACAAAATGTTCCAAACACACCCCATGCACAACTCCACCGGGGAAGGTGCCAGAAAGGAGTTCTGTTGGTAGTTTTTACTGTACCCCGGTAGGCAGCTGAAAGGCACCACAAAACTCGTTCTACCTGCTTTCTGGGCTGAGATGGGGAACCGCTGAATTTTGGACTCGGCTGGTGACAAAATGTTCCAAACACACCCCATGCACAACTCCACCGGGGAAGGTACCAGAAAGGAATTCTCTTGGTAGTTTTTACAGTACCCCGGTAGGCAGCTGAAAGGCACCACAAAAGATGTTCTACCTGCTTTCTGGGCTGAGATGGGGAAGCGCTGAATTTTGGACTCGGCTGGCGACAAAATGTTCCAAACACACCCCATGCACAACTCCACCGGGGAAGGTGCCAGAAAGGAATTCTCTTGGTAGTTTTTACAGTACCCCGGTAGGCAGCTGAAAGGCGCCACAAAACTTGTTCTACCTGCTTTCTGGGCTGAGATGGGGAACCGCTGAATTTTGGACTCGGCTTGTGACAAAATGTTCCAAACACACTATATGCACAACTCCACCGGGGAAGGTGCCAGAAAGGAGTTCTCTTGGTAGTTTTTACAGTACCCCGGTAGGCAGCTGAAAGGCGCCACAAAACTTGTTCTACCTGCTTTCTGGGCTGAGATGGGGAAGCACTGAATTTTGGACTCGGCTGGTGACAAAATGTTACAAACACACCCCATGCACAACTCCACCGGGGAAGGTGCTAGAAAGGAGTTCTCTTGGTAGTTTTTACAGTACCCCGGTAGGCAGCTGAAAGGCGCCACAAAAGATGTTCTACCTGCTTTCTGGGCTGAGATGGGGAAGCGCTGAATTTTGGACTCGGCTGGTGACAAAATGTTCCAAACACACCCCATGCACAACTCCACCGGGGAAGGTGCCAGAAAGGAGTTCTCTTGGTAGTTTTTACAGTACCCCGGTAGGCAGCTGAAAGGCGCCACAAAACTTGTTCTACCTGCTTTCTGGGCTGAGATGGGGAAGCGCTGAATTTTGGACTCGGCTGGTGACAAAATGTTCCAAACACACCCCATGCACAATTCCACCGGGGAAGGTGCCAGAAAGGAGTTCTCTTGGTAGTTTTTACAGTGCCCCAGTAGGCAGCTGAAAGGCGCCACAAAACTTGTTCTACCTGCTTTCTGGGCTGAGACGGGGAACCGCTGAATTTTGGACTCGGCTGGTGACAAAATGTTCCAAACACACCCCATGCACAACTCCACCGGGGAAGGTGCCAGAAAGGAGTTCTATTGGTAGTTTTTACAGTACCCCGGTAGGCAGCTGAAAGGCGCCACAAAACTTGTTCTACCTGCTTTCTGGGCTGAGATGGGGAAGCGCTGAATTTTGGACTCGGCTGGTGACAAAATGTTCCAAACACACCCCATGCACAACTCCACCGGGGAAGGTGCCAGAAAGGAATTCTCTTGGTAGTTTTTACAGTACCCAGGTAGGCAGCTGAAATGCACCACAAAGCTTGTTCTACCTGCTTTCTGGGCTGAGATGGGGAAGCGCTGAATTTTGGACTCGGCTGGTGACAAAATGTTCCAAACACACCCCATGCACAACTCCACCGGGGAAGGTGCCAGAAAGGAATTCTCTTGGTAGTTTTTACAGTACCCCGGTAGGCAGCTGAAAGGCACCACAAAAGATGTTCTACCTGCTTTCTGGGCTGAGCTGGGGAACCGCTGAATTTTGGACTCGGCTGGTGACAAAATGTTCCAAACACACCCCATGCACAACTCCACCGGGGAAGGTGCCAGAAAGGAATTCTGTTGGTAGTTTTTACAGTACCCCGGTAGGCAGCTGAAAGGCACCACAAAAGATGTTCTACCTGCTTTCTGGGCTGAGATGGGGAAGCGCTGAATTTTGGACTCGGCTGGTGACAAAATGTTCCAAACACACCCCATGCACAACTCCACCGGGGAAGATGCCAGAAAGGAGTTCTCTTGGTAGTTTTTACAGTACCCCAGTAGGCAGCTGAAAGGCGCCACAAAACTTGTTCTACCTGCTTTCTGGGCTGAGATGGGGAACCGCTGAATTTTGGACTCGGCTGGTGACAAAATGTTCCAAACACACCATATGCACAACTCCACCGGGGAAGGTGCCAGAAAGGAGTTCTCTTGGTAGTTTTTACAGTACCCCGGTAGGCAGCTGAAAGGCGCCACAAAAGATGTTCTACCTGCTTTCTGGGCTGAGATGGGGAAGCGCTGAATTTTGGACTCGGCTGGTGACAAAATGTTCCAAACACACCCCATGCACAACTCCACCGGGGAAGGTGCCAGCAAGGAGTTCTCTTGGTAGTTTTTACAGTGCCCCGGTAGGCAGCTGAAAGGCACCACAAAACTTGTTCTACCTGCTTTCTGGGCTGAGACGGGGAAGCGCTGAATTTTGGACTCGGCTGGTGACAAAATGTTCCAAACACACCCCATGCACAACTCCACCAGGGAAGGTGCCAGAAAGGAATTCTCTTGGTAGTTTTTACAGTACCCCGGTAGGCAGCTGAAAGGCACCACAAAACTAGTTCTACCTGCTTTCTGGGCTGAGATGGGGAACCGCTGAATTTTGGACTCGGCTGGTGACAAAATTGTCCAAACACACCATATGCACAACTCCACCGGGGAAGGTGCCAGAAAGGAGTTCTCTTGGTAGTTTTTACACTACCCCGGTAGGCAGCTGAAAGGCACCACAAAACTTGTTCTTCCTGCTTTCTGGGCTGAGATGGGGAAGCGCTGACTTTTGGACTCGGCTGGTGACAAAATGTTCCAAACACACCCCATGCACAACTCCACCGGGGAAGGTGCCAGAAAGGAATTCTGTTGGTAGTTTTTACAGTACCCCGGTAGGCAGCTGAAAGGCACCACAAAAGATGTTCTACCTGCTTTCTGGGCTGAGATGGGGAACCGCTGAATTTTGGACTCGGCTGGTGACAAAATGTTCCAAACACACCCCATGCACAACTCCACCGGGGAAGGTGCCAGAAAGGAGTTCTGTTGGTAGTTTTTACAGTGCCCCGGTAGGCAGCTGAAAGGCGCCACAAAACTTGTTCTACCTGCTTTCTGGGCTGAGACGGGGAACCGCTGAATTTTGGACTCGGCTGGTGACATAATGTTCCAAACACACCCCATGCACAACTCCACCGGGGAAGGTGCCAGAAAGGAATTCTCTTGGTAGTTTTTACAGTACCCCGGTAGGCAGCTGAAAGGCGCCACAAAAGATGTTCTACCTGCTTTCTGGGCTGAGATGGGGAACCGCTGAATTTTGGACTCGGCTGGTGACAAAATGTTCCA
The DNA here is from genome assembly GCF_023634085.1 of Falco cherrug. Taxonomy (NCBI): domain Eukaryota; kingdom Metazoa; phylum Chordata; class Aves; order Falconiformes; family Falconidae; genus Falco; species Falco cherrug. Next base: position 12,107,278 of record NC_073719.1, on the reverse strand, counting down.
AACACACCCCATGCACAACTCCACCGGGGAAGGTGCCAGAAAGGAGTTCTCTTGGTAGTTTTTACAGTGCCCCGGTAGGCAGCTGAAAGGCGCCACAAAACTTGTTCTACCTGCTTTCTGGGCTGAGACGGGGAACCGCTGAATTTTGGACTCGGCTGGTGACAAAATGTTCCAAACACACCCCATGCACAACTCCACCGGGGAAGGTGCCAGAAAGGAGTTCTCTTGGTAGTTTTTACAGTACCCCGGTAGGCAGCTGAAAGGCGCCACAAAAGATGTTCTACCTGCTTTCTGGGCTGAGATGGGGAAGCGCTGAATTTTGGACTCGGCTGGTGACAAAATGTTCCAAACACACCCCATGCACAACTCCACCGGGGAAGGTGCCAGAAAGGAATTCTCTTGGTAGTTTTTACACTACCCCAGTAGGCAGCTGAAAGGCACCACAAAACTTGTTCTACCTGCTTTCTGGGCTGAGATGGGGAAGCGCTGAATTTTGGACTCGGCTGGTGACAAAATTGTCCAAACACACCATATGCACAACTCCACCGGGGAAGGTGCCAGAAAGGAGTTCTGTTGGTAGTTTTTACAGTAACCCGGTAGGCAGCTGAAAGGCGCCACAAAAGTTGTTCTACCTGCTTTCTGGGCTGAGATGGGGAAGCGCTGAATTTTGGACTCGGCTGGTGACAAAATGTTCCAAACACACCCCATGCACAACTCCACCGGGGAAGGTGCCAGAAAGGAATTCTCTTGGTAGTTTTTACAGTACCCCGGTAGGCAGCTGAAAGGCGCCACAAAACTTGTTCTACCTGCTTTCTGGGCTGAGATGGGGAAGCGCTGAATTTTGGACTCGGCTGGTGACAAAATGTTCCAAACACACCCCATGCACAACTCCACCGGGGAAGGTGCCAGAAAGGAGTTCTGTTGGTAGTTTTTACTGTACCCCGGTAGGCAGCTGAAAGGCACCACAAAACTCGTTCTACCTGCTTTCTGGGCTGAGATGGGGAACCGCTGAATTTTGGACTCGGCTGGTGACAAAATGTTCCAAACACACCCCATGCACAACTCCACCGGGGAAGGTGCCAGAAAGGAATTCTGTTGGTAGTTTTTACAGTACCCCGGTAGGCAGCTGAAAGGCACCACAAAAGATGTTCTACCTGCTTTCTGGGCTGAGATGGGGAAGCGCTGAATTTTGGACTCGGCTGGCGACAAAATGTTCCAAACACACCCCATGCACAACTCCACCGGGGAAGGTGCCAGAAAGGAGTTCTGTTGGTAGTTTTTACAGTACCCCGGTAGGCAGCTGAAAGGCGCCACAAAACATGTTCTACCTGCTTTCTGGGCTGAGATGGGGAAGCGCTGAATTTTGGACTCGGCTGGTGACAAAATGTTCCAAACACACCCCATGCACAACTCCACCGGGGAAGGTGCCAGAAAGGAGTTCTCTTGGTAGTTTTTACAGTACCCCGGTAGGCAGCTGAAAGGCGCCACAAAATTTGTTCTACCTGCTTTCTGGGCTGAGATGGGGAACCGCTGAATTTTGGACTCGGCTGGTGACAAAATGTTCCAAACACACCCCATGCACAACTCCACCGGGGAAGGTGCCAGAAAGGAGTTCTGTTGGTAGTTTTTACAGTGCCCCGGTAGGCAGCTGAAAGGCGCCACAAAACTTGTTCTACCTGCTTTCTGGGCTGAGACGGGGAACCGCTGAATTTTGGACTCGGCTGGTGACATAATGTTCCAAACACACCCCATGCACAACTCCACCGGGGAAGGTGCCAGAAAGGAATTCTCTTGGTAGTTTTTACAGTACCCCGGTAGGCAGCTGAAAGGCACCACAAAAGATGTTCTACCTGCTTTCTGGGCTGAGATGGGGAACCGCTGAATTTTGGACTCGGCTGGTGACAAAATGTTCCAAACACACCCCATGCACAACTCCACCGGGGAAGGTGCCAGAAAGGAGTTCTGTTGGTAGTTTTTACAGTGCCCCAGTAGGCAGCTGAAAGGCGCCACAAAACTTGTTCTACCTGCTTTCTGGGCTGAGATGGGGAAGCGCTGAATTTTGGACTCGGCTGGTGACAAAATGTTCCAAACACACCATATGCACAACTCCACCGGGGAAGGTGCCAGAAAGGAGTTCTCTTGGTAGTTTTTACAGTACCCCGGTAGGCAGCTGAAAGGCGCCACAAAAGATGTTCTACCTGCTTTCTGGGCTGAGATGGGGAACCGCTGAATTTTGGACTCGGCTGGTGACAAAATGTTCCAAACACACCCCATGCACAACTCCACCGGGGAAGGTGCCAGAAAGGAGTTCTGTTGGTAGTTTTTACAGTGCCCCAGTAGGCAGCTGAAAGGCGCCACAAAACTTGTTCTACCTGCTTTCTGGGCTGAGATGGGGAAGCGCTGAATTTTGGACTCGGCTGGTGACAAAATGTTCCAAACACACCCCATGCACAACTCCACCGGGGAAGGTGCCAGAAAGGAATTCTCTTGGTAGTTTTTACTGTACCCCGGTAGGCAGCTGAAAGGCGCCACAAAACTTGTTCTACCTGCTTTCTGGGCTGAGATGGGGAAGCGCTGAATTTTGGACTCGGCTGGTGACAAAATGTTCCAAACACACCCCATGCACAACTCCACCGGGGAAGGTGCCAGAAAGGAGTTCTGTTGGTAGTTTTTACTGTACCCCGGTAGGCAGCTGAAAGGCACCACAAAACTCGTTCTACCTGCTTTCTGGGCTGAGATGGGGAAGCGCTGAATTTTGGACTCGGCTGGTGACAAAATGTTCCAAACACACCCCATGCACAACTCCACCGGGGAAGGTGCCAGAAAGGAATTCTCTTGGTAGTTTTTACAGTACCCCGGTAGGCAGCTGAAAGGCACCACAAAAGATGTTCTACCTGCTTTCTGGGCTGAGATGGGGAAGCGCTGAATTTTGGACTCGGCTGGCGACAAAATGTTCCAAACACACCCCATGCACAACTCCACCGGGGAAGGTGCCAGAAAGGAGTTCTGTTGGTAGTTTTTACAGTACCCCGGTAGGCAGCTGAAAGGCGCCACAAAACTTGTTCTACCTGCTTTCTGGGCTGAGATGGGGAAGCGCTGAATTTTGGACTCGGCTGGTGACAAAATGTTCCAAACACACCCCATGCACAACTCCACCGGGGAAGGTGCCAGAAAGGAGTTCTCTTGGTAGTTTTTACAGTACCCCGGTAGGCAGCTGAAAGGCGCCACAAAATTTGTTCTACCTGCTTTCTGGGCTGAGATGGGGAACCGCTGAATTTTGGACTCGGCTGGTGACAAAATGTTCCAAACACACCCCATGCACAACTCCACCGGGGAAGGTGCCAGAAAGGAGTTCTGTTGGTAGTTTTTACAGTGCCCCGGTAGGCAGCTGAAAGGCGCCACAAAACTTGTTCTACCTGCTTTCTGGGCTGAGACGGGGAACCGCTGAATTTTGGACTCGGCTGGTGACATAATGTTCCAAACACACCCCATGCACAACTCCACCGGGGAAGGTGCCAGAAAGGAATTCTCTTGGTAGTTTTTACAGTACCCCGGTAGGCAGCTGAAAGGCACCACAAAAGATGTTCTACCTGCTTTCTGGGCTGAGATGGGGAACCGCTGAATTTTGGACTCGGCTGGTGACAAAATGTTCCAAACACACCCCATGCACAACTCCACCGGGGAAGGTGCCAGAAAGGAGTTCTGTTGGTAGTTTTTACAGTGCCCCAGTAGGCAGCTGAAAGGCGCCACAAAACTTGTTCTACCTGCTTTCTGGGCTGAGATGGGGAAGCGCTGAATTTTGGACTCGGCTGGTGACAAAATGTTCCAAACACACCATATGCACAACTCCACCGGGGAAGGTGCCAGAAAGGAGTTCTCTTGGTAGTTTTTACAGTACCCCGGTAGGCAGCTGAAAGGCGCCACAAAAGATGTTCTACCTGCTTTCTGGGCTGAGATGGGGAAGCGCTGAATTTTGGACTCGGCTGGTGACAAAATGTTCCAAACACACCCCATGCACAACTCCACCGGGGAAGGTGCCAGCAAGGAGTTCTCTTGGTAGTTTTTACAGTGCCCCGGTAGGCAGCTGAAAGGCGCCACAAAAGATGTTCTACCTGCTTTCTGGGCTGAGACGGGGAAGCGCTGAATTTTGGACTCGGCTGGTGACAAAATGTTCCAAACACACCCCATGCACAACTCCACGGGGGAAGGTGCCAGAAAGGAATTCTCTTGGTAGTTTTTACAGTACCCCGGTAGGCAGCTGAAAGGCACCACAAAACTTGTTCTACCTGCTTTCTGGGCTGAGATGGGGAAGCGCTGAATTTTGGACTCGGCTGGTGACAAAATGTTCCAAACACACCCCATGCACAACTCCACCGGGGAAGGTGCCAGAAAGGAGTTCTCTTGGTAGTTTTTACAGTACCCCGGTAGGCAGCTGAAAGGCGCTACAAAACTTGTTCTACCTGCTTTCTGGGCTGAGATGGGGAAGCGCTGAATTTTGGACTCGGCTGGTGACAAAATGTTCCAAACACACCCCATGCACAACTCCACCGGGGAAGGTGCCAGAAAGGAGTTCTGTTGGTAGTTTTTACAGTACCCCGGTAGGCAGCTGAAAGGCGCCACAAAAGATGTTCTACCTGCTTTCTGGGCTGAGATGGGGAAGCGCTGAATTTTGGACTCGGCTGGTGACATAATGTTCCAAACACACCCCATGCACAACTCCACCGGGGAAGGTGCCAGAAGGAGTTCTGTTGGTAGTTTTTACAGTACCCTGGTAGTCAGCTGAAAGGCACCACAAAAGATGTTCTACCTGCTTTCTGGGCTGAGATGGGGAACCGCTGAATTTTGGACTCGGCTGGTGACAAAATTGTCCAAACACACCATATGCACAACTCCACCGGGGAAGGTGCCAGAAAGGAGTTCTCTTGGTAGTTTTTACACTACCCCGGTAGGCAGCTGAAAGGCGCCACAAAACTTGTTCTACCTGCTTTCTGGGCTGAGATGGGGAAGCGCTGAATTTTGGACTCGGCTGGTGACAAAATGTTCCAAACACACCCCAGGCACAACTCCACCGGGGAAGGTGCCAGAAGGAGTTCTCTTGGTAGTTTTTACAGTACCCCGGTAGGCAGCTGAAAGGCGCCACAAAAGATGTTCTATCTGCTTTCTGGGCTGAGCTGGGGAACCGCTGAATTTTGGACTCGGCTGGTGACAAAATTGTCCAAACACACCATATGCACAACTCCACCGGGGAAGGTGCCAGAAAGGAGTTCTCTTGGTAGTTTTTACACTACCCCGGTAGGCAGCTGAAAGGCACCACAAAACTTGTTCTTCCTGCTTTCTGGGCTGAGATGGGGAAGCGCTGAATTTTGGACTCGGCTGGTGACAAAATGTTCCAAACACACCCCATGCACAACTCCACCGGGGAAGGTGCCAGAAAGGAGTTCTCTTGGTAGTTTTTACAGTACCCCGGTAGGCAGCTGAAAGGCGCTACAAAACTTGTTCTACCTGCTTTCTGGGCTGAGATGGGGAAGCGCTGAATTTTGGACTCGGCTGGTGACAAAATGTTCCAAACACACCCCATGCACAACTCCACCGGGGAAGGTGCCAGAAAGGAATTCTCTTGGTAGTTTTTACAGTACCCCGGTAGGCAGCTGAAAGGCACCACAAAAGATGTTCTACCTGCTTTCTGGGCTGAGATGGGGAACCGCTGAATTTTGGACTCGGCTGGTGACAAAATTGTCCAAACACACCCCATGCACAACTCCACCGGGGAAGGTGCCAGAAAGGAGTTCTCTTGGTAGTTTTTACACTACCCCGGTAGGCAGCTGAAAGGCGCCACAAAACTTGTTCTACCTGCTTTCTGGGCTGAGATGGGGAAGCGCTGAATTTTGGATTCGGCTGGTGACAAAATGTTCCAAACATACCCCATGCACAACTCCACCGGGGAAGGTGCCAGAAAGGAGTTCTCTTGGTAGTTTTTACAGTACCCCGGTAGGCAGCTGAAAGGCGCTACAAAACTTGTTCTACCTGCTTTCTGGGCTGAGATGGGGAAGCGCTGAATTTTGGACTCGGCTGGTGACAAAATGTTCCAAACACACCCCATGCACAACTCCACCGGGGAAGGTGCCAGAAAGGAGTTCTCTTGGTAGTTTTTACAGTACCCCGGTAGGCAGCTGAAAGGCGCCACAAAACTTGTTCTACCTGCTTTCTGGGCTGAGATGGGGAACCGCTGAATTTTGGACTCGGCTGGTGGCAAAATGTTCCAAACACACCCCATGCACAACTCCACCGGGGAAGGTGCCAGAAAGGAGTTCTCTTGGTAGTTTTTACAGTACCCCGGTAGGCAGCTGAAAGGCGCCACAAAAGTTGTTCTACCTGCTTTCTGGGCTGAGATGGGGAAGCGCTGAATTTTGGACTCGGCTGGTGACAAAATTGTCCAAACACACCATATGCACAACTCCACCGGGGAAGGTGCCAGAAAGGAGTTCTGTTGGTAGTTTTTACAGTACCCCGGTAGGCAGCTGAAAGGCGCCACAAAACTTGTTCTACCTGCTTTCTGGGCTGAGACGGGGAAGCGCTGAATTTTGGACTCGGCTGGTGACAAAATGTTCAAAACACACCCCATGCACAACTCCACCGGGGAAGGTGCCAGAAAGGAGTTCTCTTGGTAGTTTTTACAGTACCCCGGTAGGCAGCTGAAAGGCGCCACAGAAGTTGTTCTAACTTCTTTCTGGGCTGAGATGGGGAAGCGCTGAATTTTGGACTCGGCTGGTGACAAAATGTTCCAAACACGCCCCATGCACAATTCCACCGGGGAAGGTGCCAGAAAGGAGTTCTGTTGGTAGTTTTTACACTACCCCGGTAGGCAGCTGAAAGGCGCCACAAAAGTTGTTCTACCTGCTTTCTGGGCTGAGATGGGGAAGCGCTGAATTTTGGACTCGGCTGGTGGCAAAATGTTCCAAACACACCCCATGCACAACTCCACCGGGAATGGTGCCAGAAAGGAGTTCTCTTGGTAGTTTTTACAGTACCCCGGTAGGCAGCTGAAAGGCGCCACAAAACTAGTTCTACCTGCTTTCTGGGCTGAGATGGGGAAGCGCTAAATTTTGGACTCGGCTGATGACAAAATGTTCCAAACACACCCCATGCACAACTCCACCGGGGAAGGTGCCAGAAAGGAATTGTCTTGGTAGTTTTTACACTACCCCGGTAGGCAGCTGAAAGGCACCACAAAATATGTTCTACCTGCTTTCTGGGCTGAGATGGGGAAGCGCTGAATTTTGGACTCGGCTGGTGACAAAATGTTCCAAACACACCCCATGCACAACTCCACCGGGGAAGGTGCCAGAAAGGAGTTCTCTTGGTAGTTTTTACTGTACCCCGGTAGGCAGCTGAAAGGCACCACAAAAGATGTTCTACCTGCTTTCTGGGCTGAGATGGGGAAGCGCTGAATTTTGGACTCGGCTGGTGACAAAATGTTCCAAACACACCCCATGCACAACTCCACCGGGGAAGGTGCCAGAAAGGAGTTCTCTTGGTAGTTTTTACAGTGCCCCGGTAGGCAGCTGAAAGGCGCCACAAAACATGTTCTACCTGCTTTCTGGGCTGAGACGGGGAACCGCTGAATTTTGGACTCGGCTGGTGACAAAATGTTCCAAACACACCCCATGCACAACTCCACCGGGGAAGGTGCCAGAAAGGAGTTCTCTTGGTAGTTTTTACAGTACCCCGGTAGGCAGCTGAAAGGCGCCACAAAAGATGTTCTACCTGCTTTCTGGGCTGAGATGGGGAAGCGCTGAATTTTGGACTCGGCTGGTGACAAAATGTTCCAAACACACCCCATGCACAACTCCACCGGGGAAGGTGCCAGAAAGGAATTCTCTTGGTAGTTTTTACACTACCCCAGTAGGCAGCTGAAAGGCACCACAAAACTTGTTCTACCTGCTTTCTGGGCTGAGATGGGGAAGCGCTGAATTTTGGACTCGGCTGGTGACAAAATTGTCCAAACACACCATATGCACAACTCCACCGGGGAAGGTGCCAGAAAGGAGTTCTGTTGGTAGTTTTTACAGTACCCCGGTAGGCAGCTGAAAGGCGCCACAAAAGTTGTTCTACCTGCTTTCTGGGCTGAGATGGGGAAGCGCTGAATTTTGGACTCGGCTGGTGACAAAATGTTCCAAACACACCCCATGCACAACTCCACCGGGGAAGGTGCCAGAAAGGAGTTCTGTTGGTAGTTTTTACAGTGCCCGGTAGGCAGCTGAAAGGCGCCACAAAAGTTGTTCTACCTGCTTTCTGGGCTGAGACGGGGAACCGCTGAATTTTGGACTCGGCTGGTGACAAAATGTTCCAAACACACCCCATGCACAACTCCACCGGGGAAGGTGCCAGAAAGGAATTCTCTTGGTAGTTTTTACAGTACCCCGGTAGGCAGCTGAAAGGCACCACAAAAGATGTTCTACCTGCTTTCTGGGCTGAGATGGGGAAGCGCTGAATTTTGGACTCGGCTGGCGACAAAATGTTCCAAACACACCCCATGCACAACTCCACCGGGGAAGGTGCCAGAAAGGAATTCTCTTGGTAGTTTTTACAGTACCCCGGTAGGCAGCTGAAAGGCGCCACAAAACTTGTTCTACCTGCTTTCTGGGCTGAGATGGGGAAGCGCTGAATTTTGGACTCGGCTGGTGACAAAATGTTCCAAACACACCCCATGCACAACTCCACCGGGGAAGGTGCCAGAAAGGAGTTCTGTTGGTAGTTTTTACAGTGCCCCAATAGGCAGCTGAAAGGCGCCACAAAACTTGTTCTACCTGCTTTCTGGGCTGAGACAGGGAACCGCTGAATTTTGGACTCGGCTGGTGACAAAATGTTCCAAACACACCCCATGCACAACTCCACCGGGGAAGGTGCCAGAAAGGAGTTCTGTTGGTAGTTTTTACAGTGCCCCAGTAGGCAGCTGAAAGGCGCCACAAAAGATGTTCTACCTGCTTTCTGGGCTGAGACGGGGAACCGCTGAATTTTGGACTCGGCTGGTGACAAAATGTTCCAAACACACCCCATGCACAACTCCACCGGGGAAGGTGCCAGAAAGGAGTTCTATTGGTAGTTTTTACAGAACCCCGGTAGGCAGCTGAAAGGCGCCACAAAAGTTGTTCTACCTGCTTTCTGGGCTGAGATGGGGAAGCGCTGAATTTTGGACTCGGCTGGTGACAAAATGTTCCAAACACACCCCATGCACAACTCCACCGGGGAAGGTGCCAGAAAGGAATTCTCTTGGTAGTTTTTACAGTACCGAGGTAGGCAGCTGAAATGCACCACAAAGCTTGTTCTACCTGCTTTCTGGGCTGAGATGGGGAAGCGCTGAATTTTGGACTCGGCTGGTGACAAAATGTTCCAAACACACCCCATGCACAACTCCACCGGGGAAGGTGCCAGAAAGGAGTTCTCTTGGTAGTTTTTACAGTACCCCGGTAGGCAGCTGAAAGGCACCACAAAAGATGTTCTACCTGCTTTCTGGGCTGAGCTGGGGAACCGCTGAATTTTGGACTCGGCTGGTGACAAAATGTTCCAAACACACCCCATGCACAACTCCACCGGGGAAGGTGCCAGAAAGGAATTCTCTTGGTAGTTTTTACAGTACCCCGGTAGGCAGCTGAAAGGCACCACAAAAGATGTTCTACCTGCTTTCTGGGCTGAGATGGGGAAGCGCTGAATTTTGGACTCGGCTGGTGACAAAATGTTCCAAACACACCCCATGCACAACTCCACCGGGGAAGGTGCCAGAAAGGAGTTCTCTTGGTAGTTTTTACAGTACCCCAGTAGGCAGCTGAAAGGCGCCACAAAACTTGTTCTACCTGCTTTCTGGGCTGAGATGGGGAAGCGCTGAATTTTGGACTCGGCTGGTGACAAAATGTTCCAAACACACCCCATGCACAACTCCACCGGGGAAGGTGCCAGAAAGGAGTTCTCTTGGTAGTTTTTACAGTACCCCGGTAGGCAGCTGAAAGGCGCCACAAAAGATGTTCTACCTGCTTTCTGGGCTGAGATGGGGAAGCGCTGAATTTTGGACTCGGCTGGTGACAAAATGTTCCAAACACACCCCATGCACAACTCCACCGGGGAAGGTGCCAGAAAGGAGTTCTGTTGGTAGTTTTTACAGTACCCCGGTAGGCAGCTGAAAGGCGCCACAAAACTTGTTCTACCTGCTTTCTGGGCTGAGATGGGGAAGCGCTGAATTTTGGACTCGGCTGGTGACAAAATGTTCCAAACACACCCCATGCACAACTCCACCGGGGAAGGTGCCAGAAAGGAGTTCTCTTGGTAGTTTTTACAGTACCCCGGTAGGCAGCTGAAAGGCGCTACAAAACTTGTTCTACCTGCTTTCTGGGCTGAGATGGGGAAGCGCTGAATTTTGGACTCGGCTGGTGACAAAATGTTCCAAACACACCCCATGCACAACTCCACCGGGGAAGGTGCCGGAAAGGAGTTCTGTTGGTAGTTTTTACAGTACCCCGGTAGGCAGCTGAAAGGCGCCACAAAAGATGTTCTACCTGCTTTCTGGGCTGAGATGGGGAAGCGCTGAATTTTGGACTCGGCTGGTGACAAAATGTTCCAAACACACCCCATGCACAACTCCACCGGGGAAGGTGCCAGAAGGAGTTCTGTTGGTAGTTTTTACAGTACCCCGGTAGGCAGCTGAAAGGCGCCACAAAAGATGTTCTATCTGCTTTCTGGGCTGAGATGGGGAACCGCTGAATTTTGGACTCGGCTGGTGACAAAATTGTCCAAACACACCATATGCACAACTCCACCGGGGAAGGTGCCAGAAAGGAGTTCTTTTGGTAGTTTTTACACTACCCCGGTAGGCAGCTGAAAGGCACCACAAAACTTGTTCTTCCTGCTTTCTGGGCTGAGATGGGGAAGCGCTGAATTTTGGACTCAGCTGGTGACATAATGTTCCAAACACACCCCATGCACAACTCCACCGGGGAAGGTGCCAGAAGGAGTTCTGTTGGTAGTTTTTACAGTACCCCGGTAGGCAGCTGAAAGGCGCCACAAAAGATGTTATATCTGCTTTCTGGGCTGAGATGGGGAAGCGCTGAATTTTGGACTCGGCTGGTGACAAAATTGTCCAAACACACCATATGCACAACTCCACCGGGGAAGGTGCCAGAAAGGAGTTCTGTTGGTAGTTTTTACAGTACCCCGGTAGGCAGCTGAAAGGCGCCACAAAAGATGTTCTACCTGCTTTCTGGGCTGAGATGGGGAAGCGCTGAATTTTGGACTCGGCTGGTGACAAAATGTTCCAAACACACCCCATGCACAACTCCACCGGGGAAGGTGCCAGCAAGGAGTTCTCTTGGTAGTTTTTACAGTGCCCCGGTAGGCAGCTGAAAGGCGCTACAAAACTTGTTCTACCTGCTTTCTGGGCTGAGACGGGGAAGCGCTGAATTTTGGACTCGGCTGGTGACAAAATGTTCCAAACACACCCCATGCACAACTCCACCGGGGAAGGTGCCAGAAAGGAATTCTCTTGGTAGTTTTTACAGTACCCCGGTAGGCAGCTGAAAGGCGCCACAAAAGATGTTCTACCTGCTTTCTGGGCTGAGATGGGGAAGCGCTGAATTTTGGACTCGGCTGGTGACATAATGTTCCAAACACACCCCATGCACAACTCCACCGGGGAAGGTGCCAGAAGGAGTTCTGTTGGTAGTTTTTACAGTACCCCGGTAGGCAGCTGAAAGGCGCCACAAAAGATGTTCTATCTGCTTTCTGGGCTGAGATGGGGAACCGCTGAATTTTGGACTCGGCTGGTGACATAATGTTCCAAACACACCCCATGCACAACTCCACCGGGGAAGGTGCCAGAAAGGATTTCTCTTGGTAGTTTTTACAGTACCCCGCTAGGCAGCTGAAAGGCGCCACAAAACTTGTTCTACCTGCTTTCTGGGCTGAGCTGGGGAACCGCTGAATTTTGGACTCGGCTGGTGACAAAATGTTCCAAACACACCCCATGCACAACTCCACCGGGGAAGGTGCCAGAAAGGAGTTCTCTTGGTAGTTTTTACAGTACCCCGGTAGGCAGCTGAAAGGCACCACAAAAGATGTTCTACCTGCTTTCTGGGCTGAGCTGGGGAACCGCTGAATTTTGGACTCGGCTGGTGGCAAAATGTTCCAAACACACCCCATGCACAACTCCACCGGGGAAGGTGCCAGAAAGGAGTTCTGTTGGTAGTTTTTACAGTGCCCCGGTAGGCAGCTGAAAGGCACCACAAAACTTGTTCTACCTGCTTTCTGGGCTGAGACGGGGAACCGCTGAATTTTGGACTCGGCTGGTGACAAAATGTTCCAAACACACCCCATGCACAACTCCACCGGGGAAGGTGCCAGAAAGGAGTTCTGTTGGTAGTTTTTACAGTACCCCGGTAGGCAGCTGAAAGGCGCCACAAAACTTGTTCTACCTGCTTTCTGGGCTGAGATGGGGAAGCGCTGAATTTTGGACTCGGCTGGTGACATAATGTTCCAAACACACCCCATGCACAACTCCACCGGGGAAGGTGCCAGAAGGAGTTCTGTTGTTAGTTTTTACAGTACCCCGGTAGGCAGCTGAAAGGCGCCACAAAAGATGTTCTATCTGCTTTCTGGGCTGAGATGGGGAAGCGCTGAATTTTGGACTCGTCTGGTGACAAAATGTTCCAAACACACCATATGCACAACTCCACCGGGGAAGGTGCCAGAAAGGAGTTCTGTTGGTAGTTTTTACAGTACCCCGGTAGGCAGCTGAAAGGCGCCACAAAAGATGTTCTACCTGCTTTCTGGGCTGAGACGGGGAAGCGCTGAATTTTGGACTCGGCTGGTGACAAAATGTTCCAAACACACCCCATGCACAACTCCACCGGGGAAGGTGCCAGCAAGGAGTTCTCTTGGTAGTTTTTACAGTACCCCGGTAGGCAGCTGAAAGGCACCACAAAAGATGTTCTACCTGCTTTCTGGGCTGAGATGGGGAAGCGCTGAATTTTGGACTCGGCTGGTGACAAAATCTTCCAAACACACCCCATGCACAACTCCACCGGGGAAGGTGCCAGAAAGGAGTTCTGTTGGTAGTTTTTACAGTACCCCGGTAGGCAGCTGAAAGGCGCCACAAAAGATGTTCTACCTGCTTTCTGGGCTGAGATGGGGAAGCGCTGAATTTTGGACTCGGCTGGTGACATAATGTTCCAAACACACCCCATGCACAACTCCACCGGGGAAGGTGCCAGAAGGAGTTCTGTTGGTAGTTTTTACAGTACCCCGGTAGGCAGCTGAAAGGCGCCACAAAAGATGTTCTATCTGCTTTCTGGGCTGAGATGGGGAAGCGCTGAATTTTGGACTCGGCTGGTGACATAATGTTCCAAACACACCCCATGCACAACTCCACCGGGGAAGGTGCCAGAAAGGATTTCTCTTGGTAGTTTTTAAAGTACCCCGCTAGGCAGCTGAAAGGCGCCACAAAACTTGTTCTACCTGCTTTCTGGGCTGAGCTGGGGAACCGCTGAATTTTGGACTCGGCTGGTGACAAAATGTTCCAAACACACCCCATGCACAACTCCACCGGGGAAGGCGCCAGAAAGGAGTTCTCTTGGTAGTTTTTACAGTACCCCGGTAGGCAGCTGAAAGGCACCACAAAAGATGTTCTACCTGCTTTCTGGGCTGAGCTGGGGAACCGCTGAATTTTGGACTCGGCTGGTGGCAAAATGTTCCAAACACACCCCATGCACAACTCCACCGGGGAAGGTGCCAGAAAGGAGTTCTGTTGGTAGTTTTTACAGTGCCCCGGTAGGCAGCTGAAAGGCACCACAAAACTTGTTCTACCTGCTTTCTGGGCTGAGACGGGGAACCGCTGAATTTTGGACTCGGCTGGTGACAAAATGTTCCAAACACACCCCATGCACAACTCCACCGGGGAAGGTGCCAGAAAGGAATTCTCTTGGTAGTTTTTACAGTACCCCGGTAGGCAGCTGAAAGGCACCACAAAAGATGTTCTACCTGCTTTCTGGGCTGAGATGGGGAAGCGCTGAATTTTGGACTCGGCTGGTGACAAAATCTTCCAAACACACCCCATGCACAACTCCACCGGGGAAGGTGCCAGAAAGGAGTTCTGTTGGTAGTTTTTACAGTACCCCGGTAGGCAGCTGAAAGGCGCCACAAAACTTGTTCTACCTGCTTTCTGGGCTGAGATGGGGAAGCGCTGAATTTTGGACTCGGCTGGTGACATAATGTTCCAAACACACCCCATGCACAACTCCACCGGGGAAGGTGCCAGAAGGAGTTCTGTTGTTAGTTTTTACAGTACCCCGGTAGGCAGCTGAAAGGCGCCACAAAAGATGTTCTATCTGCTTTCTGGGCTGAGATGGGGAAGCGCTGAATTTTGGACTCGGCTGGTGACAAAATGTTCCAAACACACCATATGCACAACTCCACCGGGGAAGGTGCCAGAAAGGAGTTCTGTTGGTAGTTTTTACAGTACCCCGGTAGGCAGCTGAAAGGCGCCACAAAAGATGTTCTACCTGCTTTCTGGGCTGAGATGGGGAAGCGCTGAATTTTGGACTCGGCTGGTGACAAAATGTTCCAAACACACCCCATGCACAACTCCACCGGGGAAGGTGCCAGCAAGGAGTTCTCTTGGTAGTTTTTACAGTGCCCCGGTAGGCAGCTGAAAGGCGCCACAAAACTTGTTCTACCTGCTTTCTGGGCTGAGACGGGGAAGCGCTGAATTTTGGACTCGGCTGGTGACAAAATGTTCCAAACACACCCCATGCACAACTCCACCGGGGAAGGTGCCAGAAAGGAATTCTCTTGGTAGTTTTTACAGTACCCCGGTAGGCAGCTGAAAGGCACCACAAAAGATGTTCTACCTGCTTTCTGGGCTGAGATGGGGAAGCGCTGAATTTTGGACTCGGCTGGTGACATAATGTTCCAAACACACCCCATGCACAACTCCACCGGGGAAGGTGCCAGAAGGAGTTCTGTTGGTAGTTTTTACAGTACCCCGGTAGGCAGCTGAAAGGCGCCACAAAAGATGTTCTATCTGCTTTCTGGGCTGAGATGGGGAACCGCTGAATTTTGGACTCGGCTGGTGACAAAATGTTCCAAACACACCCCATGCACAACTCCACCGGGGAAGGTGCCAGAAAGGAGTTCTGTTGGTAGTTTTTACACTACCCCGGTAGGCAGCTGAAAGGCACCACAAAACTTGTTCTTCCTGCTTTCTGGGCTGAGATGGGGAAGCGCTGAATTTTGGACTCGGCTGGTGACATAATGTTCCAAACACACCCCATGCACAACTCCACCGGGGAAGGTGCCAGAAAGGAATTCTCTTGGTAGTTTTTACAGTACCCCGGTAGGCAGCTGAAAGGCGCCACAAAACTTGTTCTACCTGCTTTCTGGGCTGAGATGGGGAAGCGCTGAATTTTGGACTCGGCTGGTGACAAAATGTTCCAAACACACCCCATGCACAACTCCACCAGGGAAGGTGCCAGAAAGGAGTTCTCTTGGTAGTTTTTTACACTACCCCGCTAGGCAGCTGAAAGGCGCCACAAAAGTTGTTCTACCTGCTTTCTGGGCTGAGATGGGGAAGCGCTGAATTTTGGACTCGGCTGGTGACAAAATGTTCCAAACACACCCCATGCACAACTCCACCGGGGAAGGTGCCAGAAAGGAGTTCTGTTGGTAGTTTTTACAGTGCCCCAATAGGCAGCTGAAAGGCGCCACAAAACTTGTTCTACCTGCTTTCTGGGCTGAGACAGGGAACCGCTGAATTTTGGACTCGGCTGGTGACAAAATGTTCCAAACACACCCCATGCACAACTCCACCGGGGAAGGTGCCAGAAAGGAGTTCTGTTGGTAGTTTTTACAGTGCCCCAGTAGGCAGCTGAAAGGCGCCACAAAAGATGTTCTACCTGCTTTCTGGGCTGAGACGGGGAACCGCTGAATTTTGGACTCGGCTGGTGACAAAATGTTCCAAACACACCCCATGCACAACTCCACCGGGGAAGGTGCCAGAAAGGAGTTCTATTGGTAGTTTTTACAGAACCCCGGTAGGCAGCTGAAAGGCGCCACAAAAGTTGTTCTACCTGCTTTCTGGGCTGAGATGGGGAAGCGCTGAATTTTGGACTCGGCTGGTGACAAAATGTTCCAAAAACACCCCATGCACAACTCCACCGGGGAAGGTGCCAGAAAGGAATTCTCTTGGTAGTTTTTACAGTACCCCGGTAGGCAGCTGAAATGCACCACAAAGCTTGTTCTACCTGCTTTCTGGGCTGAGATGGGGAAGCGCTGAATTTTGGACTCGGCTGGTGACAAAATGTTCCAAACACACCCCATGCACAACTCCACCGGGGAAGGTGCCAGAAAGGAGTTCTGTTGGTAGTTTTTACACTACCCCGGTAGGCAGCTGAAAGGCACCACAAAACTTGTTCTTCCTGCTTTCTGGGCTGAGATGGGGAAGCGCTGAATTTTGGACTCGGCTGGTGACATAATGTTCCAAACACACCCCATGCACAACTCCACCGGGGAAGGTGCCAGAAAGGAATTCTCTTGGTAGTTTTTACAGTACCCCGGTAGGCAGCTGAAAGGCGCCACAAAACTTGTTCTACCTGCTTTCTGGGCTGAGATGGGGAAGCGCTGAATTTTGGACTCGGCTGGTGACAAAATGTTCCAAACACACCCCATGCACAACTCCACCAGGGAAGGTGCCAGAAAGGAGTTCTCTTGGTAGTTTTTACAGTACCCCGGTAGGCAGCTGAAAGGCGCCACAAAATTTGTTCTACCTGCTTTCTGGGCTGAGATGGGGAACCGCTGAATTTTGGACTCGGCTGGTGACAAAATGTTCCAAACACACCCCATGCACAACTCCACCGGGGAAGGTGCCAGAAAGGAGTTCTGTTGGTAGTTTTTACAGTGCCCCAATAGGCAGCTGAAAGGCGCCACAAAACTTGTTCTACCTGCTTTCTGGGCTGAGACAGGGAACCGCTGAATTTTGGACTCGGCTGGTGACAAAATGTTCCAAACACACCCCATGCACAACTCCACCGGGGAAGGTGCCAGAAAGGAGTTCTGTTGGTAGTTTTTTACAGTGCCCCAGTAGGCAGCTGAAAGGCGCCACAAAAGATGTTCTACCTGCTTTCTGGGCTGAGACGGGGAACCGCTGAATTTTGGACTCGGCTGGTGACAAAATGTTCCAAACACACCCCATGCACAACTCCACCGGGGAAGGTGCCAGAAAGGAGTTCTATTGGTAGTTTTTACAGAACCCCGGTAGGCAGCTGAAAGGCGCCACAAAAGTTGTTCTACCTGCTTTCTGGGCTGAGATGGGGAAGCGCTGAATTTTGGACTCGGCTGGTGACAAAATGTTCCAAACACACCCCATGCACAACTCCACCGGGGAAGGTGCCAGAAAGGAATTCTCTTGGTAGTTTTTACAGTACCCCGGTAGGCAGCTGAAATGCACCACAAAGCTTGTTCTACCTGCTTTCTGGGCTGAGATGGGGAAGCGCTGAATTTTGGACTCGGCTGGTGACAAAATGTTCCAAACACACCCCATGCACAACTCCACCGGGGAAGGTGCCAGAAAGGAGTTCTCTTGGTAGTTTTTACAGTACCCCGGTAGGCAGCTGAAAGGCACCACAAAAGATGTTCTACCTGCTTTCTGGGCTGAGCTGGGGAACCGCTGAATTTTGGACTCGGCTGGTGACAAAATGTTCCAAACACACCCCATGCACAACTCCACCGGGGAAGGTGCCAGAAAGGAATTCTCTTGGTAGTTTTTACAGTACCCCGGTAGGCAGCTGAAAGGCACCACAAAAGATGTTCTACCTGCTTTCTGGGCTGAGATGGGGAAGCGCTGAATTTTGGACTCGGCTGGTGACAAAATGTTCCAAACACACCCCATGCACAACTCCACCGGGGAAGGTGCCAGAAAGGAGTTCTCTTGGTAGTTTTTACAGTACCCCAGTAGGCAGCTGAAAGGCGCCACAAAACTTGTTCTACCTGCTTTCTGGGCTGAGATGGGGAAGCGCTGAATTTTGGACTCGGCTGGTGACAAAATGTTCCAAACACACCCCATGCACAACTCCACCGGGGAAGGTGCCAGAAAGGAGTTCTCTTGGTAGTTTTTACAGTACCCCGGTAGGCAGCTGAAAGGCGCCACAAAAGATGTTCTACCTGCTTTCTGGGCTGAGATGGGGAAGCGCTGAATTTTGGACTCGGCTGGTGACAAAATGTTCCAAACACACCCCATGCACAACTCCACCGGGGAAGGTGCCAGAAAGGAGTTCTGTTGGTAGTTTTTACAGTGCCCCGGTAGGCAGCTGAAAGGCGCCACAAAACTTGTTCTACCTGCTTTCTGGGCTGAGAAGGGGAAGCGCTGAATTTTGGACTCGGCTGGTGACAAAATGTTCCAAACACACCCCATGCACAACTCCACCGGGGAAGGTGCCAGAAAGGAATTCTCTTGGTAGTTTTTACAGTACCCCGGTAGGCAGCTGAAAGGCACCACAAAACTTGTTCTACCTGCTTTCTGGGCTGAGATGGGGAAGCGCTGAATTTTGGACTCGGCTGGTGACAAAATGTTCCAAACACACCCCATGCACAACTCCACCGGGGAAGGTGCCAGAAAGGAGTTCTCTTGGTAGTTTTTACAGTACCCCGGTAGGCAGCTGAAAGGCGCTACAAAACTTGTTCTACCTGCTTTCTGGGCTGAGATGGGGAAGCGCTGAATTTTGGACTCGGCTGGTGACAAAATGTTCCAAACACACCCCATGCACAACTCCACCGGGGAAGGTGCCGGAAAGGAGTTCTGTTGGTAGTTTTTACAGTACCCCGGTAGGCAGCTGAAAGGCGCCACAAAAGATGTTCTACCTGCTTTCTGGGCTGAGATGGGGAAGCGCTGAATTTTGGACTCGGCTGGTGACATAATGTTCCAAACACACCCCATGCACAACTCCACCGGGGAAGGTGCCAGAAGGAGTTCTCTTGGTAGTTTTTACAGTACCCCGGTAGGCAGCTGAAAGGCGCCACAAAAGATGTTCTATCTGCTTTCTGGGCTGAGATGGGGAACCGCTGAATTTTGGACTCGGCTGGTGACAAAATTGTCCAAACACACCATATGCACAACTCCACCGGGGAAGGTGCCAGAAAGGAGTTCTTTTGGTAGTTTTTACACTACCCCGGTAGGCAGCTGAAAGGCACCACAAAACTTGTTCTTCCTGCTTTCTGGGCTGAGATGGGGAAGCGCTGAATTTTGGACTCGGCTGGTGACAAAATGTTCCAAACACACCCCATGCACAACTCCACCGGGGAAGGTGCCAGAAAGGAATTCTGTTGGTAGTTTTTACAGTACACCGGTAGGCAGCTGAAAGGCACCACAAAAGATGTTCTACCTGCTTTCTGGGCTGAGATGGGGAAGCGCTGAATTTTGGACTCGGCTGGTGACAAAATGTTCCAAACACACCCCATGCACAACTCCACCGGGGAAGGTGCCAGAAAGGAATTCTGTTGGTAGTTTTTACAGTACCCCGGTAGGCAGCTGAAAGGCACCACAAAAGATGTTCTACCTGCTTTCTGGGCTGAGCTGGGGAACCGCTGAATTTTGGACTCGGCTGGTGGCAAAATGTTCCAAACACACCCCATGCACAACTCCACCGGGGAAGATGCCAGAAAGGAGTTCTTTTGGTAGTTTTTACACTACCCCGGTAGGCAGCTGAAAGGCACCACAAAACTTGTTCTTCCTGCTTTCTGGGCTGAGATGGGGAAGCGCTGAATTTTGGACTCGGCTGGTGACAAAATGTTCCAAACACACCCCATGCACAACTCCACCGGGGAAGGTGCCAGAAAGGAATTCTGTTGGTAGTTTTTACAGTACACCGGTAGGCAGCTGAAAGGCACCACAAAAGATGTTCTACCTGCTTTCTGGGCTGAGATGGGGAAGCGCTGAATTTTGGACTCGGCTGGTGACAAAATGTTCCAAACACACCCCATGCACAACTCCACCGGGGAAGGTGCCAGAAAGGAATTCTCTTGGTAGTTTTTACAGTACCCCGGTAGGCAGCTGAAAGGCACCACAAAAGATGTTCTACCTGCTTTCTGGGCTGAGCTGGGGAACCGCTGAATTTTGGACTCGGCTGGTGGCAAAATGTTCCAAACACACCCCATGCACAACTCCACCGGGGAAGATGCCAGAAAGGAGTTCTGTTGGTAGTTTTTACAGTGCCCCGGTAGGCAGCTGAAAGGCGCCACAAAACTTGTTCTACCTGCTTTCTGGGCTGAGACGGGGAACCGCTGAATTTTGGACTCGGCTGGTGACAAAATGTTCCAAACACACCCCATGCACAACTCCACCGGGGAAGGTGCCAGAAAGGAGTTCTCTTGGTAGTTTTTACAGTACCCCGGTAGGCAGCTGAAAGGCGCCACAAAAGATGTTCTACCTGCTTTCTGGGCTGAGATGGGGAAGCGCTGAATTTTGGACTCGGCTGGCGACAAAATGTTCCAAACACACCCCATGCACAACTCCACCGGGGAAGGTGCCAGAAAGGAATTCTGTTGGTAGTTTTTACAGTACACCGGTAGGCAGCTGAAAGGCACCACAAAAGATGTTCTACCTGCTTTCTGGGCTGAGATGGGGAAGCGCTGAATTTTGGACTCGGCTGGTGACAAAATGTTCCAAACACACCCCATGCACAACTCCACCGGGGAAGGTGCCAGAAAGGAATTCTGTTGGTAGTTTTTACAGTACCCCGGTAGGCAGCTGAAAGGCACCACAAAAGATGTTCTACCTGCTTTCTGGGCTGAGCTGGGGAACCGCTGAATTTTGGACTCGGCTGGTGGCAAAATGTTCCAAACACACCCCATGCACAACTCCACCGGGGAAGATGCCAGAAAGGAGTTCTGTTGGTAGTTTTTACAGTGCCCCAGTAGGCAGCTGAAAGGCGCCACAAAACTTGTTCTACCTGCTTTCTGGGCTGAGACGGGGAACCGCTGAATTTTGGACTCGGCTGGTGACAAAATGTTCCAAACACACCCCATGCACAACTCCACCGGGGAAGGTGCCAGAAAGGAGTTCTGTTGGTAGTTTTTACAGTGCCCCGGTAGGCAGCTGAAAGGCACCACAAAACTTGTTCTACCTGCTTTCTGGGCTGAGACGGGGAACCGCTGAATTTTGGACTCGGCTGGTGACAAAATGTTCCAAACACACCCCATGCACAACTCCACCGGGGAAGGTGCCAGAAAGGAATTCTCTTGGTAGTTTTTACAGTACCCCGGTAGGCAGCTGAAAGGCACCACAAAAGATGTTCTACCTGCTTTCTGGGCTGAGATGGGGAAGCGCTGAATTTTGGACTCGGCTGGTGACAAAATTGTCCAAACACACCATATGCACAACTCCACCGGGGAAGGTGCCAGAAAGGAGTTCTTTTGGTAGTTTTTACACTACCCCGGTAGGCAGCTGAAAGGCACCACAAAACTTGTTCTTCCTGCTTTCTGGGCTGAGATGGGGAAGCGCTGAATTTTGGACTCGGCTGGTGACAAAATGTTCCAAACACACCCCATGCACAACTCCACCGGGGAAGGTGCCAGAAAGGAATTCTGTTGGTAGTTTTTACAGTACACCGGTAGGCAGCTGAAAGGCACCACAAAAGATGTTCTACCTGCTTTCTGGGCTGAGATGGGGAAGCGCTGAATTTTGGACTCGGCTGGTGACAAAATGTTCCAAACACACCCCATGCACAACTCCACCGGGGAAGGTGCCAGAAAGGAATTCTCTTGGTAGTTTTTACAGTACCCCGGTAGGCAGCTGAAAGGCACCACAAAAGATGTTCTACCTGCTTTCTGGGCTGAGCTGGGGAACCGCTGAATTTTGGACTCGGCTGGTGGCAAAATGTTCCAAACACACCCCATGCACAACTCCACCGGGGAAGATGCCAGAAAGGAGTTCTGTTGGTAGTTTTTACAGTGCCCCGGTAGGCAGCTGAAAGGCACCACAAAACTTGTTCTACCTGCTTTCTGGGCTGAGATGGGGAACCGCTGAATTTTGGACTCGGCTGGTGACAAAATGTTCCAAACACACCCCATGCACAACTCCACCGGGGAAGGTGCCAGAAAGGAGTTCTCTTGGTAGTTTTTACAGTACCCCGGTAGGCAGCTGAAAGGCGCCACAAAACTTGTTCTACCTGCTTTCTGGGCTGAGATGGGGAAGCGCTGAATTTTGGACTCAGCTGGTGACATAATGTTCCAAACACACCCCATGCACAACTCCACCGGGGAAGGTGCCAGAAGGAGTTCTGTTGGTAGTTTTTACAGTACCCCGGTAGGCAGCTGAAAGGCGCCACAAAAGATGTTCTACCTGCTTTCTGGGCTGAGATGGGGAAGCGCTGAATTTTGGACTCGGCTGGTGACAAAATGTTCCAAACACACCCCATGCACAACTCCACCGGGGAAGGTGCCAGCAAGGAGTTCTCTTGGTAGTTTTTACAGTGCCCCGGTAGGCAGCTGAAAGGCACCACAAAACTTGTTCTACCTGCTTTCTGGGCTGAGATGGGGAACCGCTGAATTTTGGACTCGGCTGGTGACAAAATGTTCCAAACACACCCCATGCACAACTCCACCGGGGAAGGTGCCAGAAAGGAGTTCTCTTGGTAGTTTTTACAGTACCCCGGTAGGCAGCTGAAAGGCGCCACAAAACTTGTTCTACCTGCTTTCTGGGCTGAGATGGGGAAGCGCTGAATTTTGGACTCAGCTGGTGACATAATGTTCCAAACACACCCCATGCACAACTCCACCGGGGAAGGTGCCAGAAGGAGTTCTGTTGGTAGTTTTTACAGTACCCCGGTAGGCAGCTGAAAGGCGCCACAAAAGATGTTCTACCTGCTTTCTGGGCTGAGATGGGGAAGCGCTGAATTTTGGACTCGGCTGGTGACAAAATGTTCCAAACACACCCCATGCACAACTCCACCGGGGAAGGTGCCAGCAAGGAGTTCTCTTGGTAGTTTTTACAGTGCCCCGGTAGGCAGCTGAAAGGCGCTACAAAACTTGTTCTACCTGCTTTCTGGGCTGAGACGGGGAAGCGCTGAATTTTGGACTCGGCTGGTGACAAAATGTTCCAAACACACCCCATGCACAACTCCACCGGGGAAGGTGCCAGAAAGGAATTCTCTTGGTAGTTTTTACAGTGCCCCGGTAGGCAGCTGAAAGGCGCCACAAAAGATGTTCTACCTGCTTTCTGGGCTGAGATGGGGAAGCGCTGAATTTTGGACTCGGCTGGTGACATAATGTTCCAAACACACCCCATGCACAACTCCACCGGGGAAGGTGCCAGAAGGAGTTCTGTTGGTAGTTTTTACAGTACCCCGGTAGGCAGCTGAAAGGCGCCACAAAAGATGTTCTATCTGCTTTCTGGGCTGAGATGGGGAACCGCTGAATTTTGGACTCGGCTGGTGACATAATGTTCCAAACACACCCCATGCACAACTCCACCGGGGAAGGTGCCAGAAAGGATTTCTCTTGGTAGTTTTTACAGTACCCCGCTAGGCAGCTGAAAGGCGCCACAAAACTTGTTCTACCTGCTTTCTGGGCTGAGCTGGGGAACCGCTGAATTTTGGACTCGGCTGGTGACAAAATGTTCCAAACACACCCCATGCACAACTCCACCGGGGAAGGTGCCAGAAAGGAGTTCTGTTGGTAGTTTTTACAGTGCCCCGGTAGGCAGCTGAAAGGCACCACAAAACTTGTTCTACCTGCTTTCTGGGCTGAGCTGGGGAACCGCTGAATTTTGGACTCGGCTGGTGGCAAAATGTTCCAAACACACCCCATGCACAACTCCACCGGGGAAGGTGCCAGAAAGGAGTTCTGTTGGTAGTTTTTACAGTGCCCCGGTAGGCAGCTGAAAGGCACCACAAAACTTGTTCTACCTGCTTTCTGGGCTGAGACGGGGAACCGCTGAATTTTGGACTCGGCTGGTGACAAAATGTTCCAAACACACCCCATGCACAACTCCACCGGGGAAGGTGCCAGAAAGGAATTCTCTTGGTAGTTTTTACAGTACCCCGGTAGGCAGCTGAAAGGCGCCACAAAAGTTGTTCTACCTGCTTTCTGGGCTGAGATGGGGAAGCGCTGAATTTTGGACTCGGCTGGTGACAAAATGTTCCAAACACACCCCATGCACAACTCCACCGGGGAAGGTGCCAGAAAGGAGTTCTGTTGGTAGTTTTTACAGTACCCCGGTAGGCAGCTGAAAGGCGCCACAAAACTTGTTCTACCTGCTTTCTGGGCTGAGATGGGGAAGCGCTGAATTTTGGACTCGGCTGGTGACATAATGTTCCAAACACACCCCATGCACAACTCCACCGGGGAAGGTGCCAGAAGGAGTTCTGTTGTTAGTTTTTACAGTACCCCGGTAGGCAGCTGAAAGGCGCCACAAAAGATGTTCTATCTGCTTTCTGGGCTGAGATGGGGAAGCGCTGAATTTTGGACTCGGCTGGTGACAAAATGTTCCAAACACACCCCATGCACAACTCCACCGGGGAAGGTGCCAGAAAGGAGTTCTGTTGGTAGTTTTTACAGTACCCCGGTAGGCAGCTGAAAGGCGCCACAAAAGATGTTCTACCTGCTTTCTGGGCTGAGATGGGGAAGCGCTGAATTTTGGACTCGGCTGGTGACAAAATGTTCCAAACACACCCCATGCACAACTCCACCGGGGAAGGTGCCAGCAAGGAGTTCTCTTGGTAGTTTTTACAGTGCCCCGGTAGGCAGGTGAAAGGCGCCACAAAACTTGTTCTACCTGCTTTCTGGGCTGAGACGGGGAAGCGCTGAATTTTGGACTCGGCTGGTGACAAAATGTTCCAAACACACCCCATGCACAACTCCACCGGGGAAGGTGCCAGAAAGGAATTCTCTTGGTAGTTTTTACAGTACCCCGGTAGGCAGCTGAAAGGCGCCAAAAAAGATGTTCTATCTGCTTTCTGGGCTGAGATGGGGAACCGCTGAATTTTGGACTCGGCTGGTGACAAAATTGTCCAAACACACCATATGCACAACTCCACCGGGGAAGGTGCCAGAAAGGAGTTCTGTTGGTAGTTTTTACACTACCCCGGTAGGCAGCTGAAAGGCACCACAAAACTTGTTCTTCCTGCTTTCTGGGCTGAGATGGGGAAGCGCTGAATTTTGGACTCGGCTGGTGACAAAATGTTCCAAACACACCCCATGCACAACTCCACCGGGGAAGGTGCCAGAAAGGAATTCTCTTGGTAGTTTTTACAGTACACCGGTAGGCAGCTGAAAGGCACCACAAAAGATGTTCTACCTGCTTTCTGGGCTGAGATGGGGAAGCGCTGAATTTTGGACTCGGCTGGTGACAAAATGTTCCAAACACACCCCATGCACAACTCCACCGGGGAAGGTGCCAGAAAGGAGTTCTCTTGGTAGTTTTTACAGTACCCCGGTAGGCAGCTGAAAGGCGCTACAAAACTTGTTCTACCGGCTTTCTGGGCTGAGATGGGGAAGCGCTGAATTTTGGACTCGGCTGGTGACAAAATGTTCCAAACACACCCCATGCACAACTCCACCGGGGAAGGTGCCAGAAAGGAGTTCTCTCGGTAGTTTTTACAGTACCCCGGTAGGCAGCTGAAAGGCACCACAAAAGATGTTCTACCTGCTTTCTGGGCTGAGATGGGGAAGCGCTGAATTTTGGACTCGGCTGGTGACATAATGTTCCAAACACACCCCATGCACAACTCCACTGGGGAAGGTGCCAGAAGGAGTTCTGTTGGTAGTTTTTACAGTACCCCGGTAGGCAGCTGCAAGGCACCACAAAAGATGTTCTATCTGCTTTCTGGGCTGAGATGGGGAACCGCTGAATTTTGGACTCGGCTGGTGACAAAATTGTCCAAACACACCATATGCACAACTCCACCGGGGAAGGTGCCAGAAAGGAGTTCTTTTGGTAGTTTTTACACTACCCCGGTAGGCAGCTGAAAGGCACCACAAAACTTGTTCTACCTGCTTTCTGGGCTGAGATTGGGAAGCGCTGAATTTTGGACTCGGCTGGTGACAAAATGTTCCAAACACACCCCATGCACAACTCCACCGGGGAAGGTGCCAGAAAGGAATTCTCTTGGTAGTTTTTACAGTACACCGGTAGGCAGCTGAAAGGCACCACAAAAGATGTTCTACCTGCTTTCTGGGCTGAGATGGGGAAGCGCTGAATTTTGGACTCGGCTGGTGACAAAATGTTCCAAACACACCCCATGCACAACTCCACCGGGGAAGGTGCCAGAAAGGAGTTCTCTTGGTAGTTTTTACAGTACCCCGGTAGGCAGCTGAAAGGCGCCACAAAACTTGTTCTACCTGCTTTCTGGGCTGAGCTGGGGAACCGCTGAATTTTGGACTCGGCTGGTGACAAAATGTTCCAAACACACCCCATGCACAACTCCACCGGGGAAGGTGCCAGAAAGGAATTATCTTGGTAGTTTTTACAGTGCCCCGGTAGGCAGCTGAAAGGCGCCACAAAACTTGTTCTACCTGCTTTCTGGGCTGAGACGGGGAACCGCTGAATTTTGGACTCGGCTGGTGACAAAATGTTCCAAACACACCCCATGCACAACTCCACCGGGGAAGGTGCCAGAAAGGAGTTCTCTTGGTAGTTTTTACAGTACCCCGGTAGGCAGCTGAAAGGCGCTACAAAACTTGTTCTACCTGCTTTCTGGGCTGAGATGGGGAAGCGCTGAATTTTGGACTCGGCTGGTGACAAAATGTTCCAAACACACCCCATGCACAACTCCACCGGGGAAGGTGCCAGAAAGGAGTTCTCTTGGTAGTTTTTACAGTACCCCGGTAGGCAGCTGAAAGGCGCCACAAAACTTGTTCTACCTGCTTTCTGGGCTGAGCTGGGGAACCGCTGAATTTTGGACTCGGCTGGTGACAAAATGTTCCAAACACACCCCATGCACAACTCCACCGGGGAAGGTGCCAGAAAGGAATTATCTTGGTAGTTTTTACAGTGCCCCGGTAGGCAGCTGAAAGGCGCCACAAAACTTGTTCTACCTGCTTTCTGGGCTGAGATGGGGAAGCGCTGAATTTTGGACTCGGCTGGTGACAAAATGTTCCAAACACACCCCATGCACAACTCCACCGGGGAAGGTGCCAGAAAGGAGTTCTCTTGGTAGTTTTTACAGTACCCCGGTAGGCAGCTGATAGGCGCTACAAAACTTGTTCTACCTGCTTTCTGGGCTGAGATGGGGAAGCGCTGAATTTTGGACTCGGCTGGTGACAAAATGTTCCAAACACACCCCATGCACAACTCCACCGGGGAAGGTGCCAGAAAGGAGTTCTCTTGGTAGTTTTTACAGTACCCCGGTAGGCAGCTGAAAGGCGCCACAAAACTTGTTCTACCTGCTTTCTGGGCTGAGATGGGGAAGCGCTGAATTTTGGACTCGGCTGGTGACATAATGTTCCAAACACACCCCATGCACAACTCCACCGGGGAAGGTGCCAGAAGGAGTTCTGTTGGTAGTTTTTACAGTACCCCGGTAGGCAGCTGAAAGGCGCCACAAAAGATGTTCTATCTGCTTTCTGGGCTGAGATGGGGAAGCGCTGAATTTTGGACTCGGCTGGTGACAAAATTGTCCAAACACACCATATGCACAACTCCACCGGGGAAGGTGCCAGAAAGGAGTTCTGTTGGTAGTTTTTACAGTACCCCGGTAGGCAGCTGAAAGGCGCCACAAAAGATGTTCTACCTGCTTTCTGGGCTGAGATGGGGAAGCGCTGAATTTTGGACTCGGCTGGTGACAAAATGTTCCAAACACACCCCATGCACAACTCCACCGGGGAAGGTGCCAGCAAGGAGTTCTCTTGGTAGTTTTTACAGTGCCCCGGTAGGCAGCTGAAAGGCGCCACAAAACTTGTTCTACCTGCTTTCTGGGCTGAGCTGGGGAACCGCTGAATTTTGGACTCGGCTGGTGACAAAATGTTCCAAACACACCCCATGCACAACTCCACCGGGGAAGGTGCCAGAAAGGAGTTCTGTTGGTAGTTTTTACAGTGCCCCGGTAGGCAGCTGAAAGGCACCACAAAACTTGTTCTACCTGCTTTCTGGGCTGAGACGGGGAACCGCTGAATTTTGGACTCGGCTGGTGACAAAATGTTCCAAACACACCCCATGCACAACTCCACCGGGGAAGGTGCCAGAAAGGAGTTCTCTTGGTAGTTTTTACAGTACCCCGGTAGGCAGCTGAAAGGCGCTACAAAACTTGTTCTACCTGCTTTCTGGGCTGAGATGGGGAAGCGCTGAATTTTGGACTCGGCTGGTGACAAAATGTTCCAAACACACCCCATGCACAACTCCACCGGGGAAGGTGCCAGAAAGGAGTTCTCTTGGTAGTTTTTACAGTACCCCGGTAGGCAGCTGAAAGGCGCCACAAAACTTGTTCTACCTGCTTTCTGGGCTGAGATGGGGAAGCGCTGAATTTTGGACTCGGCTGGTGACATAATGTTCCAAACACACCCCATGCACAACTCCACCGGGGAAGGTGCCAGAAGGAGTTCTGTTGGTAGTTTTTACAGTACCCCGGTAGGCAGCTGAAAGGCGCCACAAAAGATGTTCTATCTGCTTTCTGGGCTGAGATGGGGAAGCGCTGAATTTTGGACTCGGCTGGTGACAAAATTGTCCAAACACACCATATGCACAACTCCACCGGGGAAGGTGCCAGAAAGGAGTTCTGTTGGTAGTTTTTACAGTACCCCGGTAGGCAGCTGAAAGGCGCCACAAAAGATGTTCTACCTGCTTTCTGGGCTGAGATGGGGAAGCGCTGAATTTTGGACTCGGCTGGTGACAAAATGTTCCAAACACACCCCATGCACAACTCCACCGGGGAAGGTGCCAGCAAGGAGTTCTCTTGGTAGTTTTTACAGTGCCCCGGTAGGCAGCTGAAAGGCGCCACAAAACTTGTTCTACCTGCTTTCTGGGCTGAGATGGGGAAGCGCTGAGTTTTGCACTCGGCTGGAGACAAAATGTTCCAAACACACCCCATGCACAACTCCACCGGGGAAGGTGCCAGAAAGGAATTCTCTTGGTAGTTTTTACAGTACACCGGTAGGCAGCTGAAAGGCACCACAAAAGATGTTCTACCTGCTTTCTGGGCTGATATGGGGAAGCACTGAATTTTGGACTCGGCTGGTGACAAAATGTTCCAAACACACCCCATGCACAACTCCACGGGGGAAGGTGCCAGAAAGGAGTTCTCTTGGTAGTTTTTACAGTACCCCGGTAGGCAGCTGAAAGGCGCTACAAAACTTGTTCTACCTGCTTTCTGGGCTGAGATGGGGAAGCGCTGAATTTTGGACTCGGCTGGTGACAAAATGTTCCAAACACACCCCATGCACAACTCCACCGGGGAAGGTGCCAGAAAGGAGTTCTGTTGGTAGTTTTTACAGTACCCCGGTAGGCAGCTGAAAGGCGCCACAGAAGATGTTCTACCTGCTTTCTGGGCTGAGATGGGGAAGCGCTGAATTTTGGACTCGGCTGGTGACATAATGTTCCAAACACACCCCATGCACAACTCCACCGGGGAAGGTGCCAGAAGGAGTTCTGTTGGTAGTTTTTACAGTACCCCGGTAGGCAGCTGAAAGGCGCCACAAAAGATGTTCTATCTGCTTTCTGGGCTGAGATGGGGAACCGCTGAATTTTGGACTCGGCTGGTGACAAAATTGTCCAAACACACCATATGCACAACTCCACCGGGGAAGGTGCCAGAAAGGAGTTCTTTTGGTAGTTTTTACACTACCCCGGTAGGCAGCTGAAAGGCACCACAAAACTTGTTCTACCTGCTTTCTGGGCTGAGATGGGGAAGCGCTGAATTTTGGACTCGGCTGGTGACAAAATGTTCCAAACACACCCCATGCACAACTCCACCGGGGAAGGTGCCAGAAAGGAATTCTCTTGGTAGTTTTTACAGTACACCGGTAGGCAGCTGAAAGGCACCACAAAAGATGTTCTACCTGCTTTCTGGGCTGAGATGGGGAACCGCTGAATTTTGGACTCGGCTGGTGACAAAATGTTCCAAACACACCCCATGCACAACTCCACCGGGGAAGGTGCCAGAAAGGAATTCTCTTGGTAGTTTTTACAGTACCCCGGTAGGCAGCTGAAAGGCACCACAAAAGATGTTCTACCTGCTTTCTGGGCTGAGCTGGGGAACCGCTGAATTTTGGACTCGGCTGGTGGCAAAATGTTCCAAACACACCCCATGCACAACTCCACCGGGGAAGGTGCCAGAAAGGAGTTCTGTTGGTAGTTTTTACTGTACCCCGGTAGGCAGCTGAAAGGCACCACAAAACTCGTTCTACCTGCTTTCTGGGCTGAGATGGGGAACCGCTGACTTTTGGACTCGGCTGGTGACAAAATGTTCCAAACACACCCCATGCACAACTCCACCGGGGAAGGCGCCAGAAAGGAGTTCTGTTGGTAGTTTTTACAGTACCCCGGTAGGCAGCTGAAAGGCGCCACAAAACTTGTTCTACCTGCTTTCTGGGCTGAGTTGGGGAAGCGCTGAATTTTGGACTCGGCTGGTCACAAAATGTTCCAAACACACCCCATGCACAACTCCACCGGGGAAGGTGCCAGAAAGGAGTTCTGTTGGTAGTTTTTACAGTGCCCCGGTAGGCAGCTGAAAGGCGCCACAAAACTTGTTCTACCTGCTTTCTGGGCTGAGATGGGGAAGCGCTGAATTTTGGACTCGTCTGGTGACAAAATGTTCCAAACACACCCCATGCACAACTCCACCGGGGAAGGTGCCAGAAAGGAATTCTCTTGGTAGTTTTTACTCTACCGCGGTAGGCAGCTGAAAGGCACCACAAAACTTGTTCTACCTGCTTTCTGGGCTGAGATGGGGAAGCGCTGAATTTTGGACTCGGCTGGTGACAAAATGTTCCAAACACACCATATGCACAACTCCACCGGGGAGGGTGCCAGAAAGGAGTTCTGTTGGTAGTTTTTACAGTGCCCCGGTAGGCAGCTGAAAGGCGCCACAAAAGTTGTTCTACCTGCTTTCTGGGCTGAGACGGGGATCTGCTGAATTTTGGACTCGGCTGGTGACAAAATGTTCCAAACACACCCCATGCACAACTCCACCGGGGAAGGTGCCAGAAAGGAGTTCTCTTGGTAGTTTTTACAGTACCCCGGTAGGCAGCTGAAAGGCGCTACAAAACTTGTTCTACCTGCTTTCTGGGCTGAGATGGGGAAGCGCTGAATTTTGGACTCGGCTGGAGACATAATGTTCCAAACACACCCCATGCACAACTCCACCGGGGAAGGTGCCAGAAAGGAATTCTGTTGGTAGTTTTTACAGTACCCCGGTAGGCAGCTGAAAGGCACCACAAAAGATGTTCTACCTGCTTTCTGGGCTGAGATGGGGAAGCGCTGAATTTTGGACTCGGCTGGTGACAAAATGTTCCAAACACACCCCATGCACAACTCCACCGGGGAAGGTGCCAGAAAGGGGTTCTGTTGGTAGTTTTCACAGTGCCCCGGTAGGCAGCTGAAAGGCGCCACAAAACTTGTTCTACCTGCTTTCTGGGCTGAGACGGGGAAGCGCTGAATTTTGGACTCGGCTGGTGACAAAATGTTCCAAACACACCCCATGCACAACTCCACCGGGGAAGGTGCCAGAAAGGAGTTCTCTTGGTAGTTTTTACAGTGCCCCGGTAGGCAGCTGAAAGGCGCCACAAAAGATGTTCTACCTGCTTTCTGGGCTGAGACGGGGAACCGCTGAATTTTGGACTCGGGCTGGTGACAAAATGTTCCAAACACACCCCATGCACAACTCCACCGGGGAAGGTGCCAGAAAGGAGTTCTCTTGGTAGTTTTTACAGTACCCCGGTAGGCAGCTGAAAGGCGCTACAAAACTTGTTCTACCTTCTTTCTGGGCTGAGATGGGGAAGCGCTGAATTTTGGACTCGGCTGGTGACAAAATGTTCCAAACACACCCCATGCACAACTCCACCGGGGAAGGTGCCAGAAAGGAGTTCTCTTGGTAGTTTTTACAGTACCCCGGTAGGCAGCTGAAAGGCGCCACAAAACTTGTTCTACCTGCTTTCTGGGCTGAGCTGGGGAACCGCTGAATTTTGGACTCGGCTGGTGACAAAATGTTCCAAACACACCCCATGCACAACTCCACCGGGGAAGGTGCCAGAAAGGAGTTCTGTTGGTAGTTTTTACAGTGCCCCGGTAGGCAGCTGAAAGGCGCCACAAAACTTGTTCTACCTGCTTTCTGGGCTGAGACGGGGAACCGCTGAATTTTGGACTCGGCTGGTGACAAAATGTTCCAAACACACCCCATGCACAACTCCACCGGGGAAGGTGCCAGAAAGGAGTTCTCTTGGTAGTTTTTACAGTACCCCGGTAGGCAGCTGAAAGGCGCTACAAAACTTGTTCTACCTGCTTTCTGGGCTGAGATGGGGAAGCGCTGAATTTTGGACTCGGCTGGTGACAAAATGTTCCAAAGACACCCCATGCACAACTCCACCGGGGAAGGTGCCAGAAAGGAGTTCTCTTGGTAGTTTTTACAGTACCCTGGTAGGCAGCTGAAAGGCGCCACAAAACTTGTTCTACCTGCTTTCTGGGCTGAGATGGGGAAGCGCTGAATTTTGGACTCGGCTGGTGACATAATGTTCCAAACACACCCCATGCACAACTCCCACGGGGAAGGTGCCAGAAGGAGTTCTGTTGGTAGTTTTTACAGTACCCCGGTAGGCAGCTGAAAGGCGCCACAAAAGATGTTCTATCTGCTTTCTGGGCTGAGATGGGGGAAGCGCTGAATTTTGGACTCGGCTGGTGACAAAATGTTCCAAACACACCCCATGCACAACTCCACCGGGGAAGGTGCCAGAAAGGAATTCTCTTGGTAGTTTTTACAGTACCCCGGTAGGCAGCTGAAAGGCGCCACAAAAGATGTTCTATCTGCTTTCTGGGCTGAGATGGGGAACCGCTGAATTTTGGACTCGGCTGGTGACAAAATTGTCCAAACACACCATATGCACAACTCCACCGGGGAAGGTGCCAGAAAGGAGTTCTTTTGGTAGTTTTTACACTACCCCGGTAGGCAGCTGAAAGGCACCACAAAACTTGTTCTTCCTGCTTTCTGGGCTGAGATGGGGAAGCGCTGAATTTTGGACTCGGCTGGGTGACAAAATGTTCAAAACACACCCCATGCACAACTCCACCGGGGAAGGTGCCAGAAAGGAATTCTCTTGGTAGTTTTTACAGTACACCGGTAGGCAGCTGAAAGGCACCACAAAAGATGTTCTACCTGCTTTCTGGGCTGATATGGGGAAGCACTGAATTTTGGACTCGGCTGGTGACAAAATGTTCCAAACACACCCCATGCACAACTCCACGGGGGAAGGTGCCAGAAAGGAGTTCTCTTGGTAGTTTTTACAGTACCCCGGTAGGCAGCTGAAAGGCGCTACAAA